>NC_042616.1:45560622-46160622 GCF_901001135.1 Rhinatrema bivittatum | reverse complement strand
AGAGTAAGGTCCTTCAACGTCGCCCTCTTCAGGGGCTCAAATGGCTCCGTTCATAATGCCCTGAGAACAAGGTTAAGGCTCCAAGAAGGACACGGATTCCGATCAGCGAGCACAAATGTTTCCCCCCTCGGAGAAAACGTGCCACATCTGGATGGGCCGTTAACGGTAGTCCCTGAACTTTACCCTGAAAGCAACCTAGGGCTGACACCTGCACTCTTAAAGAGTTACATGATAAGCCCTTAGGCAAGCCAGCCTGCAAAAAGGATAAAATATCCGACACCAAAGCCCAAAAGGGCCGCACCTCGTGTACGACACACCAAGACTCAAAAATCCCCCACACCCTGGCATAAGCTAGGGAAGTAGAGGGCTTCAGCGACTGTAAGAGGGTAGTGACCACTGTGTCCGAATATCCTTTGCTTTTTAGACGTTGCCTCTCAAAAGCCATGCCGCGAGACAAAACCGATCTGCCTCGTCCATACAGACAGGTCCCTGGCGTAGAAGATTGGGAAGGTCCCGGAACCTCAAAGGACCCTCTACCACTAAGTTGATCAGGTCCGGGAACCATGGACGCCTCGGCCATTCCGGGGCTACCAGAATTACTTCTAACAGGTGAATCTCTATCAGTCACAGCACCTTGCGTATGAGAGGCTACGGCGGAAACACGTACAGGAGTATGTTTCTTGGCCAGGCGAGAACCAGGGCATCTACACCTTTGGCTCCTGGCTTTCTGCATCGACTGAAGAAACGAGGAACTTTGGCATTGCGGAACGTTGCTATCAGGTCCATCCGTGAAGTGGACCACTTGTCGCAAATGATCTGGAACCCCTCGGGAGAGAGTTCCCACTCTTCTGGATCTAGTCTATGGTGACTGAGAAAATCGGCCTGAACATTGTTGACTCCGGCTATGTGGGAGGCCGCGATCCTGGCCAGGTGCTGTTCTGCCCAGCATATCAACTGTTGCACCTCCACCACAACCGGTTGACTTTTGGTTCCTCCCTGGCGATCGATGTAAGCCACCGCTGTCACGTTGTCGGACAGAGCTCTGACAGACTTTCCCTGCAGGAGAGGTAAGAAAGCCTGTAACTCTAAGTGTACCGCTCTGGTTTTCAGGTGATTGATCGACCACCAAGCTTCTTCCGCCAACCACTGTCCCTGCACCGACTTCTCTTGACAAACCGCTCCCCAACTGGATAGACTGGCATCCGTAGTAACCACCATCCATTCGGGAACCTCCAGGGGGACCCCGCAGCTCAAATTGGACATGAGGAGCCACCAATCTAGATTGAGCCACGTCGAGTCTGTAAGAGGAAGATGAAGGTGAAATAGCTCGGACACTGGATTCCAATGGGAGAGTAATGCTGTTTGCAGAGGTCTCATATACGCAAAGGCCCATGGGACTAACTCCAGAGTGGACTCCATCGATCCCAGTGTTATGGTTAAGCGGTGTTTGGGTGGATCCTTGGGTACTGTGGCAGATGACCATGCCCACAGGGAGGAGCCCCATGAGGAGCCACAGTACTAGGCTAGACTCAGAACGCACAAACACAGTTAGTTCTTTATTATACAGCTTGGAGAGTACCACCAGAGGTGGCAGTAGTGAGGCAGTCTGGTAGTTGCAGTCTCAGAGACCTCGGCAGAGGGAGCCCTTCTCACCCTGTTGGTATTGGAAGGTTCCGAAGCAGGTTTCCCAGCAAGGAAGTACTGTAGATGAGATAGACTGAGAGTTAGAGTACTCACTAGGTGTTTGCTGTAGGCATGTGATTCCACCAGGTTATAGAAGGAAATGCAGGCACCGAGGCAGGGAGAGCAGGCCCTCGAAGAGCGAGTACCTGTTCCCTGTAAAGCACCTGAAATAAAGCAGATGTCCCCCAAGGAGCGGGTACCCAGGTTAGCAGTTACCCCGAAGGGCAGAGAGAGAGCTTCCAGCGGCAGCACGGAAGCGGCAGAGTAGCGTAGACAGGAAAGGATTCGAGTCCTTGCTAACTCAATGAGCTAGCAAATTAGAATAGGTTATATACCCGGATGGCGTGACATCAGCAAGGGGGAATGCCCCCAAGTTCGCACCAAGGTTGGAATAAAGACGTGGGTGGCACACGCACCCTAGTAGGTACCTGGGAGGACCATGGCTCGAGGCTGCACCATAGCCGTTCCGGGGATGCCGAAGAGGTTGGCTTGTAGACACGGTGGTAGCCATCTTTCCTAGTTAAGCGGGAGGAGCTGTGAATAAGGTGAGGCAAACTAGGCGAAGCCGTCTAGCACCGACGGATGCAACCGTACCCCCATTCAAAGGGCGTCCACGCTGTTTCCTACCAGGTCTTGGTTTCCAAGGATGCAATCTATGGAAGTCTTGTAGCATCTTTTTATCCAGTATATTAGCCAATGGAGTCCAAAAGTTTTCATCAGGTCCATAGCCTTCCCAAGATAGGAGAGATTTCCATACTCTGCCTCTTTTTATCACATCGAGAATAGCGTCTACTTTGTATTCGATGTCTTCTTCTGCATCTATTGGTGTAACTTCTGCTGTCTTGTTGGAGAACTCACTAAGGATCAATGGCTTCAATAGTGAGACGTGGAATGCATTGTGGATCTTCAATGTAGATGGTAGCTTCAGACTATAGATGAGATTGCCTAGTCGTTGGAGAATAGGAAATGGTCCAACGAAGCGAGGAGCGAAGCGAGCTGAAGATAGTTTCAAGTGCTTGATGGATAGCCAGACTTTGTCACCAGGCTGGAACTCTGGAGCCTTGCAGTGGTGAGCATCATATCCCTTTTTAGCTCAAAGTCCTGCTTTAAGAAGCATCTCTTTTTTGTCTGAGTCCAAAGTTGTTGAATATCTTTGGCAGTAGATTGAGCTGCCGGGGATGACACTGATAATGGAAGTGGCAATGGTGGCAGTGGTAGTTGTCTGTAAACCACTTCAAATGGTGTTGATCCAGTGGATGTTGCTGAATGAGAATTGATGGCGAATTCAGTCCAGGGTAACAGTTCAATCCAATCATTCTGGCGAGTGTTCATGTAGGCACAAATGAACTGCTTGAGTGTCCTGTTCATTCTCTCTGTTTGCCCGTTAGATCGTGGATGGAATATCGTCCCCTGCGGCACTCCACGGAAGGAACTGGACATATTGTGCCCAGATCGAGGAGTCACTGCAAGGTGTCCTGCACCGCTTTTCGCTTTTCTGTGTACGAGCATGGGGAGACAAGAAACCAGTTGTGAGGGCGTCATACAAAATCTAACGCATAGCCTTGTCTTATGATGCTGAGGACCCACTGGTCAGAGTTAATTTGACCCATTCCTCATAAAACAGGGACAATCTGCCCCCTACAGATGGAACCAAGGAAGGGGCCATCCTAGCATCATTGGGAAGATTTAGGTCCTCCTGGGGCTTGAGGAGTACCCACTTTTCCAAAGCATCACCCCCGAAAGGACTGTGACCAGGATTGATGTCTGCCTGAATTCTGGCGAAAGGAAGACCCCAACGACCGCAAGGACCGAAATCTTCTATTCCCTCATGAACGTGACCTATGGGGAAAGGAATTCCTCAGTTTAGGCTTGTCCTCCGGAAGCTTATGGACCTTGTTTTCCCCTAAGGATTGAATCATATCCAAAATGATATGAACTATATATACCTATCCCAACCATCATCTTGATCACTAATACTTCTTAATAAGTTTATGCATAATTAATCCCTTTTGTCTCATGCTAACTTGTTATACTCTGCCTTTGCCGAGATGTTATAAATATATATATTCTCTTCTTGTATAATGTTATAATCTATATGTTATAACTGTTCTCTGTATAAATTTGTTACACTGTAAACCGGAATGAAGGCATTCTGCTATATTTCGGTATAAAAAAGAATATAAATAAATAAATAAATAAATATCCTCTAGGTCCTTTCCGAAGAGGAGTTTGCCTTTAAAAAGCAGGGATCCTAGCTGAGCTTTAGATGAAATGTCTGCTGCACAGTTCCTAAGCCACAGCAATCTGTGAGCCAAGACCGCGGATACCGTAGACCTGGCCGAGGTTCGTAAAAGATCATAAAGCGCATCCGCACTGTAAGCCACCGCCGCCTCCAGATGACCGGCTTGGATAGCCTCCTCTTCTGAAAGCGCGGAGCAACCTTGTAACTGTTGGACCCAGCGGAGTCCTGCCTGCAAGGAAAAACTGCTGCACATAGTAGCTCGGACTCTCAGCGCCGAAACCTCAAATATTTTCTTAAGCTGGACCTCCAGCTTACGATCTTGAAGGTCCTTGAGGGCTGTCGCCCCCGTAACTGGAATAGTGGTCTTCTTGGTGACGGCCGACACCGCCGCATCCACCTTGGGGACCTGCAGGAGGTCCAGAACCTCTTCTGGTAAGGGGTACAACTTGTTCATAGCCTTACTGACCTTGAGGACCAAGTCTGGAGTATCTCACTCTCTAAATAACAAATCCGTTATAGAGAGGTGAAATGGAAAGGACTTTGTCGGACCCCGGAGACCGACCATGATGGATCGATGGAGCCCATGTGGGAATCCTCTGGAGGGGCCTCAATCCCCAACTCCTCCAAAATAGCGGGAATAAGAGGACCAAGCTCGTCTTTCCTAAAGAGGCGTACCACCTTAGGATCATCTCCCTCCACCTGGGGGCCGGGATTAGATGAAAGACCCTGAACCTCCCCTGCAGCATCCTGAGGAGGCCGGGTCCCTGTCTCTGGGTCCTCCGGCTCCGAGGAAGAATCCGGTGGCAGACGGGAGGAGCCGGTCCGGAGGATGCGCTTAGGTTTAGGAGCCCCCGCCGCCTCCGCAGCCCTAGCTCGCTTCAGGGGTAGCGCCACTGTTTTCTCCAAAGACTGGCCTGCGCGGGAATGACCACTGCCCCCTGCATATTTCTTCGCGGACCTCCTGGTTTTAAAAGCCTTATGTAGCAGGAGAATAAACTCTGAAGAAAACTAGGAGGAGGAGTCAGAGGCCCCCTCGGCGCCCTCGTTCTCCGTTTCAAAATTTCCAGCCCCAGCACCACCCCCTTCGGGGGCAGAGGGCTTTGATGAAAGTGGGGGAGGGGATTCCCCCCCCTCCATCGCTGCCCGCGTCACCGCGTGAAAGGTGGACAAAATGGCTTCCCTTCCCGCACTAAGCGGGAACGGATCAAAGGCAGCCAACCGCAGCCGTTTGGGCCTCGCAGGCAGTCGGCGCAGCCCTGAAACACCGGTCCCAACCATTGGGGATGTGCCTTCCCCCCCCCCCCCCCCCCCGGGGAGGCAAGCGGAACAGACCCCCTCGCGAGACACGCAAGCGTGCGCATCCCCGCAGGCCTGACAGGCCACACCATGCGGCATCGGGGTGAAAATGCAGACCGGCCCGACCACGCGGCAACCGAGGCAGAGGGAAGACACGACCGAAAGAGAGCCGCTGCTGAGAAGACAAACAGCGCGAAGCGAGGAGGAAAGCCGCAAAAGAAAAGGAATGGTGGGAGACTTTTTTTTTTTTAAAACCTGATCAGCCACTGTCCACCGCATGGGTTCTGAACCAACTGAGGAGAGTGAGCTGGGCTCCCTGGTATCACCTCTGTGGTTTGGGGGAGCTGCAGCAGGTTCCTTGACCCCTGGCTCCACTAGCCTCAATACCAGGGGGGATGGTCCCTTCAGGACCTGCCAACCCCCTGGGAGGCTTCACACTAAAACTATCTCCCCTCTTTTTTTTTTTTTTTTAAAATAAACCAGCTAGAATAGCCCTAAATGCTATATAAACTTTCTATAACTTTTTTGGGGTTTTTTTTTAACAACTAAGCACTAACTACAGACTGCAGGATTTTGCACCTCTGCTGGAGACAGAGAAATATTGACAGACTGTGGGTGGTACCTTAGGATATAGGGCAGAGTCCATCAAAACTTCTCTGTCTCCATCTGCTGGTGGGGAGGCAAAACCCAGGAGCCTGGACTGATCCGGGTTCGTACAGGGAGTCTGGAACTAAATCTCCTAATGCATCGATTTCAGTACATTGTTCTTAGATGGTGGCACTAGACAGTAGCACTAGAGAGCAGAATTGATGTAGTCAGTGATTACCATCAATATAGAAGAGAAAGAGCAGCCATGTTAAACCTCAGTGACCAATGGAAGGGGGGGCGGGAGGGGGAACAGTTTGTGTAACTTTTCCTGGGTGCAGAAATATATATCTACATCACTGGGGTGTGTGTGTGTGTGTGTGTGTGTGTGAAAGAATGGAGAGAGATGGACAGGCTGAAGCCTGACAGCAGAACAGAAGAGGGGAGAGACAAGGAGAAAAGCAAGAAACAGGAGAGGGAACAGAGAGGGTGAGAGAGGAGAGAAGACTGCAAAAGAAGGGAGAGACAAGAGAGCAAGGAAGGGCAAGACTGCCACAGAGAGAGAGAGAGAGGGCTCTGTTGGCTCTTTGATCACCTTCCCAGTCTCACAGTAGATTTCCGGGATACGAGAAGCTGTTCCTGGCTTGTTGAGTCACTCCTAGCGCTCACAGGCTGGCCTATCCCGCAAACCCTTCCCTTCCTTCTGCTTGCTTGCGCCCCTCAAGAGCACCTCCGGTCCGCAGCAGCGCCCAGTGTGGTGGCTTCTCAGATAATGCAGTCCGGATGTTTGAAAATAGAAAGGTTCTCAGCGCCGGACTCTTCCTTTCAGATTTCGGCTTCCTTCCTGAGAGGATGCATTCATTCTAAAGTTTATAAAAAGCTTTCTTTCGCTGCAGCACTTCGGCATCCTCACCTTAAAAGACGTCAGGGTGCCGCTGTGCTGTTTGCTAGAAAGCCGCCCCGGCGGCAGCACCCTGGCGCTTGGGCAAATTAGGACTCCGAGGCTGATCTGCTCAAGGGTCATCCCCTCAAATCGTAACTGGCACGATGCACAGTAAGGAGGCAGCCGCTGACACATGCTGGTGCAAAAGGGAGTCACGAAGTGCATCACTAATCTCACAGGTCGGCGACACAGAGAGAGAGAGAGAGAAAGGGAGTCAATACGCATCACGCGTCTCACACGCAGTGGGTGACAGCGAGAGAAGAAGAGAGAGTCAATATTCATCATTGGTCTCACATGCAGTGGGTGACATAGCAGGAGAAGAGTCAATATTCATCATTGGTCTCACACAGGCTGATGTGTATATAAACGCGCTAAAAACAGGCGCTCATATTGAGCACCCGTTTTTATCTAATGCGTGCCCATCCACCTCTCCTGGGCGCGCGATGCAATATGCCGCGTTAAAAAGGATGTGCTGGGGAGACTGTGCGTCCCTAGTGTGTCCTTGGCACCAGGCGCCCAGGAGACGCGGCTGTGCGCAGGTTAGGGAAACAGGCGTTCAATGCCTTCTCTCCCTTTCAATACGAGCGTCCGTTTTATCCCGTGGCAGTTAATTGGCTGGCACAATATACATGCACAACGTACACATCCTGGAACGTGTATATTGTGCACCCCAAATATATATTTTTTTCCAGGCAAGCCTTTTTAATTTTGCATGGTACTGCTTTCTGCGGTTCCTCCTACTTAGTATCATTGCGATACTAAGTAGGAGGAGTCGCAGAAAGCAGTAATTTTTTTTTGCTCTAAAGCTTGACGTGTGGCAAGACTTTACGCCTGCTCCAGGAAAGGTGTAAAGTTTTCCGTGTTAAAAATTGTGTGTCGGGCACACAGTGATTTTTTTTGCATCAGGGGTAATAGCTAATAGTTTCATCTAAATGGCATTTACGCGTGATGAGTGCTATTATTAGCCATGCACTTGTTTGGATGTGCTAACCCCATTACTGCATCGGGAGTTATTCTGGCGCGTCACGCTGCGCGCTGTATTGCATCGGCCCCCACAGAGTGAGAGGCAGGATATGCTCATTTCCATCTCTGGTCTCGCATACAATGAATGACACAGCAAGAGGAAAGGAGTCATTATGTGTATTATAATAACATAACAGAGTAACAAAGTAGATCAGTGCTTCTCAGCCCAGTCCTGGGTTGAGAAGCACTGAAGCAGATGCCAGCAAATAGGGACCGATTGGCCTGCACCCTGTTTCAGCCTGATTTTCTCAGAGCTGTGATGAAATTTCATGGCGGAGGATCTTAAATGTTCTCTTCTTGGAAGCTTGATGCAGCCTTGCCAATGCTGCTCTGTCCCATGTTGGCTTTTGCCTTCTCCCCTTTTTTGGCTCTCTTTATGTTCCCTGTGATTGTGCAACCCCGGCTCGGGCCCCTCTTCCCCAGTTTGTTCAGTTTAATACCACTCCACCTTCCCTTTGCTGCTGAGCTCTGCCTCTATCCCAAGCATGCTTAAACTGATGAATTCTGTTGCAGTTATTATAGTCACTACCACCTGCTGGCAGGTTTACTGCAGACATCTAGCACTCTCAGTAAAGAAATATTTCCTCCGAGACTTCCTTCTTTCCAGCGACTCTTGTCCTTGAATATTTTTTTTTTTAATGGAAAACATCTCCTTCCACTTTGTCCATGCCTGCTAAGCATTTGAATGCTTCTGTCACATCTCCTCTCCCCGCCCCCCCAATCTATGTTTCATCACTGGTCTCGCATGCAGCCAGTCCCGGAGCGAGAGAGAGGAAGAGAGCCATAATGTGCGCCACTGGTCTGAGTGCCAGCCAGGGATAGATCGAGAGTGAGGAACACCTGGCCAACCCCTTCGCCAGTTTTGAAGACCAAAAAAAAAGATAAGAGGTATCTGCTTGAATGTGGTAGCTTCACCCCCTTGTCGTCCCCCATCCGTCACAGATGCACAGGGAGCAACGGAGAGTCCTGGAAAGAGAAATGTCAAGACGAGACACACAGGGACACATCAGGCATCTCAACACAATAAACCCTTACAAAGAAAGCATAACAGCTCTCTGAAAGAGCTTGTGTCCGGCACTCAGCAGATGACAGGCACTTCCAAGAAGCCTCTCCAGGCTCCGGAAGCAATTTCTAAAAGGAGCACTTTTCGCCACGGACGAGCGACATGGCACACAATCATTTGTGCAAAGAATCTCGCTCCTCCGTAACCTGTCAGCGGTCTGCAGGAAGACGGATGGGGAAACTTTCAAGGCGTGCAATGGGGCTGGATAGGATGCACCGCGGGGCCATTATGGGAGCTCAGAGAGGTATTGGATGGTCCACATACAAGCTTGACCCATCGAACTGTAGAGACGAGAAGAACAGATGCCACCCCCTCTCCATCGAAATGGAAATTAATTTAATTAGGAAGGAGGTTGGTATCTACAGGTCTGAACCTCAGTGGGGGTTAAATTAATGAAGGCTTTACTATCTTGAATCCAGCAGATTTCAGAATCCAAGATAGCATGATTTATTTTTTTTTAACCAGAGAGAGAGAGAGAGATCATCTCAAAATAAACCTGATCAATTTCTTTGACGAGGTGACCAGGGAATTAGATCTGAGTGACTGCTGGATGTGGTGCACTGAGGTAAGGCCCCTGTGATCTGTTACTAAATGCATAGGTGAGATTATGTTCTAAATCAAAGATGGTGCATAGCCTTAGTTCCCCAGTGTACATGTGCGTTTTGGGGATGTGCTTCCCAGAGACTTCTAGACTCTTGCTATCTTCTTACGTGGCAATACCAGAAATAGACAAGCTACTACATGATTCACCTGTCATAAAGTCAAGTTTGCAACCTCGAGGCTTAATGTACCAATGAAGTCACAAGCCTTGTCCTTTCTATAGATTAAAAAAAAAAAAAAAAAAAGACAACCATAGACTCTGTTATAAGATCAGCAAAGTAAGAGTTTAACAGGAATCCTGCATAGCGAGGGTATGCCTCCAGGTCGAAACAAGACTGCCGAGAAATGTCACTGGTGGAACGGAAAGCTGAGGCAGGGAGCTCATGCAGCACCTGGGTCTCGGAGAGCTTGGAGATGCTGAATCACAGGGTTAACTCACAGGCGCACAAATTAAATATCTTTTTAGTGGGGGGGGGGGGGGGGGGGGTTGTTTGTTTGTTTGTTTTTTTAACTCAAGAAGCAGCTCGCTGTCTCTCAGAAAAATAACCTCCCACGTCAACTGGTGCTTGAAAAAAGTTTTGCTTTATGCACATAAGGTACAGAGCAACTCAGAGGGGAGGAATTTAGAGTAGGATTCAGTAGTATATAAGACCATAAAAATTGTCTTACTGAGTCAGACCGGGCATCCTGTTTCCGACAGTGGCCAATCCATATCACAGGTGCCTGGCAAGATCCCAAACAATAAATAGATCCCATGCTGCTTTCCCACAGCCATGAGCAGTGGCCATTCCCTAAGTCTGCTTGGTAAATAACAGTTTATGGACTTCTCCTCCAGGAACTCATCTAAACCTCTCTTAAACCCTGGGGATAGGGAAATACCTACAGTACCTGAATGCAATCCGCTTTGAAATATCGAAAAGTGGAATATAAAAAATTTAAAAAAAGACCACTACTGCACATTGAGCTGAGGATTTCAAAGTATTGTCCACAATATGCCCAAATCCATTTCCTTGGTGATAGGTTTCACATTAGGCGTTAACTACAACGTGGATTACTAATCCCTCTGTGCATCACTTTGCATTTATCTGCATTAAATTTCATCTGTCATTTGAATGCCCATTTTCCCAGTCTCGCAAGGTCCTCCTGCGATTTTTCACAATCTGCTTGTGATTTAACAAGGCTGAATAATTTTGTGTCATCTGCAAATTTGATTATCTCACTCGTTGTTCCCCTTTCCAGATTATTTATAAATATATAAAAAAGTACCGGTCCAAGTACCAATCCCTGAGGTCCTCCACTGTTTACCCTTTTCCACTGAGAAAATTGACCATTTAATCATACTCTCTGTTTCCTGTCTTTTAACCAGCTTGCAATCCACAAAAGGACAATACCTCCTATCCTATGATTTTTCGTTTTCTTAGAAGCATTTCATGCGAGACTTTGTCAAACGCCTTCTGAAAATTCAAATACACATCTATCGGTTCAACTTTATCCACATGTTTATTAACTCCTTCAAAAAAAATGTAGGAGATTTGTGAGGCAAGACTTCCCTTGGGTAAATCCATGCTGGCTTCTATCTAAATGTTTTGTGATTTTATTCTTTATAACAGATTCCAT
The DNA here is from genome assembly GCF_901001135.1 of Rhinatrema bivittatum. Taxonomy (NCBI): domain Eukaryota; kingdom Metazoa; phylum Chordata; class Amphibia; order Gymnophiona; family Rhinatrematidae; genus Rhinatrema; species Rhinatrema bivittatum. The sequence continues at coordinate 46,149,570 of NC_042616.1, read as the reverse complement.
GATTTTTCCCGGCACTGAAGTCAAGCTCACCAGTCTATAGTTTCCTGGATCACCCCTGGAGCCCTTTTTAAATATCGGGGTTACATTGGCCATCTTCCAATCTTCAGGTACAACGGACGATTTTAATGATAGATTACAAATTAATTGAAATAGGTCTAAAATTTCTTTTTTTTTTTGGACCCGTGGGGTGTGTGCCATCCGGTCCAGGTGATTTATTACTCTTCAGTTTGTCAATATGGCCTACCACATCTTCCACTTTCACCATGATTTGGTTCAGTTCATCTGAATCATCACCATTGAAAACCTTCTCCGGAACGGGTATCTCCCCAACATCCTCTTCAGTAAATACGGAAAGCAAAGAAATCACTTAATCTTTCCACTATGGCCTTATCTTTCCTAAGTGCTCCTTCAGCTAAATGCTTCGATCATCTAACAGTTCAACTGACTCCCTCACAGGCTTTCTGCTTCGGATATATTTCAAAAAGTTTTTACTGTGAGTTTTTGCCTCTGCGGCCAACTTCTTTTCAAATTCTCTCGTAGCCTGTCTTATCAATGTCTTACATTTAACTTGCCAATGCTTATGCTTTACCCTATTTTCTTCTGAGGAATACTTCTTCCAGTTTTTGAATGAAGATCTTTTGGCTAAAATAGCCTCTTTCACCTCACTTTTTAGCCATGCTGGTAATCATTTGACCTTCCTTCCACCTTTCTTAATGTGTGGAACATATCTGGACTGTGCTTCTAGGGTGGTATTTTTTTTAACAATGACCACGCCTGTTGCACACTTTTTATCTTTGTAGCTGCACCTTTCAGAAATTTTTTAAATTATTTTTTTTAACTATTTTTCTCATTTTATTAAAGTTTCCCTTTTGAAAGTTTAGTGCTAGAACCATGGATTTACTTACATCTTTCGGCTTCACGGTGATTTGTTCCAGTTCTTCTGAATCAGCACTACCTAATACAGTTTCCGGCACAGGTATCTCCCAAACATCCTCTTCAATAAACATCTTTGCAAAGAATTTATTTAGTCTTTCCGGGAAGGCCCTCATCTTCCCCTAAGTGCCCCCTTTTATCCCCTCGATCATCTAACGGTCCAACCGACTCCCTCACAGGCTTTGGATATATTTACAGAAGACTTGTAACACCAGGACACAAAAAGACATAACAGCATTCCACCGGCAAACCTCCTGAGCTCTCAGACATGATTCTGGCACCTAGAATTTATACAAGCTGAATCCGGTGAAACTACCGGAGACTCCCGGCTCCGCAGCTCTCACTAGCTCCCTGAACCAGAACCTTCTCCCCCAGTCTCTCACAGACTCTCCCTTTGCTCATCAGAGGTCTCTCTTCCCCCACACAGATGACAAGATTTAAAGGCACAGTAGCACACTTTTAACCCATATCCCCCAAATTATTTTTTTTTGTGTGTAAAAGAACTATGTGATTTTAGTGTCTGTGTTACACGCACGGCAAACACAACACACCCATCCTGTCCTGCCACTGAATCTTTCAGACACTTAAAAATTAGTAATGCAAAGAGCTCATATTGTAAGAAAGTAGGACAGATGTGTTGTGAACACCCTTGTGAGTTAGAGATTCATGGGGTGGGGGTCATTCTCTCAGTACAGAATTTTAGCAGGCTACAGTCCATCTCGGTGGATGGTGATCGGCTTTCAGTGGGCGGCAGTGAGAGATGTCCCGGGACGTGTGCTGGAGCGAGAGGGACGGCCTAGAGATCCCCAACTATATGCATGGAACTCCATAATTTTTAAAATGTTGTTGCAGGACATGAGAGGAAAAATGGCCATTTTATAACCATAAAGAAGGACTGTACCTACAGATGGCAAAAGTTACACAAATGTATCCTCCTGTGTCACAATTCTAATTCCAGCTCTGCCACTTACTCTCCGTGTGACTGTGGGTAAGTTATTTTATCTCCCTGTGCCTCAGTTCTAATTCAGGCTCTGCTATTGACTATCTGCCTGTGCCTCACTTGTAATTCCAGATTTGCCATTGAATCTCTGCGTAACCCTGGTTGTTCAGGTCAACTCCCTCTACCTGATTTCCGATCCCAGCTCTGTCACTTACTCTCTGTATAACCCTGAACATGCCACTTTATCTCCCTGCGCCTCAATTCTAATCCCAGATCTGCCATTGACTCTCTGTGTGACCCTGGCTGGTCACGTCATCTCCCTCTGCCTCAGTTCCAATCCCAGCTCTGTCACTTACTCTCTGTATAACCCTGAACATGCCACTTTATCTCCCTGCGCCTCAATTCTAATCCCAGATCTGCCATTGACTCTCTGTATGACCCTGGCTGGTCACGTCATCTCCCTCTGCCTCAGTTCCAATCCCAGCTCTGTCACTTACTCTCTGTATAACCCTGAACATGCCACTTTATCTCCCTGCGCCTCAATTCTAATCCCAGATCTGCCATTGACTCTCTGTATGACCCTGGCTGGTCACGTCATCTCCCTCTGCCTCAGTTCCAATCCCAGCTCTGCCAATCACTCTCCATGTCACCTTGGGGTGAGTCACTTCATCTCCCTCTGCCTCAGTTCCAATCCCAGCTCTGTCAATGACTCTCCATGTCACCTTGGGGTGAGTCACTTTATCTCCCTGTGCCTCGGTTCTAATCCCAACTTTGCCACTGACTCTCTGCTTAACCCTTGGTAAGTCCCTCTCCCTACCTGTGCTTCAGTTTTAATCCCTACCATGCTACAGAATCTCTGTGTGTGGCTTGCCTGCATCACTGTATGGGATGATGCAAAACAATAGTGCTGAGGCTTTGCTCCTTCTCCCTGTGGAAGATCTCCCCTCTGCATTCTCCTCCAGGGCTGTGGATGTGAACGCATCTGGACCCTGCTGGAGTGAAACCTGCTTCACGCAAGCATGGGCACGGTAAAGAAAAAATAAGAAGAGATGCCTCTGACCCTTGGCGGTGTAGGATTAGTTAAATCATTCCTGGCTGTGCTGGAGGGGTGTGAGCCTGGGCTCCTTTGCCAGCAATTGTTAAGAAAAGAGCAAGGAAGGAAAAGGAAAACATTAAGGGTGGGTGTGATATCCCTTGTCTCACGTCCTGCAGAGGGTGGGGTGGCCCCGGGGAGAGAAGGCCAGGGTGTCGGTACTGGGCTCCCGGCTCGGTCCTGCCGTCCCTCCCTTCGGCCTCTGATCCTGCTGCACTGTACCCGGGTCTCCTACCTTACTATAGGGAAGGAGGAGGAGGAGGAGCGTTCCTTCAGGGGCCTGGACACCGCAGACACTTTAGTTTTCACAATCAGCGCGTGGAATTAATTAAAGGAGAAGCGGCCTCTCTCCCATGCTGGAATCAGCGTGCGTGGCCTCGTCCTCGGGCTGTAATCGTATGTGCAGTGTTAGTAGAGGAGTGTTGGGGGTGGGGAACATAAGAACATAAGAAAATGCCATACTGGGTCAGACCAAGGGTCCATCAAGCCCAGCATCCTGTTTCCAACAGTGACCAATCCAGGCCATAAGAACCTGGCAAGTACGGGACGGGGTGGCGCCACCTCCTGGCTCTCCCTCCACCCACAAGTCCCCAAAAAACTCTGCTGGAACCACTGGCTGGTGCAGATGGCGGGACGGGAATCCTATGTGCTTGAGGGGCAGGTGCGGAGGGGACACACAGGAAGCAGATCTGACTGGAGGGCAGATTCCTACAGTTACCCGAACGTAATCCACTTTGAAGTGCTGAAAAAAAAAAAGCGGAATATAAATCTAAATAAACAAACAAATAAATAAAAAAGATTCTTCTTCACCGGCGGTGGCTTCGCCTTCCTGACTCGGAGGCCCATCCCACCTCTGGGAGAAAAGGGACAGTCCTGCCGCTGATGTCGATGGAGAGTTGCAAATTCTCCGTTGCAGCTCCGCATGCAGGACTCATCTCGCCTCGCTGTGCTGGTGGCCATAATTTAACCGGTGGCTGGCGGGGGGGGGGGCGCTAGTCACCCCCCTCAGTTACCGGGTTCTGTTCACCGTGTGGTTTGGCCGTTTTTTTTGTAGTGGACCAGGCTCCGAATGATGCATTCACTGGGCAAGGAAAATCATTCCCCTCTATAGCTGAGAGAGGCACTCTAACTGCCCATCCTCTCAAAACATCACTAAGTAGAAGAGCTCTCTCCACCGCTGGTCCTAAACTTTGGAACTCACTCCCACCAGACCTCAGGCTTGAACAATCGGCACCCACCTTTAAAAAGAGACTCAAGACCTGGTTGTTCAACCAAGCATTCTCCTAATCCAATAACTAAGCTTGTGAACTTCACGACTGTATACATCAGTCTCAACAAAGCCAGTACCAGCGATTATACTCACTTTTCTTCAAATACTTGTATTCCAAATTATACTCTCCTTGCTCTTTGTAATTATTATTATTATTTATTTTTTCCAAGTTTCAATTCACCTTGTTCATTGTACGACATTATTCTATATACTGTCAATTTAATTGTTGTAATGTAAACCGAAGTGATTAGTAACATTGTTACCAGAACTTCGGTCTATAAAACTGTTAAATAATTTTGCAGTAATTTTGCAGAATTTTGCAGTAATTCCCTTTTTGTTTCCCCTCTCTTACCACCACCCAGTTCCCATATCAGTTTCATTGTAAAGCCCTGTTGGCCAGTTTTATGTTCCATGGAAACCGATGTGATGTTTGCCTAACGAATGTCGGTATACAAAAATTTCAAATAATAAATAATAAATAAATAAATAAATAAGCTGGCAGTAAAACCCTTTTTTAGCTAGTGCATCTTTCCCGATAGAACCAATCTGGACCATTTCACCGTAAGCAAGCCCAAACCCTGGAAATGAGACTAGTCCAGATGTCGGATTTATTTAAAACAAAATTTAGGATTACCGGAGCAAGTTCAAAACCACAGGCTCCACTGTGAAATAAGAATTGCAGGCAGCGAGCAGGAGCACCTAAACTCCTCACTCACCGCCTTGAATTCATTACCTTGAGAGCCCAGTACGGTTCATTATTTAAGTAACCACAACACTTACTTAGACCTGAAGGCTGGGCTATAGACAGGATTTCCCATAAGGTGGATTTTCTTTCCCTGCGCACCCATTATACTCCTAGGGGCTTCTCTTAACCAGGCTTGGCCAGTGGCTAGAAGTAAGAGCATCGGATGGTACTCCCTCCACGATCTGCTCCGTCGGTCTCACTCTGCATCGGCAGTCACAGCAGACCTATTTTTTATTCCTGGGAAAATTTCACCTTGTATGCTCCTATATTTCAATGGCAACATCATCATTTCTTAAAGGCACGGAGTTCCCTTGGTGTCCCTGTAGCTATAATAAGAGGGGCCCATAAGGGTCCAGAAATATACCATTAATGCATTGGTATATTTCTCACATATTGGCAAAACAGAAATTCATGCATATGATGCAGGGTACAGTAGTTTCTTGCAGGTATCCAGTGAGGCCGCGTCTGAGTTAGGCCCTGAGCCTGCCGATCCTGTTGAGCAGGGGGAAATGTACGTACCAGTGCAGCTTACTGGTGAGTCTGGAAATGTTCCTTATGTAACCCCCTCCTCCAGGTGTAGCTGAGAAGACAGGGGCACCCTCAGTGCCAGGGCTTGGTCCATGTACAGTCCCACAACATCCTGGCATGGATCCTCCAAAAAAAAAAGGGGGAGGTTGGGGGTGAGACCTCCAAGACTCAAGGCGTGGTGCAAGTCTCTTTTCTGTAGGTGTAAACTCAATCTCTGTCTCTCTGTAATTTCTCAGTGCCAAAAAAAACAAAACAAAAAAACCAAACAGGCTGGACACATATGTGCTGTTCCAAAAATAAAAAGTTTACTATTCAGCTTGTTCAATGGAAACTAACTGGCACCAAGTGCATTTTCTTCCTGTCGTATCCATAATCACAGCAATAAACCAAGCCCAAAATTATCTGGGCCTGATATTCAGCGCTGCTTAGCCAAATTAAGTTTGGAATTATCTCTGTACTTCCTGCTGTATTTGTCATTTAGCCAATTATTTTTTACTTGTTTGCCGGTCCAACTCCTCAAAGAGGTTTTTTTCCCCCCCCCTTGTTTTGGAAATTCTATTGCCTCTTCACCAAGTGTGCTGGTAAATTCTCACTCCCTCCCTTCTATTCCTCAAAATGATTGTCCAAGCTTCATGGAGACCACTTTTTTTGGCCGTTCACTTTCTGAAATCAGCACTCTGTGAGTATTTGGATCTGCCGACGCCATTAGCTATGCTTGGACGCCTATAAAAGTAGCTCTGCATGTACAATATATTTCCATAACCTATGTAACCCTTAGGAAGGTCTTTTAAGCCCAAGGGCGCACAAACTTATTTATTCTCTTCGGGGCTGCTCTGGCTAGCAATGTACACCCATGCTCAAACTCTTAATCCGGGGGGGGGGGGGGGGGGTTCTTTTTTTGGGGGAGGGGGGAATAAGTGTCTCTCTTCCAGCGTGTGTATAGGCAGTAGGCACATCTGACGAGGTAAGAGGCCATGATAAATCAAAAGAACCAGGCTCTGGGTGTTAAAATAAAAGTTTACTGATTGGTCATCATTCAATTAGGTCCATTTGGCCATAAAAGTGATGTTACGTCTGACTGTGACACATGAATGATTTTCTCTGTAGGTAGGTGTCCTTTGTTCAGGCCTCTGAGTAGAGCTCCCATGGTGATATCTACCACGCAAAGCTCACCCAGCGGCTACCTGGGAATCCTGTTGGAGGGGTTCCCAACTTCACAGCCCACCCCGGTCCCATGGGTGGAGATCCAATTGGGTTCTCCCGATCTTATTCTTTCATCCTTAGTTGATATTTCTGAGGGGACTTCGGGGGGGGGGGGGGGGGGGAGTGGGATCAGGTTACCTCAGCACTGCTATCCCAGTGGGAAGGGGGAATCCAAAAACCTTCCCACGCTGTTCAGGTCCAAAATATACTTCTAAAGTTAAAACTGGATACCTCTTCTGCCCTCACTCGCAGCGGGATCCATCACTGGTGCTTGCCCACCCAGTGTTTAGAACGGGCTCACGGGTCTTTGGTCCTCTGGCGAGAGCCCTTTCGCCCCGAAAGTGTATTAGGCATAAACATTTCTTCTGTAAATTAGTAGGAGAAGGACCCTCTGGCAGGGAGTGCACGATGAGGGGTCACTTCAAACTGAAACTCCCAACTCAGTGAAGAACATAAGAACATGCCATACTGGGTCAGACCAAGGGTCTATCAAGCCCAGCATCCTGTTTCCAACAGTGGCCAATCCAGGCCAAAAGAACCTGGCAACTTCCCAAAAACTAAGCCTATTCCATGTTACTGTTGCTAGTAATAGCAGTGGCTATTTTCTAAGTCAACGTAATTAATAGCAGGTAATGGACTTCTCCTCCAAGAACTTATCCAATCATTTTTTAAACCCAGCTACACTAACTGCACTAACCGCATCCTCTGGCAACAAATTCCAGAGTTTAATTGTGCATTTAGTGAAAAAGAACTTTCTCCGATTAGTTTTAAATGTGCCCCATGCTAACTTCATGGAGTGCCCCCTAGTCTTTCTATTATCTGAAAGAGTAAATAACTGATTCACATCTACCCGTTCTAGACCTCTCATGATTTTAAACACCTCTATCATATCCCCCCTCAGCCGTCTCTTCTCCAAGCTGAAAAGTCCTAACCTTTTTAGTCTTTCCTCATAGGGGAGCTGTTCCATCCCCTTTATCATTTTGATCACCCTTCTCTGTACCTTCTCCATCGCAACTATATCTTTTTTGAGATGCGGTGAACAGAATTGTACACAGTATTCAAGGTGTGGTCTCACCATGGAGCGATACAGAGGCATTATGACATTATCCATTTTATTCACCATTCCCTTTCTAATTCCCAACATTCTGTTTGCTTTTTTGTCTGCTGCAGCACACTGAACCGACGATTTGAATGTGTTATCCACTATGACGCCTAGATCTCTTTCTTGGGTGGTAGCTCCTAATATGGAACCTAACATTGTGTAACTATAGCATGGGTTATTTTTCCTTATATGCATCACCTTGCACTTATCCACATTAAATTTCATCTGCCATTTGGATGCCCATTTTTCCAGTCTCATAAGGTCTTCCTGCAAGTTATCACAATACGATTGTGATTTAACTACTCTGAATAATTTTGTTTCATCTGCAAATTTGATTACCTTACTCGTCGAATTCTTTTCCAGATCATTTATAAATATATTGAAAAGTAAGGGTCCCACTACAGATCCCTGAGGCACTCCACTGCCCACTCCTCTCCACTGAGAAAATTGTCCATTTAATCCTACTCTCTGTTTCCTGTCTTTTAGCCAGTTTGTAATCCACGAAAGGACATCGCCTCCTATCCCATGACTTTTTAGTTTTCCTAGAAGCCTCTCATGAGGAACTTTGTCAAACACCTTCTGAAATTCCAAATACACTACATCTACCGGTTTACCTTTATCCACATGTTTATTAACCCCTTCAAAAAAATGAAGCAGATTTGTGATTCAAGACTTGCCTTTGTTCCATTAAACCATGTCTTTCTATATATTCTGTGATTTTGATCTTTAAAATAGTTTCCACTATTTTTCCCGACACTGAAGTCAGGCTAACCGGTCTGTAGTTTCCCGGATTGCTCCTGTAGCCTTTTTTAAATGTTGGGGTTACATTGGGGTCCAGGTGATTTACTACTCTTCAGTTTGTCAATCAGGCCTACCACATCTTCTAGGTTAACCGTGATTTGATTCAATCCTGATGTCCAAATCTTGACCTGTTGCCTGGACCTAGATCTCTCCTCTTGCCTGGACTTCACCACAATTGCCTACCCCCTGAACCTGACCTCAAATACCTGCCACTTGGACATGACCTCTGGCTTGCACCTGATCATGTCTGTCCACAGTCTGCCCTAACTTTGGCCTGCCTTACAAAGTCTGCTGCTTGGCCCTGATCTTGGCATACCCTTGGTCTCTTGCTTACCTGACTACCCTAGGGACACACCTAAGCCCTGCCGGCCAACAGAACCCAAGGGCTCAACCTGCAGGGGAGGCGGCTGATATAAGTGAAGTTCCAGCCTGTCCCGCTTCAAGGTACATTCGCCAGCTGTCGGCATAGGCCTTGTAGGTTTGCCTACAAGGCCGTGTCAACTATGCCACAGCATCTAGGGCTCATATCCACGCCACCCATTACACTTGAGAAGTTTTTGCCCTAGGAGGATACATACTTGGTATCAAACAAAGGTATCTGATTGAATTACTTTTGCCGAAATAATCCTGTGAATTGACATCATTTGTCAGTCCAAAAAGTGAATGTTCATTCCCTAAAAAATTAAATTTATGTCTAGAAAAATGCCAGTGATCAGTCAGTATATGATCCAAACAGCCATACATTTTATCAAAAAGTGAGGCAATAATACTTAGCCTTCAACCATTAAACTCCCCACAATACTGCATCACAATGGGCCCTGATATCGATGTTTTATCTACATTGCCTCAGTAGATCTGTTGAAAAAAACTAAATGTGAGTAAAAAGCTTCCACCATATTTAAATACATATGACATCGATGGAACTTTACATAACACATGACACCATTCTCCTTATTCCATTGGATGTGACATTTCTATTATACGCCCCTGAAAAATGAAATATTAAAAATATATTCAAAGTTCATCCAAAAACAGTTCAATCAATTTCCATATGTAATCCAAATGAAAAACACTGTGTTCAAACCGTGTATCCACCATTGTTCAAGCTGAATCAATTTTGAGTGCAAATTTCCTCCATGAATTGAAGGACATATGTCTAAAATGCTACATTTTAAGTCATTTCAAGAAGGTTTAATTTGTGTACAATGGTTTATTTTTATACTGTTTATTTAAGGATGTAAAAATAATACAAGTTAGAAAAAGAACACGCAAGTAAACAAATCATTGTGCCAACATTGTCAGCCACCAGGGTGATTCAAAAGCAAGTCAATCAGTACATTGCCTTCATTGCCAGTACACTGTATAACCCATGTTTCTTCAATAAAGAGAAGGTGACCTTTTCCATTATAACCAATTTCCTGTGAATTATTGAAGGTGTCAACTTCCAGTAGTAAATGATAGTGATATGAGTGGTGTGCAACAATTGAACAGTCAAAGGTTTCGTTGATTTGGACAAACAAGATCATCCCATCTTTCCAGCAGACCCGGGGGCTATAAGCTGTAGTGAGCAGCCCAAGATTTCACTGATCAAGGTTCCAACCTGTTGCTAAAAATTGTTAACAATAGGACAGTCCCACCACATATGAAAGTGAGAAGCAGGATTATCACAGCCTCTCCAACATAAAGGACTGGCTATACTGAATTTAGAAAAGAACAAGGAGTATCTATATGTCTATGCAATAAATGAAATATTAATTCCTGAACCTTAACACAGCGGGATAATTTAAGAGTTGAACCCCATATATCTTTCCAATCATCCTCATCAAGTCTCAATGACAAATCCTTGTTCCATCTTTCAATAATGATGTCTCAGGATTGAAAATTTCATCAAACAAATACATGTACATTCTAGAAATCAAATGCCTAGGAGATCTGGGTGAGATAAGAGAAGAATCCAAAACAGAACAAGGTCACAATGGGTCAGCACTATTCACGTGATGCTCTACTGCATTTTGCAGTTGTGAAAAAATATATTTTGTATGTTCTGCAATATGATGTTCAGTTTGGAGATCTTGAAAACTCTTAAAGTGACCTCCCCCCCCCCCACCCATATCTGGTCCAAAATCGTAGACCCTCCACACCCCAATCCTTCGGATCCAGAGACAAAGTAAGAAGGGACAAAACCAGATTCCCTTGGAGATAGGAAATAGGGGACAACCCCTAGTATTTAAATTCTAAAAATGTATTAGCTGTTCGCCAAACTTGCAGCATATGTGAGAGAATAGGACTCAAGCGTCCCAATCACGCATAATGAAGAGATGTATGAGGTAGAATAAGAAGTATTGTCAGTGTAAATTCACCCAATTGGGTACCCTCAAGTGAAATCCAACTAGGAGGATGAGGGTGAATTAGCCAATCTCTAATACCCACCAATCTGGAAGCCACGTAGTAAAGGAACAAATTCAGAACAACCAACCCCCCACAATTTCTGGGATATTGTAAAGTCAAAAGCTTTATATGAGGCAGCTTCTGGCACCATAAAAAGGAAAAAATAGCCCCATTAAGGTCTTTAAATGATTTCTGGGAAACGGTACATGGGAGATGCTGAAAGAGAAACAAAAGACATGGAAGGACAACCATTTTAACCAAATAAGCTCTACCCAAGAGTGATAAAGGAAAATCAGTCCATCGATGTAAATCTGCCTGCAATTTTACGAATACCCCCGGATAATTTAGCTTAACTCCCTGAAACATTTAGGAACCTCGATCCCCAGATATTTAATACTTTTCTCTGCCATCGAGAAGTCGCCCCATATGGATTGGTGAGAACCCCCAGGACCCAAATATAACAAAATAAATTTAGTATAATTAATAGTATATCCAGACAAGACAGCTTAGTCCTTCAGGAGGGATATAAAGCCTTTCCGGACCCTTACTGATTCTCTTCCTTCAAATGCAGCAAGACTGATCATCATCCTTTAAACTGATCCAGACTTTACCAATTACTGCAACGTTCTACTTCTTGTTAAACCTCTATCTTTCCTCTTATTATACTCCCAGTTAGATTCATCCCTGTTTATTGTAACTTATTTTTCTATGCACTTGTTTTAAATTGTAAAGTATACTCTTGTTATAGTTATGTACGTTATAATGTATTGCTCACCCCTTGTTTTATGTAAACCGGCATGATACGAACTTCCGTGAATGCCGGTATAGAAAAACACACACAAACACACAAATATAATGGTTGGAACTGATCTCTCAGGACATGTAATATAAAGTAAAATATCATTCACATATAATGATATTTTATGGGACATGGTCCCAAAGTGGAATCCCATTATTTATTTATTTATTTATTTATTTATTTATTTAACAGTTTTATATACCGAAGTTCTATCAACAAAGTTGCTAATCAGTTCGGTTTACATTGTAACAATAAATTGACAGAATGTAGAATAATGTCTTACAGAGAACAGGGAAGATTTAACTTGGAAATAAATAAAATAACTTAATGAGAACAATAAATAACTTCAACGGAGCAAGGAAAGTAAAGTTTAAATACAATATAATATAGGAGAATATATATTCGGAATTGTCAGAGTCGGGCCTGAGGTCGAATATTGAAAAGTTCAGAATAGTTATTGGGATTAGGAGAATGCTTGATTGTCCTTGGATTCTCTAATTTTCTTGATTTTCTTTTAATTTTAATTTTAATTTTCTTGATTGTCCTTGGATTCTCTAATTTTCTGTGCCAATGGCTCAAGGGCCAAGTTGAACAAAGAGCGGGAGAGAAGGCATCCCTGCCTAGTTTCCCTAGAAATAAAAAAAGAATCCAAAAGAAGTCCATTAACTAATATCCGAGCTTTGGGCTGTTTATATAACACCAATATCTAATTTATGAATTGCTCAGGGAAAACAAAATGTCACAGAACTATGAACAGATATTGCCAGGAGATCCAATCAAACACTTTGTCGGCATCTAGGGAGAGAACTGCTCCAGGAATTTTCAATTTCCCTGCTAAATAAACTATATTAAGCAACCTCCTAGTATTTGCAACAGAAGTTCTGCCTTTTACGAAGCCAATCTGATCGGGATCAATCAAACCAGCAATAAATGCTCTATAACGTAACTGCAGCACCTTAGCTAAGATTTTGTCAGAATTTATCAAGAAGATTGGCCTATATGAACCACAAAGCATAGGATCTTTACCCAGTTTAGGAATCAAGGTTATATGTGCATCCAATAAAGTCCCTGAAGAAAAGATAGGGGTACCCATAAAGTTGAAGAGTTTCTATAAAAGGGGGACTAACACCTGTTACGGTCCTGGGCCGTGTGCCGGTCCCTCCAGCTACCTCGGGGCCGGCCCGGGCCGGAGGAACTTCTCTTCGGACGTCTAGGCCCGACCTGGCTCCTGCCGCGGCTCACCCTTCGCGAGGGAGACGCCGCCGATCCAATGTGCTTGGCCCCGCCCCCTAGGTGCACGCACGTGCAGGGGCTCAAACTTTTAAAGGGGCCAGTGCAGGAAGAGGGAGGACAGCCCTCGGATGACGTCAGACGCTGCAGGGTATTTAAACCCTGCAGCTTGGCCTAAACCTCGCCTTGCAACAAGGTTCCCTCTTGTTAAGAGTTACTAGTTGCTGCATCAGGATCCTTGTTCGTCTCCTCGGCCTCTGAATTCTGGTTTGTGACTCCGGCTCTGTTCCTGGACTTCCGATTCAGCTTCTGTCATTGGCTTTGTCTTCGGCTTCTGACTCCTGGCTTCCGACCTTGGCTCGTCCACTGACTTCTGGCTTCAGCTTCCGCCTTTGACTGGACTTCAGCTTCTGGCTTCTCTTCATCCTCAGGTGTCCAACTCTTCACCCACCAGGAGGCCTCACCTAAGTCCCAGCGGCTTTGGTACACACGGGCTCCTCCTGAGGGGACCGTGGTCTTCCAAGGGTGAAGTCTTCATCGACCTCCTGGTGCTGGCTGCTTCCCAGGCCTGTCTCCTCAGGTCCTCGGTCGCAGAGGATCTCATCTAAATCCCAGCGGCTCGGGTTCTCACGGGGGTCCTCCTGGGGGGACCGTGAGCTTCCAAGGGTGAAGTCTTCCAGGGCCTTCTCCTCATCGCCGCCTCCCGGCTGCGACATCCACTGTGGATTCCCACAGTGCATCACCATCCGTCTCAGCTGACCCAAGGGTCTACACTCCTAACACACCCCCGAAAACAGCAAATGTATTCCAGTGGGAATTCATCTGGACTTTGTTTCTTCCCTGCTGCCAAAGATTGTAAAACTTGCTCAATTTCAAAAGATTTAATTGGCCCTTCCAGCTTGGCTTTGGATTCATCAGGAATACAATAAGTTGTATAGAATTTAGGAAGTTTGCAATATCCTCAGCTCTGGACACTTCAGATTCACCGTACCACTGCTGATTAAAAAAAAAACAAAACAAAAAACCCTTAAATTCCTGTGCTATTTGCAAATTGGAATGCAAGAGTTTACCTGAAGCTCCCTGTAAGGCACTTATGGCAGAGGAGGAGCTTTTTAGGATTAGTCTTGACAATAAAGAGCTTGGCTTGTTGCCCTGCACATAGTACTTTTGCCTGGTAAATAAAAAATGTATTTCTATTAAGGATGCCTGAATTTTAAGGAGCTCATCTCTGCAAGTTGCAAAGCTTTGTATGTCCTAGGAGAACAATCGAGGGTCCCAAGAAACAAACCGGAAGACGATCTGTCAAAGCCAGAAGGCAAAAGCAAACAAGACAGACCAGTCATCTTAGATTGATGATATTTATTCGCACATATACCGTGATAAAAGAGCCCAACTCTGGCCGAGCTTCGCACAAGGCTGCTTCAGGGCCTTTTAAAAGTCGTTTTTTGGTTCATTGTTACAATCTCTGAAAGTGCAAATTCTGGTACAATAAAGGATTAAAAGATTCAGGCAGCGTCAATCTCTGATATGGTGCGCTATGTGCAGTGAGCGGACTCCGCAAACTATGGTGGAGATAGAAGCTGCGGCTTACAATAGTCGCGGTATATTTGTTAACAAGTATCATCAATCTAAGATGACAGGTCTGTCTTGTTTAGTTTTGCCTAGGAGAACAATCTAAATTATGCTGACGCTCTAGAGTATTAATCAACTGGGTCAGCTCCCTTTATTTAGCTAAGTGTTGCTGATGTTGGTGGCTATCGAAGGATATAATGTGCCCCTCACTATCACCATTAGTGTCTCCCAACATTATCTAGGATCATAGGTCTCCACTGGATGATGAAATTGAAAATCAGATATGGCCTTTTTTACCACATCAACGAACTCACGATTCTGGAGAAGTGATACATTCAGATGCCACAAATTCCGGGAACCAGATTTCTTAACAAAATCCAGAGAGAGCATAATAGGGTGATGATCAGTCAAGTGAGATGGCAAAATATCATTGTCAGTAACAAAAGGCAGGATTGATGAGCTATAAAGAAAAAAGTCTATCCTACTGTAGGTATGATGTCTGGGAGAATAAAAAGTAGAGTCTCGGCTGATAGAAAAATGCGCTGTCCAAACATCACTAACATTATAAAACTGTATAATATTTTGCAAAGCGGCCAGGATTGGTAAGGAAGAATTGGGAAAGTGAGATTTATCTAATTTAGCATTCAGGCACAGATTCCAGTCCCCCCCCCCCCCCCTATAATGACTTTGTCTGCAGGATAAGTTTGAGAACATCAAATAATTGTACAACAAACTCCTCAGAGTACTGATTGGGACCTTAGACATTGACCAATAATAGAGACACTCCATATATATTACTTTCAACAATTACAAACCTTCCCTCAAGATCACAAAAGGTTCTAGTAATGGAAATAGGCAAGGTTTTGTGAATTACCGATACTTGCACATCTACTCCAGGTGGAAAAGGAAGCAGCCAGCACCTTTCCCACTGACATCTGCTCCAACATTTGATGTTCTGATTGTATCATGTGTGTTTCTTGAAGGAACACTATATTGGCACCAGTTTTTTTTTAGATATTGTAACGTTCTAGTTCTCTTGGTGGGATTAGAAAGAACTCTGACATTAACAGAGACAATTTTAATGTTACTAAGAGACATCACTCTCAACAAAGAAAAATATGAAGATAAAATGAGCATTGTGGTTAACACCAGGCCAACCCAAATAGTCAGCCAAACAAATAAAATTAGGTTAACTACATGTGCAAAATTTGACAGCATGTCATACATCCCATTTTCAATTGAAAACTTAATACCTCTATATAGACATAATGAATGGAACATTATTAATGTTAACCTAGACAATATTTTCAAAAGGGGAGAAACACAAACATTCCCTCCCAATCCCAACTTGAGTGATCCATCAATAGACTCAGAGTTTCCGCATAAAGAACCCACCCCAAATTTCCAAAATGTCACTCCCAATATATGTGACCCACCCCTTGGTAAGCTCATCCCAGCAGCTTGTAAGCCACCCACCATCACTTGTACCCCACCCACCAACCCCTGATGAAGTTAACCCTAGCACAAGCAAGAAGCATCCACACAAATGAATACCCCATAGGCATGTGTACAGTACAGAGAAATTATATACTAAAGGAACCAAGGAAATAAAAATTTGGACTATGATCCACAAAATTATGCATGAACAAATCTGTTCCAAAGAAAACAAAATAGGCAAAAGAATTGCTATGCTCAGGCTTGTGGTCTTAATATCGCCACAATATTAAGTCAGAGGGACTACAAAAAAGCAGTATTTTCTGCTAACTTTTGGGCTCCACAAGACTTAACGCCAGCTCCGGGACTGGGTTAATTTTCAGGCCGAACACGCCCCCGATCCGACACCACGCCCCTTGGCCACGCCCCTGTCTGCCCCTTTTTGCAAGTCCCGGGACTTACGCGCATCCCGGGGCTTGCGCGCGCCGCCGAGCCTATGCAAAATAGGCTCGGCGCGCACAGGAGGGTTTTAAAAGGGTTACGCGCGTACCTTATGCGCGCAACCCTTTTAAAATCCGGCCCAAAGGTTTTTTGTCTGCTTAAAGACAAATATGGGTGGAGACTGAAAAACTGAATGTGTAGATAATATTGGCCAACACTGAAGAGTTACTTGTCAAATCTGTTGTGCCTGAGCTAAAAAAGGCAAGACATTTTTCAAATGCTCATCTTCATCTATTCTCTTTGGCAAAAAAAAAAAAAATGAACCCACATACACTTCCTGCCAGAACCACGCCACGCCAGAACAAATTAGCAATATCTGGGGGCCATTGAAATCCAGATGGCCATGCCTTTTATTTGCAAAAAAAATATCGATCTTGAAATAAAATATTTTCAGTGAGAGCAATCCACGCCAGTGAGCACAAAAAATGTGTTGGAATCCACTGATCCATTCTTCTCTGTAGAGTAAAATCAACAATTTGTATTGCTTTATCCTGAGGGATGCTGGTATATAGAGAAGCAATGTCACTGTAACTAATAATAATTGTGCAGGTAAACCGAACATATTTTGCAAATCTTGCATGAGTAGAATCATAAATATATATAAAGGTATAAGTGGGACAAATGGACATAAAAATGTGTCCACCGTAATCGATAATGGTTTTAATAAGCACTCATTGGAGGAAATAATATGATGGCTTGGAGGGTTTGACAAATGTTTGCAAATTTTTTTTTTGTAACTCTTTATTTAACCATTTTCAGGCTTACATAATGAAACAAGTACTAAACTATAACTCTATATCACAATAGAGCAGGGTGCATGATACCGCAACATAATTCCATAATCCCAAAAAATATACAGCAAACAAAGCCATAAAATACAGTAAAAAAATATACAGCAAACAAAGCCATAATATTCAAGGTATTGTCCCAAAATCAGATGAAATTGGAACCCGTTTATTCAATACATCATAACGCAATCGTTCAGTATCAGTGACCTGAGCTCTTCAATACCCGAGAGCTGGATTAGATTTCCATTTTGTCGCAATAGCAAACCTTGTGGCCAGAAGTAATTGCCCCACCAATGAACAAAATTTAACAAGTATTAGAGAGTCCTGCCAGAACCCCAGCAAACCCAATTTAGATCTACACAGCCACTCCCTTCCAGACAGAACCATGCCACACCAAGACAATGTCACCGCTTGTGGATATAAGTACCTTATTCCCCACACCCTCTCCAATTTTTGATAACACATAAATCACAGGCACAATCGGATACTCTACTGTTAGGGTTTTATTATTTATTGTACATTGCATTGAGAAATAATGATTAATCAAGAGAAATAAACTAAACTAAAACATATGCTCCTCTTATTTCCCTTCTGTTCTGTTGCCATGATGTTATTAATATCTATGTGATTGTATATTCTATCTGCATCTACTGCAGTGAACCACTTACTTAGCCAAGCGCTCTGTATAACCCGCAGTTGGACATGGGTTGTAGAGGCGCTAACTAATCCCCATATGCAATAAGGGGATTAGCACCTCTACAATGCGTGTCCAACGTGGAGTGAATCTAATAGCGCTCGTCACATGCAAATGCATGTGATTGAGGCTATTAGGCATTCACTCCCGATGCAAAAAAAAAAAAAGTGCGTCTAGGACGCACATTTAGTGATCAGAAATTAACGACTGTCTGGAGCAGGCGTTAATTGCTGAGCGCTCCTTAAACCAGTACAGAAAAGCAGAAAAAAACTGCTTTTCTGTACTGCCTTCTACTTAATATCATCACAATATTAAGTAGGAGGAAAAAGTAAACTAATTTAACCAAACAAAAAAGTTTTAAAAACCGCTGGAGGTCGGGTGCAGGAAACGGACACTCAATTGAGAAGCGTCCGCTTCCTGAACCCCCTGGCTGTGCGGCGTTTAGGAAAAACGATGCCGATAAACTCGGCGTCTGTTTTCCTAACCGGTGGAGGGCCGACGCACTCGGGATCTCCTTGATAATGCGACTCCCTTAATTTAAATATTGCATGGAGCCCCCTTGGGGGGGCGCCTGGGGGCGCGTTAAGAAAGCGGGCACTGACTGTTCAGCGCCCGCTTTCTCCGCCAAAATTTTGCATGGGCCCCTTGGTTTCCAGTTCTTTCATTACTTCAGGCCATTCCATAGTTTTGATGTTTGCCTTTTCCATGTTCTTTGGAATGATGGGTAGCCATTTTGCTTTTGTTTTGTGCTGTATGGTATTCTCATTATATAAATTTCTCCAGGACACTTCTGTTTCAGCTCTGGTTGGTGGTGTTTTAACTATACTAATGTTCTTTCCCAGTTTCCGGTACAATTGTTTTCAATTTTGTTTTTTTCCAAGGGGAAGTTGTTTTCTTTCTCCTTTTCTTCTGGCCTTGTGTGCTTGTTGGTAGGGCTCTCTCGGTAATGAGTTTCGCTGCACAATATTGTATCTGATTTTTTTCTGTGATATCAACAGATGGTGTCTTTTTGCAGATTATGGCCTTATTGATCTTATCATTTGTCTTTTCCCTTTCCTTGACCCAGCAAATGTATCTATTTCCATGTAGGCCATGAGCTCAACCACTAACTCCTCCATTTCCTGGTCTTGGTATTACATTCATTATCTCCTCTTAATTGCTCTGGCTGTTCCAATACCTTTTTTCTGGTGCTCTTTGATCATTCTAGTTCCTGTCTTCTAGCACTCTCTCCAAAACTTGTCTTTTTTATCTCTGTTTCTCTTTCTGCATCAGCCTTTAATTAGTTTGAAATGTTATCACTTACATACTACTTCTCTTTATTTTTTGTTATTAAATTTAGGTCAGTTGCTTTTCCTTGGATATTATTCCTCTTTTTTCCAGTTTTTGTTGTGCTCTTTTCATGAACTCTCTTGCGTTTAATGAAACTGCCATTCTCTTGCATGGCATAAAAACAGCCGTACATTATCTCCTTTTAATCTTCAGGGGTCCATGTAACTGAATCTCTTCACATTAAGTTTTTCATTAGCTTCTGTGATCTGTTTCCTGCTACACTGACTTGATGAAAAGGGTCACCAGGACGTATAGCAGTCCTAGGGATGTTCTCTCCACCTGAAGGGTCTGCACTATCACTATCACCATCATTAGCCCTAGTGCTGAAGTTATATCATGAGCCATGTGCAGACAGTATGAATTTTTCTTTTGGTTTCCTTTCATATTTCAGCAGTAATGGTCACTTTGCTCAATATATTATACAACAAGATCAGCACATCAAGGTACTTAGCAAGACTTGGGTGAAAAAAATGTACTCCATTCAATTATTCTCTCCCCTCAGGCCTGTGTATAGTCTTTAGTTTCTTCTCTCTCTCTCTTCCTGGCTCTGGATTCCAGTTGGTATCCACTCCTGCTCTACCAAAATTATCTCAGATGGCACAGGGATCTCTCCATCAGATGGATCCAAAAGGACTGCAAACATGAGAAATTCTTCTTGTCTCCACTTTATTCTGTCAGCATGTGGCAATTTCCTGGTCGGCCACTAGATAGCCCTAGTTCCTTACTCTAGGAATTAGTTAGCTAGAAGAAGATACCACATACCAGCACCTCCCCCAGAGGCTGTCTGAAGTAGGTGGATCCTTTCCCTAGAGGTAGAGGCTAGGAGAATGTTAGGTGTGGCAGTCTGCTTCAGCTTTTGGAGAGTGAGGAGCTCTGGGAATATTTTCTTTCAGAGTGAGGTCTATCTCCTCACTGGGGCAGATTTTCAAAGCCCTATGCGCGTAGCGCCTATTTTCAAAAGGCCTGGTGGCGCACGTAAAGACCCCGGACGCGCGTATGCCCTGGGGCTTTTCTGAATGGGTGGGCAGGGGGCTGGACGGGGGCGGTCTGGGGGTGGTCCAGGGGCGAGGCAGCCGGTCCAGGGGCGTGGCGGTCCGGGGGTGTGGCTGGGCGGTCCGGGAGGCGTGGCCGAGGACTCTGGCACAGCGGCTGGGGGATCACGCACCGGCACAGCACTCGGCCGGCGTGCGCATGTTACAGCTGCCTCTGGCAGGCGTAACTTCCGAAAGAAAGGTACGGGGTGGTTTTTTTTTTCTGGCTGGGGGGCAGGACAGGTAGAGGAAAGGAGGGGAAGGTGGGGGGGGGAGGGAAGGGGGAAAGCCAGCTGGTCTCCCCGAGGGCTCGGCGGGCGCAAGGTGCACTAGTGTGCACCCCCTTTGCGTTTGCCGACCCCTGATTTTATAACATGCGTGCGGGTAGCGCGCACAAATGTACCCCGCGCGCGTACATTTTAAAATCTGCCCCACTGGGTATAATTTTTGAAGGCTATTCCTTTCTTGGCACTCCCTGTCAGCCTGGATTTGCCTCTGATTAACAGCATAGACTTTGCTAAGTGTTTTACTAATTTTGAGATGTAGACTGGAGTGGAAGCCTGGTCCTTTTGGTGACGGCATTTCCCCGGATCCGGAGGCCCAGGACATTGAAGACCCGGTAGAACTCTTGTCTAGGAAAGAGAGAGATCGGCAGTGACGGTGATTTCCCTTCAAAGGAGGATTTTTTTTGTCTGCTCGAGAGCCATACCATTTTTGTTTGGCGGGGGATGTTATTGGCCCACCCCCTCCCTTGCACTTGGAGCTGTGGCTGGCAAGAACAGTTCTTAACTTTACCATCAGACTTTTCCTTCAGAGAGGTCACGTTCCTAAGGAGGAAGATGAAGACATTTGGAGACCACGTGAACAGGATCTTCATCCAGGGGACACGGACACAGGCTGGGTACGGAGACTCGGGGAGGGGTTGGTTTTTTTTTCCTGTGTTCTACGGGGACCCCTCACAGAGTAAGAATTCCCCAAAATACTGGACTTGTTATACACTCAGAGCAGGAGTCGTAAGAATGGTTAAAAGGAACCTGAGATCAGAAGCATTTACTCAGAGAGAAGAAGAGGACATTCGGCTATAACATCAGTTTACTGATGATTGATTTAACATTTGACGAAATCGGTCAAAATATTATTTGAACGCCCAGTTCCGTGTCTGTCCCCCAGCATTACATCATCACACCTACAGAGTTACGGAGAAAAATCACACACACAGGGAAGAGTACCCCTACCGTGTGGGCCAAGGAACTTGCCTTCAGCCCCAAAGAATCCACCCCGTGGGATCAATAATGAGGGGGAACTAGAATTCTGGAAGAAATCCCCCCCCCCCCATATAAATTCTTTCTTTATGAGCCCCTGGGAACAGTGATAACCAGAAAAAGGTGTTACAAGTAGAGAGTGGTGGCTGAAAAAATATTCCTTCCAACCAAAATTCACCCGTAGACAAAAAACACTTTAAAAAACCCCACAGACACTCCTTTCACTAACCACGGGGTGCGGGTCATCAGCAGAAGTGCTGAGCCAATGCTAAGAAAAGAACAGGGGAGCCTCAAAAGTCAGCTCTTGCTGTCTTTGGCCATTTGTTATTGCTGCTGTTGCTCTCTGCCATTGTCCGTAGGAACGGCTGCAGATCCCGCTGCTGCTGCTGCTGCTGGACTCACAGCTCATTGGCCAGCTGTTTAAACAATTCATTGGAATCCGTTTTAGATACAGCACTCAAACAAGCCAAAAACAGCACAGTCCCACACTTTTCCTGTTTAACCATCAAGGGGCAGAATCCCACTTCACCCCCAAACTGTGTCATGTGCTCCTGTCATTTTAAACAAAATGGATGCCCGATCACTTGCTTCTGGTTATAGAGATGGGTATTTGTATTCAAGCAAACAGGCAACACAAAAATAGCAATTGTGATGTATGTATCAGTCCCCTTATTCACAAGGACTATGACAACTTTCCCTCAGTACTGCTCATAAAGCCCTTCTCTGCACAGCCCTAGGATCTGGCTCATGCAACAACCTCCACTATCACAGACCTGGGATGAAATGTTTGTGAAATTTGACTGGGAGCTCTCAGCCCTCGGTATTTATTGTTTACAATCCCTAGCCTTCAGCAGGCCAGAATAGTGTAGTTCCCTTGGACTTGCTTCAAATATCCTTCAGTTCCTTGCTTCCTCCAGCAACAGCTTCTCCCTTCAGCAGCTTCCTCCTACAGCAGTCCAGGCCGCAGCCTCCTCCACACAATTTCCTGGCTGACCTTTTAAGTTGTGACATTTGCTGAATGTCTCTCATCTGGTTATAGCCAAAAAGGGGCTCTGGCCCTGCTCTTATACACAGACACCCATCCCTAAAGACCCAACACGTGGACCAGTCAGCTTCTGCTGACTCATTCTACTGTGCTGGCTCACTTTGGGGATCTTTCCAGTTATTAACATGCTGGCTCTCTGCCAACTTATTTTTGTCAGTGCAGGAACTGGTGGCCCTGTCACACACCATACTTGACAACTTAGTTTAGAAAGATTTTTATTTATTATTTTATTTATTTGTGTTTTTCTATACCGGCATTCACGGAAGTTCGTATCATGTCGGTTTACATAAAACAAGGGGTGAGCAATACATTATAACGTACATAACTATAACATGAGAGTATACATTACAAAATTATAACAAGTGCAAAGATAAATAAAATAAGTTACAATAAAACAGGGATGATTCTAACTGGGAGTAGAGTAAGAGGAAAGATAGAAGTTTAACAAGAAGTAGAACGTGGCAGTGATTGGTAATGTCTGGATCAGTTTAATGGATGATGATCAGTCTTGCTGCATTTGATGGAAGAGAATCAGTAAGGGTCCGGAAAGATATTTGCAAAGGCTTAGAAAGATATTTGCAAAGGCTTAGAAAGATATTTGCAAAGATATTTGCAAAGGCTTAGAAAGATATTTGCAAAGGCTTAGAAACCCTCCTGCCTTACTTGTCGACTGTCAGGAAAGTATCCCAAGCCATATGGTCATCATTTTTGGGGCATCCTAGTTAGGACTAATAATGTTTAGGGGAAACTATTCAACCTTATGGAGAAACATACAAGACCATATACAGAATATGCAGGATTGAATTGTCCAAATCATCACCATCTGTAAAAAAGCACATGGGACAAGCTCAAGAAAGGCCATAGGCTAATTATGCTTGCTAAACTGCCAGTAAAATATTCCAGCTAGGGGCTAGGATTGTCATCATCAACCCCACAGCTAAAAGTCAACTATTAGCCGAATGGAAGGGGATCATATGAAGTTATTGAGGCAAATGGGGATGTTAACTGTAAGGTGTGACAAACGTATTGGAGGATAAAGGCCTAGCAGGAGTGGGAATCCCTAGCATCCTCATCAATGACATGAAATACTGCTAATCCCATACCCGATTGTAGAGTGATGACTTCTGTTTTGGAGTTAGGTCTGGACCTAACTCCAAAACAACACAAAGAGACCTCATAAAGAAAGAGATGTGCTCTCCACAACATCAGACAGAACTGTCTCCACTGAGCATCAAATTATAATAATATTGTTATAACAGTCAAAGTCCACCCAGAATGTATACCTGAGGTGAGAAGGAAATACAAATAGGAACAGAAAAAAAAAAACAAAAAAGCTTGAGATTATGGAAGTGTCATATAGTGAATAATCTATCCCCATTGTTCTAGCATCTAAGCCATAAGATTCACAAATGTTCTTTAATGATTTTCATAAGGTAAATTTAGATTCTCATCTAATGAAAAGGGATCTTAAATAGAGATACTTAGGGAAATACGATATCTTGCTTCCCTATATTTCGCAAGTGGATAATGACAGATTTCATAACAACAGTTCTCAAAGATAAAGACAGTGTTCTCCCCCCCCCTCTCCAGCAGAGGACTGTTCCAATAAAAAAAGACAGTGTTCTCCCCCCCTCTCCAGCAGAGGACTGTTCCAATAAAAAAGACAGTGTTCTCCCCCCCCCTCTCCAGCAGAGGACTGTTCCAATAAAAAAAGACAGTGTTCTCCCCCCCTCTCCAGCAGAGGACTGTTCCAATAAAAAAGACAGTGTTCTCTCCCCCCTCTCCAGCAGAGGACTGTTCCAATAAAAAAGACAGTGTTCTCCCCCCCCTCTCCAGCAGAGGACTGTTCCAATAAAAAAGACAGTGTTCTCCCCCCCCTCTCCAGCAGAGGACTGTTCCAATAAAAAAAAGACAGTGTTCCCCCCCCCCCTCTCCAGCAGAGGACTGTTCCAATAAAAAAGACAGTGTTCTCCCCCCCCCTCTCCAGCAGAGGACTGTTCCAATAAAAAAAAGACAGTGTCCCCCCCCCTCTCCAGCAGAGGACTGTTCCAATAAAAAAAGACAGTGTTCTCCCCCCCCCTCTCCAGCAGAGGACTGTTCCAATAAAAAAGACAGTGTTCTCTCCCCCCTCTCCAGCAGAGGACTGTTCCAATAAAAAAAAGACAGTGTTCTCCCCCCCCCTCTCCAGCAGAGGACTGTTCCAATAAAAAAAAGACAGTGTTCCCCCCCCCCCTCTCCAGCAGAGGACTGTTCCAATAAAAAAAGACAGTGTTCTCCCCACCCTCTCCAGCAGAGGACTGTTCCAATAAAAAAGACAGTGTTCTCCCCCCCCCTCTCCAGCAGAGGACTGTTCCAATAAAAAAAGACAGTGTTCTCTCCCCCCTCTCCAGCAGAGGACTGTTCCAATAAAAAAGACAGTGTTCTCTCCCCCCTCTCCAGCAGAGGACTGTTCCAATAAAAAAAAAGACAGTGTTCTCTCCCCCCTCTCCAGCAGAGGACTGTTCCAATAAAAAAAAGACAGTGTTCTCTCCCCCCTCTCCAGCAGAGGACTGTTCCAATAAAAAAAAGACAGTGTTCTCCCCCCCCTCTCCAGCAGAGGACTGTTCCAATAAAAAAAAGACAGTGTTCTCTCCCCCCTCTCCAGCAGAGGACTGTTCCAATAAAAAAGACAGTGTTCTCCCCCCCCTCTCCAGCAGAAGACTGTTCCAATAAAAAAAGACAGTGTTCTCATCCCCCATCTCCAGCAGAGGACTGTTCCAATAAAAAAAGACAGTGTTCTCCCCCCCCCTCTCCAGCAGAGGACTGTTCCAATAAAAAAGACAGTGTTCTCTCCCCCCTCTCCAGCAGAGGACTGTTCCAATAAAAAAAAAAGACAGTGTTCTCTCCCCCCCCTCTCCAGCGGAGGACTGTTCCAATAAAAAAAAGACAGTGTTCTCCCCCCCCTCTCCAGCAGAGAACTGTTCCAATAAAAAAAGACAGTTGTTCTCTCCCCCCATCTCCAGCAGAGGACTGTTCCAATAAAAAAAGACAGTGTTCTCCCCCCCCCTCTCCAGCAGAGGACTGTTCCAATAAAAAAGACAGTGTTCTCTCCCCCCTCTCCAGCAGAGGACTGTTCCAATAAAAAAAGACAGTGTTCTCCTCCCCCCCCTCTCCAGCAGAGGACTGTTCCAATAAAAAAAGACAGTGTTCTCCCCCCCCCCTCTCCAGCAGAGGACTGTTCCAATAAAAAAAGACAGTGTTCTCCCCCCCCCCTCTCCAGCAGAGGACTGTTCCAATAAAAAAAGACAGTGTTCTCCCCCCCCCCTCTCCAGCAGAGGACTGTTCCAATAAAAAAAGACAGTGTTCTCCCCCCCCTCTCCAGCAGAGGACTGTTCCAATAAAAAAAGACTGTGTTCTCTCCCCCATCTCCAGCAGAGGACTGTTCCAATAAAAAAAGACAGTGTTCTCCCCCCCCCCCCCCTCTCCAGCAGAGGACTGTTCCAATAAAAAAGACAGTGTTCTCTCCCCCCCTCTCCAGCAGAGGACTGTTCCAATAAAAAAAAGACAGTGTTCTCCCCACCTCTCCAGCAGAGGACTGTTCCAATAAAAAAAAAGACAGTGTTCTCCCCCCCCTCTCCAGCAGAGGACTGTTCCAATAAAAAAAGACAGTGTTCTCTCCCCCATCTCCAGCAGAGGACTGTTCCAATAAAAAAAGACAGTGTTCTCTCCCCCCTCTCCAGCAGAGGACTGTTCCAATAAAAAAGACAGTGTTCTCTCCCCCCTCTCCAGCAGAGGACTGTTCCAATAAAAAAAAGACAGTGTTCTCCCCCCCCTCTCCAGCAGAGGACTGTTTCCAATAAAAAAAGACAGTGTTCTCCCCCCCCTCTCCAGCAGAGGACTGTTCCAATAAAAAAGGACAGTGTTCTCTCCCCCCCTCTCCAGCAGAGGACTGTTCCAATAAAAAAAAAGACAGTGTTTTCCCCCCCCTCTCCAGCAGAGGACTGTTCCAATAAAAAAAGACAGTGTTCTCCCCCCCCCTCTCCAGCAGAGGACTGTTCCAATAAAAAAAAGACAGTGTTCTCCCCCCCCTCTCCAGCGGAGGACTGTTCCAATAAAAAAAGACAGTGTTCTCCCCCCCCTCTCCAGCAGAGAACTGTTCCAATAAAAAAAGACAGTGTTCTCTCCCCCATCTCCAGCAGAGGACTGTTCCAATAAAAAAAGACAGTGTTCTCCCCCCCCTCTCCAGCAGAGGACTGTTCCAATAAAAAAGACAGTGTTCTCTCCCCCCTCTCCAGCAGAGGACTGTTCC
The DNA here is from genome assembly GCF_901001135.1 of Rhinatrema bivittatum. NCBI lineage: Eukaryota > Metazoa > Chordata > Amphibia > Gymnophiona > Rhinatrematidae > Rhinatrema > Rhinatrema bivittatum. Next base: position 46,122,594 of record NC_042616.1, on the reverse strand, counting down.
AATAAAAAAAAGACAGTGTTCTCCCCCCCCTCTCCAGCAGAGGACTGTTCCAATAAAAAAAGACAGTGTTCTCCCCCCCCCCCTCTCCAGCAGAGGACTGTTCCAATAAAAAAAGACAGTGTTCTCCCCCCCCCCCTCTCCAGCAGAGGACTGTTCCAATAAAAAAAGACAGTGTTCTCCCCCCCCTCTCCAGCAGAGGACTGTTCCAATAAAAAAAGACTGTGTTCTCTCCCCCATCTCCAGCAGAGGACTGTTCCAATAAAAAAAGACAGTGTTCTCCCCCCCCCCTCTCCAGCAGAGGACTGTTCCAATAAAAAAGACAGTGTTCTCTCCCCCCTCTCCAGCAGAGGACTGTTCCAATAAAAAAAAGACAGTGTTCTCTCCCCCCTCTCCAGCAGAGGACTGTTCCAATAAAAAAGACAGTGTTCTCTCCCCCCTCTCCAGCAGAGGACTGTTCCAATAAAAAAAAGACAGTGTTCTCCCCCCCCCCCCTCTCCAGCAGAGGACTGTTCCAATAAAAAAAGACAGTGTTCTCCCCCCCCCCTCTCCAGCAGAGGACTGTTCCAATAAAAAAAAGACAGTGTTCTCCCCCCCTCTCCAGCAGAGGACTGTTCCAATAAAAAAAAAGACAGTGTTCTCCCCCTCCTCTCCAGCAGAGGACTGTTCCAATAAAAAAAGACAGTGTTCTCTCCCCCATCTCCAGCAGAGGACTGTTCCAATAAAAAAAGACAGTGTTCTCCCCCCCCCTCTCCAGCAGAGGACTGTTCCAATAAAAAAAGACAGTGTTCTCCCCCCCCCTCTCCAGCAGAGGACTGTTCCAATAAAAAAAGACAGTGTTCTCTCCCCCCTCTCCAGCAGAGGACTGTTCCAATAAACAGCTCTTCCTTTTGGAGTGCATTGCAACCCTACAATATTTCAGCACTTAATGGACTATTGAGACAGCACACAGGCATAACTAATAGAAAGAAAGTGACTATGTTGTTTGCAGGTTGTTGTTGAGCAGTCACCTGCAGTATTTTGTCCTATTCTAGAGACTGTACCTCGAAAAGGATATAGCACCATTTTGGAAGGGTTCAGATAAAGGCTACCAAACTGGTGCAGGGGTTTGTACCAAAAGGCAAATGAGATTAGACTCAAGGATCTAAATATGTATATACCCTAAAGAAGAGAAACAGGGAGACAGGACAGAGACATTCATAAGAAGTAAACCATTTCAAAAGGAAATGGAAATTCTACCACAAGGTTCATGATATGAGGCTCTAAGGGGTAAAATCTGCATGTGCGTGTGGATATTGTATTTTTCAATACTATAAAATAAAATATTTAGAAATATATAGAGGTACGTTTTAAAAGACGGCGCGTGCGCGTACTTTTGTTCGCGCATCAGGCGCGAACAAAAGTACGCTGGATTTTATAAGATACGCGCGTAGCCGCGAGTATCTTATAAAATCCGGGCTCAGCGCGCGCAAGGGGGTGCACATTTGTGCAACTTGCTCGCGCCGAGCCCTGCGCGCGCTGCCCGTTCCCTCCGAGGCCGCTCCGAAATTGGAGCGGCCTCGGAGGGAACTTTCCTTCCACCCCCCGCACCTTCCCCTCCCTTCCCCTACCTAACCCACCCCCCCCGGCCCTATCTAGACCCCCCCCCCCCCACGCGCGCCGGCACAGAAGGCCCCGACACAGGCCGCTGTGTCGGGGCACTCGGCCACACCCCTGGACCGCCCACATGCCCCCAAACACGCCCCTGATCCTAAACCACGCCCCCTGGTCACGCCCCGACCACCCCTTTTTGCAAGCCCCAGGACTTACGCACGTCCCAGGGCTTGTGTGCGCCGCCGAGCCTATGCAAAATAGGCTCAGCGTGCGCAGGGGGGGTTTTAAAAGGGTTATGCGCGTAACCCTTTTAAAATCCGGCCCATGGTTATAAAATAGCCACACACATGGATGGGCACACACTCCTTTGAAAATTGACCCCCGTGCGAGCACATAAGCAGCAGCACAACAGTAGCATGTCAGAAAGAGGGAGAAACACACACACTTTGTGAGAGTGTGTGTGTATCTTTGTCTCTGACATAGACAGAGACACAGACACACATGGGGCCGGATTTTATAAATTAGCACGAGCGCGAACAAGAGTACGCGGGATTTTAATGGATACACGCGTAGCCGCGCGTATCCATTAAAATCCGGGGTCGGCGCGCGCAGGCTGCCCAAAATCGGCAGCCTGCGCGCGCCGAGCCACACAGCCTGCCTCCGTTCCCTCCGAGGCCGCTCCGATATCGGAGTGGCCTCGGAGGGAACTTTCCTTCCACCCCCCCACCCCCCCGCACCTTCCCTTCCCTTCCCTTCCCCTACCTAACCCACCCCCCCGGCCCTATCTAAACCCCCCTCGGGTTTAGATAGGGTTTAGATAGGGCCCAGGACCGGAACATGGAGCGGCTGCCCCGCTCCATGTTCCGGTCCCGGGGGCTGGTCCGGAGGCCGCGGCCATGCCCCCGGAACACCCCCGGGCCGAAACCACGCCCGCGGCGCCGCCCGCTAAACGCCGCGTCACTCGTGACATGCCCCCAAAACGCCGCATCATTCCCGGCACGCCCCCCGACACGCCCCTCCGTGCAAGCCCCGGGACTTACGCGTGTAAGCCGAGCCTATGCAAAATAGGCTCAGCGCGCGCAGGGGGGGTTTGGGGTAGGTTTTCGGGGGGTACGCGCGTATCCTACGCGCGTACCCCTTTGAAAATCTACCCGTCTGTGCGTCTTTGTGTCTGAGAAAGAGTATGTGTCTTTGTGGGTGTTATTATTTCTGTCCCAATAAAGTTTCTGTAATCTTAAGAATCTGTTTGTGATTGAGCGTATGTGTGTCTGACACTGGCTGGCAGAGTCATTACTTGCAACTGGTTCATGAGTCAGAAAGGAAATCCAGGATATATCTCTATAAGAGATATAAGCAGATGTGTAGAGGGCCCAACCAATTGGCATGGATGGAACGAGGGCTGCAGTTGTGCTCATTCCGGTCTAGAATGTGTTCAACTTCTTAGTTATTTAGGAAAGATGCAGTTTATTTTGGAGATATTTTGGCTCAGTTCTGCTGGGTTCCAGGGTTGACTTGGTGTGCTTTTGAGAGCTGCTGATACACTTGCTGCAGGGAAAGTGCATGAGGGCGTCAGATACCTCATGGGCCAGTTTTGACAAAATCCCCCAGGCCACTATTTTCCTGCAATCTGTCCCTGCTATGGAACACCTTGCTGACAGCAATACACAGCCTGAAAAAAATCGAAATTCTTCCAGAAAGCGCTCAAGACCTTCCTGTTTAAGGAAGCATTTGTCCCTTCTCCTTACGGCTCCCACATTGCACATTTTGTCATCCTCCAATGCGTTTCCTTCAAGAGTTTGCATCCTTCCCCAGCAATTAACTTTGTCTTTATGTGACAGTCTGCTGTCCCTAAAAATGATTTTTGTTGACGTGTTTATTGTTATTTCATTGTTATATTTTATTGTTTTTTTTTTAAACTATTGTTAAACTTTTTGGAGGGCACGAGTCATAAGTATGTTTAAATAGTTAAATAAATAAATAAATAAGCTTTGTGGTAAGACAAGGAAAGGGAGGGAGAGATGGATCGTGTATGCTCATCTGCCCAAGATGGTAAAATATAAATGAATCAAATAGTTGACACAAACTATCCTGTAGTGTATAGGGAACGATATCGTACAAGTGGTCCAGCTATATGGCTGGCAGGCAGTGGTAGCTGGAATATATTCTTAGCACCTGTTTTACAGGGTTGGGAAAACGCTACATTGATCCACCGGGGCAGCTCTTGAGTGGATGTTCGGCCGTCTGAAATCCCATTTTCAGTATCTGGACCCCTTGTTGGAAACTTTCGCCTCCGACTCCTTCCCAGCGCTTCATTTATTTTATCATCATGTGATGCAATACATTTAACACAATAATGTAAGATCATAATGTGACCTTGTTATTGCCAAACAACTCTGATGAGGAAGAATATAAAGGAGTCGCTTTTTGGCATAAGACTATAGGTGCTGTAGGGCAGGAGAGCACGCTGGACTTAGAGGAGCTTGGAGGAAGTTTGTATTTAGTGATTTTTTGCAATTTCAGACTGAGTTGTCTATCTTGTTAGTGTTGTTGTTTTTTTTGTGTTTCTCTGAAAGTAAATGTTAGTAGAAAGTTTCTGTGCTTGCGATTGACTTTGCGCATGTTAATACTTGACTTGCTGTTATAGTCTTACCTGTATCTTTCTGTTTGGTGTGGGTGGAAGGGTGAGAGATGGAGGCAGAGAAAAAAGTCAGAATGGGGGTCAGAGGAGGCGTGAGAATCTGGGAGTGAAACAGTGAAAGAGTGGATGAGAGATGGCGTGGAAGTAATGGTAACAGTAATATTTATTTCAGTATACTTATTTTCAATAAATTTCAAAATGGTTTACAGTAAAATTAAATAATTACATACATTAAAAAAAAAACCAAAATAAAAATACATAACAACATAAAATACCAAACCACGGCTAAAAGCAATCAAACTAGCAATCAGTCAAAAGCCTGAGAAAATAACCAGGATTTCATTAATTTTCAAAATTTCAGAAAATCACTCTCCCTATGAAAATCCATTGTTAGAGAATTCCACACCAAAGATGCTTGATATATTAAAAGTTCTTGACTGGTATCTTCTAATCTAATTTCTCGTGGTGAAGGAATCCTTAATTCTTTTCTAGAAGTCCTCAGAACTCTTGTTGGCTGATATGGCAGCAGGAAATTATCTATTCAGTCAGGCTTGCCTCTATAAAAAAAAAAAAAAGCCATATACATAAGGCAAAGCATTTGCTGACACGCCGCCTCTCACCATAGTAACATAGTAATGACGGGAGAAAAAGACCAAATGCTCCATCCTGCCTGCCCAGCAAGCTTCTCATGGTAGTAACTGCCGCTCCGTGCAGGTTACCCCCAAGCCTTATATTAAGGGCAGGCAGTAATATTAAAAATCAAAACCAAGCAACTGTCAAACCCATAACAAAATTACAGGGTGAGCAGCCTTCCTGATAATTCATACAATGCTGATGCTTGAACGTGCTCTGCTTTTGGACTTGGCTGTAGAAGCAGCCCTGCGCTTTTTCCTTAATGTCGGCGTATCAGTACCCCAGACTGTAAAAGTCAGGGCCCAGCCTTGGTTGTCATCTGAATCCAATTCCCCCCCCTCTTTCCCCCCACCATCGAAGAGGAGAGCGGTGCTGCAGGTGCGTCAAAATCATCTAAGCTAATTGGTTAAGGGTAGTAATCCTTGTGTCTTTTGTTAGGGGTAGTAAGTAACTACTGCTCCATGCTGGTTATCCCCCAAGAACCCTTTTCTTAATTTCCAACTCTAGCCTTTAGGGGTTCCACAGTGTTTATCCCATGCCTTTTTAAAATTTGTTTACTGTTTTTGTCTCTACCACGTCTTCCGGAAGAGAATTCCAGTCATCACCACTCTCTGCGTGAAGAAATATTTCCTGTTGTTGGTTCTCAGTCATCCCCCCCCCCCCTGAAGTTTCATATTGTATCCCCTAGTTCTACTGTTTGCTTTCCTCCAGAAAAGGTTCGAGGAGCATGCGTGATTAAAACCATTCAGGTATCTGAAGGTCTGCAGCATCTCTCTCCTAATCTCCTCTCTTCGGATCCTTCAGCCTCTCCTCCTAAGTAGTCCGATGTTGACCCCAGACCATTATGGTCACTCTTCTCTGGACCGCCTCCATCCTGTCTCTATCCTTTTTGAGATATGGTTTCCAGAACTGAACACAGCACTCCAGGTGACACCTTTAGCAAGGACCTCTTTTTTTCTTACTGGTTATTCCTCTCTCTATGCAGCCCAGCATTCTTCTGGCTTCAGCTATTGCTTTGTTGCATTGTTTCACCACCTTCAGATCATCAGACACTATCACCCCAAGATCCCTCTCTCAGTCCGTGCACATTAGTCTTCCATGTCCCATCACATACTGCTCTTTTGGGTTACTGCACCCCAGATGCATGACTCTGCACTTTTGGCATAGAATCCCAGCTGCCAAACCCTTGACCAGCCTTTAAGCTTTTTTAAATCACTTTTCATTCTCTCTACTCCTTCAGGTGTGTCTGCTCTGTTGCAGATCTTAGTATCATCTGCAAATAGACCAACTTTACCGTCTGTCCTTTCCACAATGTCACTCACTAAGATATTGAACAGAACTGGTCCCAAAACTGATCCCTGTGGCACTCCACTTAACACGGTTCTCTCTTCAGAGTATATTCCATTTACCATCACATGCTGTCTCCTGTCATTCAACCAGTTTGTAGTCCACTCCACCACCTTGGTGCCGAGTCCCAAGCTTCTCATTTTATTCACAAGCCTCCTATACAGGACAGTATCAAAAGCTTTATTGAAATCCAAGTAAATCACATTGAGCACTCTTCCTTGATCCAATTCTTTAGTCACCCAATCAATAAAATGACTTAGATTTGTCTGAGAGGACCTTCCCCCGGTTAATCCATGCTGCCTCAGGTCCAGCAACCCACCGGATTTAAGATAGTTCACTATCCTTTCCTTCAGCGGCATCTCCTCTGACTAGCTATTTATACAAACACACAAACTCCTCTAACTAGCTATTTAATACAAACACAAACTCCTGGTTATTTTGCCTGCCCTGACTAGCTATTTAATACAAACACATAAAACTCCTGGTTATTTTGTCTGTCCTCTGACAAGCTATTTAATACAAACACACAAAACTCCTCTGACTAGCTATTTAATACAAACACACAAAACTCCTCTGATTAGCTATTTAATACAAACACACAAAACTCCTGGTTATTTTGCCTGTCCTCTGACTAGCTATTTAATACAAACACATAAAACTCCTGGTTATTTTGCCTGTCCTCTGACTAGCTATTTAATACGAACACACAAAACTCCTCTGACTAGCTATTTAATACAAACAAACAAACTCCTCTGACTATTATTTAATACAAACACACAAAACTCCTCTGACTAGCTATTTAATACAAACAGACAAAACTCCTCTGACTAGCTATTTAATACAAACAGACAAAACTCCTCTGATTAGCTATTTAATACAAACACACAAAACTCCTGGTTATTTTATCTGCCTTCTGATTAGCTATTTAATACAAACACACAAAACTCCTGGTTATTTTATCTGCCTTCTGACTAGCTATTTAATACAAACACACAAAACTCCTGGTTATTTTGCCTGTCCTCTGACTAGCTATTTAATTCAAACACACAAAACTCCTGGTTATTTTATCTGCCTTCTGATTAGCTATTTAATATAAACACACAAAACTCCTCTGATTAGCTATTTAATACAAACACCCAAAACTCCTCTGATTAGCTATTTAATACAAACACACAAAACTCCTCTGATTAGCTATTTAAAACAAACACACAAAACTCCTGGTTATTTTATCTGCCTTCTGATTAGCTATTTAATACAAAAACACAAAACTCCTGGTTATTTTATCTGCCTTCTGACTAGCTATTTAACACAGACACACAAACACACTAAAGAATCTACCCCAAATATTTTACTTCTCCCCAAAACTTTTAAGTTCTAAAATTTCCCCAAGCAGTGCTTACCGATTCTTTTCAGCCACCAGTAAGGTGATCCTCTCCTTTCAATGCTCCCACTGGATTGTGGGTTACTGCGCTCTTCCCTTGGGCAGTGTTTCCCTGGGTACAGCTTAGATTGTAAATCCACGGAGGACAGGGAAGTACCTGCACGTAGTTTGCTTTGAAGTGGCTGACCACTCCACAAAAAGGTGACATTTTGGAAAAAAATGGCAAAACTATTTATTCGCATAAAACACAGGTTTTCTTCATGTAAATGCCTTTTGAAAATTGCCCAAAGGGTTGTGCAAGTAAAAGCAGAGAGAAGAGCGATTTCACGTGTACTTCTATGTACACTTCAAAGAGGTGTTTCAGGGGTGAAGGTAGGGCCTGGGAAACCATTTGCATGTGCATTTTTGATTTTCAAAAGTATGTGCAGAAATCTACATGCATACATTTATTTCGGTTCCAAAGCAGGCATAAAGGTGCCACTGTTACTCTGCGCGCCCATGAATTTTCAAAGTAAACCTATGTGCATACGTCTGCTTTGAATATTCGGGCTAAAATCTAGGTGCGCTTTCTACAGGCAGACTTCAGTCCTATGCAGGCTGCTGAAAATTACCCTCCCTATGTCCTTCAGTATTTTCCTGGCCAATATATGTATTATTTCATAATATAATGGTTTTGGCATGGTATTTTATACCTTTCTGTACTTTCTGGTAACACAATGAATTACCAGATTTTGGTTACTTTGTTACATATTTTTTATTATTTACTAAATATTGTGCTGGCTGCCTTTATTTTCAAGATATGTTGCCATATTATGTTTATGATTATGGCTGCATTAGTTCAGGTACAGTATGAAGCTAATTAATCTCTGTTTTTGTTGCCTGTGGTTGTATTTTATAGTTAACTTCCTATGATTGTGGTCTTTCTTGTATTTGTATGGCCAAATACCTCTAGGCTCTTCCTAGTTTTATTTAGATGTTTTATTATCGAATTATTATTTTTAATTTTACTGTTTTTGTTTGATTTCTGTATTCCTAATTTTGCTGTTCTCTGATTGTTATATTGTAGATTGCAGTTGTACCTCACTTTGAGCATGCTATTAATTAAATAATATGTTTTTAATTAACAAAATGTTTTAAATAAATAAATGATTACTACAACAGTTTATACATATCCAATCCAACCGATTCAGTGGATGCTCTCATCTAGTGTAGTTTGACAAAGTTAAAATGGTATTTGGCGCTCTTATCCTGCTTCCCGCTTAGAAGAGCGGGGTCTCCACCCGGGCACATTTTCAATGCTGAACAGCGGACCCTTAACAAAACCAGGTTTTCTTCACGAAAGCTCTTCTGTTGTACTAAACCAACACATCCATTCACTAATGGTTAAAACTAGACAATAGGATTCACCCTCACATGAGAAATGGAGTAACATTCAGTTACTTCAACCATGTTGTCCTCGTTGCCCTGTCACTGTAACTCTCTGGGTTCCTCTCTTCTTTCCCATAAAGGTGCAACCCTGGGTTGACCTGACACGGCTGAACCTATAGGGTCTTCGCTCACAGTACCCATATCCGGCTGATTCAGTGCATTGCTCTATCCCTTTCTTATCCACACTCTTGACCACCTCCTACTTAGACATCTGCAACCTGCTCCTCACTGAACCATCTCGCTCCTCTACAGTCTATTCAAAATTAAACCAGATGACTGATCTTCCACCAATATCACTACTGCATCCATACATACCCTCTTCTCAAGACACTGCATTGGTTCCCCCTATCCATTCCCACATACAGTTCAAGCTTCTTCTACCTACCTTCAAGTGCATTCATTCCCTAGCTTTTCGTTACCTCTCCTCCCTTATGTATCCCCTTTTCTAGGAATAATAACTCCCTTCAGGGCACATAACTAATTTATATCTTCAGGGGCTGCTCCGGGTAGCAATTCCATCCCACACTTGACTCTCAATCCCGGGGGAAGGGGGATTGTTTTTATGGGGGAAAGCTCTCGCTTGTGGCCCAGACGATGTACAAAAATTCCCAGTGTGGGCATGAACTTTATTTGTGCTTCCCATGAGGTGAGAGGCTGGAATGAGTAGACAGGACCAGGAGTGGGTGGTAAATAAAGGTTTACCGATTCATAGTAATAAATTAAAGTCCATCCATCCATAATATTGAAGTTACATCTGAATATTGATAACGTGTGGTTCTAGGTAGGTTAGGCGTCCTTTGTTCAGGCATCTGGGTGGCCCCATGGTGATTTTTAATACATGCAGCATACCCAGTGGCTGTGGGGGTATCCTAGAGGAGGGGTCCCCAACTTTACTGGGCGAGGGGGGTTAGTGGATCGGTGGGCAAAGGCTGAAGCTTGCAGCTAGCCTAGAACCGAACATGATCCCATAGGCTGGGGGTGATTCCAGTCCGTGCTAACTGAACAGGGCTTCCAAAAGCCCCGTAGACTGGGGCTGGTGCAGAGCTGTGAACAAACACACGGAAAAGGACCACATGGGACTAGTGGACGATAGCTGGAAGAGAGCGGGGATCTGGGAGATAAGAGACCAAGGTAGAACATACTGAGATATGAGCGGACGCAGGTCCCGAGGCTGGTCTAAGATTGCTGCGTGAATAAACCGAGAGGCCCATGATAAATTTGGAGCTATAAATGGATTTCATAGAGGTGTGGCTGGAGCTGATGTCCGGAGTTCCCAGAATAAGGGGCAGCGAGGAGGTGGTGTGTAGTCAGCAGCAGGAGGAGGAGAAGGGGGCTGGAGCCAAGCAGTGCCCCCTTTTTTTTTTTTTTTTTACACTGTGCCTTTGGAAGAGGAAAAGCTAAGTTCCTGTCCCAGCTCCTCGGACTATAACAGTCCAGCAGAGTGAGACACAAGAAGCCGAAGGCTGACAGGATGGGGAACACTTCCAGCCTTGGCAGTAACCTGCGGCGGGAGCGCTTCACGTTCAACTTCTGTTCCAAGTACGGCAGCCCGGAGAAAGAGGAGAGCAGCCAGCCGGAGAGAGAGAGGGCAGGGTAGGTGGCAGCATCTCCCCCACACTCCTGGGCCCTTCTTCCTCTTCCTCAGCTTCTTCCTCCATCTCCAGAGAGCCACTGATGGGGAGGGGGGACGGGGACTGTTATTATTATAATACTTATATTCTGCCTTTTAGGTGCTTCAGAGCAGCTTATGTTCATACTGTGGTTATTTCCCTGTCCCCCATAATCTAAAAGTTTGTATCTTAGGCACGAGGAGCAGCAGCAGGATTTGAACGCTGGCTCCCCTAGTTCATAGCCCCCACTGCTCTAAGCACTAGGCTAATTCTGAAATTATTATTATATCCCAGTCACAGGGGAGTCCATTGAGACCCCAGGAGAGATAAAGTGATTTGCCCGTGCTCACAGAGGTGTTATTCTTACTAAGGCTCAGGTTTCTTGATTTATGGTTCAGTACACTGATTTCCTGGACCTCTTCTCGAGCACTTAAATTTTTTTTTTTTTTTAATCAAGAATTGGGAAGAAAAAAAAAAGATACCAAAGCAATTTTCACGTTCCCCGGTGTCAATGTCCAAAGAGAAAGCATCACATGTATTAAGGTACCGTATATAAAAGAGGCTTGATGCATCACTGAAAAACTTGTGTGTCCCAACTGCAAATATTCATTTTAATTTTTTTTTTTTTTACAAGATATACTAGAGGATATCAAGCATGTCACTGGAACCAGGGGTTTTCATGCGGGATTGCACGCCCTACAACAGTGCTTTATTCATACTAAATATAATGTTATGTGGCCCTTGGGTCTACTGAAAGCTGACGGTGTGTTAATAACCTGCCTCAAACTATAAACCCTCTACCTAAACTACAGCTTAAGGCCTCAGATTATGAGTGGTCTCTAAATGCAAAAAAAAAAAAAAAAAAAAATTACTAAATTTCAAGGGTTGTTTTTTTTTTTGGTAATGCTATGAGGCCTCTTAAACTTGACACAGCTTAGGGTCTTTGCACATCTAGATCCGGCCCTGTCCATGGCAAGGTGAGGGAAGCGAAGCATCCTTTTAGCAAATGTGCAGGCTGCAGGGCAGCCCCTGAATCTTCTCTTTCCTGCCTGTCGGAATTGTTCTGAAATGTTTTGTCCAGCTCTGGCCGCTGGTGTCACACCCCTCCCCCCCCCAGGCCGGGCACTGCTGAGCGTATGCAATATCAGTTTACATGCATGCTCGCCCGGGGCTGGGGGGCATTATCGCCTCATGCCTGCCCCCGCTGCAAGGCAGGCAATCCTCAGGCCGCCCAAGGCATTACCGCTCCCGAGAAACGGAATTCATTGCAGAATGTCATTATGTCCATTATTTTGAATATTATGATTGGTTGGCCAGTGGGACCTGTTCTGGTTTGGAACTTGGCTCCAGGTGGCACCTGCTCCTTCCATCTGTCCTCCCGTCGCTTCAGCCCCCGACCCCCCCCCCTCCCAGGGCATCACTCGTGGAACGTCCCCCCTGTCACCATCAGCTCCCCCACCAGGAACTTATCACAAACTGGCACGATCAGGAACTGGAAGTTGGGAATTCATTTGTGAGTTTGGCATTTTGGATTTTTTTTTTTTTTAATCTCTTTCCACATCCCCCCGGGTGTTAATTCTGTGCCTGTTGATGCCACCCTAGTGGCGGAGAATCCACTCTTCAGATGTCTGTGCTGTATTCATGCTTTCTGTATACCAGTGTGATGTGTGCATGGGGCTCTGACAAGGATCCGATCTTCACCTGTCCGTGCCTTGTTCATGCTTTAACTTTATCAGTATGGTGGCCGTATGGGGGCTCTGATAAGGATCTCATGTCTATATCTTGGTGAGATTCTTTCTCTTCCTGGTTCTCTAGCAACTGTTCATTCTGTATCCGTGCTTTTCATGTATCAGAGTGGCACATGCATTGAGTTCGTATGAAGTGCCACTCTTCAGCTTTCCGTGCTGTATCCATTCTTTACCTGTGTCCGTGTTACAATGGCATGGGGCTCCGACCAGGATCGGCACACAGCGTTCCTCCTTACTTGTACCCGTAATGTGGGAAGTGAATAAGCAGGAAGAACATTTAAAATAATAACTCCTCAAAGTGAAGTGAACATCACAGCAAGGAATAGGGGAAGGTAATGATTTTTATCTGCTTTGGTACCAGGAGGTAAACATGATCGTTTCTGGCACTGTTGCTTAAATTTTATTTCTGTGGTACTCTGTCTTTTCTCTGTTTTTCAAAGTTTTTGTGTTGAGGTTATGGAGAAAGGATAATGTTTTATACATACCCACACTATACCGGTCCTGATTAATCACTCACATACGCACACATTGATGCTTGTGCATGTGTGTCTGTTAAGCTAAAACATTTGCAGCTCTTGCAAAATACAGCAACAAAGGAAAAAGACGTTTGATCAAGTAACACCGATTTTGCAAGAGCTGCACAGGCTTCCTGTAGAACAGAGTGTCCAGCTTAAGATCATTTTGTTAGTTTTTTAAGCGTATTCATACATCTGCATCAAGAGATTTAGCAGTCTTATGAACCCTCAAGGACTTTGAAATTGTCCCAGCAGTGCCATCTTCGGTTTTTCAGCTCAGGCCTTTAACTGGGCAAGTTACATTCAGGAACCATAGGTAATTCACTGCCCCCCCAAGAAGGCTTACAATTTATGTCAGTACTTGAAGCTCTAGAGGGTGAAGTGACATGCCCAAGGTCACAAGGGGCATTAGCTGGATTTGAATCCTGGCTTCCCCAGGTCTCAGCCCACTGCTTTGCCCCCCCCTAGGCTATTCCTCCACAATTTGAAAAAGTATCAGTTATAAAATGTATGGTATTCCAACGCTATGCACCGGTGGTGTGAAATTCACTGCCATTGGAGATGCGACTGGGTCTGGAGCCGAATTATTTTTCTTCACAATTTTAAATAAAAACCTGGCTCTTAGAACATGCCTTTACCTAATCTTCTGTTGGGATAGGATTTTTTATGATGTTAAGATCTCATGGATTACCAACTAGTTAAATCAAATTAAATTTAGGGATTGTTATTTTAATACCTATTTACTGTTTCTACACTATGTATGGTGTCTAGCTTGACCATAATCCATCTTGAGGCTTATATTAAAACCAGAAAATCAAAAGGAAATTAACTAATAAAAAACAGTATGTATATATATATATATATATATATATATATATATTCACCGTCTTTAATATAGTATAGTATATATTGAACAAAACAATGGCAAAAGAACAAAAAATAAAGTGTTAAAAAAATAAACAAATATATCAAGTACCAATAAAGAACAATAATTAACCAGTTTTATATTACAATCATTACAAAATATGTATTTATTTTTATCAAACCTTAAAAAGCTGGTCTTAACCAGACTATATGAAAAAATTCTAATGTTGTGATAACAAAGTAACCACAAAAAAAGTTTTACAAATTTTACATAAATCATACAGTCAAACATATAAGTTTAGATATTAGAACTTCAATACAATTTTCAAAAACATAAGTAACAAATGACTGCTAATGACAAAAAAACCATAATACACAAGGTAGACAGATCAGACGAAGCAAATCCAATGATGTAATATGTCAAATGAGGACAATGAAGAGCAATGGTGGTCTGGTTACAAAGACAATGCTAACATGAGACTCAAAGGTACAAATCTTCAAAGGAAACATATTACATCATTGGATTTGCTTCGTCTGATCTGTCTACCTTGTGTATTGTGTTTTTTTGTCATTAGCAGTCGTTTGTTACTTATGTTTTTGAAAATTTTATTGAAGTTCTAATATCTAAACATATGTTTGACTGTATGATTTATGTAAAATTTGTAAACATTTTTTGTGGTTATTTTGTTATCACAACATTAGAATTTTTTCATATGGTCTGGTTAAGACCAGCTTTTTAAGGTTTGATAAAAGTAAATACATATTTTTTAATGATTGTAATATAAAACTGGTTCATTAGGGTTCTTTATTGATACTTAACATATATATATAAATTACAAAAGAGGATTTATGTTATTTTTAATGCTGTTTATCTAATATTTACATAAATATTTCTAAATCCAAGAACAAATCATACTAAAAATAAAAATTCCTGAAAAGCAATTAGCAAGTCAAATCACATTTTATTTATTGCCTATGTCTGCTAAAAATTCAAAATGGGGAACAATAATAAAAGACAAAATCAGCAACAACTATTGCGCCTGTCGGTCGCAGATGGCCGCAACCTCTCAATCTCACCTCTTTTTTCCCTGCACCGTCAATCATTGGAAGAGTGGCGACCTTCGCTAACCAACGCCGACCTCCCCAGCATCCCCGGGACGGCATGGGCGCTGTCGACCGCCATCTTACTTCCGGAATCACCTAGGCATGCACAGGGACTCCTTTTGTCTACGTCATGGCGGGAACCTCGGGGACGTCCCCTCCCGATGACGTTAACCCACTGCTAAGACGAGTTAGCAAGGAGTTCTCTCGTTGTTAAATCCGCTCCACATTAGGATCTTCTGTTCCAGTATCTACTCGAGGCATTGAGACGCTCTGGGTACCCGCTCCACGAGGGCCTTGCTGCGTCTTGGCTATCCGCTCCTCGGAGGGCCTTTCTGCCTTGGACTTTGCCTAACCCGTCCCTCAGGTTCTGCTCCTGGAACTTCCTTCTGTGAGTACCTTCTTCAGATTCCTACGCTGTCTATATTGCTGGAGTTCCACGGTGTACCCCGTTCCTCGGGCCACTACCGTTTGTCAGCATATCTCTTTTACCTATCCTGAGCTACAGGGTATTGTTACCACTACTCAAGATCCTCTACCTGGTTCCTGTATCTCCAGACCTCTGCTACGTCATTTACTGAACAGTTCTCCTTGGCATACCACGTGCTGTGGGCCACTACCAGATCTGCTCTCAGAGGTATCTCTGCCAGCCTACAGGAATCTCCTGGTGTACCCCGTGCTGCGGGCCACTACCGGACCTTCACATCTACAGTACTACTCTGAGTATTTCCTGCTCAAGAATTTTCTTATTGCATTCCCGCTCCTTGGGTTATGCATTATCTTTTCTCCCTAATAAAAGCTCTTTACAGTTGTGTCTTACGTCGCTGAGACCACGCCCACTGATGGTGAGGCCCACAGGGCTCCTCCCTGTGGGTGGAGACCGCTCATATCGGCCCAGGGTTCACAATTTCCAACAAAGACATAACAACAACAAAGCAAAAAACAGGAACAAGCTGCACTACTACCATTTCCCCGGAGGAGATTTTCCTTTGATGAGCTGCCGGTGAGGTCTGGACGTCGGGGGTGGAGCCGGGCAGACGCCCATAAGATCGGCGTCCTAGCGGCGCACCGCAGCCGCCGGCGCGCGCGGCTTTGCTCGGCTTAGCTCGGCGTGCTTGGCCTTGCCAGGAGTCCTGTTTCAGATAATAACGCAGCCACAAGTACATAAAAAGGCAAAAAACAACGATTCAATTTGTCCATGGTGGAACATCCAAAGACTTTACAAGACGTTAGTCATAAATTATACTTCTTTCTGGGATTTTATTTAACCGTTGCGAATTTTTCTCTTTGTAATGCCGCATACAAAGAGAAAAGCTAAACTCCGGGAATTATCTTCGACACCTTTACAAGATAATCAGCCCAAAATAAAGGATTGTTTCACAAAAGCTCCCACAGATACTCCAGGAGGGGTCGCTGATGGTTCGATCCAAGAGCAGGGAGAAAGCCTTCTGACACAGGAATTATCATTAACCCCTGGAGCTCCAGAAACACCTGAGCCACCATCTGGTAGAAGAGTTGGGATCTACAGTTCTGCAGATCCCAAAATAAAGTTGGATTTTTCAGCGATAACATCACAAGATATAGTGGAGGGAGTAACCCCCTCACTGGTTACTCCAGAAATGGAGCACAGAGAGGAGGCTAGCACTTCCACATGTCAACCTACTACCAGAAAGGCCCCAACAGAGGGAGGAATTGGGGGTATTCAAATGGGAGGTATAACTGATACTGATTTGACTGTCATTACCCCTAGAAGTTTCTCTCTTGAAGAGATTGGGACAATGTTAGTGACATTACAGAAATCCGTAAATAATATCATCAATACTATGCAGGAAGTGTTAAATAAGAACATGGCATTTCAAACTAAGATTGATAAAGTAGAAGAAAAGGTGAAAGAGATGGATAAGATTCAATTAAATCTAATTAAGTCTGAGAAAATTCATAGTAATAAAATGGAAGTGATGGAAAATCAACTTAGACAAAAGAATGTAAGGATACTTAATTTTCCCAGAACCCATTTAATGACTGCACAAGATCTGTTTAAAAGTTATTTAACGAATGTTTTGGGTTATAGTAGTGAAACTATACCTGTAACAGACAAGGTTTACTATTTACCACAAAATCAGGAAATGGGGAAACGAAACCATCAAGAAGATACTAAGGGAAATGATAATTTAAATATATCAGATCTGTTGGAGAAATCGTTTGAAATGAATATTAATCTAAGAGCCACTCTCATTGTTCAATTCTCCTTTCTCTCTGAAAAGGAATCCCTAATGAGATTTTACTTCAGAAAACAAAATATTAAGTTCTATGGTCAAAATATAAGAATTTTTCCTGACATCTCTAGAGAGACGCAGTTCAGGAGAAAGGAATTTCTATCAATGAGAATGGAGTCCCAACAAAAAGGGGTTAAATTTATGTTAAGATTTCCATGTCGCTGCATTGCCTCATATCAAGATAAGAAATATGTCTTTAACCAACCAGTTCAGTTGAAATCTTATTTGGACTCCCTAACCTAATAAACCTCTGTTGTGCTGAACTAATATGAGTATGGGATTGCATTGGGACAATATTTCTTGTTCTTTATTCTTTATGTTTAAACTGCTCTTTATAGAGTTTAAGGTCTTTTCATATTTTTGTTAATTCTTGCTTTATCCTTTATTATATAAGGAATTTACAAATAAGAGTGGGAATGTTTTCCTTTTGTGTTTGCTTTGTTCCATAAATTGTTGTAATTGTAATTATAATGGAAATATTCAATAAACAAATAATTAAAAAAAACAAAAACCAGGAACAAACCAAGAATATATAAAAAAAAAACAAAACAAAAAACAGGCAATAGAAATAATGATTAAAATCTAAAAACCTCTAAACAAAAAGTTATAAAATATAAAACATCAAATATCAGGTAACACAAATAAAACCCCAAACAATACAAGCCTTGTGATATAATCAGGAACCATTTCTTAAAGTCCAAATAGCTAAGCTTTTACCTGTCTGTGAAATATAAGATAATTATCACAGAAACATAACTTCCAAAAATGTGGGGCAGAGTTTGACAGTGCCCTCCGCCTAGTCTCAGACAATCCCATCTCAGCTAGAGACGGTATAAATAAGAAAGCAGCACTTACTGAACAAAGCATATAGGAGGGGGGCGAACAAAGACATAGACAATTTAACAGTAAAGGCCCAGTCCTCTCAGGGCTTTAACATTTCAAATAATTTAAATTGTGTACTCCTTTAAATTGTAACCCCTTTAAGATGAGAATAATGTGATCACACTAACTGCCACTACTGGCAGGGCTGACCCTGGAGTGGCAGGGCCCAGGGCAAATCAGCTGGAGCAAGATCCCCCTCACAGACAGAGCTGAAGAGTTGGGGGGAGGGGCTCTCCATACCTGTGGTACCTCCTGGCCTGCCGAAAGTGATGCCAGAGAGAGTCACGCCATCGATTCTATTTATCGCATTCCACATCAATTTTCCGCCCACCCCCACAGCCAAGGACAGCCCCGCGCCACAATCTCACCCCTCAGCTCCCATTCTTCCACTATCTCCCCTCTCCTTCTCTCCACCCCTATATTCCCTGCGTTCCAACTATCACCCTCCCTCCCCACCCCCTAATCTCTGGATCCCCGGCTTGAAGGCTGCCTCCTCTACCTCTCAGGGGCCTCTCGCTCTCTCTCCATGTCCCTCAATTCCCTTCCCCACTCTGCAGCAGCCTGGCCAGCAGGAGGGCAGATTCAGCAAGCCTAGCATTTCTAACCTGCTCCTGCTGCCCCTGGCTTCTCTTCCATGTGCTCAGAACAACCATTTGGCTGATAGTGGAAGGAGAAGCAGCAGGAGTGGTTTAGAAGTGATGGGACCCACCAGTCCCACTCTCCTGCTGGCCGGACCTAATGATGTGATGCTGGGGAGGGTGCGCGTGTGTGTGTGTGTGTGTGTGTGTGTGTGTGAAAGGACTTCTGTGGTGGTAGAAGGCCCATAAAAGCATAAGACTCAGGGCATTTCCCCGCTTCGCTCCTCCTAGGGACAGCCCTGGTCACCGCTGAGCTAACCAGCTCAACTGCATTTAGAACCAATGTTTATTCGTGCCTTCAAAAAAAAATGTAGCAGATTGGTAAAGGAAAGACTTTCCTTGGCTAAATCCATGTTGGCTTTGTCCCATTAAAATATGACTATCTATACGATCATCAATTTTATTCTTTGTAATAGTTTCAACTATTTTTCCTGGCACTGACATCGTGCTCACAGGTCCATAGTTTCCTGGATCACCCCTGGAACCTTTTTTAAAAACTGGCATTATGTTGGCCAATCTTCAGCTATCGTAGCTGATCTTAATGATAGTATACAGATTTCTAACAGTAGGTCTGA
The DNA here is from genome assembly GCF_901001135.1 of Rhinatrema bivittatum. Taxonomy (NCBI): domain Eukaryota; kingdom Metazoa; phylum Chordata; class Amphibia; order Gymnophiona; family Rhinatrematidae; genus Rhinatrema; species Rhinatrema bivittatum. Next base: position 46,103,368 of record NC_042616.1, on the reverse strand, counting down.
AATTTCATTTTTCATTTCTTTCAGCACTCTGGGAGGTATGTCATCTAGTCCAGATGATTTGTTACTTTTTAATTTGTCAATTTGCCATATTTTATATTCCAGATTCTCTGAGATTTGTTTCAGTTCCTCTGAATCATTACCTTTAAATAGCATTTCTGGCATAGGTATTTGCCTTACATCTTCCTCAGTAAAGTCCAAAGCAAAGAATGTATTTAATCTCTTCTATGGCCTTGCCCTCTCCAGGTGAAGATTTAAGATTATGCTGCCCTTAGGCAAATGACTGGGGGTGACTGTTTCACCCCTAGCAATCAGCAAGCAACAGGAGGAATCTCCTTTTTGTTAGGACCGCCGGCCATAGCGGCCCGCGACCAGGGCCAGGTGTCATGGCCGCCGGCCACAGCGGGTCGTGACCCGGGTTGGGCCGATGGCCACGGCAATAGTTGCTCACCCAGCACGTCGGGCCTTTCCGGAGGCTCCTGCTGTGGCAGGCAGCCTTCTTCTGCGTTTCTCTGGACTGTTGCCGCTGCCTAGCCTGGCCGCATGGTTCCTCTCGGCCGGGCTGGCTCCTCCCCCTCTGTTTCAGCTAAGAGCCGCACGCACGGCTGAAGAAGATATTTAAAGGAGCCATGACCGGAAATTGTCATGGCTCCCCCTGGGACTCCGCCTCCTGGTTCCTGTACTTAAGGTCTGAGTGTCAGACCTTGCCTTGTTATCGAGGCTCAGTGCTCTGTTCCTGTGTTCCGTGCTCCTGGATCCGATCTCCCCGCTCTGTCTCTTCTCCCCACTGGATTGACGCTTTTGGTTCCTGATGTCCGAACCGGTGGTGGTGATTCTCTGGTATTGACCTGGATTGGCTTCGGACCATTCTCCCGTCTGCTCATGGACCGGCTCTCGACCTCTCTCTGGACTTCGACCCTTGGACCAGCTTGGGACTATTCTTCGTTGTATACTCCTGGACTACTCACGACCAGCTGGAGGCACCAGCCGTCTGGAACCCACGACCTGTAGGAGGCGCCTGCATCCAGACTATCTTCAATCTTCAGGGAGTCTCCAAGTCCCAGCGGCCGTGTCCCTACTGGCCCCTCCTGGGGGGATTACGAGCTTCCAGGGTGAAGTCTTCATCCAAACATCTTCATCAGCAGGCCTTGCCATCCAACAGTAGAGACCGAAGAGGGTTGACCTCCTTTTTGGTAGCGCTGACTCTACCTCGGAACAAGGGTCCACGTTCTAATTCATAACACTTTTTGTGGGTGCTTTCAGAATTTGGTGCCCTAGGCATGTACCTATGTTGCCTATGCCTAAATCCAGCCTTGGTCTTTCCTTAGCACCCCTTTTACTCCTCATTCATCTAATGGTTCAACTGACTCCCTTGCTTCAAATGAGTCTTTACTTTGCAGCTCCTTACTACTTATCCTCTCTCTTTTTTTTCTCTCTACACTCCTCCTTATGAACTCTGCTCTTCGGGCAAGTCATTCCTATCTACCCTCCTCTTCCACCACCAGCTCTTGACTACATGCTTTAAGTTCTCACCTAGCTGCACTGAGTACATGGAATTGACTTCCTGTGCTGGTGTGCTGTGTTCCCTCGCTAAGAAAATTGTTAAAAATCAGTAAGTCAGTGAGCAGGATAATCAGTCTCAAAAAAGTAGGTTTGAAGATGGAATTGAAATAAGGCAAGAGAGGTTAACTGGAGTCAGTTGGACTGTTAGATGATCGAGGGGTTAAAGGGGCACTTAGAGAAGATAAGGCCATCGCGGAAAGATTAAATGATTTCTTTGCTTCGGTGTTTACTGAAGAGGATGTTGGGGAGATACCCATTCCGGAGAAGGTTTTCATGGGTAATGATTCAGATGGACTGAACCAAATCACAGTGAACCTAGAAGATGTGGTAGACCTGATTGACAAACTGAAGTGTAGCAAATCACCTGGACCGGATGGTATACACCCCAGAGTTCTGAAGCAACTAAAAAATGAGATTTCAGACCTATTAGTAAAAACTAGTAAACTATCATTAAAATCATCCATTGTACCTGAAGACTGGAGGATAGCTAATGTAACCCCAATATTTAAAAAGGGCTCCAGGGGCGATCTGTGAAACTACAGACCGGTTAGCCTGATTTCAGTGTCAGGAAAAATAGTGGAAAGTGTTCTAAACATCAAAATCACAGAACATATAGAAAGACATGGTTTAATGGAACAAAGTCAGCATGGCTTTACCCAAGGCAAGTCTTGCCTCACAAATCTGCTTCATGTTTTTGAAGGAGTTAATAAACATGTGGATAAAGGTGAACCGGTAGATATAGTATACTTGGATTTTCAGAAGGCGTTTGCCAAAGTTCCTCATGAGAGGCTTCTAGGAAAAGTAAAAGGTCATGGGATAGGTGGTGATGTCCTTTTGTGGATTACAACCTGGCTAAAAGACAGGAAACAGAGAGTAGGATTAAATGGACAATTTTCTCAGTGGAAGGGAGTGGGCAGTGGAGTGCCTCAGGGATCTGTATTGGGACCCTTACTTTTCAATATATTTATAAATGATCTCGAAAGAAATACGACGAGCGAGGTAATCAAATTTGCAGATGATACAAAATTCTTCATAGTAGTTAAATCACAAGCAGATTGTGATAAATTGCAGGAAGACCTTGTGAGACTGGAAAATTGGGCATCGAAATGGCAGATGAATTTAGTGTGGATAAGTGCAAGGTGATGCATATAGGGAAAAATAACCCATGCCATAGTTACACAATGTTAGGTTCCATATTAGGTGCTACTACCCAAGAAAGAGATCTAGGCGTCAAAGTGGATAACACATTGAAATCGTCGATTCAGTGTGCTGCGGCAGTCAAAAAAGTAAACAGAATGTTGGGAATTATTAGAAAGGGAATGGTGAATAAAACGGAAAATGTCATAATGCCTCTGTATCGCTCCATGGTGAGACCGCACCTTGAATACTGTGGACAATTCTGGTCGCCGCATCTCAGAAAAGATATAATTGCGATGGAGAAGGTACAGAGAAGGGCAACCAAAATGATAAGGGGAATGGAACAGCTCCCCTATGAGGAAAGACTAAAGAGGTTAGGACTTTTCAGCTTGGAGAAGAGATGGCTGAGGGGGGATATGATAGATGTGTTTAAAATCATGAGAGGTCTAGAACAGGTAGATGTGAATTGGTTATTTACGCTTTCGGATAATAGAAAGACTAGGGGCACTCCATGAAGTTAGCATGTGGCACATTTAAAACTAATCTGAGAAAGTTCTTTTTCACTCAACGCACAATTAAACTCTGGAATTTGTTGCCAGAGGATGTGGTTAGTGCAGTTAGTATAGCTGTGTTTAAAAAATGATTGGATAAGTTCTTGGAGGAGAAGTCCATTACCTGCTATTCATTAAGTTGACTTAGAAATTAGCCACTGCTATTACTAGCAACTGTAACATGGAATAGGCTTAGTTTTTGGGTACTTGCCAGGTTCTTATGACCTGGATTGGCCACTGTTGGAAACATGATGCTGGGCTTGATGTATCCTTGGTCTGACCCAGTATTACATGTTCTTATGTTCTTAACTGTTAGCGGGCTAGTCATTTGACAATTGGAATAATCTGCCATAACTCGTATGTGATTTATTTTTATTTCTTGTTAAGGTTCGACGTTTAATTTGGTTCTTTTCATAGTGGTGGAATATAATATAATAATATGTCGGGTTTTTAGACTTTTCTTTTTTTTTTTTCTTATTCATGGAAATCTATGCTTAGTTTTCTGGAACAAGTTATACTTGTGTTAATACATACAATTTAATAAGTTTAAAAACAAAAACTCATGCTGAAGGTATAATGGTGTTTACTGCCTCAGCTATAGTATAAAACATTCATTTTCCCAGCAGCAGAAATCCTGATTTTGGCACATGTGAAAGCACGGTTGCTCGAGAGATAGTGAACAGGTTAAGATACATGAAATTGTTTGGGCAACGTTTTTGAATGTTTGCTCTTGTAGTGACAATAACTGACCGCTGGACGGCATTTTGTGGGACGTCAGTAATGTAATGATGTAAAATACCTCCAGTACCTGAATGTAATCCACTTTGAAGTGCTGAAAAAAAGTGCAAAAAGTGGAATATAAATCTAAATAAATAAAAAAAAATTTAAAAAAGTGGTGTGCCTCATAATAAACTTTTATTTCAACAGGTTGCAATCCCTTCCCCCCAGCATTATTCCTGGACTCTCTTCTTACAGTTAATGTACTCCCTGCTTTCTGGTAGCCCCCATCTCATGTGAATCTGTTGTACCTGACTTGTCTTGCAAATCAGTTCTACTGTTTTCAGCTGCTTCCGGTTTCTTCTGTGTTTCTCAGAGTGCCTCAGCGGGTACTCCATCTGTTCCATGCAGTTACCCACTCTCTTCCTGCAGCTCAGTCTTGACTGCGAATTTATCTTTTTTTTTTCCAAGTGGCTGAGTTACTCTCTTTGTTCATTTTTTTTTTTTTTTTGTGGCCTTTTGATTTGGCTCATGATGAGAGTTGGAACATGTTAGTCAGAGGCTGTGAGCCAGAGCCTGGGCTGCTGGAGCAGATCTACTTCTCAGGGTCAATAACCTGCACACCTCGCCCTTCTCTGGATCCGCGGAGTGAGATGGGGAATGCATGTTCTACTGCTTGGCTTACTACAGCCCTGCTGACGTGTGTAACTTAAGCGCTCCTAGACCTCAGACAGCCGAGCCCTCCACACACCGTGCTAATGCCTCTTTCAGATGCTAAACACAGTGGCCGATGCAATATCGGCTCGTGGAAAATAGGTGCTCATGATCGAGCGCCCGCTCTCCTAACACCTCTCCGGGGCGCCCGATGCAATTTGCAAATGGGCTGCCGGGGTAAAAAGGAGGCGCCAGGGGAAACTGTGCAACCCTAGCGCCTCCTCGGCAGTGGGCGCCCAGGAGAGATGGCTGTCAGTGGGTTAGGAAAACAGACACAATTTTATGAGCGCCACCCTCTTAAGTCACAGGATGCACAGACAAGCAGAATTCTCTACTTTTCTGCACACTTTTTGGGCTCCTCAAAAATGAATGCCTGCTCTGGGGCAGGCATTAAGTTTGGAGACTGAAAATGTGCAGGTTGGGCGCACATTTTTTTTTGGCATCAGGAGGGTATAGCTAATAGCCTCAATATGAATTTACAAGTGATAAGCACTATTAGCTAAACGCATTTTGGATGTGCTAACCCCCATTTTGCATGCGTCTATAACCCCCGTCTGACCTTTTAAGTTGATGAAATAGCTTCACGTCATTGGAGCCAGGCCTGGTTTTATCCCAAGGCCCTGACTTCCTTAGGAAAAACCAGAATTGCAACCCCCATGCAAGCGAGGGGTGGAAAATCAGCACTGGCCCAGCCTTTGTCCGATAATATGAAGCCATTTGGACCCCCTATTTTAACTTGGTCAGAAGCTTGTTTCCGATTGCATTTGAGCTCTTGGCCTTCAGCCACGAGCCTGTGATAGCGAGGGGAGAGGAAACGGGCACAGTCTTAGGCTGTGCAAAGCTAATCCCATTTTTTTAAAGAAATGGGGGGGAGGAGGTGGAGAAAGTTGTTCTATCTGTTTAGTGCCTGGAAATGAAAGATAAAAAATCCTCAGAAGTTCACTAAAGGGCATTTACCAGTTTTCTAGACTCAGCAGAAAGTGCAATATTGGAAATACTCGCCTCATGTTTCCACTGGCAAGTTAAAAGCAAAAATAAAATAAAATAAATAAATGCTTTCCGCACAAATGTAGGGGGTGCCGGCCGGCTCGAAATTTCACAGCCTGCGTGAGCCGGTCCTGGCCCTTTCCCACCTGGGTCAGAGAGCGGCAGTTTACGTTTTCCTTAAGGGAAATCGTATTTATGAGTCGATACAGGTGCTGGGACGGCCAAACCGGTACAGGACTGGCCTGCTGGTAACGCTGGATGCCCCCACCCCCGAGGCAGCGAGGAACTGCCGCGTGGCCACCGGCAGAGCTCTGCTAGCCCAGCACCCTTTCTTTCTTTCTTTCTTTCTTTCTTTCTTTAGAATTTTTATATACCCACAATCTTGAAAGACTATCAAATCATATCGGTTTCCATTATAACAGAACATTCGCGGCTAAGGCGTTACATTAAACAAGGCATCTGATCTGAACAAGGCTGAAATCAGAGCGGGAGGAAACGGCAGCTGGGAAAAGAGTCAGGCCGCCCGGCCCTGCGTCAGAACTGCGCACCTGACACCGAGGGCAGGCCAGGGGGGGGGGAGTCACAGGACGCTGCTGCTCTCTCCAAACTGGGAGACCCCCCCCAGGATGGAAAGGGGGAGGGAGGGTTGCATATACACTCAGAGAGATCGAGGCAGGTGGAGAGGGGGTCCACTGGCTGCTCTCCCGCCCAAAATCATCTTTTTGGCACGCTTAGGGTTGGCCATAAACGAAAGCAGTGACCGATAATAATCCCACAGTTCATTCCCTACCGGACTACAAAAAAAACACACATTAATAGTGGATTCCCAACGAAAGCGCGCGCTCTCCCAAAGTTTGCATGTCCCAAGCAACCCGTGATTTAAACAGAGCTACCGATTCAAGCAAAAAGGTTGAAGAAACTTTTTTATAGGCGCTTCAATTTGTCAATGTCTTCCGAGGAGGTTTTCAAGCTTCTGATTTACTTTTTGCGTGTGAATGAAAGTCTAGGACCGCACTGAGCACGGAAAAAAAACCAAACCAGGAGATAAGAGGAGCCGTAAATGCAGCAAAAATGCAAGTAAGTTTCAATTGGATACTTAAAAAGGAAACTAAATTAATTTTAGACAAAATGACTCTTAATATACAAGCAGAAAGAAAGCGGTTGGATCTGTAGTAAGAAGAGAAATGGTAAGTTTTCGTAGTAATTTGGAATGAGCACAATCTAAAGGCAGATAATAACATTTCCGAGGGGGAAGGAGTCTGCTGTAACTAACAGAAGTGTCACTAAGTGCTGGCAAACTCCAAAACAGTTACTGAAGGGTGATAAATGCTGGAAACTGGAATAAGTTAATTCAAGGATACTGAAGTGACATCACGTGTACATTTCCCTTGCCTGGCAAGCAGCACGTGGAGAGAGAAACTGAATATATTTATAAGTGTGAATTAAATAGAAATACAATCCACACAAAGAAAAGACACTTTAAAGAAGTCTAGAATTGCATGTGCGTTTTATAACTCCTTGTGTGTGCACGGAGGGGTAGGGTATAGAAGGGTAAGGGGGGAATGTGTGGGTGGGGAAGGCATTATAGGATGACCCACACTCTCTTGCACCCCTTCCGCGTCATCCAATACCACAATTCCTCTGCTATCCATGCGCACTCTTCAACACATCCCCACCCACACTTCCCCATCCAATCTTCCCCCCACCCCCGGTTCCTCTCCCTCCACTTGTTCTCCTTCCCCCCCCCCCCCCGTCATTCTTTCCCTCCTACACTCACCCAACTGTTCTTCCTCCCCTCATTCTCCATATGCCCATCCCCCACTTGCTGTCCTCCCCCACTACCCCTATCTGCTCTCCTTATTCCTCCCACACTATCCTATCCGGTCTTCCTGATCTCCACCTGCTCTGCTTCCCTGACTCTCTCCTCTTCATACGTCTCCATCTCCTAACTTGCTCTCCCTCTACCTCCCCCACTTGCCCTTCCCCCAACCTGTCTCCTCGCTCTTTCCCCTACTCACTCCCCTCTTCTGCCTTCCCCTCCCCACCACTCTCTGTTCTGTTCCCTCCCCACCACTCTCTGTTCTGTTCCCTCCCCACCACTCTCTGTTCTTCCGTGTTCTGGCTCCCTTTTACCTCCACTGAAATAAGGCAGAAAGCCACTGGAGGGGAACGTACCCTTGTGATTGTAATGGACATGGGTGAAGCATTTGACATCATCAGTCATTCACTTTTTTTTTTTGAAATGCCTACACAGTTTAGGGCTTAGGGGGGGACGGTTCTTAAGTGGTTCAATTCATTTCTTTCAGATGGAACATATGATGTTGATTGCAGTTCTTATCTCTCTAATTTACGGTCCATGGTTCCTGGAGTTTCCCCAGGGCTCCCCACACTTTTCAGGCTCCGCCTGACCATTTTGGCAACTTTAGCTTTGGTTGCTTTTTTTTGTCTGCAGATGATGACAAAGTGGTGGCCTACCAGACTTCTCCAGGGTGAATTGTTGTCTGACTGCCATTGCTTCATGGTTGTCTGATCATAAATTGCAGCTAAATCTCCAAATGTTAGAGACCCTCTGGGTGGCTAGAGGTGATCATTTTTTAAAGAGTTTAGTTTAATTGAATGTATTTCTTAATATGCTGCAGTTTGACCAGGTTTAACAGCAGTGTACAATAAAAATGGTGTAAATACAATAAAAGTACATACAGTATACTCTAAAATACATTAAAAAATATAAACAGAAATAAACCCATAATATTACACCCTAAATTCAGTACCAGTAAAATAAACTAAACATAATAAAATAAACACATTTTAAAACTTTATATTCTAAAACATAAAACATGCAAATTAAAAAACTTAGAGGTCAATATTAAAAAAAAACCCCAGATAACTTATCCAGCTAACTTTAGCTAGATAAATTATCAGAGATATTCAACGGGATAAATGCCTCTCTGAATATCTCCAAAGTTATATGACTACATATAGGTGGATATCTTTGAAACCTAATTGGCTTTCTTTGAATATCACCGGTTCGGTCTCAGAGATATTTGGGAATGTTCCTGGATAACTTTAATCTTAACTGGCTCTTTTCAAAGAACACAGTTGGTTAAGTGGCAACAAAAAAAGGCAGCCTAATGGGCCTCTGGTCAGAGCCCTCCCACTCACCTCCCCAAGCCCCTCCAAACATTTAAGCCAAAAAGATAAATAGGCTGGCTTAGCACCCGTCCTCTGCCAGCCCACCCCTAATCCTCCTTCCACCCACCACCCTCCAAAGGCCAATGTGCTGTAGGAATTGCTGTACAATCATTTATGTTACTATTCTAATCTGTGGTAAACCACTTTGTGTGAATCTTGTATTAAAAAAAAACATAATAAATCCAAGTAATAAAAATAATAAAACAAAAGAACAGAATTAGACCAGAAGGCACACGGCACTGCACATTTAGCATTATGGCTCCCATACAGAGAACTCTCTTCTTCTGCAGCTAAGAAAATAATTATTTCAACATTTCACAAAGGAGTAAAGGCTTGGCTTTTTATGCAAGGGTTTGTCTTAATGCAAAATATTCATATGAGCAATTATACGAGTCAGTGTTCCCGTAATGTTTTAGTAACTAATTTTATTTGATTTTTTATTATTTTTTATTGCTTAAAATTTTATTTAGGCATTACTGGTTTACAGGATCATTTTTTTTCTTCTTTTGTTGTTAATATATTATGTATTTTGGGGGTTTTTTTCCCCCTGTTTTCTGTATTTTCTTTTGTACTCTGCCTGTGCAAAATAAATCTTTGTATTTTAAAGTAAACCGAATTGATCTTTGTGGATTTGTGGTCAATCAAGAAACAAATTAAAGTGAACTGAACTGACAGCCAAACAGCGGACAGTGCAGCTGGCATCTAGAGGGAGGTTTTAGGGCTGATAATGGTAGCAGCTGAAGGGCCTCACAGGAAGCCATACTCCTCCATGTTTTCAGCTGGCGGGGCCTGGGGATCTCTGGCCACTTTTCTTCTTCCTCTGAGCTCCTCTTATTTTTGCCCCATCAGCCCCGCTGCTACAGCACTTCTGGGTTCGTTTTTGTCCAGATGAACAGATGAAACCAAAATTATAAACTCCTTTTTTTTGCATTTTATAAACTGTGCTAAAAACTGATCTCTGTGATTGTGAAATGTGTTTGAATGCGATTTGCTTTTGAATTACATTAAAAGGCGCAGGGAACTATTGGAGCATCATAAAGGTGCTGCATCAGGTAATTGTCACTTTAGGAACTGAGAACTTTCCATAGCAATAAAAGTTTAAAGCTACAGAAACCGACAACAAGCATTGGGGATGATTTACTACATGGTTAAAAAGTTTGCAAACAATGTTTTAAGCACTAAAATCCCCAAATAGTGCATGTTATTTGTGATAACAAGTTTTAATTTAACTTTTAGTCTGTCACCATTTGCAAACTTTTTTTTCTGTTTGCAAATAGCAGAATTTCATGCCTGGTTCTCTGCCTATAAAATTTTATTAAAATTAATTGTTAATGAGCTGTTGCGATGCAGAATCATGCAAAGCGCTCTCCCTGAGGCATGAATGGCATTCTTCTCTCCCCTGCCACTCTGCGAGCAAGGACTGTGCAGTCTAGCTTCTCATTTTGCAGCATGCAGAGGCAAAGATTACAAACCAACAAAGCAAGCAGTAAGCTACCCCGGGTCTTGCTGGATTCTTAGGACTTAAAGCCAGGCCCTGGACCACAAACAAACAAACAAAAAAAAAGAAAATCATTATTAGCAATTCTGTGTATGGCCCAAGTGGTGTGTGTGTGTGTATATTTTTATTTTTATTTTACTTTACCTCTATTAGATTGCAACAACAGAGGACCAGACTTAAGTGTTAATTTATCTTACAGCCGATATACTTAAAGTAGACATGACTTATCACAACCACTGAATACTATTTAATATGAAACTATGTTACAGTATTTGATGGCACCTGTTTAATATAACTCAACACATTTAAGTTTTAAATTATGTGCCTTATTGTGAACCGTTGTGACGGCAACTAGCTTAACGACGGTATAGAAAAGATTTTAAATAAATAAATAAGTCCTAATTCTGGTCCATATGCCACTTTTAACCCTTATATTACCTATGCTTATCCTCTGCCCATAGGAGGTAATGACCTGCATTGTTTTCTGTGGTAGATGGTGTAAGGGTGCAGATGTGCCTTTAAGCCTGGATGATGTCATAGAGTGACATCTGCAGGTATAAAGGGTGAGACTTGCCCTTGTATTTGGGTTGCTGCTTTTCTGCTCGATTTGGCCCAGGACGCTTTCTGACTGGTGCTTAGCCTGGCCGCTGTGTATTTGGCGGAAACCCAGGGAGGCACTTTTTTTTTTTCCCCCCCCAGTGGAGAAAGTGGGTGGTATAATCCACTCCTAGTCTCATGACCCTAGCTTCCTTAGAAAGAGCCCCTAGGAGGAAATATGGGGAAGATACTCTCAAAGAGAGCAACTTGTCTTGGAGGTCTCATCATTAAATTTCCGCCTAAACTGAGTGACTTTTTCTCAGATGAACCGTGATGGATTGTGCCAGGAATTAATTCCCTATGCTGAGGAGTTTGTTATGCTGTTAAAGTGTTTTGTTTTGCTACCTGCTGTTTCAATTCTCTACTTACCGGTATTTAAGAATAATATTTATACTGTGGAAGTAGGTTTGCCAACTGTCTCTGCTTTTAGACTGGCAGTCTTGATTTCCAACTTTTTTGTTTACCGTGTCCAGTCCAGCCGCAGCACTAGGGATGGGAATCGGAGGCTAAGCCTGCCTCCTGCCCAGGAGTGGTGAACACAGGAGTGGTGAATGCAGCAGCAGCTCATCCTGCATGGAGCTGCTGCTGCCGCCTCTGTGTCGATGTCTTGTGTCCAAATCCATTTGCTGCTGTTGGGCAGGCCTGAAAGGCGGGCCGTCCTCCGCTCTCTACTCCTCTGCTGGCCAACTAGCTTGTCCTGCTCCAAGGAGAGAGAGAGCGAGAGCGAGCGAGTGTGCTGCCTCCTCTCACTGTTGTTTCCTGACCGACTCCTGTTACCAGCCTCCACATTGGCTGGCTGGCCTGAAAGAGAGAACTGCCACCAGTAAGGAGGAGGGAGGGACTGCTGACTGGGAGCAAGATGGTGGGGGGGGGGGGGGGGCATAGAGCCTAGAAGAGGGGGGCTCAGGGGGATGATAGTGGTGGTCAGGGAGATGGGAAGAGGGTGAGGAGGAGAGGGGTCTCAAGGGGATGGTGGGCAGAGGCTAGGGGGTCAGCAAGATGATGGGAAGAAGGTGAGGATGAGAGGGGGCTCAGAATGGTGTGGAGCGGGAAGGGGATTAGGAAGATAGGAAAAGGGTGAAGAGGAAAAGGGGCTCTGGGGAATGGTGGGGGCCGAAGGTAGGAGATCATGATGACGGTGGTAAGAGGATGAGGAGGGGGCCTCAGGGGGAGATATGCAGAGGTTAGGGGTTTGAGGGATATGGTGGGAAGAGGGTGAGGAGGAGAGGGGGCCTGGAGGGATGATGGGAAGGGGGAATCAAGAAATGTGAGAAGAAGCTGAGAAGGGGGATCGGGAGTAGGATGTCAGAGGGAGGGGATCAGGGGATGTTGGGTAGGAAGGTAGTCAAGAAGGTGCTGGCCAGAATTGGGGGGGGGGGTCTTCTGGGGTGAGAGAAGATGGTATTTTTGCCTAGTAGGCTTTGGCTACTAGGATCGATCACCGGCTTCGTGATAAGGTGAAAGAGCTCTGGCCTAATAGAGGACTTGGTCAGAAGGAGGCTAGTGCTAAACCTGCACCTCGGATGGTTCCAGTAATTCCTGCTGCCAGTGGAGATGAACCGATGCAACTTGGTCACGGACATTTGACTTCCAAAGAGAGAAGACTTTGGAAGAGGTATGGTCTATGCATGTACTGTGGACAGACTGGTCACGATGTCCCAACATGCCCCATTCGTTCGGGAAACGGACTGGCCTAAGTCCTGCAGGAGGACTGTTCTTAGGCCTTACTACGCCCTCTCCTCCGCTCTCTCTCCCAGTCTCCTTGATCTGCGGACCGTCTAAGGTTCAAACTCTTCCCTGGTGGATTCAGGGGCAGGAGGCAACTTTATTCTTTGACGCCTAGTGGAACATCTGAGGATTCCCCTCGTTACCTTGAAGGTTCCACTACTCCTATCCTCCATCCATGGAGAGACCTTACTGGGTGACGTGACTTGCCAAACTGTACCGGTAACTCTCCGTACCGGAGCTCTCCATATTGAGTCAATTCCCTTCTTTGTGTTAGAGAAGGCCGTGCACCCTATCGTCCTAGGGTTACCCTGGTTGCAGTTGCACCAACCCCAATTTGCCTGGGCATCCTTGGAACTCTCCTGCTGGGGCCCAGGTTGTCATGGGAAGTGCCTTAAGGAGATTGCTCCTGTCATCTGCATGCCTACTACTCCAGCGATGCCAGGACTGCCGCCCCAATACGCATCTTTTAGTGATGTGTTTTCCAAAGAAGCTGCTGACATCCTTCCTCCGCATAGGTCCTATGACTGCGCCATAAGACTGAAACCCAATACTGAACCTCCTAAAGGACATGTCTATCCACTCTCAGCGATTGAGAACAAGGCAATGTCCAAATACATCGAGGAGAATTTACAGAAGGGGTTTATTAGACCATCGAAGTCTCCAGCCGGCGCAGGCTTTTTCTTTGTGGGGAAGAAGGACGGTACCCTGCGTCCTTGTATAGATTACTGAGGTCTGAACGAGATCACGATTAAAGACCACTACCCTCTGCCTTTAATCTCAGAGCTGTTTGACCAGCTTCAGGGGGCCAAAATATTCTCAAAACTTGACCTGAAGGGGGCCTACAACTTAGTTCGCATTCGTAGTGGCAACGAATGGAAAACAGCCTTCAACACTTGAGAAGGCCATTTTGAGTACTTAGTTATGCCCTTCAGCCTGTGCAACGCACCCATAATATTTCAGAACATGATGAACGACATCCTGCGGGACCTGCTGTACAAGAGTGTCGTGGTATACCTGGATGATATCCTGATATTTTCCCAGGATTTGCCCACTCATCTAGAGGATGTCAAGCAAGTACTACGCCGACTCCGTGAACCCCGGCTCTATGCCAAACTCTCCAAGTGCGAATTTCATTAAGACTCAGTGCCTTTTCTTGGCTATATCGTGTCTAAAGATGGCTTCCAGATGGACCCTCAAAAGCTCGAGAGTATCAAAAATTGGTCCCAACCTACCAGCCTGAAGGCCCTGAGACGATTCCTGGGGTTTACCAACTATTATAGAAGCTTTATAAAGAACTACTCTTCTTTAAGAGTACCCTTGACCACAATGACCCGCAAGGGTGCCAACGCTTCAAAATGGTCTGTGGAGGCCATTTCCGCTTTTTGAGAAACTAAAGACTGCCTTTTCCACGGAACCATGCTTGCAGCATCCTGACCCCAACAAGCCCTTTATCGTAGAAGTTGATGCTTCAGATATCTGTGTGGGGGCTGTATTGAGCCAGACTGGAGACTCTAAAGCCTTCGTCCCAGTTCACTCTTCTCACGACGTTTCTCCCCGGCAGAGAAGAACTATGGGATCGGCGATAAAGAGCTCTTGGCAATAAAGCTTGCATTTGAGGAATGGCGGCCTTGGCTCGAAGGCGCTCAACATCAAATAACCTTATTCACGGACCACAAAAATCTAGAGTATCTCTGCCATGCACAACGTCTTAACCACAGACAAGCTAGATGGTCCTTATTTTTCAATCGTTTTGACTTTGTGCTTAAATATCGCCCTGAAGACAGAAATACCAGAGCTGATTCCTTGTCACGCTCCTTTCTCTCGGAGGATGTGCCTGAAGAACCTCAGCACATAATTGACCCAAAAAAAGTCATCTTGGTGACTACACAGTCTGTGCCCGCTGGTAAGACCATCGTGCCTAAACACCTCAGGAAGAAAGTGCACTTTTTGGCACACGATTCCAAGCTGACTGGCCATCCTGGTCATCGCCGTACCCTGCTCAAGATCCAGAAGTTTTATTGGTGGCCTACTATCAAGAAGGATACCCTATCCTACGTGGCATCCTGTACCAACTGTGCCAAACATAAACCTGCTTCTGGACAACCGTGGGGTTTGCTGCAACCACTGCCAGTTCCGGAACAGCCCTGGTCACACATCGCTACTGATTTTGTAGTCGATTTACCCCCTTCTGGAGGAATGAATACCATCTGGGTAACAGTTGATCGCTTCAGCAAGATGGCCCATTTCGTGGCGCTGCCTGGCTTACTTTCAGCCTTGGAGCTCAAGCTCTTCATATCGCACATTTTTCGCCTTCACGGCCTACCAAGACACATTGTCTCAGACCGAGGATCTCAATACACGGCAAGATTCTGGAGGGCCTTGTGCAAGTTATTCGACATCTCTCTAGATTACACTTCAGCCTATCATCCGCAATCAAATGGCCAAACAAACGGATGAATAGAACCTTAAAACAGTTCATTCGACCAAAGCTCTTACCATAATCCACAAAACCATCCACAAACAACTACCTTTAGACCTCCAGATCCTCCTCAGACTCCACACCTCATCCAAACCCATCAGAGAAATTTACAAAGGTTCTCTACAAGCACCCTCAACCAAAGCCACACGCCACGCCACCACCAAAGAACGAGCATTCTCGATAGCAGGACCTACTATTTGGAATAATATTCCACTGGACCTCAGACAGGAACCCTGCCTACAAACATTTCGGAAAAAACTCAAAACCTGGCTATTTAGCCAAGCTTTCCCATAATCGTTCCGATTTAGGAACTTCTGAATTTAAGCCTATCTTGCTTTATATGTAGCCAAGCCCTCTTATACTCACAATGGTTATCTCTCTCATTTTCTTTCTTCAGCTCCCAAGTTTGCTCTCCTTGTTAAATGTAACTTTGCTTCCTGCGAATGATCTATTGTTAAATGGTTGTTAAGAATGTTAACCCACTAGTTACATGTAAACCGATCTGATATGACACGTGTCATGAAGGTCGGTATATAAAAGAATTAAATAAAAATGTGAGTTGCCGTCAGAATAACTGAGCTGAACTGTTAGCTTGGGCTGAATTCGCCATCAACTCTCATCCAGCAACATCAACTGGATCAACAACTTTTGAAGTGGTATTTGGACGCTCTCCAACACCGCCACTTCCACTGAAGCTCTCAGTGAAATCCCCAGCAGCTCAATCTACTGCTGATGAAATCCATAACCTGTGGACTCAGACGAAAGACATGTTAGTTAAAGCGAGTGACCGCGCTAAGAAGTTCTATGACGCTCACCATTCTCAAGCGCTTGTCTTCAAGCCTGGTGACAAAGTCTGGTTATCTACTAAACATCTCAGACTGAAATTACCCTCCACTTGGTTCGCTCCTCGCTATGTTGGACCATTTCCAATCCTCCATCTTGGCAACATCACCTACAGTCTGAAGTTACCACCCGGACTAAACATCCACAACGCTTTTCACATTTCACTCTTGAAACCTCTCAAACTCAGTGAATTCTCTTCCAAGACTCAGGAACCACCTGCCATCAACACAGAAGATGACCTAGAATTCAAGGTCGAAGAGATTCTTGATGTCCGAACACGAGGCAAAACACTTGAATACCTCCTTTCTTGGGAGGGTTTCGGCCCCGAAGAAAAATCTTGGGAGCCTCAGGCTAACCTCCTTGATAAAGAGATGCTCCATCAATTTCGTCTCGTGCATCCTTCAAAACCTAAACCTGGTACCCGCAGAGGAGACCGCCCTTTGAAGGGGGGTACTGTTACGACTGTCGCTGCCTGACGTCTCCACTCCGCCCTCCTTACCTCTCTGGCGACTCCTCCTGCGGTTGACAAGACGTTTGGCTGCCATGGCGTCTGCCTGCCGTCCTCTCCGGCATCCCCAGTCTGGCTTGGGCACTGCCTCCCGTCATGCTGTCCAGCTGCCTTAGGGTGAGCATGCCGCGCGGCCCTGCTTCAAATACTTTCTTTGGCATGAACCTCAGGGGTGTGCCCCTGTGATGATGTCACACATCCCAGATACAAAAAGCCTACACTACTGCTAGCTAATCGAGTTAGCAAGGATCAGGTTTTCGTACTGGTGAACTCCTTACGAATGGGATTTGCTCTCCATACCTAGCTACTCTGCCTCTCCATTATTGGACTTACTCTATTTGGGGTACCCGCTGCTCGGGGGCCTCACTCTTCTCTTTCAAGTCGCTGTCTGGAACCGGTACTCGCTCCTCGAGGGCCCATGTTCCTGGACTCGCTGCCTGGACTTCATTTCTGCCTGGAAGATACCGCAGCCTACACCATCAGTGAGTTACTATCTACTTCTCTCAGAGCTGTTCCCTGGAACCAGGTACTCGCTTCTCGAGGGCCTGCCTCTACTCCAGCTCCTGTGATTCCTACCGAGAGAAACTGCTGTGTGAGTACTCAACCAACGAGGCTCTATTCCAGAACCCTGCATATACTTCATTGTACTCACTATCTCAGTTTCTCTTCACTACAGCACAGCCATTGTGGGATCGCTCTTCCAGAGCTCTGAGGGACTACAAGCCCAGCCGGGCTTCATTTCTGCTCACTACTGCCACCTCTGGTGGCTCCTCATTACTGTTAATAACAGAATTATCTGTGTTGTGTGTCCTAAGCTGAGCCTGACCTGTGGCCCCTCACGGGACTTCCCCCTGTGGGCATGGTCAGCAGCCACAATGTCCAAGGGTCCACCCAAAACCTTACAAACAATAACAGCTTTCTTGGGTAGGGTTGTTGCTGTTTGAGTCCTGCAAGTTAGTGCTGTTTTGGTATGGCAGATTTGGCTCTTGGGGTAACTGTATTCTTGGCAGGCTGTGAGATCTTTTATTAGCTCTCTGTAAGTATTATTAAAAAATATTGTACATGAGCTATTGAGATAATATTGATCCTGTCTTCAGATGTGAATATCTCTTATGGGACATTGGAAGATGGTACCTATTTGGTTTCAAGAGCTTATATAATATTTTTAGTTGTTTAATTATCAAAATGTCAGGGTGAATAGTCCTCTATTTTTTTAAGTATTTAGCAGTCCATCTATAGAAAAGAAGAAAAATGATGTTAAATTGATGTTAGACTGTTAAATGTAAGGACTTGAACAAGTTAATGTAAATTGGTTATTTACTCTGTCAGATAATAGAAGGACCAGGGGGCACTCCATGAAGTTAGCAAGTAGCTCATTTAAAACGAATCGAAGAAAATTCTTTTTTCACTCAGCGCATAGTGAAACTCTGGAATTCATTGCCAGAGGATGTGGTTACAGCAATTAGTGTTACTGGGTTTAAAAAAGGTTTAGATAAGTTCCTAGAGGTTAAATCCATAAACTGCTTTTACAGTAATTAATAAGCAATAGTAGCTTGTGATCTATCTAATGTCTGGGTACTTGCCAAGTACTTGTGACTTGAATTGTCCACTGTTGGAGACAGGATGCTGGGCTTGATGGACCCTTGGTCTGACCCAGTATGGCATTTTCTTATGTTCTTATGTAGACCTCTCCTCCCCCATTATCCCCTCTTCCCCAGTCCTCCAGTTTAGTGGGGTGTCTAGTTACTGTCCACGGAAATGCTGACCACCCTATATGGAAGCGTGTGGAACCTTTTAAAATACCGTATCTCTAATTTTGTGTTTAATAAATTTGGCTTTATTGGAACCACCAGTCCCAAATTGTGGACTGGATCCTTTTCCCAGGGTTTGGGTATACCTGAGGTGTGGAAGATGCTTGTGAGATGTGGTGGGTTAGAAAAGGCAGTAAGGGGGAGTCAGTTACAGCCGCAGAGGGGAAATTATTTGCCTGTCTAGTACAAAGGATCGTCAAAAGAAGCCCATGGGAGCCTGGTCCACTAAATCTTCTTTTCAACTACTGATTTTTTTTTTTTTTTTTTTTAATAAACCCATGAATCAGTGCATGGCTTTTATTTTATGTACTCCTAGCAGGGTTAATGCGTGTTCCAGGGCAATCATAAGAATATAAGAGGTACCATGCTGGATCACACCAAGGTCCATCCAGTCCAGCAGCATCCTGTCTCCGACAGAGGCCAGTTCGGGTCACAGCAACCCAGCAGATCCCGAAAAATTAGATGTTTCTTGTTACTCACTCCCAGGGATAGCAGCAGCTTTCTCTACTCTACCTGGCTAATCAGGTGGTATGGACTTTCCAAATCTCTTTTAAACCCTGCTGCGCTAGTCATCTTCACCACGTCTTCTGGCAACAGATTCCATAGCTTGATTGTGTGCTGAGTATTTTTTTTTCTTGTACTTGATTAGTAGACCTCATGTATTTGCCAACATTGTGTAGAGCACAAATGACTCTCCCTTTTTAAATTCAGGAAGCAATTAAAAAAAAAACAAACCCTGTAACTGCAGCTGATTAATGAAGATACCGGAGTATCAGCGCAATTAGAAGGATCCTGAGTAATGAAGCAGCTGCATTGCTGTCTTCTCTTCCTCTGCAGGTCAGCCAGCGAGTGCCCCGGCCAGGCCCAGAAGTACACGCGGCTGAAGAACTGGCAGACGGACACACTGTGCTACGACACGCTGAGCGCGCGGGCGGAGCAGGCAAGTGTATTCCCTCACCCGCTTCAAGTGCTACTCTCTCTTCTTAGGATGCCTGTCCTTGAGCTTAAGGATGGGTCACTGGGCTTCAGGTGTGCCGTTGTGAGTGGGCTCAGAATAAAAGTCCCTGTGCAGCTTTGTAGGGAAATGTTGCACCTGTAGAGAGGGGATGTTCTTAAAACACAGGCTCTGTCAGCAGAATGTTCTTACACAAGAAGTTCCATGAGAAGGTATCAACATAAGAGCTCTCCCATCTCCATATGTTCCCTTCCATAACCCCTGACCAATAGAAGAGCTCTCCCGCCTGTGTGTGCTCCCTTCCACAACCCCTGACCAATAGAAGAGCTCTCCCGCCTGTGTGTGCTCCCTTCCACAACCCCTGACCAATAGAAGAGCTCTCCCGCCTGTGTGTGCTCCCTTCCACAACCCCTGACCAATAGCAGAGCTCTCCCGCCTGTGTGTGCTCCCTTCCACAACCCCTGACCAATAGAAGAGCTCTCTCGCCTGTGTGTGCTCCCTTCCACAACCCCTGACCAATAGAAGAGCTCTCCCGCCTCTGTGTGCTCCCTTCCACAACCCCTGACCAATAGAAGAGCTCTCCCGCCTGTGTGTGCTCCCTTCCACAACCCCTGACCAATAGAAACCTGTACTTCATTCTACAATCACTTACCAACAGAAGAACTCTTCTAGCTGCTTGTGCTTAGAGGATGAGTCTCGCAGGAGGGAAGGGTTAGGTCGGCCGTCATAGTGGGTGATTTGATTATTAGGAATGTAGAGAGTTGGGTGGTTGGTGAATGTGAGGAGCACTTGGTAACTTGCCTGCCAGGTGCAATGGTGGCATACTCACGTGTCATCTAGATAGGATTTTAGACAGTGCTGGGAAGAAGCTGGCTGTCATCATACATGTGGGCACGAATGACATAGGATGGTGTGGGAGGGAAATTCTGGAACCCAAATTTAGGCTTTTAGGTAGAAAGTTGAAATCCAGAACCTCCAGGGTGGCATTCTCTGAAATACTACCCTTGTTTCATGCACAGGTCCCCAGAGGCAGGCAGAGCTCCGGAGTCTCAATGCGTGGATGAGACAATGGTGCAGGGAAGAGGGATTTATTTTTGTAAGGAACTAGACAACATTTTGGGGACGGGAGAGTCTCTTCTGAAAGGATGAGCTCCACCTTAACCAGAGGTGGATCTGGGTTTCTGACGCTAACCTTTAAAAAGGTAGATGGAGCAGCTTTTAAACTAGAACAAAAGGGAAAGAAGACAGTTGCTCGCAGCACAATGTTCAGAAGGATGTATTTTCGAAGGATACTAACAAAGCAGGAGAGTTAGGGCATCCCAACAGAGAGATTCCAATAAAGGCAAAAGTAGTCCACGTGCCTATAAGTAAAGAATCACCTGAGCTAAAAGATTCCAAATTATCCAAACAAAAAAAAACCACACTTTGAAATGTCTGTACACCAATGCCAGAAGTCTAAGAAGTAAGATGGGTCAGTCAGAGTCTATAACCAAAAGCTAGTCTGTTACTATTATGGCCTGGGTGAACCCTTAGTTTAGCTAGGAAGAGTATAGGTTAGCGAGTGGTGGGAGGATGCGTTGAAATGCAATGCTCTCCCTTTTGAGAGGTCTGGATCGACCGTCCCTCTGAAAGACTATACAGCAGCTCTCTACAGAGAGCCCGGAGTCAGTCCCTTATGGTTTGCTCAGCGTTAGGAGGTAGAGAGGAGCTTTTGCTTGAATTGCCTTTTTTTTTTTTCCAGGCCCAATCGAGGGAGCCAGGCAAACCCTGCCTGGGGATACTGACAAGAGTCGGGAGGGTTTTCCTTATCCGGTCCACTCCCTGGCTGATAAGGATTTTCCACACTGGGTATATTTTTGTGGGTTTAAGTGGTAGGAGCCTCGTGAGAGGAGCCTAGGGCACGGGGAACCCTGGGCCTGGCGCTGTGCAGGTTAGGGGATGAAGTGCCCTCCGTGAGCACAGGAGGTGTCGGTGACCTGCTACAAGGAAGATCTCCGGTGTTTAAATTCAGTTAAGAGGAAAAAAAAAACACTTTAATTTCAAGATCCAGGAGGAGGTTTTGGCTGCCCCTTCCTTCCTGTTTGAAGCGAGGAGAGCTGCTTGCTTCAAGGGGACCCCTTCCCATCAGGGATCCAGAAAGAAGAGGTAAAGAGGGCTTGTGTAAGGGAAACCATCAATCGCCGAGGACACCCGTCTGGCGTCTTCACCCCCTGGGGAGAGAGAAGGAAGATTTACTCTCTGTGCCATAGACTATTTGCTATTTTTGTCAGATTGGAAGGGGTTTTCGACCAGCTTAAGGGGAGACCCTGCCCACCTGGGAACTTCACTTAACCAAGCCCTAGAGCAGGGGTGGGCAGTTCCGGTCCTCGAGGGCCACAAACCAGTCTGGTTTTCAGGATATCCCTAATGAATATGCATGAGAGAGATTTGCATGCACTCTGCCTCA
Organism: Rhinatrema bivittatum; assembly: GCF_901001135.1. Taxonomy (NCBI): domain Eukaryota; kingdom Metazoa; phylum Chordata; class Amphibia; order Gymnophiona; family Rhinatrematidae; genus Rhinatrema; species Rhinatrema bivittatum. The sequence goes on along the minus strand of NC_042616.1, from coordinate 46,081,645 downwards.
GTTGTATGCAAATCTATGGCATGCATATTCATTAGGATATCCTAAAACCTCGACAGGTTTGTGGCCCTCGAGGACTGGAATTGCCCACCCCTGCCCTAGAGGGTAGTTGTTTCTATGGCCCTGGTATGTGAGTCCTGCCCAGACGGAGGGAAAGAGATTGTAAGAGAATGTGGCAGGACCCTCCAGCCCCTCTGTTCCATTCTAGATATCAAACAACACCTGAGCTTTCCATCCCTCCTTGCCCTCCTCTCACTTAGGAGAGCTGGGATTGGTTGCTCCTTGCTTTTATAACCAGCCATTTTGCAGTTGAAAGTCGGGCTAGAATCGGTTCGGCAAGCACCTGTGACAGGTGCTTGGTGGCGTGAGGCGACTGAAGACTAGAAGAATCCTGTTTTTTTTTTTTTTGGAAGGGACTAGGAATAGCTCTGCTCCTTTGAAGAAGATCATCCTCGCTGGCTGGAATCAGGAGTGCAGCAGGGGCTGAAGACCAGCGAGCCCATTCAGTTCATAAGTGTGTGGCAAGCACCTGTGATGGCAGCGCACCAGTCTAGGAAGATTTTTTTTTTTTTTTGGCTAAAGAAAGCAGAATCTCTCTCTTTTTATGTGGCGAGGAAGTTTTACAAACCACGGCCCCTCGGTGGGGGCCTGGCTGGATTCACCAGGTTCCTGAACCACTGACCTTAGGAGTCGCCTTTTCAGAACAGCCGAAAGGTGTCAAGTAAGATGGTGGAGACCCCATCCGGACCTCCACCTACAAGGGACCAGGATACAGGGCTGGGTGTTTGGGACGATGGCAGAGCCTCAGGTAGTAATGCCAGAAGGGGGACCCCTGACACAGGAATCCCAATTAAACCGCTGAGAGAGCTTTCAGTGCACGCTTTCCACCAGCGTGAGAAACTCAATCAGTTTGCTAAGGTAAAGGACCCCTTCTCAAGATGAGACACCATAACTGTAATAAATTCAGCTGTAACTGCACACTTATTTAAAGATGGAGTTTAATTTGACTTTAGCCAATCAGTAAATTATTATTTAACACCCAGTGCCTGGTCTTGCGTGTTTTGTTACAGCAACTCCCTTTTGGGGTTGCCAAAGCTACCAATACACACAGGACGCAAGTCTTCCCTCACCCCCCCCTAAAAAGAATCCCCCTCTGGGATAGAGAGTTCAGGATGGGAGGAGTGCTAGCTGGAGGAGCCCTGATGAGATAAATAAGTTGTGTCCCCTGAAAGAAGTGACTCCTTCCAAAAAAAGGGGTTACAAGAAGAAAACAAGAGAATTCTGCGGTACTGCAATTTTAGTTATTGTGCCATTTTTATCATCAGCATTTGAACAGTAAAGACTTTAATTCTGGACACCAACAAAGTGGTTCCAGAGTGGCTATTTGTGCACACAACACATAGTGAGTACACATATCTGTCTCCCAAGGGACTCAGACCGAGAAATAGAGGAAGTGAGACCCTTCACTCCTAGTATTACGGGCCCTGAAAAATTAACTCTTTCCACCCATAAAAAAGATCCACACTCTGGGAAAGGAGTCTGTAAGAAGAGCTAGTCAGGTGTCCATGCTCCAGAGAACTACAAATAAGTTTATGGCTCCACCGGAGTATGACATACCTCCCAATGTGGGGTTACAAGTGTATAGCACTGAATGAAGAGGTAGACATAATTGGCATCTCAGAGACCTTGTGGAAGGAGGACAAGCAATGGGACAGTGCTAACAAAGGTACAAATTATATTGCAATGATATGGAGGATCAACTTGGTGGGGGTGGGGTGGAGAGGGCTCTCTGTCCGGGATGGCATACAGTCCAAAATGATAAAAATCTTGCAGGAGACTAAATGCAGAGTAGAATCTATATGGGTAGAAATCCCTTGTGTGTCAGGGAAGGCTATAGTGATAGGAGTATACTACCGTCCACCTGGCCAAAATTATGAGACAGACGATGAAATGCTAAGAGAAATTAAGGAAGCTAACCAATTTGGTAGTGCAGTAGTAATGGGAGATTTCAATTACCCTGGGTAAATGTAACATCAGGACATGCAAGAGACGTAAAATTCTTGATGGAATAAATGACTGCTTCATGGTTCAATTTATTCAGGTACCAACAAGAGAGGGAGCTATTTTAGATCTAATTCTTAGTGAAATGCAGGATCTGGTGAAAGAGGTAATGGCTGTAGGGCCATTTGGCAACAGTGATCATAGTGTGATCAAAGTTGACTTAATGACTGGTAGGGGGAACAATAAGTAAATCTACAGCTCTGACACTAAACTTTCAAAAGGCTCCTAGGGGACATTTTAAAGAATGTCCACATCAGTTGCACACTCTTAACCATTGTTGCTGAAAGGAGCAGCAATAATGGTTAAGAGTGTGCAACTAATATGGACATTCTTTAAAAATGCTACTGTATCTTAGAAGTGCAGTCCAGATGTATTCCGCATATCAAGAAAGGTGGAAGGAAAGCCAATCAGCCTGCATGGTTAAAAAGCAAGATGAAACAGGCTATTTTATCCCAAAAAAACTTTCTTCAAAATTGGAAGAAGGATCCATCTGAAGAAAATAGGGTAAAGCATAAGCAGTGGCAAGTTAAATGCCAAACACTCATAAGACAGGCTAAGAGAGAATTTGAAAAGAAGCTGGCCGTAGAGGCAAAAATTCATAATAAAAACTTCTGTAAATATATCAGAAGCAGGAAGTCTGTGAGGGAGTTGATTGGACCGTTAGATGATCGAGAGGTTAAAGGGGCATTTAGGGAAGATAAGCCAAATGAGGAAAGACTAAATTAATTCTTTGCTTTGGTGTTTACTAATGAGGATGTTGGGCAGATACCCATTCTGGTAATGTTTTTTAAGGGTGATGATTCAGATGAACTGTGAACCAAATCACGGATGTAGGAGGCCAGATTGACAAACTGAAGAGTAGTAAATCACCCGGACCAGATGGTATACACCCCAGGGTTCTTAAAGAGCTCAAAAATGAAATGTCGGTTCTATTATTAGTAATTTGTAACCTATTATCAAAATCATCCATTGTACCCGAAGACTGGAGGGTGGCCAATGTAATCCCGATATTTAAAAATGGCTCCGGGGTGATCCGGGAAACTACAGACAGGTGAGTCTGACTTCAGTGCTGGGGAAAAATCATGGAAACCTATTAAAAAGAACAAAATCACAGAACATATAGATGGACACGGTTTAATGAGACACAGCCAGCATGGATTTAAGCAAGGGGAGTCTTGCTTCACAAATCTGCTTGTGCTCCTTTCTACAACCACTGGCCCGTGAAACTCTTTCAGCAGCCTGTGCTTTTCCCCATGCTTCTCTCACCTGTAGCAGGTGAGAGATGTAGCAGGGCTCTCCCAGTTGCCCGTTCTCTCTTCCACAGCCTCCTGAGCCACGCGAGAGCCACTTTTTTTCTGCTGCACGTGCTCCTGTCCACAGCTGTCTAAGCAATAGTAGAGCTTTCCCCATTGCACCGGGCATTCTTTGGCAGCCGCATTTAAATTGAGATCCTCAGAAATCATTTCTAAAATCGTTTCTACTAATTCTGAAAGATAAGAGAATAAAAGCATTAGCTGGATTATTAGTCAAAGGGGTGGCGTATCATTCTGTACCTCACTTTGCGTGAGTTATTCGGAAGCAGTGCTGCTTTGGGTCAGCTGATCTGTGAGTGGAATGCTCTTATCGTATAAATTCAGTAAACATAAGACTGGGATTAATTTTCAAACAAACAGGCGCCTTCTGCATGGGTAAGAAATAGCATTAACACCCCCCCCCCCCTAAATCATCCACCTCCAGGTAAGTGGGTCGTTAGCCACCAGGAAATGTGCATGCATTTCATAACGAGTGCGTTTTGGCAGCATAGGAAAGAGGTGATTCAGGAGGGCACACTTGCAAATTTCGGTTTCCTAAATGCGAATGTGTCTGTGTATGTGTGTGGGTGGGAATCATTCTGCTAACATGCATGCTTTACGCCATCGTTTAACACTGCGCCAATTACCGCGCCTGCACTTTTATCCGCAGTCCAAGCCAATGTTCAGACAATGTACGCGGGTCCCCTTGTGCTTGAGAATCAACTGGGTTGGAGCGGGCCGAAAAGCAAGGCCGTGCATTGCCAGCTGGGCGCCCCTGTTGGAAATGCACCCCAATGTTTTCGTCAGGAATTCTACATGAGGAACGTTTCTATTGCTAAAGCTCTCCCAAGTGGAAACTCTTCTACCCATGCTCTGTAGTACAGCAGCTCTGAACCCTGTCCTGCAGGCACATCTAACCAGCCTGGCTTTCAGGATGTCCGCAGTGGGGTGTGCAGGAGATATATCCGCAGACATCGGAGACCCAGGGTATGCAGATCTGTCTCTGTCTTCATCGCGGTTATCCAGAAAACCTGAACATGCAAGCCCTCCAGGATGGGGGGGGGGGGGGGGGGTTGGAAACCAATGCTCTAGCTGACGCTGTTTGTCTGTTCTCTTTGCTTTTCCTTCTCAGGAGCTCGCCTGCAGTGAGAAGAGATGCCTGGCCTCTGTCATGTTTCCGAGTCAGATAACGCGCAGACCCCCAGAGGCACCACAGACAAGGGACGAGCTCCTACCACGGGCCCGTGACTTTATTAACCAGTATTACAGCTCCATCAAACGGTAAGATGAGCGGGGGTGGGGGAGTGGGAATGGACATCCACTCCCCCACTTTTAGCTCCGAAATAATATGCTAAGAGTACTGCCTCCAAGCTGAGGATCATTTCACTAACCAAAGTACCAGGACAAAGATTTCCTTAATAAACCCTCGCTGATGACCACTGTCAGCTGGGCAGCTGCACGTATCCCTCAGAAGTATTCTCCCATCATTTAGGGCACCAAGTGGAGCAGGCGCTCCTTCTCCAAGCCTAGGGTCAGATTGCTATCCAGCGCTGCAGCTGCATCAAACACAAGAGGAAGAAAAGGCTCTCTTTTTTTTTTTTTGTAGAAGAAATGTACATGAATCCTGGCCATTTCCTTCAATAGATCTGCAGATCTATAAAATGTGGTAGTCACTACAAAAAGGGTCATGGGGCATCAGTGTTTGAAAAGCTGCAGTTCTCTTCTCGGACGGTGGAAGAATTAAGGAAGGTGAGGAAAATGATAATGGATATCTCCAAAGTCCTTTCCCGCCAGTCTCTGAAACGCATGGAAATGTCGTTCCTGCTTTTCTTACACAAATCAGGCCTCTAACTCCCTGCGTGCAGCGCAGTGAAGCCGGGAGTGGTTTGGCCTGTCCATTGTGGCATGGAATTATTGGCATCCCTATTTCCCTGATGTGCCTTGGGATGCATTTCTCTCTCTGTGATGTGGGGTGGGATTTCCTTTTGAATTTGGTGTTCCCGATTCTCATCCTCGGGCAGGGTCTGACTGCGTCATGATGCAGCAGCAGTGCAGCTTGAAAGTATCTGTGAGGTGCCAGACTTTTCATGTAGCCCTAGCGAGTGGGCCAATCCTGACTTGGAATTCGGTGTCATTTCGTTTCAGGGAACATTTGCTTGCGCCTCAGAGACCAGTCCCCGGGGGCCGGTTCTGCTCAGTTTCTTTGTGAGTGATCTTGCAAAGGGATTATGAGGAAAGGTTTGCCTATTTGCAGATGTCACTGAGATCTGGGGAGTAGACAGAATGAGAAGTGATCTAAGAAAGCTTGAGAAGTGGTTTCCAGCTTGGCAGTTAAGATTCAGTGCAAAAAAGTACAGAGACATGCATTTGAGGTGCAAACATCCAAGAGAGCAGTACTCAGCTGATGTGCTCTGACCAGGAGAGAGATCTCTGAGAAATACTGTCTGATGATCTCAAGGTAGTGAAAGAGTGTGGTAAGGAACCAGAGGGATACTAGGGGGGGATAGGGAGAAACAGAACCAGCAGGAAAAAGGTGGTGATAATGCCTCTGTGTAGGTCATTGATGAGACCACAGCTACATTATTGTATATACCGTAATTCTGGATATAGAGAGGCTGGAGGCAGTCCAGAGAGAGGTTACCAAAATGGTGCAGGGTCTGCAACAAAAGCCATACGGCAAGAGACTTAGGGCCCTAAATATGTATATCCAAGGTGAAAGGAGAAACGAGGGGCTATGATAGAGATATTTAAGTAACAAAGATAGAAATCAGACGCATGAAGCAAAACTTTTTTTTTTTTTTTTGAGGAAATAGTGTTCTAGAACATGAGGTCTTGTTATGATGCTCGAGGGGGATAGGATTTAGGACCAGCATCTAAAAATATTGCTTCACGGAGAAGGTGGTGGATGCATGGAATGGACTCTCCCAGTTGGTAGTGGAGACAAAAACAGTGACAGGATGTTAAAAAGCATGGGATAAGCAGAGAGGATCTCTACTAACAAACAAGATGGTAGAGGAGCACTGGGGTAACCTGCACGGAGCAGCATTTGCAACCCAAAACAGCAGTGGAGTGAGCAGCTTAGGGGGTAACCTGCACGGATCAGTGCTTTCAACCCTAACAGCAGTGGGGCGACAGCATCGAGTGTCCAAGGAAGCTGGAGTAACCTGCATGGAGGAGCCATGGGTATAACTCAAATTTCGATGTGCATGGGGAGACTGGATTCTCTAAGGGGTCTATTTACTAAAGTGCGATAATGCGTTAGACATGGGAATCGGTGCTTAATATGTATTAAGTGGTGTAGTTAGCTACCACCAGCAGCATTGACTTGTCAATGAACTTGCCATCCACCCCTGTTGATGCCTAAAGGGGCCTGAAGCCCTGATTTAGAACCCCCGCAGGCATAGGAGAAACCCCTCCCCTCACCAAATCCCCCCCCCCCAAAAAAGTTTAAATTTGTAAGCCCTATCCAATGCAAAAAAAAAGATGCTCATCCCCACTGCTGTTGGCCCTCCAGACTCTCCCTCCTACCGTCTCATGTCCACCAGGTAGTAAAGGAGAAGGAGCGATCCCCATTCCCTCTCGCCCCCACCAGTGCCATCTCTGGCTGCAGAACAATAACACAATATTCATTAGACTGCTCTATTCAATTACTGCAGATTAGTGAATAACGTGATAACTTAAAATGCATTAAAATCAAATATTAAAGTGTGTTTTTAACGCAGTGCAGTAAACAGACACCTAATTGTGGTGGCTGTGGTGACGGTTATGGGAATTATTACAAAACTCGGTAATAAAACATAGAAGGGGCCTGGACACTGGATTGTAAGTGTTCGGACCCCTAGGATCCTTGCCAGCAGGAGACCTGTGTAATCCAGCTGAGTGCGTGTGGTCTGACGTGGGGGAAAAAAAAAAAAGAGTTCTGTTATTTGCATATCTCCTCCCACATGGGAGGTGCTGTGCAGGGTCACCAAGTACTTAAAGCAGGACCCCTAAAAGTTAAAGGGAGTTGAACAGAGGAGTAAGGAGAGAGGCAGCTGTGTCTGGTCTGCTGTCTGGGAGAGGTGCTTGCCTTCCTGCTTCCTGAAGAAGAAGGGGAGAGGATTTTACTGTTCCGTTGCCCCAGAACAAGGTAATTGGAGTTTAGATCTGCCAAGAAGCGAAGAGATCAGAACCCGAGAAGTTCTGCCTTCCTAAAGTGAGGAGAGGAGAGTTCTTCAGAAGGGGCTGCAAGGAATGCAGGTAAAGTGGAAGTCTGGAGAAGCAACAGGAATACCCATTCCTGCTCAGGGGGAAATCCTGGAGACAATGGAGGCTGAAGGGACCCCAGGAGATGGCATTTGCTTTGACTGTTTGTGCTTTTACGCTGGACTTTTGGAGCAAGTATTTTCAGTCATTTTCAACATCTTTTTGTAACGATTGGCGACTCGTGGGACAGCCCCGCAAATTACCGCACTCACCTGATGCAGATGGTACTCGACTCGACCGCTCTCGCCAACTCCGCCAGTCACCAATCTCCCCCTAAGGTGTGCGTGTGCCCAGCATTTTGCCGTTTAAAAAGGCAGCTGTGGGAAAGTCCCTGCGGTACCCTTAGAAGACATCACTGACCTGCCTATTTCAGCCTGCTCCAGAAGCCCCTCAGACACCTCTGCAAAAGGTTCCCTGGTGCTCCTTGCTCCAGTGCTGGATGCTCATTTCACTGGGCTTTTGACTGTGGCATTGACTTGCTTCCAGGCAAGATGCCACCCTGGAACCACGTGTACCCGCTGTCCGCTCCTGAAATGGATGTGATGAGCAAATATATTAAGGAAAACTTGGGTCGAGGATTTATTCATCCGTCTTCCTCACCTGCCGGGGCAGTATTCTTCTTTGTAGACAAGAAGGACAGCTCATTGCACCCGTGTATCGAATATTGGGATCTCAACGCCATTATGAAGAGAATAGATACCTGCTTCCCCTGATTTAGGAACTGTTTGATTGTCTGGGCGCCCGAATATTCACCAAGCTGGATCTTCGAGGAACATACAACTTAATCAGGATCCGAGAGGGCAACGAATGGAAGACTGCATTCAATACTCGTGATGGTCACTATGAATACTTAGTGATGCCCTTCGAGTTATGCATTGCTCCAGTGGTGTTTCAGTCTATGGTGAACAAGGTCTTCAGAGATTTTCTGTACTCTCACATAGTAGTCTACCTTGATGACATCTTGTTATTCTCCAAATCCCTATCAGAACACTGAAACCAGGTGCAGGAAGTTCTCCAACGATTTCGTGAGAACCGTCTCTATGCTAAGTTAAAGAAGTGCATCTTTGAGCAGGAGGAACTTTCTTTTTAGGGTACATTATTTCCACTCAGGGGCTCAGAATGGATCCAGCCAAAGTAAAGGCCATCACAGATTGGCTCCGTCCGGTGGGGCTCAAGGCGTTAAATGCTTCCTGGGCTTTGCCAATTATTACAGACAGTTTAGTCCCAATTATTCCTCTCTGGCAGCCCCACTCAAAGCATTAACAAAGAAAGGGGTACCTTCCAAAATTTGGACCATGCTGGCCATCCAATCCTTCGAACCACTTAAGGAGGAGATCACTTGGGGTTCATGCTTGCACCAACCTGACCCCACCAGGCCATTCATCCTAGAGGTAGATGCATCCATCCTTGGTGTAAGCGCTGTCCTCCTGCAACACAATAACCAACACCTCTTAGTGACCTGCTACTACTTTTCACAAAAATTCTCCTCTTCAGAAAGAAACTATACAATAGGGAATCGCAAACTCCTAGCAATTAAGCTGGCCTTGGAAGAATGGCGACATCTGTTAGTCACTGTTAGCACCCTCTATCTACACAGATCATAAAAACCTGGAACACCTGGCTCACACGCAGAGACTCAATCCCCGGCAGGCTCACTGGTCCCTATTTTTTTTAACCTTTTCAGTTGTGAATTGCGCTACTGACCGGCTGAAAAGAATCGGGCTGATGCCCTTTTCTGCTTCTTCGATGTGGAAGAGATTCAAGAGTCATCTCAGCCTATCATTGACCCAGCCAGAATCGTGGCCACCACCACATATATTGTTCCTCTGAGGAAAACAGTGGTTTCCCTGGAATGGGCCTATGACTTCCATCTTGCTGGGCATCCTGGCATCACCCACACTTTGGATTTTATAGTGCGACACTACTGGTGGTTTCAACTAAAAACAGATGTGCAATGCTACGTAGGGTCCTGCCCCACATATGTGATGCAGAGAATACTAGAGCATGCCTGTGGGGGCTATTACAGCCAGCCCTCTTGACTTCTGGCCTGTTTTCCGGATCAGTCTGCTCTCACCAACCCGGACATATGCTTCACCTCAGATTCCTCTCTGGACTGCCTAGGGACCTACTTAAGACTTGCCATCCACCAGATCCTAAGGGCTCAACCTGCGGGGGAGGCAGCTGGTATAGACGAAGCTCTAGTCTGTCCCATCTCTAGGCCTCTCCGCCAGCTGACAATGTTGGCCTAGCAGGTCTCTTCCCTAGGCAGCGCCAAGCACACCTTAGCACCAAGGGTCCACAACCCAGTGTGCCTTACATGTTTTGAATTTGGAATCAGTAAACTTTCATTGAATTGGAACGAAGATCAGACTTGGTGTGTGAAGAGCTTCATTTTATTGAGAGTGACATTGATCCTCAAGGGCCTAGAGGCATTTGCTTCCCCTCATTTCTGAAGAATCACCAGGGCTGCACTGAGTTTTTCTAGGCCTCAGCAGAGCCAAAAGGTATGCCCCTTTCTCAGGGAAGATCCAGAAGGAGTTATGTAAGAATCAGAATTAAAGATGAGAAGGCCTGAAATGGTCTGCAAGCAGAGGTGATGAAGGACATTGCTTTTTAGCAGATTTTGGGCACATTTGGGATAGATATGGAGGGCAGCAGTACAAAAATTGTTGAGAATTCAGGTGAAAGACAAGATGGACAGGGGAAGTTGGTGGTCAGGTTTCATTATGTAACCCAGCCCTAGGGCATATGAAATGATAGGAGGGTCTTCCCTATTGGCGTAAGAGTCCATCTCCCATATTTAAATATTGGGTTCCAAAATGATGGGTGATGCAGATGGTGAAGTGGACCCAAATAGAGATAGCAGGGGTAGCGGACAATCTCTGGACTGGTCAGGGAGATCCACCACCATCCTTCCCTCCATGAACCCTGGCACCTATAACTATCCCTCAGTGCTGTGTCTATCTAAAAGTGGTGTGGTTCCAGCACTGATTGATTTCAGGGTCTATAATTATTCCCAGGTTACGTACTTTTCCAGTTAGTTCAATTTTCTGGTTGTCTTTGAGAATTGTTGAGGTTCGACTGATTTCAGAATTTTTTCGTTCTAAGTGTAGAAATTTATACTAAGCATAAGGAAATTTCAGGAAGAGTGAGGGGGGTACTGAGCATAGGAGAATTTCAGGATGGGTGTAAGGGAGACAGAAGTTTGATGAGGCATGGAGTGGTTAATTAAAGGGAACACAAAGTGAAGTAGTAGTCAAGACCATTATGTGCCATGGGAGCAGGGAGATGGAAGATGCACTGGAAAGGGTGCAAGGGTAGAAAGGAATAACCTGGTGCTGGAGAAGGAGAATTATGGGGGGGGGGGGGGGGGAGGAGGGGGAGTCCAAGGGTTGGAGAGCAAAGTGAGAGGATAAGTTCAATAGTCAAGTCACAAAAGGAGTCTTTGTTGCTGTCTGGATGCAGTAATCAGAGTCACTGGAATTCAAGAGAGGCTTGGTTGAACAGCCAAGCCTTGGTTTTCTTTCTGAAAGCAAGGTAGGAAGTCTCAAGATGGAAAGTTACTGGTATCTTATTTATGTATTTATTTATTTAGAAACTTTTATATACCGACCTATATATATATATATATATGCGTAGGTCAGGGGGCATGGAATTCCAAAGGGTGGGACCTGCTAGGGAGAATGCTCTGTTCATTGTGGAGCTGAGTTTGGTGGATTTGATGGCAAAGTTTTGGGGCAAAGCAGCAGAATGCATGGATTCTGGTGCAAGACAATCTTGCAGAAGACAGGAGGGGAGGAAAGAAGAGCCAATTGTGAGGAATGAAGTTCTCTTGAGGAGAGATTGGAGTTGGGTGAGATTATCCGGGGCCATGTTTACACATCTGTAGACAAAGCAAAATGTTTTGAATTGTATCCGGTATTCGACTGGGAGCCAGTACAATTGTTTCAAGATTGGTGTTATGAAATTGGTTGCTTTGTACCCAAGTAGAATTCTTGCAGCTGTACTGCGTAGAGTTGGAGGTGAGATTGTATTGTGAGATGCCGTGGAAAAGGGCTTATGTTAGTCCAAGCAGCTGGTTATTAGTGTATGGATCACGATGGCAAGACTGCCTTTGTCAAAGTAGTTGTGAAGTTGATGAATCTGGCGCGTATATACATAAAGGATCAGGGCAGCTGTGTTTCCATTCTCTTCAAAAGTTGTTGCTTAATAAGACAAATCTGTTGGCCTGATTTATCAAAGAGTTTGTACCTCTAGGAAAAGCCCCATGAACATCAGATTCCACATGACCTTTTTGAGGCAAGTAGTCAAATAGTGCTGGTCATGTGACTTGATTTTAAGCAATACGGTCAACTGGCTATATATGGAAGGCTCACAAGTGCGATAATAATGATGATACTCCATATTATAGGTTCTAGGGGTGGTCATATTCTCCATCTTATGGGTTCTAGGAGTGGGATGTCAGAGATGTATTTTCATGATGTGCCTTAGCTAACAGTGGACAAAGTCCTCGCTCTCATGGGTATCAAGAATGGTGGTTGGTAGGGTGTTTTCATGATGCTTCCTGTCCATCCGACAGGCATGACTCCAAGGCTCACCTGGAGCGCCTGAAGGAGGTGGAGCAGGAGATCCAAGCCACTGGAACCTACCAGCTGCGAGAGAATGAACTTATCTTCGGTGCCAAGCAGGCCTGGAGGAACGCTGCCCGCTGTGTGGGCAGGATCCAGTGGTCAAAGCTGCAGGTAACTCAGGGTGAGGGGCACAGGCAAATGAGAGAGAGGGAGGGAAGTCAAAGGATACATTTTCTGCCCAGAACAGATAAGAGAGTGCCAGAAACAAGTGAACAATATTGTCTAAACTTACCATTAAAGGTAATTCATAAATTGAGATGCAATACAACTAAACTTATAATATACTTATAATGACCTAGCTTGAAATAAATACATAAACCTCTCAACAAAATACTAAGTTGTAGCAGCAAGTTTAAAGCATTCTAAATAGTACCAGGCAGTATATCTACCACTGTCAGAGGGCATATTCAACTCAGGGTGAGTTTGGGCAGGGGGCGGTGTTACATTGCTCTGCCTAGGGTGCTACTGCACCTTACACCGGCCCTGTCTACGAGTGTGTCAGTACAGATGTCCACGATTACGCGTGTGAGTGTGTAACGGAACGTCACTGTGCCTCGTGCCAGGCCCAGCACGTGTAAGGCTGCAATGACTACTAGAGGTTGCATTCTGTTCCACCCGCAGGTGTTTGACGCTCGGGACTGCGCCACGACACAAGAGATGTTCACGTATATTTGCAACCACGTGAAATATGCAACAAACAAGGGAAACCTAAGGTAAGAGGAGGTCTTAGTTCTCATTTGGCATAGTAGACACTTGCCTAAGCTCGCCGCCGTGCTCAAGAGGCACCACCATGATCAAAAGCTGCCTGCTCCTTCTGGGTGGCTCCCCCCTCTGTCCATCGGTTACAGTTGTTCAGCTGACTATACAGCTGAGTGTTGTGTGGGAGAGAGGGCCACCCAGACGGAGCGGGTGCTCTTTGATTGAGGCGGAGAGAAGCCGAGAGAGCCTTCAGAGGGGGGCCCACAGGACCACTACTGCTATTTATCATTTCTAAAGGGCTGCTAGGCATCCGTAACACTGTGCTAGTACACACAAGAGACAGTCCCTGCTCAATGGAGCTTATAGTTTAGTCAAGACAAACATACACGACAAATGAGAGTCTATGAGAAGTGTATTTATTGTAGAGAAGTGCTTAGGATTTAAAATCAGTTTCAAAAAGGTGAGCTTTGAAACTGGATTTCAATGCAGCCAGAGAGGAAGCATGATGCACTAACTTGGGACTGACCCACCCCCTCCCCTGCCTGCATCCTTAGAAGGGGTCTCCCAACCCCTCTGCACGGGGCACCCCCTTAGCTCAGAGTTATCCCTGCCTTGGGGCACATGAGATTGAAATCCAGGCCTGTCAGAAGGCCCTTCCCTCTCTGCATCAGCAATCGGACCGTTCACCTTCATTGGTTCATCTGTCAGCCTCTCTGTCTCTCTTTGGTTCATTGGTTAGCTCCTGCTTCTTTCATTGGTTAACCCATTAAGCCCACCTTCTCTCATTGGTTCATCTGTCAGCCTCTCTGTCTCTCTTTGGTTCATTGGTTAGCTCCTGGTTCTTTCACTGGTTAACCCATTAAGCCCACCTTCTCTCATTGGTTCATCTGTCAGCCTCTCTGTCTCTCTTTGGTTCATTGGTTAGCTCCTGGTTCTTTCATTGGTTAACCCATTAAGCCCACCTTCTCTCAATGGTTTATCTGTCGGCTCCTTGGTTTCTGACTGGCCCTGGGGGTGCGCGCTCCTTGAGTTTGTTTTGTGGGTTCATCATTCTCCTCGGCATTTAAAAGAGGCTTCTCTTTGTCTTCTGTACGTCTCTGTGAACCTGTGCCCCTGGCCCCATCCCCGCCCTCATTTTTTCACTGTAGCTCCTCCTGCAGAGTCCTCTCTCCTCCTCCTCACGAATTCTTTTAGGCCCTGAGTTTATTCTGGTCTCCAGGCCTTTTACCTTGCTCCTCATGGTATACCAGCCTCCTCTCTTGGGGCCAGCCCGGTGCTAACTGTTGCTTGGCAGAGGGACCTGGGGTCAATTCCCAGTCCAAATCTTCTCTTCTTAGGGTTGGCCAGGCGAATGCCAAATTCTGAAGGTGCCCAAAGATTGGAACTCTCTGTGCCGCCCTCTGATTTCCATGGTCCTCTGCCTATGGGCGCCGTCCTTTTTAAATCCGGTCCCATGGCCGTGGCTGGGGATGCTGCAGGCGATGTCAGAATAACAGTTGATACCTCATACAGGGCTAGGTACGCTCAGCACTATATGTCTGCTTTCCCATTGCCCCCTTTTGGCTCCCCTGCCAACCCCTCGCTCTCCTCTTGTTCCGCTTTCTTATCTGCACGCTCGTACGTGTTCTAGGGAAAAGAAAGATTTTACCCTGCCACTACCCAGAATCACCATTAGCTCACTTTAAGAATCAGGTTCCCCCTTACTTACATTAGCATTATTCCAGTTTACCAGGGATTTTTATTCCTATAGAAACTTCAGCACGTACGGCAGAGAACGGCCAAAAGTTCCCCTTCATCTGCTCAGCTTCCCTACCCAGGTCCTTCCTAGATCATAGATCTGGCTTTGCCCTCACTACCCCCCCCCCCCCCCACTAAGGAAAAGGTGGCCTTTTATTGTGTTGGAAAGCAGCCAAAAGAGCCCACATCTTCTGAGGGGGACCCACAGTCACCCCCCCCCCTCTCATCCCCACCCCACCCCCCTCCAGCCCGCATCTTGTCCCAGGCTTTTCTGTATTCCGATAATGTTGTTCATCTCCCACCTCCTTTCATTGGGAGATTGTTCCCTGAATTCACCTGGCTTTCTATGCAGGAATATTTCCTTCTGTTACTTTCAAGTCTCCTCCATCTCCAGCCGCATGACATGGTCCCTTGTTCTAGAACTTCCTAAGAACATAAGAACATGCCATACTGGGTCAGACCAAGGGTCCATCAAGCCCAGCATCCTGTTTCCAACAGTGGCCAATCCAGGCCACAAGAACCTGGCAAGTACCCAAAAGCTAAGTCTATCCCATGAGCATTGCATCATATTAACATGCATGCATCAGGATCATGGGGAAACCCCCCCCCCCCCCCCCCAGTGTATTCTAACCCATAATCTCGATAAAACTCTCCTTTTTTTCCTTCCCTCCTCATTTCTAAGCACAAATAGACTTTCTCCTTTGCTCCCAGGGCATCAATCACCATTTTCCCGCAGAGGACTGACGGACGCAGCGACTTCCGGATCTGGAACCACCAACTCATTCGCTATGCCGGTTATAAACAGGAAAATGGCTCTGTCCTAGGAGACCCCATTAGCTTGGAGCTAACAGAGGCAAGGATTTAACTTCATGCGCGCTGGCACACGGTGGTAAGGAAGAGGGGGTGATGCATACAGCAGGAGAATGGGACCGGGATAGGGAAAAAAAAAAGACAGAATCAGGGAGGTCGATATTTATCTGTGGAGCGGCTAGTTAAGTTAGCCGAATATAGTTATCATAGCACCATAGGTACATATGGTGCTGAATATCCCCAGCTAGACATTCAGGCGGATAACGTTTCAGTTATCCGTGTAGATGGCATTTGAATTTCGACCTCAGGAAAGACAGGGAGAGAAAGAGGTGATGGAAAAGAAGCACTGAGACCAGGAAAAGAAGCTGACATGCAGATAAAGGAGAAGAGATGTGAAGCGTGCAGGAAGCCGATGGGGAAACTCCCTGAGTCAGAACTGCAGAACATCCAAAGGTTGCTGAGTCTGGGGTGGCATCTGCATTGCCAGATTCTGGGAGCAGGAGTTCTTATGCTCTTTCACTCGGGTTCTGAAGTGCCTGGCCTATTTCCAGTTTAATTTTTTATTTCTCTTTCCCTCTCTCAAAGCTGTGTATCCAGCTGGGCTGGAAACCCAAGCAAGGGCTCTTCGATGTGCTGCCTCTGGTACTTCAGGCCAATGGGGGGAATCCAGAATTGTTTGAGATTTCACCGGAGCTCATTCAGGAAGTGCCCCTTCTACACCCAACGTAAGTGCCCAGTGGACACCATGGACACCCATCCAATACCCCTACAGAATGAGCATCTCACACAAAATGTATCTCTCCAGCACCCCAATGTGAACAGATAGTTTGGAATTAGCTTTTTCCCCATCCTCACTGTCAGGACAATCTCCTTTTTCAATGGTATCTTTTGTGGCTACCCTGCTCCGGACCATGCGCACCTTAAACAGATGTTGGCTTTCCCCCGTGATCTAGTTTAAAAGGTAGAGCAGCTTTTAAGACGCAAAAGCAAACAATGAAAACTTGTTCAAGTACGTTAAAAGCCAGAAACCTGCACAGGAATCAATGGGACCATTAGATGACCAGGCCGGGGGGTGGGAAAGGAGGTGCTTAGTGAGTATAAGGCCATAGCAAAAAAAAAACTAAATTAATTATTTGCTCCAGTCTTTACTGAGGATGGTGTTGGGGAGATATCCATGCCTGGATTATTCTTTGTAGTTGATGTCTCAAAGGAACTGAATCAAATTAAAGTGTGTGTGAATCTGGATGTGGTGCTGGAGCAAATTGACAATCTAAATAGTAGCAAATCACTGGAACTTGATAGTATTTCACCCCCAAGTTCTAAATTAACTCAAGCATGAAATTGCAAACCTGCTATTAGTAATCTGTAACCCATCATTCAAATCTGCCTCTATACCTGAGGACTGGAGGGTAGCAAATGTGACGCCAATTTTCAAAACAAAAAGGGCACCAAGGTGACTCAAGGAACTACAGACTGGTGAGCCTGGCATGGGTGCCAGGTAAAATGATGGAAGCTATTGTTAATAACAAAATTACTGGTCATGTGGCTACGCATGGCTTAGTGCGGAAGAGCCAGCATGGATTTAGCAAAGGGAAGTCATGCCTTGTTAACCTATTAGAATTCTTTGAAGGAGTAAATAAACATGTGTTTAAAGGTGAGTCAATTGATATAGGGGGTGATATTCAGCCGCTATCCAGCTGAGCTGCTTTGCCAGATAAACCGATCTGGCTAACATAGCCAGGATATTCAGTGGTGCGGCTGTACCACTGAATATATCTGGCTTTCTAAAAGTTAGCTGGATAAGCTTATCCTGTTAACTTTGGGTTAGGTGTCTGGCGCAACCAGAGTTAGCTGAATAAGTTATCCGGCCTACTCTGAAAATCCAGCTAACTCAATTCCTCCACCTTACAGCCTGGCCCCACTCACCCTTAGCCAGCCAACTGTTTAGCTGGATAAGTAGTTATGTGGCTTAAGTGGTGGCTGTTGATCCCGCACAGATATTCAGCTGCTGCCATTTAGCAGAATAAATCGCAACTTATCCGGCAAAGTGGCGCTGAATATCTACCTCGTAGTGCACTTGGATTTCCAGAAGGCGCCTGGTAAAGTCCCTCATGAGAGACTCCACAAAAAAAAAAACCAAAAACAAAAAACTAAAAAAAGTCATGGGATAGGAGGCATTGCTCTCTGTGGTTTGATCGGTTAAAAAAACAGCAAAGAAAAGCGTAGGACTAAATGGTCAGTTTCCCCAGTGGACAAAGGTATAAAATGGAGTGCCCCAGGGATTTGTACTGGGACTGGTGGGGGGGTTTAACTTATTCATTAACGATCTGGAAAAGAGAGGCAGTAGTGAAGTGACCAGATTTGCAATTGATACAAAAATATTCAAAAGTAGTTAAAACACACAGGGGCAGACTGTGAGGAATAGCAGAAGGACTTTGCAAGACCTGGTAACTGGGCATCATCTGGGGGGGGGTGTAATTTTCAAACGACCCGGGTAGGGCTAACGTCTGCGCATAAGTCCGCTTTGAGAATCCGTTGGTTGTCCCAGCCCGCACAGTCGTACTCGCCCGGACGGTCACCTCTGGTCCCGAGCAGGCGTAACTTCCTGTACGTCCCTTTACCCTCATACTTTCGAAAATGGAAAGTATGTGCATAAATGCTTTCCCCATCCCGACTCTGCTCCCCAAGATTGTCTCTTCCTAATGCGGGTAAAAGTACATGCAAAATTAATTGTACTTTTACACACACACACACACACACACACACTCACTCACACCCACCCCTGATTCTCAAAGTGCCACTTGCACTCACAAAATTGAATTTTATGGATGTAAGTCCCTTTGAAACTCAGGCCTCTAAATGACAGCTGAAGTTCAGTTTGCACAAGTGCAAAGTGATGCACATAGGGAAAAATAATCCCAGCCACGAGTGCATGACGCTGGGGTGTGTGTGTGTGAGGAGCCAGCACCCAGGACCTTGGAGCACTTTTGCACAATATGTTGAAATCTTTGGCTCAGTGTGCGGCGGCAAATAGAATGTTAGTCCGTTCCTTTCTGAATACTTCCCGTCGTATATCTCTGTATCAATCTATGGTCCGACTGCCCTTTACATACTGTGTGCAGTGATGGTTGCCCCATCTCATGAAAGATGTAGAAATTCAGAGAAGGGCAAATGAAGGGGATGGAACAGCTCCACTATCAGGAAAGGCTTAACAGGTTAGGGCTCTTCAGCCTGGAGAAGAAATGACTGAGAGGGGATATGAAAGATGTTTATAAAATCACGAGTGGAGTGGAACAGGTAAACAGAGAGCGGTTATTGACCCTTTCAAAGTGTGCTAAGACTAGGGGGTAGGGATGTGCAGAGCAAAATTTTATGTTCATATTTTTTATGTCCGAAAGGGGGTCCCACTTGCGGCCAATATGGACATAAAAAAAATCCAATGAGTTGGGTATATGTACATATGTGCAAAAAAAAAATTTAAACCCCCTCACCCTCCTTAATCCCCCCCCAGACTTACCACAACTCCCTGGTGATGGAGCGAGGAGTGAGGACGCCATTTCTGCAATCCTTGGCGAGAAGCATGTGAGGGGGTCAGGAGGCCCCCCCAAGCTGGCCAAAAGTTCTTTTTGGGCCGAACGAGCCGTCCGGCGCGAACGAGCCGGGAATCACGTGACGCCGGCGTCACTCGACGTGCCGCCGACGTCACATGCTTCTCGCCAAGGATTGCAGAAATGGCGTCCTCACTCCTCGCTCCATCACCAGGGAGTTGTGGTAAGTCGGGGGGGGGATTAAGGAGGGTGAGGGGGTTTATATTTTTATTTTGGCTCAACAATCGCGATTTCCCACATATCGAACATATCTATGTTCGATATGTGGGAAATCCGATCGTTTATGTCGAATCAATTTTTTAAGTAAAAAAAAAATATGAGTTGCGTTTTACTAATGCAGTCAATCCGAATGCACACCCCTACTAGGGGGACATTGCATGAAACTAGCAGGTAGCAGATTTAAAACAAAGTAGAGAAAGTATTTTTTTTTCCCATTTGCACAATCGAGCTGTGGAATTTGTTGCTAGAGGATGTGGTCATGGCATCTAACATTGCTGAGTTTAAAAGGGGATTGGACAAGTTGCTGAGGAAAAAGTCCAAAAGCGATTATTATCCAGGTGGACTCTGGAAAAAGCCACCACTTATCCATATGAGTGAGCAGCAAGGAACTGGATGTACTCTTTGGGACTTGCCAGGTTCTCCCTGATGACCCGGATTGGCAATAGGATGCTGGGCTTGATGGACCATTAACATAAGATCATAAGAAATGCCATACTGGGTCAGACCAAGGGTCCATCAAGCCCAGCATCCTGTTTCCAGCAATGACCAATCCAAGTCACAAGTACCTGGCAAGTACCCAAACATTAGATAAATCACAAGCTACTATTGCTTATTAATTACCATAATAGCAGTTTATGGATTTATCCTCTGGGAACTTAACCAAACCTTTTTCAAACCCAGTTACACTAACTGGTTACTGCTGTAGCCACATCCTCTGGTAATGAATTCCAGAGCTTAACTATGCGCTGAGTGAAAAAGAATTTCCTTCGATTTGTTTTAAATGAGCTACTTGCTAACTTCATGGAGTGCCCCCTGGTCCTTCTATTACCTGAGAGAGAAAATAACCAATTTACATTAACTTGTTCAAGTCCTTTCATGATTTTGTAGACTTCTATCATATCCCCCCTCAGTCGTCTCTTCTCCAAGCTGAACAGCCCTAACTTCTTTTGTCTTTCCTCATAGGGGAGCCGTTCCATGCCCCTTATCATTTTGGTCGCCCTTCTCTGTACCTTCTCCAGTGCAGCTGTATCCTTTTTGAGATGTGGTGACCCAACATGGCTCTTCTTCTGTTCTTATAATCCAATGCTCTACATAACAGGCACCTCCAGCACTCAAAACTCATCTGGCTAGATTTAGGGCTATGTGTTTGACTGGAGTTTGCCAGCTGAATTTAGCTGGTTAGCACTGAAAATACTTGCTAACTTTTTTTTTCTTAAATTTATAATTTTTATTGCTTTTATAATGAACATAACAACAATAATTGAAATACGAACAGCTCAACTTGTCACAATCATAAACCATAATCCTCCATGGTAACTTGCTAACTTTCTAAATCTTAAACCTACCTGGGAATGTCTGTGGTGCCATCCCTTTTTTTTTTTTTTTTTTTTTAAACATTTATCTGGAGAAATTTAACCTACCAAAGAGGAGACATTTTTAGCCAGTTAAGTTTTAACCAGCTAACTACTGAAGTTAGCCACGTAAATCTTTTTAAAAATCCGCCCCTAAAAATATCTCCCTTCAGCATCCTTCATTTTTCTCTAAGCACGCTTCTCTCCAACACTCAACATTTGCAGTGTGAAAGAAGACTGGTGGTTGTTATCTTCAAGAAGTTATTTCACAGAGAACCTCTTGACCAGATCAGACATTCAGAGGGTTAAGTCCGAGAATAAATCAAGCCTTCGGAACCTTTCTCTGGTGAAACCCTCTGAACCTCCGGGTGCGCTGAGCATTGAGGACTTCTTCAGTTTACTGTAATTACTCTGTGCCCCTGACATTAAGAGCTTCCCAAGGAATTCCCATGTCCCCCCCAGGAAGTCTGCAGGGCAGATGCTTCGAACATTTTATCCTAAAACAAATTTCAAAAAAGAAAAGCCCGTGTGGGATATTATTAATTCTCTAAACACTCTCAGAATATCTGACCTTTTTCTTCTGTAAGTCAGTTTAGGAGCTGGGGCTAATCTTCTTTCTGCTTTTTTCCTGCATCTTCCATAGATTTGAGTGGTTTGCCGACCTAAATCTAAAGTGGTACGCCTTGCCTGCTGTCTCAAATCTGCTTCTGGAGATCGGGGGACTGGAGTTTCCTGCTGCCCCCTTTAACGGCTGGTACATGGGCACTGAAATCGGTATGAGGAATTTATGCGATTCCCACAGGTACAACATCGCAGAAGTAAGTAACGTCTAAAATGGTTCAGGGGGGTTTTAAAGATATTCTTGTTGGTTGTTTATACCCCCAAAAATAATAATCATAGCATTTTTTTTTATTTATATAGAATCATAAGTGTACACAGTGCTGTACAAGATAATTCATATGGTTACAGTGTCCTCTACTGTTGTGAATTTTGAGCACAGAGAGATTAAGTGGCTTGTTCAAGGTCACAGCGTGATGGACGGATGTTGTGACTGTCGCTGCCCGATGTCTCCACTATGCCCACCTTACCTCTTTGGCGACTCCCTCTTTGCCTGTTGGAAGTTTGGCTGCCGCGGCGTCCTCTTGCCGCTCTCCTCCAGCGTCCCCGGACCGGCTAGACGCTGCACACCGCCATATTCCCAGCCGCCTAAGGGCGCGCGCATTGGCGCGAACCTCAGGGACGTCCCCCTGAGGTGACGTCATCCGCACTAGATATTTAAGGTCTCTGAAAACGCTAACGTATCGAGTTAGCAAGGGCTTTCCTCCAGGTATCGGCGGATGGGATTCGCTCTCCGCATACCTTGCTACTCTGCCTCCTCGGACTTACCAGGGGTACCCACTCCTCGGGGGCCTCGCTTTCTCCTTTGCTTTTCAGATCGCAGTCTGGAACCGGTACTCGCTCCTCGAGGGCCCTTGTTCCGGACTTACTACTGGACCTTCTGCAGGACTTAGGCCCTGTCAGGAAATTATCACTGCCTACAACACCAGTGAGTTACCAGCTTTCCCTGGAACCAGGTACTCGCTCCTCGAGGGCCTATTCCATTCCAGCTCCTGGGCTGCTTCTAAGAGACTATTGTGTGAGTGTTACCATCAAGGTTCTGTTCCTGAACTCTGCATACTCTGCCTGCTCACTATACTTAGTTTCTCTACAGCTTTACCATCCTGGGATCGCTGTTCCAGTATCTGAGGGACTACAGCCCAGCCGGGCGCTTCCAGCTCACTACTGCCACCTCTGGCAGTAGTGTTTAATAAAAGAACTAGTGTGTGTCTGTCTCCATACTCTGAGCCTGACCGGTGGTCCCTCTCGGGATCTTCCCTCCGGGGGTATGGTCATCTGCCACCGGCCCAAGGATCCACTCACAACTACCTCAAACACTAACAGATTGCTAACTCCATGAATCCGGCACAACTCAATGCCTTGCAGAGCATACTGGGCCTGGCCCAGCGCATTGTGGAGCAGCAAGACGCCTTGGAGAAACTTACTTCAGCGTTTCATCAGCTACACACACAGAAGGTTCAAGGCACAGCTTCCAACCTTGAAGGTCAGTTACAGGAGGTAACTTTAAAAACCGCTGTACCACTGGCGGATCCAGTCCGCTTTTCTGGTGAAATTCAGAAGGCCCGGGGCTTCTTAAACCAGTGCTGCATGCACTTTGCCTTATAGCCAACTTTTTTTCCTATGGCTCTTTCCAAGACCACCTACATCCTTTCATACCTGGATGGTAGGGCCTTGTCTTGGGCATCTACCTTGTGGGAGCACAAGGACTCCATTTTGCAGGACATAGAAGGATTTATGGACTTGTTTAAATCTGTTTTCAATGACCCTGCTCGAACTGCTGTAGCCGGTTCTGCTTTGGTGGAATTGAAGCAAGGCAGCAGATCATTGGCTGAATTTGCCATCGAGTTCAAAACTCTTGTGGCAGAACTTCGCTGGGACCCCGAATGTCTCAAGACACTCTTTAGCAGAGGCCTGGATACCCGTTTGAAGGACGAGCTGGCTGCTTGTGAAACACCTGACTCGCTGGATGAATTAGTAGCCTTGGCCACTCGGATTGATCACCGGCTCCGGGACAAGGGGAAGGAACACTGGCCTAAGGTGTTACCTGGGTTGAAACAGGCTAGTTCTATATCCACACCTCGGATGGTTCCAGTAATTCTTGCTGCAGATAAAGATGAACCGATGCAACTTGGTCATGGACATTTAACTTCCAAAGAAAGAAGACTCTGGAAGAAGTGCGGCCTTTGCATGTACTGTGGTCAGTATGGCCGTGATGTCTCTACATGTCCTATTCGTCCAGAGATCGGACAGGGCCTAAGTCCTGCAGAAGGTCCATTCTTAGGCCATACTGTGACTTCTCCTCCGCTTTCTCTTCTAGTCTCCTTGACCTACGGACCAATCACAGTTCAGACCCCTGCCCTGGTGGACTCAGGGGCAGGAGGCAACTTCATTCTCAGACGACTAGAGGAATATTTGAGGATCCCCCTCATCAAGTTGAAAGAGCCACTACTGTTATCCTCAGTTCGTGGAGAACCCTTACCAGGTGACCAGTTACTCTCCGCACCGGAGCTCTCCATACAGAATCGCTCTCCTTCTTTGTATTGGAAAAGGCCATGCACCCTATTGTCCTGGGGTTACCCTGGTTACAAGTGCACCAACCCCAATTTGACTGGGCAACCTTGGATCTCTCCCGTTGGGGCCCAGAATGTCATGGGAAGTGTCTTCAGGAGATTTCGCCTATAATGTGCATGCCTGCGACTCCAGTGATGCCAGGGCTGCCGCCCCAATACGCATCCTTCAGGGATGTATTCTCCAAAGAAGCGGCTGACATTCTTCCTCCACATAGACCCTATGACTGTGCCATAAGACTGAAGCCCAACACTGATCCACCGAAGGAAAGAGTGTACCCTCTCTGTGTTGCGACCTTCGCTGCTCGACATCTCCACTCTGCCCTCCTTATCTCCTTGGCGACTCCCTCTTGCTCGAATGGAAGGTTGGCTGCTGCAGCGTCATTCTGCCGACTCCCTCTGGCTTCCCTGGAGCAGCTCGACGCTGCAATCCGCCATGATTCACAAGAGCCTAAGGGTGCGCGCGCGCGGTGTGGCCCCAACTGATGTACCAGCAATGGCGCAAACCTCAGGGGTGTCCCCCTGAGATGACGTCATCCGTTCCGGATATATAAGGTCTTAGAAATCACTAACTGATCGAGTTAGCAAGGAGTTGGTTATAGACCAGTTTTGCTCTTTCCAAACTACTCTGCCTCCTTGGACTTACCAGGGGTACCCGCTCCTCGGGGGCCTTGCTTTCTCTTTGTTTTTCAGGTCACAGTCAGGAACCGGTACTCGCTCCTCAAGGGCCCTTGTTCCCGGACTGGTTGCTGAATATTTATTCTGCCTGGAAGTCATCGCTGCCTACCACACCAGTGAGTTACCTTCTCTCTCTCAGAGCTTTCCCTGGAACCAGGTACTCGCTCCTCGAGGGCCTAACTCATTCCAAAACCTGGACTACTTCTGGAGACTATTGTGTGAGTGTTACCATCAAGGCTCTGTTCCTGAACTCTGCATACCCTGCCTATTCACTATATTCAGTTTCTCTATAGCTCAGTTATCCAGGATCGCTGTTCCAGTATCTGAGGGACTACAGCCCTGCCGGGCACTTCCAGCTCACTACTGCCACCTCTGGTGGTTCAATATACTGTTTAATAAAAGAACTAGTGTGTGTCTGTCTCCATACTCTGAGCCTGACCAGTGGTCCCTCTCGGGATCTTCCCCCGGGGGCGTGGTCATCTGCCACCGGCCCAAGGATCCACCCACAACTACCTCAAACACCAACATTCAGCTCTCGAGAATAAAGCAATGTCGGAATACATTGAAGAAAATCTCCAGAAGGGCTTTATCCGACCATCAAAGTCACCAGCCGGCGCAGGCTTTTTCTTTGTGGGGAAGAAGGACAGTACCCTACATCCATGTATCAATTACCGAGGTCTAAATGAAATCACGATCAAAGACCGTTACCCCTTGCTGTTAATCTTGGAGCTGTTTGACCGACTGCAAGGGGCCAGGATATTTTCAAAGCTTGACCTGAAGGGGGCCTACAACCTCATTCGCATTCGGAGCGGCAATGAATGGAAAACAGCCTTCAATATGCGAGACGGCCACTTCGAGTATCTTGTAATGCCGTTCGGGTTGTGCAATGCACTCGCCATTTTCCAAAATATGATGAATGACATCTTGCGGGATCTGCTGTATAAGAACGTGGTAGTCTACCTGGACGATATACTCATCTTCTCCCAGGATTTGGACACCCACATTGCAGACGTCAAGCAAGTACTCCACTGTCTTCGTGAACACCGGCTGTACGCCAAACTCTCTAAGTGTGAATTTCACAAAGACTCAGTGCCTTTTCTAGGCTACATCGTGTCAAGAAGACGGGAGAATAGAAATTATTCAGGAATAAGCAGATAAACACCGACACACAGTACTTATGACAATACAGTAGAGTAGTCTATGATCCCCACATCACAACTAGCATATTGATAACACTATGTATAATAAATTTACCCGTAAAAGTACTTTCAGTACACTCGGTCATGACCCACTTCTCTAAAAATTATTTTGTCTAATGATATATTGTAACCGAACCTTTGACGGCACCTGTTAGAATGTACTATACTACACTTTTACTTGCATTAAATATGTGCCTACATGTAAACTGTTGCGATGGTATATAACTTAGCGACGGTATAGAAAAGATTTTAAATAAATAAATAAATAAAAGAAGCCTTCCAAATGGACCCTCACAAGGTTTAAAGTATCAAGAATTGGTCCTGACCTACCAGCTTGAAGGCTTTAAGGAGATTCCTGGGGTTCACCAACTATTATCAAAGCATCATAAAGAGCTACTCTTCTTTAACAGTACCCTTAACTGCGATGACCCGCAAGGGTGTCAACACTTCAAAATGGTCAGCAGAAGCCATTTCCGCATTCGAGAAATTGAAGACTGCCTTCTCCACGGAACCGTGCTTGCAGCATCCAGACCCCAAAAAGCTCTTTATCGTCGAGGTTGATGCTTCAGATGTGGTTGTAGGGGCTGTGTTAAGCCAAACAGGAGACTCGAAAGCCTTACGTCCCTGTTCTTTCTTCTCACGAAGATTTTCTCCTGCCGAGAAAAACTATGGGATCGGCGATAAAGAGCACTTGGCAATAAAGCTTACATTCGAGGAATGGCGCCTTGGCTCGAAGGCGCTCAACATCAAATAACCGTATTCACGGATCATAAAAATCTAGAGTATCTCCTCCACGCACAACGCCTGAATTACAGACAGGCCAGATGGTCCCTATTTTTTAATAGGTTCGACTTCATGCTCAAGTTTCGCCCTGGAGATAGAAACACCAGAGCAGATGCTCTGTCGTGTTCTTTTCACTCGGAGGATGTGCCTGATGAGCCACAGCACATTATTGATCCGAAGAAAATCCTCTTGGCATCTACCCAGTCTGTGCCCACTGGTGTAAAACTATCGTTCCAAAAAGACTCAGGAAGAAAGTGCTTTTTTGGGCACACGATTCCAAGCTGGCTGGCCATCCTGGCCAACGCCGTACCCTGCTCAAGATACAGGAGCTATATTGGGGGCCTACTATGAAAAAGGATACCTATTCCTACGTGGCATCCTGCACCAATTGTGCTAAGAACAAACCTGCTTCTGGACAACCGTGGGGTCAGATGCAACCACTGCCAGTTCCGGATTGGCCCTGGTCGCACATCGCTACTGACTTTGTAGTTGATTTACCTACTTCTGGAGGAATGAACACCATCTGGGTGACTGTGGATCGATTTAGCAAGATGGCACACTTCCTGGCATACCCTCAGCCTTGGAGCTTGCTAAGCTCTTCATAAAGCACATATTCCACCTCCACGGACTACCTTCTCACATCATATCTGACTGTGGGTCCCAATTCACGGCACAATTCTGGAAGGCCTTGTGCAAGTTGTTCAACATCACTCTAGACTATACTTCAGCCTACCATCCGCAGTCGAATGGCCAAACGGAACGGATGAATCGTACCATGAAGCAGTTCATTCGAGCCTAT
This sequence comes from Rhinatrema bivittatum, assembly GCF_901001135.1. Taxonomy (NCBI): domain Eukaryota; kingdom Metazoa; phylum Chordata; class Amphibia; order Gymnophiona; family Rhinatrematidae; genus Rhinatrema; species Rhinatrema bivittatum. Next base: position 46,054,350 of record NC_042616.1, on the reverse strand, counting down.
GTCACATAACAACTGGGCCGAATTGCTTCCATGGGCTGAATTCGCCATCAACTCTCATCCAGCAGTTTCTACTGGATTGTCACCATTTGAAGTGGTTTATGGAGTTCTCCAACACTGCCACTGCCACTTCCACTGAAACTCTCTGTGGCGTCTCCAGCAGCTCAATCCACTGCTGATGATATCCATAAACTGTGGATTTGGACAAAGGACATGCTGATCAAAGCGAGTGACCGTGCTACTACAATGCGCACCATTCGCAAGCCCCAGTCTTCAAACCAGGAGACAAGTCTGGTTGTCAACCAAGCACCTCTGACTTAAACTACCCTCCTCTCGGTTTGCTCCTCGCTACGTGGGACCATTCTCAGTCCTTCAACGTATTGGCAAAGTCACCTACGTCTCAAGCTACCACCTGGTCTCAACATCCATAACGCTTTCCACGTTTCACTTCTGAAACCACTCAAACTCAGCGAATTTTCTTCCAAACCTCAAGATCCACCTGTCATCAATGCAGAAGACAACTTAGAATTCAAAGTCGAAGAGGTCCTGGATGTTCGTAAAAGAGGCAATACTTTTGAATACCTTCTAAAGTGGGAAGGTTTCGGCCCCAAAGAAAACTCTTGGGAGCCTCAGACCAATATTCTGGACAAAGAGATGCTTCGTCAGTTCCACCTCGCGCATTCTCCAAAACCCAAGCCTGGTATCCAAAGAGGAAATCGCCCTTTGAAGGGGGGTACTGTTGCGACCGCAGCTGCCCGACGTCTCCATTATGCCCACCGTACCTCTTTGGCAACTCTCTCTTTGCCTGTTGGAAGTTTGGCTGCCGCGGCATCCTCTTGCCGCTCTCCTCCGGCGTTCCCGAACTGGTTAGACGCTGCACACCACCATGTTCCCAGCAGCCTAAGGGCGTGCGCAGCCCCGACTCAAGTACCAGCATTGGCGTGAACCTCCTGAGGTGACGTCATCTGCACTAGATATTTAAGGTCTCTGAAAATGCTAACGTATCGAGTTAGGAAGGGCTTTCCTCCAGGTATCGGCGGATGGGATTTTCTCTCCTCATACCTTGCTATTCTGCCTCCTCGGACTTACCAGGGGTACCCGCTCCTCGGGGGCCTCGCTTTCTCTTTTGCTTTTCAGATCGCAGTCTGGAACCGGTACTTGCTCCTCGAGGGCCCTTGTTCCTGGACTTGCTACTGGATACCACTTCTGCCAGGAAGTCATCACTGCCTACAACACCAGTGAGCTACCATCTCTCTCTCAGAGCTTTCCCTGGAACCAGGTACTCGCTTCTCGAGGGCCTAATCCATTCCAGCTCCTGGGCTGCTTCTAAGAGACTATTGTGTGAGTGATACCATCAAGGTTCTGTTCCTGAACTCTGCATACTCTGCCTGCTCACTATACTTAGTTTCTCTACAGCTCTACCATCCTGGGATCGCTGTTCCAGTATCTGAGGGACTACAGCCCAGCTGGGCGCTTCCAGCTCACTACTGCCACTTCTGGTGGTTCCATATACTGTTTAATAAAAGATCTAGTGTGTGTCTGTCTCCATACTCTGAGCCTGACCGGTGGTCCCTCTTGGGATCTTCCCCCGGGGGCATGGTCATCTGCCACCGGCCCAAGGATCCACCCACAACTACCTCAAACACCAGTGGCGTAGCGAGGGGTGGGCGGCCGCGCCGGGTCTAAGGGGACGCCAAAACGCGTGAGGGATACGCTCTAGGAATCACAAAGCTCCTGTTATGCTCTCCGACCAACTTTTTCCATTCCCACGCGCACCGCCTCGTGGCAGCAGTTTACCATAGCTCGTCGCGCACAACTGGAAGGAACCCCAATCGTTCCCATCGCCAGCACGCACAGACTGTAGCCGAGAAAAACTGGTCGCGAAGCCTCCCCAACCTCGCTCGCGTGTGTCCCCTATTGGCGGCAGTCTCTCATCTGTCTTCGCTGCTGCTGCCCTCTGATTGGCGGAGCCGGCCGGCAGTCAGAGGTGTTTCCCAGGAGACGGCGAGTGGACTTGCTTGGAGTGGACCGCGGCGGGCGGAAGCTCATTCGAGCTTGGTTTCTGTTTTGACTGAGGCGGTGGTGGCGCCGCCTTTCTTATGGGAGCTTTCCCTGTTAGTCAAACGAGAGGAGTCCAGCAGCGTTGTTGCAGAACTGCACTCCTCTTTGTAGCGGCCAAAAGGAAAGGGGGGTGGTACAGGAAGAAGGCGTGTGGCCGTGGAGGGCCCCTGCAGCACTGCGTACTGAATGCAGGTCAGACACTGAATGTTGTGTGTTAGCCGCTGGCAGTGGGGAAATCAGTATATCTGTGAACTGAGCTGGACTGGGATCTTGGAGACTTCCACGGTGATCACATGCGCCACTATCGTGTTTCTCTTATCTTTCAAAAGGTCTAATGGGGGCGGGGTGATGCTGCTATCTGACAGGCCAATGTAATAAGACTGCTGATTTTTCTGCGTGGATTTTTTTTGTGCGCATCCTGCAAAAACTTGTGGAAGTACGGGATGTAATAATAGCCATGTATGCTAATTAGACACTGTATAAACTCCATGCACACTGAGCATATGTGCCGGGTCTAAGGGGGTGCCAAAACGCCTGGCTCTGCAGAAAAATAGCACCAATTTCAATGCAAATCATTGATGGAGGGAGGGGGCGCCGAAGAAGTCTCTTGCCCCGGGCGCCAAATTGTCTAGCTACGCCACTGTCAAACACTAACAACGGATCAGCGTTCAAAGCTGTGTGCAGTGACAAATTTAGGATTTTGCTACCCTAGGCACTGTTGGTGGTGTTGCTCCCTCTCCCTTCAGGCAAGGGACAAGAGAGCAGAAAATCTAAGGCACCTTCTCCCCTCATGTCCCCCAGATGACAGGACATTAGGGATTAGGGAGCAGAGTGGCTTTTCTTTGCTTCCTGCTGTGTGCTCGGGCCTTACCCCTCTCTGCCTGTTCCCTGTACAGGACAGTAGGGTAGGATCTGGAATAAGGAGCAGAGCAGTTTTTCTTTGTCCCTTTCAACCTCACCCATCCCTTCCTGTTCTCTACACTGGGAGGGGAGGGGCTTGAGCAGAAGAAGGCTATTCTCTGTTGGGTGAGTCTCAGCATAACTGGGAGGCAGCAAATCTTCATCTGGCCTGCAATCCTCCCCGCCCCCCCCCCCCCCCTCTCCGATTTTTTCCACCCTAGGCCTAGTGCACCTATTGACAAATCCAGGCCTGACTGTGTGCTCTTGACACCATGCTAAGTTGCCAACCTAGATGCTCCACAATAGGATAAGATGGTCCATTGGTACTGTTTGGGGTTGTTAAATTCAAAATTGTGATGTGCGATGATTATGGCTTTCTATAATCTCTTCCAGTCTTCATTTAATGGGTTCTATATCATCTTGAAATATTTGCTTGATTCTTGCCTTCAGGTATTTTATTATTTGTCATTGGGTGGTTAATGTCTTGAATGGTTCTCTTGGCTGTTGTCTTGGAATCTTATAATACTGATTGCCCATCATCCTAGATTTTTCCAATTTTTGGCTGTTTAATGCCTGCATTCTTCTCTTATTTAGAAGGTTACTGTCTTCTGTCATTTAACTTATTGTTGCTTCTGTTGTTTTAACTGGATATTATGTTTAAGTCTATCATTGTAAGGTTGGCTACTGTACTAGCTTCTTCTGTTTGGGTATACACTATCTTTACATCTCCCATTGCTTTGTCTTCAGGTTTCCAGACGTATGGTTGAATATTCCCTTTGTAATTTAACTCCTGTTTGATGTTACTGCATGTTTTGTAGGCGTCACCCATTCTTTGATAGGTCCAAGACCTACAATGCGCTGTTGGGCCTTCTCTTGCCTTCTTCCTGCATATCTGGCTATTTATCCTCAAAACTTATCATCCAAATTTCCTTTGAGCACATCATGACTTTAGTTGAGCATATATCTCCACCAATTGGAAAGCTAGAGACTTTGATTTTCCATTGGCAGCTGCTCTGTTTTCCTGCTGATAACGTACTCAGCCACTTTCTTTATCCAAGCCAGACCAGAGAGACTCAGTCACTGAACAGTACAATATTGAAAGACATGGCCCCCTTTCCTCATTTCTCACTAAACCCTCTCATGCAGTATGCATTCTGTACAGGCCTCTTTTCCTCTTTTCGTAATGCCCCATGGCTCACTCTGGCAGGCTGGCCTTTCCCTCTACTGTCTCCTGCCCCTGGAGCTCCCTTCCCTTTGTGTTTGCTAGCCTCCGTCTCCACATCCTGCAGGAGAATGCATTTTATTAGAGTGGATTGACTTATGAGAGAGTGCTAGCTGTGCCGTCTTGCTGGACAGCAAACAGAGAAGTTGAGTTAAGCGACTTCAAATTGATGTCACTCAGGTTAATATAAGCGACTCTTGTTAGCACAGAATATGTTGACTGAAAAAGAATTATTGTACCTGTGTCTTAAAGCAAATCTTCTTATAGTTAGTGTTTAATGTAATGATGCTCAAGATACTGTTAGAGGACATTTTGCTAGATCACATTATTTGTACCTGGCTCGCAAATTTTGAATAAAATGTAATTTACAAAAAATTAAAGAAAAAAGATGATTTCTAGTAGCAACGCTACAAGGCTCTCACCCATCTGACAATACCCATTTCTTCACTATTTACTACCACACCCCAACCTAATATCTCTTGTGTGTCAACCTTTCTAGCCACTATCAGCTCTTTGGAGAAGGAACGTCCCTTATCTTTACATTAGTCATTAATTGTATGCATTCTTTTGTTGGTGGCTGTATTTACCTTGCCCCAGGGCTGTGTGCACTATGCAGTATAAAATTAATAGAATAATGGGCATAAATTGAATAATTTGTAGACTGAATGAGGCCTTGCCGTCATCAAATTCTGCCAGCCTAAGGCTAGCGCAGACTCAGATAGCTTCCATCTCATTAATCAATAGTATATGTGATTAGTTTCGTTTTAATAATGCATCCAAGCAGGTTGCATGCACAACACTCCAGTCACAAAGTCCTCCCCCCGCCATGTCTGTGTTGAATTCCCAGGAGGTGGCAGCGCGGATGGGCCTGGACACCAGAAAGACCTCCTCGCTATGGAAAGACAAAGCGGCTGTGGAAATCAACATCGCCGTTCTCCATAGCTTCCAGGTAAAAGGAACCCCTGCAGCTGATGTGCACTTTGGGGGGGGGGGGGGGGAACGCTAACCAGTACCAAGGCAGGCCTTGCTGGCACTTTTACTGTATAGAGCTGAGCATGCTTTTACCTGCACCGTACGGATTCAGTCTTGCTCTGGCGAGCTGGTAACTTTCGGCAGCTTTGTCAGCCATCTGCATTGCTTTTACCAGCAGTTTGGCCTGCAGTCATTATTGTATTGTAGACCTGAGTGCCTTTTCAGCTGGGTGACTTACAAATGACTTTATTCACCTCACCTCTGCCGGGATATATTTTGTGCTTTCCCAGTAAACAAAGGCACAGACTGCGCACCAAAGCAAATAATTTGTTATCTAATCCTGCGTCCCACGCTCTCTTATATCTCATTTGGTTCCTGTTCATCAACATTTGAGTTCTTACTAATCTTCTTTCCTGGTTTCCCCAGACAGCTACAACAAAAAAAAAAAAAGCAAAACCCAGAAAACAAGAAACCTTTCAGTAACCGATTGCAAGAATGTCCTCTTTCTATGCTGCTCCTTGTACTGCACAGCCTTGAAATCCTAATTTGGGGCACAGTTTGGGACACGTAATGAAAAAGAGAGATGTCAGGTGCCATAGCACTCCATTGGAACACATTCAGTTTGGCTTTTTACAGGGACAGGCAGTTTTTTTAAACCAAAATGCGGGAAGGTTCCTGTTCATCCCCAGATCAGTCCAGACAAGTGGGTTTATGCATCCCTGCCAGCAGATGGAGGCAGAGAACTAAAAACATTGAGGCACTGCTACCTAACAGAGAGTGCCGCCTGCAGTCCCCCAATATTTCTGTCTCCAGCAGATGGTAGAGGTGCAAACCTCTACAAACAAACACACAAACAAATACATAAATAAATAAAAGGAGATTGGCTTGGAGAAGTTTGAGTTTGGGCTCCCCGAGGTGCTAGGTACCTTTGTGGACCATCCCTCGGGTTGAGCTGGGCATCCGGGGGGGGTTGGAAACCTCTGTCTGTGCTCACCCGCTGCTTCCGAAGACCTTGATAGCCTCTTGCCCTCTGAGGTCTCTTCCTGCGAGCCAGGGTTTTCGGATCAGGTAAGGAATCCTTTTGTTATTTTTCAATTAAGTTTTTAAAAAAAAAGAAAGAGAATCTTGATCAGGAGACTGTGTTTGGTGGCTTGGCGACCATGGCGATTTGGCAGCTGGTGCTGCCGGGGTTGGCAGGAAAAAGAAGCTGAGGACTTGCAGTTTTTTCCCCAGAGGGGAAACTTGCTTACTTGCCCCTTTCCCCGGGCTCCCAGGGATCAAAGGCAGGTTGTTTTTCGGCATCGCTTGGGGTGGCATGGCGGCGGGGTGCAGCGTATCTGCTGCAGGTGCGGCCTCAGGGTTTCCTGTGTGCCGCTCGGACGGGGCGGCTGAGCGGAGCTGCGTTTTTAGCCATATTGGGTGCGGCCTGACTTTTGCTTTCCCGTGCACTTGAGCCATGTTTGCTTCCCGCTTTGGGGATGGTGCTGAAATCACGAGTGGCGGCAGACAGGACCTGCAAGCTCTTGTATGCTAGGCTTGTTCTCGCTCCCTCTGCACCATCTGCAGAGGTGGGAACCTCCGCAGGATCAGCAAAGGTAAGAGGGCTTCCATCTCGTCGGGAGCCTCAGCTGCGGGCCTGCGGTCCTGAGCCTGGGGTCTGGGAGAACTCAGCGAGGCACTGGGAGGTCTATTCTGAATGCATGTGTGAAGTGCGCAAAATGCATGACATGGGCTGCGCAAACATCCTGTCAGACCTGCAGGGGAAGGCGTTCGTGCCTTATTGCAGCTGCACTCTGCACCATGTCCAGGAGGGCTCGTTGAGGCGCTATGATGTGTGGGGTGTGCATGTGTGGAGCATATGACAGCATAATGCTGACTGCAGACCATGGAAAATATTCGGTCTGGCCTGTGTGGAAGGCGTTTGCGCCTTAATGCAGTCTCACTCTTTCCCGATGGCATCTCCGGGGGTGAAGGAGGATCTTCAGAGACTGAGGGGAGGCGATTCCTCCAATCTTTACATGCTTCATAGATATGGAATCAGCAGCGGCCATGTTGGTCTCCTCGTGTTAGGAGACCAAATGTTTTAGGGAAACCAGAGTTTCCTCACTTCCACAGTTCCCACGGGTTCAGATTTCTTCTGAAGCCCGGGTTCATGTAGGGGGAGCTGGTGGAGGAGATGGTAGCCGGTTTTCACCAGGGAGTCTAAGTCCTTCTCCGTGGACTTTGCCCTGCTGCTGCATTTGGCGTTTTTTGGTCAGGTGGGAAGCAGAAGGAAAAGGGGCCACTGGTTCACAAGGCTGGCACCTGGCGGAAGTGCCCACAGGGAAGTCGGGTGGGTTTTTCTTTGCCGAGTAGGCCCCTGGGGGTGCGCCATTTAGGAAATGTTGAGGGGACCTTCTTGGACAGGAGGGGGGACCTTCTTGGATTCTGATGCTCCTCAAGAGGTGCTTGTGGAGTACCCTGGGGGGTGGGATCCAGGGCCCATCTGAGGAATGGTGTTCCAGATGCGGACAGGACTTCAATCGGTTCCAGAGGAGATTCCTGTGGGAAAAGGTTGTCCCTAGAGAGGCTTGCTCGTTCTGGACAGAGGGCTACACCCTTTCATCCCTCAGGTTTTGGATGAACGGTGGACAACGGTCATGCATGAGGATTCGGACAATGAAGAGGGGACCTGGTCCTCGAAGGGCTGCAGGGTTCACCGGAGATGTGTTCCTGTAACTATAATAGGGAGGAAACTAGTACTCTGGGAGGGAGATACTCTGGAAGGCAATGGCGAAGTTTTATCCTTTGCTAGAGGAGAGTTTGGAGCTCCTGAGGCTACTGACAGTGGCCAAGAAGACTACCGTTCTTGTAAGAGGGTTGGTGATATTCAAGGATGCTTTGGACCGGAGGTTGAAAAGGTTCAAGCTGATGGCCTTGAGTCTTCCAGCGCCTATTTGCAGTACTGAATGCATCCAGCCTGCTTTTCCTAGGTACAGGAGAAGGTCGCTGTTTCTTCAGTCGATTCTAGGCATGCAGCCCACTTGGAAACCACGGAAGCCTATGTGGTAGATGCGCTGTATGATTTAGTATGTCTTCACCAGGAATATGAGTTCTGCGGTGACAACTTGGAGGGGCCCGAGTCACAGCTCTGTGGACACTGGAGGATAGGAAGACTGGCAAGAGAAGTGTTCCATCATGCTCTCGTATCAGAGATGCAAGGAGATGCCATCCTCACATAGTTGCGATGGAGAAGGTACAGAGAAGGGCAACCAAAATGATAAAGGGGATGGAACAGCTCCCCTATGAAGAAAGGATGAAAAGGTTAAGGCTGTTCAGCTTTGAGAAGAGACGGCTGAGGGGGGATATGATAGAGGTGTTTAAAATCATGAGAGCTCTTGAACGGGTAGATGTGAATCGGTTATTTACACTTTCGGATAATAGAAAGACTAGGGGGCACTCCATGAAGTTAGCATGTGGCACATTTAAAACTAATCGGAGAAAGTTCTTTTTCACTCAACGCACAATTAAACTCTGGAATTTGTTGCCAAAGGATGTGGTTAGTGCAGTTAGTATAGCTGTGTTTAAAAAAGGATTGAATAAATTCTTGGAGGAGAAGTCCATTACCTGCTATTAATTAAGTTGACTTAGAAATTAGCCACTGCTATTACTAGCAACTGTAACATGGAATAGACTTAGTTTTGGGGTACTTGCCAGGTTCTTGTGGCCGGTTTGGCCTCTGTTGGAAACAGGATGCTGGGCTTGATGGACCCTTGGTCTGACCCAGCATAGCAATTTCTTATATTCTTATATTCTTAATGCTTCTTTTTCCTCGCAAGGCTCGAGAAGGCAGCAGTCCTTTCAGAGGGGTACGTAGGCCTGGCCACGATAATTCCAGTCAAGGGGCTGGAGGAAATGAGGCGTTGCAGTGAGGCCAATCCAGCCCCCTTCTCCATGGAGACCATCAGAGGTAGATTGACCTTCTACTTACGAGGACAAATCAAGGGGGTTCTGGAGATGATATGAGATGACTACACTATGTAGCGTTTTTCTCTGGATGTCCCGCTGACAGAGGCGTGTCTCCAGATTTCCAATCAGAAGGACCATCTTCGGTTAGTAATGCTGGGACAGCATTTCCTGTTCTGGCTCTTCCCTTCAGCTTGGCTACAACCCCATGAACCTTCACGAAAGTGATGTTGGTGATGGTGGCAGTCTTACGGTGCAAAGGGATTTTGGATTCACCCATTTCTGAATGATTGACTTGTTCCAATGAAGGCGTAGGAGGAGTGCCTTTGGTCACTCTAGCGAGTTTTGAACTCCTTGCGGTCGCTGGGTTGGGTGATAGATGTGGCGAATAGTCACTTAGTGCCGACCCAGTCGTTGGTATATCTGGGGGTACTTTTTGATGCACAGAGGGGCAGAGCGTTCCTGACCTTGGTCAGATTGACAGAGTTACAGGCGCAGGTAACGCGTCTGCTTAGTCTGTCGGTGACAATGATTTGGGACTATTTGCAAGTCCTAGAGTCCATGGCTTCCAAGTTGAATTTGGCTCTATGGGCCTTCGTACACATGAGACCGATGCAAAAGGCGCTCTTGTCCAGGTGGCTGGTTCACATGTTCTCAGACAATGCGACGGCAGTCGCTAAGAGAGATGAGGAGTCATGTGGTGGCTCTAGAAGCTTGACAGATGTTTGGGCGGAAAGCCATCTCGAGGGATGAGCAGCTTCTCACTTCACAGGTGCAGCCAGCGTGCAAGCAGATTTCTTCCGCAGATAGCAACTGGATCCGAGAAAATGGGAATTGTCCCGGGAATTTGGGATCACATCTGAGCCCAGTGAGGCATTTTCCCAGCTGGATCTCATGGTGACACGTGCCAACACAAAGGTGGCAAGATTTTTTCATTCGCTGAAGAGAGGTCAGGGCAGTGGGTCTAGATGCTGTTCCCTTCCTGGTCAGTCGGTCAAGTTCCACAGCACATAGAGTGATTTCCAGGGATGCTGGTGCTAGTGGCACCAGAATGGCCGTGGCGACCATGGTTCCCAGATCTGGTACATTTCGCAGTAGAGGGACCCCTCAGGTTAGCCCACCTTCCAGGCTTGCTCCAGCAGGGTTCCATCTTTTTAGGATTGGGAGGATCACTTCTAGCTCACAGCTTGGCATTGAGAGGCGGCGGTGGTGCCTGAAAGGCTATTCAGAACCAGTTGTTTCCATGCTCCTCCAAGCTCGGAGATCCTCTATGTACCTGGCATATGTCAGGGCCTGGAAGATTTTTTTTTTCTGAGCTGTGGTGTCTGCAACAGCGATTGGATACCCTGGCTGGGGAAATTTCTCCTATCTTAGCCTTTTTATGGCAGCAGGGGTTGTCTAAGCACTGACCTATAGTTCGCTCCACGTTCAGGTGTTTGCCTAGGGTTCCCTTAGGGACACGTTGCTGGGGAGGTTTGTTTTTTTTTTGGCCTTCCATCCTGAGGTGGTTTGGGTTGTGAAGGAGGTTGGGCATTTGCACCCTCCAGTTTAGAAGTTATGCCCAGATTGGAACCTCAGTTTATTTCTGCAAAGGCTCTGTGGCACTTCTTTTGATCCTTTAAGAAGAGCGACTTTGAAGGACCTGACTTTGAAGACAGTGTTTCTCATGGCAATCTGTTCGACCAGAAGGATTTCGGAACTACAAGCGCTGTCTTGCAAAGATCCTTTTTTGCGTATCTATAATGATGGGGTATCGCTGCGAATGGTCCCCTCTTTCTTACTGAAGATGGTGTCTTTTCATGATCATCAAACAGTGGATCCTTCCGGTCTTCCGGAGTGGTCTGAGGATTCCCCTCAGAATAGCGAGCTGCATCTTTGGATTCTGTGGTGGTATCTGAGGATTACTAATAGTTTTCGACAATCAAATCACCTTTTGATGTTGCTCGGTAATGCGAAGAAAGGGGATAAGATCTCTAAAGTCTTGAGTCTTTGTTGGTTGAAGGAGGCCATTTGCTCCACTTATATTTGTAAGGGTCACACTGTTCCAGTGGGTCTGAAGACACATTCTACAAGAGCGCAGGCGGCCTTCTGGGCAGGGTGTCAGTTGTTGTCTTCTCAGGAGAGTTGTAGGGCTACGGTGTGGTCCTCATTTTATACTTTCACCTAGCTTTACCATTTGGATTTCTGGGTGCAGGACGAGGTGTCCTTTGGTGAGAGTGTTCTTTGTGTGGGTCTTTTGGGTTCCTGCCCAGTTTTCTGGAATGATCTGGGTTTGAATAGGAAAGGAAAATTTGTACTTACCTGCTAATTTTCGTTCCTGTAATATCACAGATCAGTCCAGAGACTCACCCTGTCATTGCCGAAAGACTTAATTTCCTGATAGTCGGTGTACCATGTTTTCAAGGATTTTTTGCAGTTTGAGCATATGTTGCAGTCAGACTGTTTTTGTTTTAAGGACATATAAGAAGGCTCCAGTTCTGGGGATCCCAACCCCGTTCACCCTTTGGCTTGGGTACAGGTCAATACTAAGGGACTGCAGGTGGCACTCTCGAACTGCAGGTGGCACTCTCGGTTATATAGCAGTGCCTCAAAGTTTTGTTCTCTGCCTCCATCTGCTGGTAGGGATGCATAAACCCACTTGTCTGGACTGATCTGTGTTATTACAGGAACGAAAATTAGCAGGTAAGAACCAATTTTCCTTTGGTCATCATTGGTCCCAGAGGTGCTGCTGTTGGAATCAAGAGGTTTTTTTTTAATGTGTAATCTGTTTTATTAATTTTCAAACATAGAAGAACAAGATATACATAAACGGTAATATATGATACATAAGCTACTCTGTTACATATCATACCTTATTGCAAAGAGTACAAAATCAGAAGCTTATATAAACCCCCAAAATTTCAGCCCTCCCCCCTCCCCATGCTAAGAAGGCTGGTCTTGTTTAACAACGAAAATAAGGACATATACTACTGAGAATATTCAACGGAATTCAGTAGTCAAAATCATTCAAAATTTGGCTACGTGTCCTGTGTGGTAAAGACTGTATAAAAGGCACCCACACCAACCTGAACCTTCGCTTAGACATCGGAGAAGATCGCTTGCTGGAGCGAAGTTCCATAGTCAATAAAGCGATGATAGAATTGTTCCAGCGGGAGTAATGGAGGGTGCTTCAGTTTGTCTCCAAACTCGTAAGATAGCTGTAACTGCCAAAATAAGGATTTTATTGAGCCAGAGTTTATGATTCAGGTTGCCCGAGAAGGACCCCGGGAAAATCCCCAAATCGGCACGGTATGTGAAGAGAAAGGGATCTTAATATCTAAAGTCCGAGCAGCAAAGTAGAAAACCTTTTTCCAAAAAGATTGGATGAAATTGCAGCTCCAAAGAGAATGACCCAAATTCGCCACTTCCGCTTGGCATTTAATACATAAATCGGAGTCTGCAATCTTAAGCCAAGTACGCTTGGCGTTGAGACAGGTAGATCCGACAGAATACTTTATATCTGGTTTCTCTCATCAGAACATTGCAAGTAGCCTTACGAATGGTGGAGAAGGCAGCAGTGAAAATAGAAAGTGGAAGTTGGATCTGTAATTCACTCTGCCATTGAATCCAGAGTTTTTAATCTTAAGAGAATCTGTTAGGAATATCTCCCTAACTCTTTGCATTAGTAACAGATGCACTGCAAAGTCTTATATTTTACTATAATCCTCTACTGCTTAAATAATAATGACACACACACACACACACACACATATATATATATATAATAACAATTATTTTCAGTACAGTAATGGGATTCCAGCAATCAGATTGCTAGAAGAGGAGCTGTTTTTAGGGTGATCTCTTGGTTCTGTTTTTTTTTTGTTGTTGTTGTTTTTTCAGGACAGGCTGATTCAGTAGGAACTACGAGTCCATGCATTCAATGGGGAGAGGGGCAGGACTAAAATCAAGATTGGATTTGCTTTTCTTGGGGAAAAAAAAAGCAGAGCCAACTAATTACCCTCAAAGTGCCAGCAGTCTGACTGACCGATCATGCAGAGTGTTTTGTATTTGATACACCCTTGATGTAAGGTTGACCTGGTTCTGGCTTGTATTTCCCATCCAGGCTGCCAAAGTGACAATTGTGGATCACCACGCAGCCACAGAGTCCTTCATTAAGCACATGGAGAGCGAGAACAGGCTACGTGGGGGATGCCCCTCGGACTGGGTCTGGATCGTACCCCCGATGTCAGGCAGCCTCACCCCCGTCTTCCACCAGGAAATGGTCAATTATTGCCTTTCCCCTGCGTTCCTCTACCAGGTAGGGAGAGGACACCGCACAGCCTGTGTTGTCCACTCTTCTCAGATCCCATTCAATCGTCTCATTCTCTGTATTTTTCCTCTTGCGGATTTAGAGTTGGGGTTTTGATGCCTTTATATAATGCATTTAGACTCTGATCCTGACAAATGGGACTCAAAATCTCCAGGCTCCAGTAGATTTAGTGGAAATGGCCATGGAGTGCCAAAAAATGCTAAGCACAGGCTCCTCTGCATCAAGGTATTTCAAGAGATCTAAATGTAACTGCGATGCTGAGCAACGAGTCAAGAGCGACCGACTAACTCCAAGACAAGAGTGACACTTTTAGTTAGTTCTGGTAGCTTTAAGCTCCATCCTTCTAAGCATTTTGGACTCGATTCACCCTGGCCAGCGAAGGGTGAATAGTGGAAAAAGCCTGAATAGCAATTCTTGTAACAACAGAAATTCGGGAGATATTCAGAAAAAAAGAAACTGTTCATCATGGCTTGGAAAAAAGAGGTTCAGAATGTGCAGGGAAAGGAATCTTCTTACACGCTCTGTCAATGCCTGGCTCTTTACCGATCGATCTTACCACAGATGCCCCCTTCACCCAAATTCCTATGCGCCTTGCATTTGCCTCTGAGTGCTCTCAGACCCAAATAGAGCTAAAGCAGATGCAGCCACTGCCTGTGATCCCAGGACTCTGGGCTCAGCCGAGGGAGAGTGGGGGAGGAGGGAAGGGAAGCATCCTAGAGCACAATTGGGGCAGCTGTAAGTGATTTATGGGGAGGGAGAGGAGGTAAACACTGAAAAGGAGTGAAGAGAGGGGTGGATGCTGGTGGCGTGAGAGGAAACGAATGTTAGGGGAGGCGAGGAGGGGGCTCATCTTGGAGAGATGAGGATGGGAGTGAATGTTGGGGAGCCGAGGATGAAGGCGAATGCTGGGAGGGGGGGTTGTTATGAGAAGGGGGAGCTGAATGTGGTTTCCTTCCCCATCTCCCTGAAAACAGCAATGCACACTTGGTCTGTCTGAGGTGATGAGAAAGAGAGAGCCAAGGTATGGGGGGGGGGGGGGGGGGGGGGGGGGAGGGGGGAACGTGAGAATCATGTGGGAGAAGGCCTGTATGGGAAGAGGAGTCCAGGGGCGCACAATACCTGGGGAGGAGATGCAAAAGATATGATGACAATGGGGTGCGAGAGAGGACTGGAAGGGGAGGATCTGTGTGAAAGAAAGCCATAGGTGGTAATGGAGGGTGAAGAGAGTAGAGATGATGTTGGGGTGGAGCAGAGATGGTGATGGAGAAGTGTGCATAAGAGTGAGCCGGAGATAGTGAAGAGAGAGAGAGAGGGTAACGGAGCCTGAGATGGTGAAGCGCGGGATGGTGTCAGAAAGTCAGAAGCAGTGATGGAGGAAGGAAAGCCAAAGATGTGATGAGATGGGGTGGTGGTGAGAGCCAGAGATAGCGAACGGGAGGTGGAAGGGTTAGAGAGAAAAAGAAAGAGGGGTGATGGGAGGTTGCCATGTGAGAGCCAGAAGGGCTGATGGGGGGGGACCAGGTATGATAGCCACAGAGGATATGGGGGAAGAGGGGAGAGCATGCAAGAGGATGAATTGGGGTGAGAGTGAATCAGATTAGGGAGATGGGATGAAATATGAGAGGAGATAACGGGGCGAGGGAGTCAGAGCAGGGACGATGGAAGAACATGAGGGGAAACGTGAGGAACATGAAATGGTTGATAAGAGTGGTGGGATGATGGAGAGTGATGGCAGAATTGTTGGGAAGAAGGGAGCCAGATAGCAAGAGGTTGATGAGGGGAGCAACTCAGTGAGGGGAGAGAAGCAATGAAGGGGAGAGATGGGATAGTGAAGTGTAGGGACAGGGAGAATGGGTGCCGGGGAGGGGTAAGAGATGAAGGATAGAGAAGTGAGGGAGGTGGGCTGAGATTCAGATAGGAAGCATGAAGCGATGGCGAGATAAGAGAGGGATTTAGAGGCAGAGAAAGAGAGAAATGATGGAGAATTAGATGAAGGAGAAAGATAAATGTCAGGAGAGGGGAGGCAGTGGTAAGGACAGGAGAGAGAAAGTAAGTAAAATGGAAAGGAGAGCCGAGGAAAGGAGTTTGGAGAAGACAGACAAGAAGAAATCAGAAAAAAAAAAGACAGAGACCAATGCAAAAGAAACCTCACCCAGATAACAAAGGTAGAAAAAAAGGCATTTTATTTTCAGTTTAGTGACTGGACTATGTAACACAGGGATCTAGTAGCTGTAGGGCTTCTGGGCTGAATTCTCTGAGGCTGGGATGGCTTTTATTGGATCAATGTGAGTATTAACCAGAAATGTTATACATGAGCTATGGAGACCACATAAGTCCCTTCTTCAGATCTGAATAATGTCTCTGGATATGACGTCTCTGGTTTGAAAAGCTCAGGGACAATATTTTTAGATAATTTGTATGCTGATCCTGTAAAACGTTTTAGAATCTTCCATGAATCCCATGATTGGAATGTAATTTTATATGTTAAGGTAATGTATGGCGTGTGTACAATTTATTTTTTTGTTATATGGAGAAATACAGCCGCCACTTACCCAGAGAAGTCAAATTGTATTTGGATAAACGGCACAAAGCTGCCTTACTCACATAGTTGTGCTCCTAATTTTAATCATTTACAAGATTAGATTTAACTCACGTATGTTAGCAAGTAGCACATTTAAAACAAATCGAAGAATGTTCCTTTTCACTCAATGTATAATTAAGCTCTGGAATTCACTGCCAGAGGATGTGGTTATAGCAGTTAGCGTAACTGGGTTTAAAAAAGGTTTGGATAAGTTCCTAGAGGAAAAATCCATAAACTGCTATTATTTAATAAGCAATAGTAGCTTCTGATCGATCTAATGTTTGGGTGCTTGCCAGGTACTTGTGACTTGGATTGGCCACTGTTGGAAACAGGATGCTGGGCTTGATTGGACCCTTGGTCTGACCCAGAATGGCATGTTCTTATGTTCTTATATGTTTCTTGTCCTGTGTCAGCATTTACACATGTAATTTCTCAAATTGTGTGATATATGCATGAGAAGGAAATTACCAGTTTTACCAGTTAGTTCACCAGTTAAGCTGCAACTTGGGAACACCCTCTTGACTCTTCAGCCCTGAAGTCCCCTCACCCAGTTATGTTTGCATTTTTAAGATGTTTATGATCACTTACACCAGATATTGAGCAGAAGAAAATATACGCAAGTAAAAGATGGACGCGTGTCACTTTTTTTTATACGCGCCACTGTACTCACGGTCCCTGTTTTACACGCGTAACAGTTTTAAAAATAGTGTATACTCACACATACTATTTTGTGTATGCATCGTTTGAAAATTCACCTACTGTATATGTCTGAGATTTTTTTTTTTGACACAGGATATGATTAATTTTATTTACCAAATAGCTTTCTGCTGGAAATTTTTCTAAGCTCCAAATTTGGAAGAATCAACCATCTGGGATTCCTCATGTTTTAGTGTTTACAAATGCATTGGGAGGAAGGAGCAGAAGCCAGGAGTAGCTCTCGTGACTTTGGAAGATGGTGGTTCCATATCGGTTTTTCGCAGACTCTGGCACTCACAGCCTCTTCGCATGACCATGGCATTCTTGGCAGGATACTGTAGTGGTTTTCCATTGCTTCGGCAGCCCGCAGCGCTTGGTCTCCCATCCTTGTCCTATCCAGGACCAGATTTGCTTATTATCTGAGAGCTGCTAGGCTTGGGCTCAGATACAGGACCTGGAAGGTGGGGATTTGTGTTTTGTTGTGGGTGCCACAGCTGGTGTCATGTCTGCAACTTTTAGAGCCGTCTGTGACTGAGAGGAAACCGATTATAAAAGCAGTCTGTGACTTTGGGAGATGCGTAACAGAGAAGTCTGTGCTTTTTAGGTAAGCCTGTGACTTCTGTCTGTAAATATTCCTTTACAGAAGTGCAACTATTTTGAGATTTAACGGTTAATTTTATAACAGCGGAGTACAAAAACCACATGGCACACGCTGTAGGATGCAGCCAGGAAGCTTTGTTTAAAATAATGTAAGGATTCCCGGCTTCCAAATCACATTGCCATGAATTTTATTTTATTTTAATTTATTTATTTATTTATTTATTTAAACGTTTTATATACCGCACAATGGAGTAGAAGTCTATCCGTCTAGGCGGTTTACAAAATAAAACATTCACAGTTAAAAACAATACACCTTACACAGAAACATACAAAAGTTAAATACGTTACAATGTTTTGTTGATAAATTATAGTACATTATGTAGTGGCCTTATTGTAAAGTATATGCACGCATGAATTAGATACGTTTTTAAGAGTTTTTTAAATTCTCTTCGGTTTGATGTCAAGCGGATATTGTCTGGAAGGGAATTCCATAAAGTAGGTCCGGCTACAGATAAAGTGCGTTTACGTGTTAAGGATAAACTAGCTAATTTTATGGATGGAATTTCAAGTATACACTTATCAAGAGATCGGAGTTGTCTAGTGGGCTTATAAATTCTTAATATTGAACATAACCATGTAGAATTCACATTATATAACAGATTATATATTATTGACAATATTTTGTAAGTTATACGGAATGAGATAGGAAGCCAGTGTAGGTATTGTAAAGCAGGAGTAATGTGATCTCTGCGTGATAAATTACAGAGCATTTGGGCAGTTGCGTTTTGAACCAATTGTAGCGGATAAATCGTTGATTGTGGTAGACCAAGGTACAAAGAATTACAATAGTCTAATGCAGATAAAATTAATGCTTGAGTAATTAAAGGAAAATCATTTGGAAGTAATAGTGGCTTGAATTTTTTTAACATATGAATTTTAAAGAAAGATTTTTTTACTATTTCGGATATGTTAATATCCATTGCAAGTCTGGAATCAATAATTACTCCTACATTTTTTGCATGTTGTTTTATAGTAATGGATTGATTCTCAAATATAAAAGTGGATGGAGGTTGGTGAATTGAATCTGGGATGGTTGAAAGATAGAGTATCTCTGTTTTGCTTGTGTTCAGTTTTAACCTGTTGTGAGAAAGCCATATTTTTATTGTGGACAAGTATAATTGAAGTAGGGAAAAGGTCTTAGTCCAAGATTCTGTAAAAGGAACTGTAAACTGAATATCATCTGCATATATTTTGAAATTTAAATCTAAACCAGCAAGAAGACGGCAAAGAGGAAGTAGATATAAATTGAAAAGAAGAGCAGAGAGAGCCGAGCCTTGAGGAACACCTGTCGTAGTAGAATACCAGTGTGAGTGTGAATTACCCATTGTGATTCTTTGCTGTCTATTTGTTATAAATGAGGAAAACCATTGTAAAGCTAAACCTGTAATACCAATCTGAGATAAATTGGAAAGTAATATATTATGATTCAAGGTATCAAATGCTGCGGAAATATCAAGCAAAACTAGAATGTAATTGGTGTTAGAGTCAAAGCCTCTAATAGTTGTATCAAATGAGGAAATAAGCAAAGATTCTGTACTATGGCCCTTTCGGAAGCCATGTTGATTTTTATGTAAAATATTTTCTTCAATGTACTCGGTGATTTGATGTAGAACGACAGATTCAATAACTTTTGCAATGGATGGTAGTGATGCAATTGGTCGATAGTTAGGTAAATCAGAGGGATCATGATTTTTCTTTTTAGGAATTGGTAAGATAGATGTTTGTTTTAAGAAGTCTGGGAAAATGCCTTGAGATAAAGAGGCATTAACCAGATTTGATACTGATGGGGCAATTTGATCTTTTATATCTCTGAGTAAAAAGCCAGAACAAGAATTAAAAGGGCTATTTGAAGGTTTTGATTTAGTTAAAATGTTAATGACAGTTCTGTCAGTGATTGAAGAGAATTCTGAAAATGAACAAGCCATTTGTGGAAACGTATTTTTTGGAATAAGTAATGGGATAGATTTTTAAAAACAGTGCGTTCGCGTACTTTTGTTCGCGCACCAGGCGCAAACAAAAGTACGCTGGATTTTATAAGATACGCGCATAGCCGCGCGTATCTTCTAAAATCCTGGATCGGCGCGCACAAGGCTGCCGATTTTGGGCAGCCGGCGCGCACCGAGCCGCGCAGCCTGTCTCTGTTCCCTCCGAGGCTGCTCCGAAATCAGAGCGGCCTCGGAGGGAACTTCCTTTCGCCCTCCCCTCCCCTCCCCTCCCCTTCCCTTCCCCTACCTAACCCACCCCCCCCGGCCCTATCTAAAACCCCCCCTACCTTTATCCACGGATTTACGCCTCCCGGAGGGAGACGTAAATCCACGCTCGCCAGTGGGCTGCTGGCGCGCCGAGACCCAACCCGGGGGCGGTTCCGGAGGGCGCGGCCACGCCCCCGGAATGCCCCAGGCCAGTGCCACGCCCCCGGTCCCGCCCCCGAAACGCTGCGCCCCGCCTCCGAAACACAGCGTCATCTGGTCCCACCCCCGACACGCCCCTTCCAAAAACCCCGGGACCTACGCGCGTCCCGGGGCTCTGCGCGCGCCGGCGGCCTATGGAAAATAGGCGCGCCGGCGCGCAAGGCCCTGCTCACATAAATCCAGGCGGATTTACGCGAGCAGGGCTTTTAAAATCCGCCCCAATGAGTCAAATTCTATTGATATGTCTTCTGTTTTCTTCCTAAAAAATGATGCGATTTTATTGCAAAAATCGTCAGAAGTTGTGTAAGATAGTGTATCTTGTATCGTAGTTAAATCTTTTACAATTGAGAAATAGTATCTTGGGATTGCCATTCGCACTTTTAATTTTTGTTGTATAAAAGGCTTTTTTGGTGTTGATTATTTCTTTCTTATATTTTTGCAAATGTGTATAATATTCTTGTTTGCGTATTGGAAGAGGATTTTTACGCCATCTGCGCTCTAAATTGCGAAGTTTCCTTTTAAAGGTTTTTAGTGAATCATTGTACCATGCAGCAGTTTTTTTTACAGAGGGTTTCATCAGTTTTAATGGAGCAATTAGATCTAATGTTTCTGTTATGGATTTATTCCAGTGAGTTAACATTTCAGTAGCGTCAGAATATGGATTCTGATTAATTGATGGTGTTAAAGCATTGAGAAAGGATTCAATATCTATTTTTTTACGATGTAATATTATAGTGGTATAGTAGGAGCTGTAAACATTGTTTTTGTTTGTCGTCTTGATTTTACCTGTAGCTTTTATTAGGTAATGATCAGACCATGGTACAGGGGTGATATCAGAGGTAAGATCAATAGTAGATTGATTATAGTAAATTTGGTCTAGGGTGTTACCTAATCTGTGAGTTGGGTTTTTCAGCAAAGAAGTAAAGTTTAAGCCATTTAAAGCATCTGTGAGATTTGTCAGTACGGAGGTATACTGTGTTTTGTTAAAATGTAAATTAAAGTCACCAGCAATTATTGTACTTGATAAGTCGCAAGGTAGTGTAACTATGGTTTCTAACAGTAGAGATAGAATTACACATCGTGGACAGTAAGTCGCACCTCGCTGCATGAACATGACAAGAATGAGCGGTTTACAGCCTCCAAGCACTGGCCTGCACCTCCTGGCTCTAGTATTAGAATTTATTTATTTTATTTATTTATTTAATTTCTTTTACTATACCGATGCTCAAGACTAGGTCTTATCGTACCGGTTTACAATGTAACTGAGGGGAAACCAATTAAAAGAATTAAAAGAAGAGTGGAGAGCTCGGTCTCAGATTCCAGTGCAGACTCCTCTTCCGGGACTGGTGGTTCTGACGTTGTCTCTTCTCTCTCCTTGACACTGGTGGGAGTTCTGCCGTGGCTCTGATGAACATCAGTGCTTCCTCTAACGTTGCTACAGGAGGAAGCACTGCTGTAACCATGTGTGCACTTTGCAGTATTACGGACGGTGCTGGTCCTCGTGCTGTATTTGTGGATGTAGTATTGCAAGAGATACTGCCCCTTACGCTGTAAACGAGCCTGCAGTGTAACAGGGCACGCTGTTCCCAGAGCTATGCTTGTGTGTGATGTGTTCCAGGAGTGGCCGAGTAGCAGGCGGTAATCGTGTATGTGGTGTTACAGGCAGTGCTGTCTTCAGGATTTAATCATGTATAAAGAGTTACAGGAGATGATGATCCTCGGGAGGTATTGAAGCCCATGGCCCTCAAAGACCAGAATTTGAACAGTCCTGCCTCACGTGATTGCCTCTTAGAACACAAATGATGGTTATAAGGCCCCAGGAACACAACAATTATTGTTGCAAAGAAGGGAGAAGATGGGGGTTGGTAGAGGAGGGGAAATCCGTCGGAGGATTCATTTATACTGAGCAGCTCCTTCTGGACTTTCTTTATTATTCATTTCCAGCCGGACCCCTGGAGGTCACACATCTGGAAGGGCAAGAACTGTACCATCGTCAGGAAGAAGACATTCAAAGAGGTGGCAAAGTAAGTCATAATATTACTGACATATTTCTTCCTGTGAATATGCAAAGTGCTTTGCTTGTTAAAATGCATGGTTACAAGGTCCCCGCTCCCAAAGAGCTGAGAAGCTGAGTTTACATGGCCTGCTCAAGGTCACACAGTAAATTGCAGAGGTAGGATTAGAGCCTGGGTGTTGGCTGCTCTTGGTGCTGTGATACCCACCAGCCAGTGCCCCCAACCTCTCAGCTTTCACTCTGCTCCTTTAGCAGTAGGAGTACATCATGACACCAGATATCGATGTTGGATTAAGACTTGCCACAGAGTTTCCTGGATAGTCTTTCACTTAGCACCTTTATTGTTCCAGGAAGATTTACTTTTCTTATGATCAGTTTCTCGGTCATTTCCAGCAACTGGTGCAATCCTAACTACTTTTAGGTATAAGATTGCTGCAAGGGAGTAACCTGCAGGGAGCAGCAGTTACAACCCTGAACATCTGCTGGGCAGACTGGTTGAACCATTTTGGTTTTATCTGCCGTCATTTATTATGTTACTATGAATAATCACTTATTCCAAAGCACTTCAGCAAGGCTTTAAGATATGTCTTCCTTTCTCACTATAGATGGTCCAACAGTCCCTCAGAACATAAGAATTGCCATACTGGGTCAGACTGAGGGTCCTCTTTCCAACAGTGGCCAATCCAGGTCACAAGTACCTGGCAAGATCCCAAACAGGAGATAGAACCCATGTTGCAAAGGTCCAGGGATAAGTAGTGGCTTTTCCCAAAACTACCTGCTTAATAACGGTTTATGGACTTCTCCTCCAGGAACTTGTCCAAAGCTTTTTTTTAAAACCAGCTTCACTAATTGCCTTTACCACATCCTCTGCCAATGAATTCCACAGCTTAATCTTGCGTTGAGTGAAAAAGAATTTACTTCCATTTGTTTTAAAGTTACTTAACTTCATGAAGTGTCCCTTAGTAAATAACCGATTCACATTTACCTATTCTATTTCACTCATGATTTTGTAGAACTCTTTCATATCCTCCCCATCAGCCGTCTCTTCTCCAAGCTGAACAGCCCTAACCTCTTTAGCCTTTTCTGTAGGGGAGCTGTTCCATTCCCTTTATCATTTTGGTCGCCCTTCTCTGTACCTTTTCCAGTGCAACTATATCTTTTTTGAGATGCAGTGACCAGAATTTTACACAGTACTCTAAGTGCAATATCACCACGGAGAAGTACAGAGGCATTATGACATTCTCTGTTTTATTCTCCATTTTTTTCTTAATAATTCCTAACATTCTGTTTGCTTTTTCGATCCCTATTGCACACTGAGCTGAGGATTTCAAAGTATTGTCTTCTATGATAGCCCGATCCTTTTCCTGGGTGGTAACTCCTAATATGGAACCTAACATTGCGTAGTTACAATGTGGTTTACTTCTCCCTATGTGCATCACTTTGCACTTATTCACATTAAATTTCATCTGCCAGTCTTCTAGTCTTGCAAGGTCCTCCTGTAATTTATCACAATCCACTTGCAATTTAACAAATTGGAATAATTTTGTGTCATCTGCAAATCTGATCACCTCACTTGTCAATCCCTTTTCCAGATCATTTATAAATATATTAAAAAGCACTGGTCCCAGTATAGATCCCTGAGATATTCCACTGTTTATCCTTCTCTACTGAGAAAACTGAACATTTAGTCCTACTCTGCATTTCCTTAACAAGTTTGCAATCCACAATAGGACATTGCCTCCTATCCCATAACTATATCATTTTCTTAGGAGTCTCTCATGGGGGACTTTGTCAAACACCTTCTGAAAATCCAAATACACTATATTTACCAGCTCACCTTTATCCACATGTTTATTAAACCCTGTAAAAAATGTTGCAGATTGGTGAGGCAAGACTTCCCTTGTGTAAATGGCTGTGTCCCATTAAACTACATTTTACTATATGTTCTGTGATTTTGTTCTTTAGAATAGCTTCTACAATTTTTCCCTGCACTGAAGTCAGACTCACTGGTCTATATTTCCCGGATCACCTCTGGACCCTTTTTAAAGATCGAGGTTACATTGGATAACTCCAATTTTCAGGTACAATAGACTATTTTAACGATAGGTTACAGATTACTAGTAATAGATCAGAAAGTAAACCATCTAGTACAGGTGATTTGCTACTCTTTAGTTTGTCAATCTGCCTTGTTACATCTTCCCTGTTCATCATGATTTATTTATTTATTTATTTATTTAATTCTTTTCTATACCGGTATTAGTGGTTACATCATACCGGTTTACATCCAAACTGAAGGTAGAAAGTACATCAAACAGGGACAGGGGATGGGACTGTAAGGAACAGGAGAGAAAGGTAGCCGGAAAATGGCAAACAAGAAGTCAGAATAAATAGATAATAAGTTAAACAATGTAACATAACTTAACAAATAAGTTCAAAGTAACGAACTGATGCAGCACGGGGGTTGATTTGTATCAGTTATTCCGAATCATCACTATTAAATACCATTTCAAGCACCAGTATCTCCCCAACATCCTCTTCAGTAAACACAAAAGCAAAGAATTCATTTAGTCTTTCTGCTATGGTTTTGTCTTCCCCTAAGTGCTCCTTTAACTCCAAGATTATCTAACAATCAAAGCAATTCCCTCACATCCTTCCCGCTTTGGATATATTTGTAAAAGGTTTTATTATGAGTTTTTGCTTCTACATCCAGCTTCTTTTCAAAATCTCTTTTTGCCTGCCTTGTCAATGTTTTACTTCTAATTTGCCAATGCTTATGCTTTTGCCTATTTTCTTCAGATGGATCCATCCTTTTTCCAAATTTTGAAAGAAGTTCTTTTAGCTAAAATAGTCTCTTTCACCTCATCTTTTAACCATGCTGGCAGTTGTTTGGCCTTCCTTCCACCTTTTTTTTTTAATGTGTGGAATACATCTGATCTGGACTTCCCAGAAAGTATTTTTCAACAATGTCCATGCCTAATGTAAACACCTAGCCTTTTATGTTTTTTTCTAACTTTTTTTTTCCTCATTTTATCAAAGTTTCCCTTTTGAAGCTTAAATGCTAGAGCAGTAGATTTACTTAATGTCCTCCCTCCAGTCATTAAGTCATATTTGATTGTGTTATGATCACCGTTGCTGAGTGGCCCCCACTACCGTTACCTTTCACACCACATCCTGTGTTCCACTAAGAAAGGCCAGTTCCTATTTTCCTTCTCCTGCAGAAGTGTGAGGTGTGAGGTGCTGGAGGGTGAGTAGATGGTTTCATGTATGAATATTTTTTTTCCCTGTACGTACCCGGATCAGTCCAGACAGTGGGTTATGTCCCCCTTCCAGCAGATGGAGTCAGAGCAAACAACTGAAAGGACGGCCCCTTATAGGTTGGAACGCTCTCTGTGTCCCTTCAGTATTTTTCTCTGACTCCAGCAGATGGCAGGGGACACCTACGGCTCCCCAGCATTTCTTACTACATTTTATTTTTCTTACCTTGGTATGGAGCAATTTAAAAAAAAAGATTTAAATTATTAATGCATAGTGCATATTTGGCAAGCCTCTCACAGGATCCAGCAGCTCCTCCTCTCCCAAAGATTCCCAGACTTCAAGGTATGGGAGAGGTCCCAGATATCTCTCAAGGTCCTGATCCTCTGGTTCCCTCAGGGACAGGCACCGCAGGGGACTCACAACCTCCAGCTCCTCCAGGGACAGGCACCACAGGGGGCTCCCGCCTTCCGGAACTCCCTGGTCCCTCTTGGGTGCGGGGGGTCTCCCAGCTGGCTAATCCAGACCCCTTCCTTCCCCAACACCCGGACCCAGATTTGGATGACCCTATAATGCTGCTGGAAGGGGATGACCCGCGAGTTTTAAGACTCTTTCAGAGGGATGAACTGGACCCACTTATTCCGCAAGTTCTTGAAGAGCTAGACATTGAAGCCCCACAGGAGCCTGCGGGGCCCAGTGAGACAGGGAGAAAGGGAGATCCTCTCTTGGTGGGCCTTCGACACCCCCCCCCCCCCCCGCAAAAACTTTTCCTTTTCATCACAGACTCCTCCAGTTGTTGTCAAGAGAGTGGGATGTCCCTGATGGCTCTCTCCGGGTCGGCAGGGCAATGGATAAGCTTTACCCACTTCCCGAGGACTCCTTGGATCTCCTCAAGGTGCCCAGCGTTGATTCTTCGGTGTCTACAGTCACAAAACGGACAACTATCCCGGTCACAGGTGGCACTGCGCTAAAGGACAGCCAAGATCGCAAGCTTGAGGTGTATTTGAAGAGAATCTTCGAAGTTTCAGCTCTAGGGGTCCGTGTGGTGGTCTGCAGCTCGCTCATGCAATGAGCAGGGCTGCATTGGATGCAACAATTACTTGGGGCTCAAGAGCTTCCTCCGGATGAAGCACAACAAGCGGATCGCCTGGAAGTGGCTATGGCATATGGGGCGGATGCTCTCTATGATCTCCTCCGTGTCCTAGCCAGAACTATGGCCTCAGCCGTCTCCGCTCGTCGCCTACTTTGGCTCCGCAATTGGGTGGCGGATTCTTCTTCCAAAACTAGACTGGGCTCTTTGCCTTTTAAAGGGAAGTTTCTTTTTGGAGATAAGCTGGAACAACTTATACAGTCCCTTGGGGAGAATAAAGTACACAAATTACCAGAAGACCGACCTCGGGGCTCTAGGACTTTCGGTTCCACACGTTACCGCTTCAGGGGCCAGCGTCGTTTTCGTCAGTCCAGACCAGCCCCACAGAGAAATGCCTCATCCCGGTCACAGTCTTGGTCTCATTCTTTTCAGGGCCGCAGACAGTCCAGGGACAGCCCTTCCCAAGGGGCTGCTAAGTCCACGCAATGAAATCTTGCTGGCCCACTCCTCCAACCCCAGGATCGGCGGACGGCTGTCCCTCTTCTACGAGGAGTGGGTCAAGATCACCTCAGACCAATGGGTCCTGGATATCATAAAGCACGGCTACGCGTTAGAATTTGCTCGACATCTAAGAGACCGATTCTTCTTTTCCCCATGTGGTCCGCTGAAAAAGCAGGATATAGTGAGGCACACGCTGACCCGACTCCTGGACTTGGGGGCCATCATCCCGGTACCCTTGTCGGAACTAGGGTCAGGCTACTATTCCATCTATTCGTGGTTCCCAAGAAGGAAGGAGACTTCCGTCCTATCCTTGACCTCAAGATGGTCAACAAAGCCCTCAAGATTCCACGTTTCAGGATGGAAACCTTATGCTCCGTGATCACGGCGGTTCACGAAGGAGAGTTTTTAGCTTCCCTAGACTTAAGGGAAGCTTATCTATATATTCCTATTCGCCAGTCACATTAGTGCTTCCTTCGCTTCAAGATTCTGGGACAACATTTTCAATTCCAGGCTCTTCCGTTCGGGCTAGTGACAGCTCCACGGACGTTCACCAAGGTAATGGTGGTGGTAGCAGCGGCTCTACGAAAGGAAGGGATCCTAGTTCATCCTTACCTGGACGACTGGCTTATCCGAGCAAAGTCCCGGAGTCTGTGTCAGCTTGCGGTGCAGCGGGTGCTACATCTTCTACACTCCCTCGGTTGGGTCCTCAACTTTCACAAGAGCCACCTCTCTCCTTCACAAACAATGGATTTCCTGGGCGCACACTTCATAACCACACAAGGGAAGGTCTTCCTCCATCGGGATTGAGCGCTCTCTCTCCTTTCTCAACTGTGACTCTTCAGGACTCTCTCTCCGCCCACTGCCTGGGATTACCTCCAACTGTTGGGCTCCATGGCATCGACCATAGACTTAGTGCCGTGGACCTTTGCCCATATGCGGCTGCTCCAGCAGGCGTTACTCTCTCGCTGGAAACCTGTGTCGTGGGAGTTTCATACCCCTCCCACTAGCGAATTCGACCAGACACAGCCTGCTCTGGTGGCTCAACCTGGATCACCTACTGAAAGGAGTGGATCAGAAAACCCCTCAGTGGATAATAGTCACCACGGACGCCAGTCTCTCCGGCTGGGGAGCAGTCTGCGGATCACAGTCGACACAAGGACAATGGTCACCCACCCAGGCGACCTGGCCTATCAATCATCTGGAGACCAGGGTGGCCTGTCTGGCACTCATTCATTTCCTTCCCTTACTCCAAGGGCGTGCAGTGTGAATTCTCTCCGACAATGTGTCGACGGTGGCATACATCAACCGGCAAGGCAGCACGAGAAGTCGGCACGTCTCCCAAGAGGTCGACAGGTTGATGATATGGGCGGAAGTTCACCTCTCCCAGCTAGTGGCCTCTCACATCGCAGGAGTGGATAATGTTCAAGCAGATTTCCTCAGTCGCCAGCGCTTAGATCCGGGAGAGTGGGAACTCTCAGAAGAAGTACCTGAATGTAAACCAGTGTGATATCTCAATTGAGATGAATGTTGGTATATAAAAAAAAAAAAAAAGCAATGCAACTTCTGGTGCAAAGATGGGGAACACCCCACCTAGATCTGATGGCCACTCAACGGAATGCGAAGGCAGCATGCTTCTTCAGTCGCAGGAGAGAGCACGGCGCAGAAGGCATAGATGCCCTGGTCCTTCCATGGCCTTGGAATCTTTTGCTGTACGTGTTCCCACTGTGGCCTCTGGTGGGGAAGGTTCTCCGATGGATAGAACTCCATCACGGTCCAGTAATCCTGATAGCTCCGGAGTGGGCTCGCAGCCGCGGTTTGCAGATCTGATCAACCTCGCAGTGGATGGCCCTCTACGGCTGGGACATCTTCCGAACCTCCTCCGTCAAGGACCAGTATTTTTCGACCGGGTAGATCGCTTTTGTTTTGCGGCATGGCTGTTGAACGGCGCCGGTTGAGATGGTGGGGATATCCGGATGTGGTTATTTCCACCCTTCTTCAGGCTCGAAAACTATCTACGTCTATTGCTTATGTGCGGGTATGGAAGGTGTTTGAAACATGGTGTTTCTCCCTCCGGGTCTCCCCATGCCATGCTTCCATCTCCAACATTCTCGCCTTCCTACAACAAGGGTTGGAGAAGGGGCTGGCTTACAACTCCTTAAAGGTCCAGGTAGTGGCTTCACTCTCATGACCTTCGCCTATCGGCACATCTTGACATTATTCGATTTTTGCAAGGGGTGAAACATGTACGGCCTCCGCTCCGTTCGTCGTGTCCGTCCTGGAATCTCAATTTGGTTCTTCGAATCATGGGTGGCCCACCATTTGAGCCTCTTCGCAGTGCCACCGTCAAGGACCTCACTGAAGACTGTGTTCTTAGTGGCCATCTGTTCCGCTCACCGCATATCGGAATTACAGGCCTTGTCGTGTAGGGAGCCTTCTCTCCGTTTCACAACTTCGGGGGCCTCTTTACGCACGGTTCCAGCTTTCTTACCCAAGGTGGTTTCCACCTTTCATCTGAATCAGACAGTAGAGCTTCCATCCTTCCCGGCTGATTATCCTCAAGAGCTCAAGCGTCTTGACGTCAAGAGGGTCCTTATGCGCTATTTAGATGTGACTAATCCTTTTCGACTTACGGACCATCTCTTTGTCCTCTGGAGCGGACCAAGGAAAGGTTGCAAGGCTTCCAAAACTACCATTGCCAGGTGGTTAAAAGATGCAATTGCCTCCGCCTACATCGGGGCTGGGCGCCCGCCTCCGGAAGTCATTAAGGCTCATTCCCTTCGCTCCCAAGCTGCCTCTTGGGCAGAGAGCTCTTCTGTTTCTGCTCAGGAAATCTGCAGAGCAGCCACCTGGAAGTCTTTGCACACTTTTGCGCGTCACTATTGCCTACATCTTCCATCTTCGCAGTTTGGATCATTTGGTGCCCAAATTCTTCGTGCTGGGCTATCCAGGGCCCGCCCTAATAGGGAAGCTTTGGTACATCCCACTGTTTGGACTGATCCGGGTACGTACAGGGAAAAGAAAATTATTCTTTACCTGCTAATTTTCGTTCCTGTAGTACCACGGATCAGTCCAGATGCCCTCCCTTTTTCTGGATTGCGCCCAGCTCTACTACTTCTCTATCAGACTGTATGTCAGTTTTTTTTGCAAGTTCTCAACATTACAAGTTTCCATTTCGAGTTCAGGTTTTCTGTTTCTGGTTATAAGTTGCTCCATACCATGGGCTTTCTGGCTCTGTTATTCTATATACTGAAGGGACACAGAGGGCGCTCCAACCTATAAGGGGCCGTCCTTTCAGTTTTTTGCTCTGACTCCATCTGCTGGAAGGGGGACATAACTCACTGTCTGGACTGATCCGTGGTACTACAGGAATGAAAATTAGCAGGTAAGGAATAATTTTCTTGTCTGTATCTGTCCAATACTTAATCTTAAACTGCAGCATCTGGCCAAGGGCTCAAGGTAAGGCCCTTGGATCTGAGATCAATCTCCAATATACATGCTGCTTTGGTTAGACTGGCACAGGGGAGGGTGAATTGTACACGCAGGATTCACTGAGTATTTCCAAAGTGAATGTACACGCATGAGTTCATTTTGAAAATCCTCGGGTAATTGGCTCCGTGCTCACACACTTTCACTCATACAAAAAAAGTTACACCATCTCTTCGGAGGATGTCATTTACACGTATACACTTATGCGCATACTTTTTTAAAATTAAAAAAATATGTGCATACATGTCATCTCCCTCCCCGATTCCGGCCCGCCATGGAAGCCTCTCCTCAGTGTGTGTAAAAATGCTTTCAAAACCGGGTTACGCGTGTACGTTTACGTGCACTGAGCTCGGGTCTGTTTTAGAACTGCTATATATGTGCGTAAAACCTGGTTTTATACGCATAAATGGCTTTTAAAAGTAATCCCATTAAAAGTGATCTTCCGTGGTGCAAAGTGGTGAGCGTGTCTAGGTCACAGTTAGAACCTGGATGTCTGGTGTAGCCCGCCGGTGACGCATAAGCCGGTGATCTGTACATTGCAGGCAGAAAGATGGACCAAGGAATATGAGACCTGTAGGTGTTTCCTCGTGATTTCTCTTCCCAGTGCTGTGAAGTTTTCCGCCAAGCTGATGGGGCAAGTCATGGCCAAGAGAGTGAAGGCCACCATCTTGTATGCCACGGAGACTGGGAAATCTGAGACTTACGCCCGGAAGCTGTGCGAGATCTTCAAACGGGCCTTTGATCCAAAGGTAGGTAGGAAGGAAAAGAAGAAAGCAGGGGTTAAACCAGGAGGAAAATAAGCAGAAAAAGAAATTGAGAGCCCCAAGCTTCTTTGTAATACATACTTAGAAGGTTTAGAGCAGATTTTATTATTTGTTCTTTTAAGAAAGATTTGCTTCTGTAAGTGGCAGGCAGGAAGACACTTGAGAAGAGTTGGAAGGATTTTAGAAGGAGATGAGGGGAGGAAAATGGGGCTCTGAAGCTCACCCCACCCTAACAAAATCACAGAGAGACATCTGTAGGACCCAAATTCCCTGATGATAAAAAGGATTCTTTTTTTTTTTTATTTTCAGAACTCCTAATTACATTTTATCCTGGTTGCACTGATGGAAATATCCACAGCATTCTGCTATTCTTGTTTATCTCTTCTTGATCTTTTTGTTTTCATGGTTTTGGTGTTGACAGTGCCTGTGCATACACTTAGATACCTGAAGCTATTATAACAGTTCTTAATATTACCCCTTTAATGCTAAATTGCTATGGCTCATCTTAATCTTCAAGGTATATCATAGACCCTCCCCCCAGCTTCCTGAAGCTTGGACAACCCCATGCTGCTTGATATGCTCAAAACACATAGGGTAGGAGTGGGTTCCAAATCTGTACTCTCTGGCCATGCCTACGCTATTTGTCTGCTGTAGTATCTAATTTCCAGGCCTTGCACCTGATATTGATCAGATCCATATCGAAATCCTTTGTGCAGATAACTTTTTGAGTTACCCTTCAAAAACCCAACGTTCAAATATTTCCCCCTGCCGACCACAAGTTGTGTACGCAAAATTTATCTGCACAAAAAGGGACATCAAAGAAAGCATACCTTGGGGTGGGTCTAAGCTTTAGTTGGAAAGTGCACATATTAAGCACTCTCCGGGCTAAAGCTGCACATGGAAGCTTGGTCAGAAAAATATCCCAACTTTCTCCAGGTAAAGGTAAAACACTTAACTTTATGTGCATTTATTTAGCAGCAGTCTTCTCTGGTTAAGTCCCACTGAATATCCGTGAATGGTACATGCATAACTTTTCTTGGATAAACTTGTCACTCGTAGGCTCTTTCAATATTGACCTCTGTGAATCTATTCTAGATGCTCTGCTGATGGTCTGTAATGGCATGTCTACATCATGTTCAGCTTTGGTTAGAGATTGTACGTTGGAGTGAGCTAGGTCTTTCCCCAGTCAACTAGTCCTTTGCTGTTACTCTTTCAATGCTCCTAGGGGCCGCCATCTGGCACCTCTGCATAGTGCACAGCTACGAAGGCCCAATACCATATGCATCCGCCCTCCCAAGCCAAGTAGTAAATCTCACAAATGGCACTCTCCTAAATATGTCTTAACTCTATCACTGTAGGGTGCTTTAGATATTGGGACTGGCAATATTTGCACGGAGTGGAGTTCTAGCACCCATACTGGTCCTGGAGAAAACTGAAACCTTTTGTAGGTTGTGATATCTATTAAAGGACCACAAAGCAAAAACAAGGGGAGAGAGAGTAAACTCCACCGAGGTTGTTGAATAAATGATTCTGAATAAAAGCACTAGGCCAGACCACAGAAGAGGATCTAGGAGTGCACACCAGTGATATAATTTGAAATATATAAAACAGAATATCACAGTGATAAGAAACAAGTAAAAAGTATGATGTCTATACAAAACCCCAACTTGGTCATGTTTCTGCAGAGTGCCTGCATCAGAGGACATACTTGAGCGACAAAGAAAAATGTTTAGTTTTCAGGACCTCACAGATTTTTTCTTCAGATCTGATTACAGAACTGGAGAAAAAAACTGGTATTATGTCTAGCGAATGTCTAGACAGTGTCCACTGAACATCCCCTGATTGTGGGAAATTCCACTCTACAACGTTCTGTTTCTTTTTCTACCCATCTTACTGTCAGAAGTACATGTTGGACTTGGTTTTCCAGGTTGTCTGCATGGATGAGTACGACGTTGTTAATCTGGAGCATGAGACCCTGGTGCTGGTCGTGACTAGCACCTTTGGCAATGGAGACCCACCAGAAAATGGCGAGGTAAATGCAATGTTTAAATTACCAAGTATGATTTTGGCTACAAGAAAGCCAATAGTAATTGAGTAAAGATGATACTTTATTGGACTGTTAAATGTTAGCCTTATTAAGGGGATTATCTTTACGCAGCAAACAAGCTGGCTTTATTTCAATTAATTTTATTTTTCATGGCTAAGATCTACTTTTTTAAGTATAATCTATTATTCTTGAGTATATTAATACTTGGATAATAGTGAGTAACAGGGAAAGGCACTTGCTGGTCATTAATCCCCTGCCAAAAGAGATGAGTGCAGTAGGCTCGCTGAGGGTCCTTATCTCAACAGAATGCTAACAGCTAGGTTCCCTGTACGTACCCGGATCAGTCCAGACAGTGGGTTGAGCCTCCTGTCCAGCAGATGGAGACAGAGAAAAAACTAAAAGGATATCCTGTGTCAGGACAGTGCTCACCCTGCATCCCTTCAGTTTTTCTCTATCTCCAGCAGATGCAGTTGGCAGACCCTGCGGCTCCCCTCTAGTCAGCTAGATTGTATGGGAAAGTCTACTTTCACCCTTTTTCTGTCTTATTTGGATCAAGCAAGTACTTAATTTCTATTTGAAGTTTAAAACAAACAAAAAAAAGAGATCTTAAACTTTTCATTTTTGGTAGGGAGCAACAGTGTTTGCCCCTTGCTCTTACTGGGTGCCTAGGGGGGCTTTGCCCCTTGAGTTTCTCAGCCTAGCACCCCGCCCGGTGACCTGCCTGGCTAGGGATGAAACTAATGGTCTGGTCCCTCCCCTGCGCAGACCCAGATTATGGGTCTGATTTTAGTGACTTATCAAGGGTTTCCCCTTCCCATAGACATCAGACTGAATGGCAGAAAAGTTTTGTCCATTCGGTCCTAGACCCAGCACCTGAGCATTGGCTGGAGGTTCCACCATGCCATGATACAGAAGCTTTTCTTCATGAGATACTGAGTTTCTTTCATTATCAGTGGGCTTGCTGGAGGAACCACCCTCTCGAGATTCACCAGCACCTGAGCCTCTCAAACTGCTACATTTAATGAGCCTCCCCTTCCCCCCCTCACCTGGAGGAACCAGATTCCCAAGTTTATTCATGGGTTTCCGCCACCATCTCCCATTAATGGCCTTAATGCCTCTCCATTCTGCAGACCCCATCCTTAGGCCGGACTAGAATGAACCACGTTCTGCTGAAGAATTCCCCCTCTAGGTTTATTTGACCCAGAATTTCCAATGCACAGATCCATCATCGTACCTCATATGTGATCCTGTAAAAAACAAAACAAAAAAAAACAAACTTTTTTGAAGGAACCCAGAAATGAACTCTTTTTCTTCCTCCAAACCCAGGCCTCTACTACAGCTCTACTTGCATTCCCACAGCCCTGTCCTGTGCACTCTTGAACTTTTATAACCTTCTTGCTGTAGGAAGAGAAAGGCCAGAGTAAGATTCAATGTCTCTTCTCACTACAAGCTCTTCTTGTGACATTTTTATTTATCTATTTTTTTAAATCCCTTTAACTGCAGAATTTCTCCATGTCCCTGATGGAAATGTCCTGTCCCCACATCACAGCTCCTCTAGCAGAGCAGCAAAAGTGAGTATTGTTAATCCAGTTTTTCTTAAATGAACAACTTAGGCAGTCTTCTTACAATTAAAGAATTTTTATTATCGAGAGGAGTAAAAGGAAAAGCTACAGAAGCCTTGTTTAAAAGCAAATGAAGTACAAAGAGTTCTGTAGGTACTGGGATCTAGTCTCCGCCTGCTGCCAGCAAAGTAGCAGAAAACAGATGCCAGCCAGATGTTTCCCTGTAGAGCACAGCTTTACACAGTTCTTATCTTTCTCACACCAACATTCCCTCCGTGTCCTTATATGCTATTTCTTCCCATTCTTTCTTTGGGGCCGATGCAATTATGGGCGCTGACTTTTCAGCGCCTGCTTTTTTAATGCACGCATGGCGCCCGCAAGGGAGGCGCCATGCAATATGGAAATTAGGGGGTCACGCTAGGAAGGAGGCGCTAGGAAGCAGGTGCGACCCGCTGCGGCTGCCGGTTATGAAGACCGATGCCGGTCAGCTCAGCCTCAGTTTTAATAACCTGCCTGTCTGCCAGTTATAAAAATGGTCGCCGAGTTTATTGGCGGCCATTTTCATAACTATGAAAACCGACGCTGAGTTTACCGGCATCAACAAGGACTGAACTACACAATCTGGATAAACAAATAAGCATGGGGGTAGCTTGCTTATTACGGCGGTTACTACCCTAAACCAATTAAGCCTGATACATCACTTTGAATGCATATAGGGGCGGATTTTAAAAGGAGCGCGAATAGGCCTACTTTTGTTTGCGCTCCAGGCGCAAACAAAAGTACGCTGGATTTTAGTAGATACGCGCGGAGCCGCGCGTATCTACTAAAAAACCTGGATCGGCGCGCGCAAGGCTATCGATTTTGTATAGCCGGCGCGCGCCGAGCCGCGCAGCCTACCCCCGTTCCCTCCGAGGCCGCTCTGAAATCGGAGCGGCCTCGGAGGGAATCCTCTAACACCCTCCCCTCACCTTCGCCTCCCTTCCTCTACCTAACCCACCCGCCCGGCCCTGTCTATACCCCCCCTTACCTTTGTTGGGGGATTTACGCCTCCCAGAGGGAGGCGTAAATCCCCGCGCGCCAGTGGGCCTCCTGCGCGCCGGGCCGCGACTTGGGGGCGGGTACGGAGGGCGCGGCCACGCCCCTGGACCGCCCCGGGCTGTAGCCACGCCCCCGTACCCGCCCCCAAAATGCTGCCGACACGCCCCGAAAACGCCGCGACGACCGGGACCGCCCCCGACACGCCCCCGACATGCCCCCCTTGGAGAACCCCGGGACTTACGCGAGTCCCGGGGCTCTGCGCGCGCCGGTAGGCCTATGTAAAATAGGCTTACCGGCGAGCAGGGCTCTGAAAATCCGCCCCATATAGCGTAGCCCTCTGCTTCAACGGCAGGGGGAAAAGGGGGAAATGTGGAAAACAGGATTTACATTCAGACAACATCCAACAAGGCAATGATCTGTGCAGTCTGGGTAAACAGGCATCGAGGTAACATGCTTGATGCGGCAGTTAAAATCCTTAGGGGTAGATTTTCAAATACCGCGAATAGGCGTACTTTTGTTGGCGCTCCAGGCGCAAACAAAAGTATGCTGGATTTTAGTCTTTGACCCTCCATGTGACTCTGTACAAGTCACTTTATCTCCCTGTGCCTTAGTTTTAAATCCTGGCTCTGTAAATGACTCTCTCTGAGCCTCGGTTCTATTTTTTTTTTTTTAAGTTATTTCCCTTGAGAACACTCCCCCCCCCCCCCACCTTAGGTTCTCTATCAAAACACTCCATTAATGGACCCCAAAAATAGAGGTTAAGTGACATGCCTTAACATTTCTTACGGAATAAATTTCTATTGGCAAGTACCCGATTTAGAGCCCACATCACAATAATAATAACGATTACAGAGATGAATTACAGTAGCTGCCATACCTTATGAAATCGCTTAATCCTTTGAGTTCTTTCGGCTACAACGGCTTTACAGCTGTAATACACTAGTACTCCACTCTAAATGATGATCTATTAGTTTACTAGATTTTCAGTGATTTAAGATAATTTTAAAAGCCAAGAATACTAAAATATCCATAATTTTCTGGTCTGAAGGAGAAAATTGCTAGTCAGTGCTGCAGGCTGAGCAGAACTATTTGAAATGGAATATCAACATTAATAGAAAGAAGTCTTTTTTAAATTTTAGTTCAGCCACCTTCCAGAGTCAAAGAGCAACAAGTCATGTGATTAAATGTAACCTGCATGAAGATCATGTGACCCAGCCTTGTGGTAAAAGTCCTGCCACTGAGTGCCCGCGGTTGCAGATTCCCCATTGTGGTTCCAGTGTTACGATCTGCTTCTAATCCAGGGAGGAAGACGGCAAACCCAAAACCCATCAAAAAAAAAAAAGAGGACAAAATCATTAGACAAGAAAGAGATTTGACCTTTGAGTTTTTTGCAGGTGCCACCTTTGTTCCATGGTGAAGCTCGACAGGAGGGACCTGCCCGAGCCATCACAAGGAGTGGGCAAGGAGAGTGATTGCTCTGGGTGCCAAGCTGGGGGGGGGGGGGGGGGGGGGGGGTGAGAAGAGTGTCATGTCTCCTTTTTGAGT
This sequence comes from Rhinatrema bivittatum, assembly GCF_901001135.1. Taxonomy (NCBI): domain Eukaryota; kingdom Metazoa; phylum Chordata; class Amphibia; order Gymnophiona; family Rhinatrematidae; genus Rhinatrema; species Rhinatrema bivittatum. The sequence goes on along the minus strand of NC_042616.1, from coordinate 46,017,297 downwards.
CATTCTGTGAGTTTGCCAGTACATGAGCCCAAAAGAGAAGGGGAGAGGGGGGGGGGTGGACTGAAAGCAATCCTTGCCCGGGGCACTGTTTTATCAAACAGCTGCCCTGGGAGAGCTAAATATAAAGCAACACTGCCTCATGGAGGGCTAAATAAAAAGCAATACTGACTGTGATTAAGGAGTGTCAACAAATCTTTGGGGGACAAAGTTGGCTGCTGATGTTATATTCATAAAGTTAGACTTGAAGACATTTGGGGGGTGTTTAAGGGCAGCAGAAACAAGAGACTAAAGCTCCCATAAAGATGAAATCAAGGGGCTACACTAGACACTAACTAAACATGATTTCCGGTGATGGCATCAACCCGAGCGGTTGTCCATGAGGCCAGCTCTCTAGAAGTCGGTGGATTATTATATAAAAACCAGCAGTTTAAGCATTGGAATTTTAGATTTAATTCTGTACCCATCACTGAGGCTTTCGTGGACAATTTTGTTATAAAAAAAAAAAAGTGGTGGTAGCTGAGCAGATCGAAGCCACTGGGAATGGACAAACCAGCCCCTTCCAAGGATAAGATGGCAGGTCTTGATGCTAAGGGCCTTTCAGAGGCCACGATCAAAGAACTGACGTTGGCTGTTTCAGCAGCAGCAGCTACAGATCAATTCCAAAAATTACAATCATCAGTGGATGAACTCCATGAAAAAGTGAAAAATTATACCACAGTGATTTCTGGGATTAATCAGGTTTTTATTCACGACAATTGTCTAGATTCTGTAGTCAGCACCCTTGTGGGCCAAAAATAGAATCCTTGTAGAGAAGCTTGATGAGCTAGAGAATTGCAGCCGGAGTAACAATCTGCAAATACTTGGCGTGCAAGAAACAGTGCAAGGAGAGGCTCTGCTGAAATTCTGTGAATCGTGGCTTCCTGAAGCACTGGGGATATGTGATGGAGTGCCCCATTTTGACTAAGAGAGCTCATCACCTTGGCACAGGAGGGACGAACGCTGATAGGCCTTGTCAAAGCATAGTAAAGTATTTAAAATAAACTGACAAAATGAAGCTTTTGACTGCATGTTGTAAAATGGCAGAATTGAAATATAATAATAATATTCTGCTTTTCCCAGATTTCTCTGCAAATGTTCTGGCTTCTCGAAAGGAACTTACTCCATATCGCATGCAGTTGTTTCAAGGAGGGATAAAGTTTTCCCTCCACTTCCCTGCTCAGCTTAACATATTTCATAAAGGGGAAACCAGAGTCTTCACTGATGGCAAAGACGCTAAAATCTTTGTGGATCAACTATAGAGAATGGCTACAGTTATGGCAGTGTTAAGCACTAGTTGGAGCTCATGCTTGCCATCACGTTGCTGGAGTTGCATTTGTTCCACGTGCTTCTCATGATCTTAGCTGAAGAGGATGGTCGATGCTATACCTGTCTAAGTTCTTTTGCCAAGTCCAGTGCCTTTGCAACCTGTCAAAGTTGCTCTGCTTCCTATCTGATTTCACTCCTCCGATGAAGCTAGATGGTGGCCAGTTGTTGCAACCCTTGTTTCAGTTTACTTGACAGAGTTTGGGTTTCAACGATGTGGTGTCTTAATTGGAGTTGTCTTCTCCTTTAATTGACATTCAATAGTTTCTGCCGACGAGAGTTTACCTGATATGTTGCCGTGCTTACCAGAGTTCCTGTTTTTCCTGTTTATCTGCTGACTCTGGGAGACCCTCAACTTCATGTAGGAAGGTGATCAGCTGGTGAAGAAAGGAGACATCCTGGAGTACAGAGTTGGAAGCCTTCTTGTCGATCTATGGGGGATCTGGACTGTTTGTAACCAGAGATTGTGAGGGGGTATTGAGTGTTCGATAATGTGTGTTGTTGAAATGGCTATGCTAGTGTGCTGGTTCTTTTTTGGAATGCTCATGGTTATTTGAAGAAGTTCAGATATGAAGTATTTTTGGGGGCAACCTGGGGTAAAAGGATGTGTATGGATGGTGTACATGTGCTTGGTCAGTGTAGTGTGTGTGGGTGCTTTTTCAATTGGATTTCTCTGCTTAGGGCATTTTAGAAATGTTTCCTCATCTTTTGGGGGAGAGGATTTAGCTGAGGAGTTCTCTCTCTTAATGTGATAGATGATGCAAGCCATATTTATTGTTATGTTACTATCACCATCTGTTACCTTAATGTGGGCGAGTTAGATTCCCTTATTAAAAGAAAAATAATTTTTAATGGAATTACATATGTGATGGGGGTGAAAAATTGATGTGTATGGACCAAGAGAGGAATCTTGGGGTAATAGTGTCTGGGTATCTGAAGATAGCGAAGCAATATGACAAGGTGATAGTTAAAGCCAGAAGAATGCTGAGCTGCATAGAAAGAGGAATAACCAGTAAGAAAAAGGAGGTGATAATGCCCTTGTACAAGTCCTTGCTGAGGCCTTACTTAGAGTATTGTGTTCAATTTGGAGTCTATATCTCAAGAGGGACAAAGTAAAGATAGAGGTGGTTCAGAGAAGAGCGACCAAAATGGTGTAGATCTGCATGAGAAGACCTATGAGGAGAGGCTGAAGGATCTGAACATGTATATCCTGGAAGAGAGGAGGTGCAAGAAAGATATGATACAGACCTTCAGATACCTAAAAGGTCTGTATCATTTAGTTATGAACATTCGACAAACCTTTTCCGTTGGAAAGAAATCAGTAAAACTAGGGGTCATGAAATGAAACTCCAGGGAGGACATCTCAGAACCAACGTCAGAAAATATTTATTCACGGAGAGGATGGTAGATTCCTGGAATGCCCTTCTGGAGAAGGTGGTGAAGTTGAAAACTGTGAAAGAATTCAAAGGGACATGAGATAAACACTGTGGATCCCTAAAGGCTAGAGGATGGAAATGAAGACAAGAATGCATGGGGGTAACTTGCTGGTACAGCGGTTACTATCCTTAACCAATATGCCTTCATCCTGTTGATGCAACTCCATCATCGCTCTCTGCTTCAATGGCAGAGGAAAAGGGGAATTGGATTCGAACAGCAACTAATGAGGGCCCTGGCTTTTACGGTCTGAGAAAACAAATAAGTATGGGGGTAACGTACATGGCACAGCAGATACTACCATAAGCTTGCTAGGCAGACTGAATGGATCATTTGGTCTTTTTCTTCCGTTATTTCTATGTTTCTATATAAAGAAAGTATTGTTTATATACAAGAAACCTACCTTGAGGGTTTTGAACATCAAAAGCTTCAGAAAGAATGAGTTGGGTCAATGTTATTTTTCTTTGTTTTTTGCAAGGCTATTCTAATCCATAAAAATCCTACATTTGAGCTGGAGCATCAAAATAGCAGATATACATAATTATTTTAGGTAAACTATATAGCATTAGAGTGATGCTTTTCAGTGCTTACGCTCCTAATCAATATCTCCATAATTTCTTTACTACTCTTTTGCCTAAATTAGCTTGATGGGAAAGGTGTGCTTACATTGTTGGAGGATAGATTGTAAACCTTCTAAAATCCCCAAGAGAAAAACCAAACTGATATTGGGATAAGTTTTCTTTGTAAAGAATTATGTTTGTTTTATTTCTGGGTTCCTTTGCATTTAGATGGCCATGAATATTGTTTCTTCTCTCATGTGCACAGTGTACCAGGTGTCGCATAACCTTTACCTCCCGCATTGCTGCAGCAACCAGAAATCTGATAGAAACATGCAATATACCATTCTAATCCGCATTCAAAACGCAATTAAACAATATATGTAATTAATAGTTGGTGTGCTCACCATTAGCTTGCAAACAGCTTTAAAACGAGCAGGGTAACAGCTTTTTTTTCTGCTTGTTGCTGGAATTTTCAATAATTTTTTTCCTTTCTTGAGACAATTTAGTAGTCGACTGTCACCAAATTCTGTAAAACACTTGTCGGCAGTCTTGACCTTTGAACCCAGCTTTCGCTTTGACCTAAATTTTCAGCATTCCACTTTTTTGTAATATTTATTTATTTTATTTAGGGCTCTTATATACCGATATTCTTGTAACAAGTTACAAATCAATTCGGTTTACATTAAACCATAAAACCTGCGCTAACAAGGCATTACATTAAACAAGGAAGCCAAAAACTTGGTTTAAACTTGGTAATAAAGGTTGCTCCAGCATCACGTGCCTCACAAAATGCAATGCACGTCATACGATCAATCTGACACTGTTTTTCACTATCGTACATTCTGGCCATAAATAATAAATTACAATAAATTTAAGTAATATGTAAGGTGTTGTTAAATTCCAAATTGCATGGCCTACAAAATGGTACAAAAATAATGTTAGCAGAATAATCCAGTGGGGGGAGTGGAGGCAAAGTTTATGCAGCACCCGGTATATTCTCATTTGGATTACCTTCTTTTTGGGGATTCTTTATTTGATAAGCATTCTTCCTCTGCAATGTTGGAGGTTCCTTTTTCAGATCATTCTTTGTTAACTGCAGAACTAAAAGTGGTGGCAGGTGGTGTTAGGACTTCTGTATGGAAAATGTCCCTGTTGCTTTATCATGACAGAGACCTTGTGCTGTTTTTGAGGGAGATATGGGAAGAGCACAAGCAGTTCAACTCCTCTTCAGATAATGGGCCTTTGATTTTTTTGGAACGCAGCTAAGGCTGTTTTGAGAAGTCATATTATATCTTATCAAGTACGTAAACATAAAGAGCGTGCTGGCAGGATTTTGGAACTTACCCATAGACTTTCATAATTAAAGAGACTTCACATCCAAGAGCTCACCTCTGATGTCAAACAACAAATTGCAGACATTAGGAGAGATTTAGATGCTTTATTGAATTACAAAGTGCAGTGGAGTATATTGCTTTTTCAGTATAATCTTTTTCAAAGGGGTAATAAAGCCGGAAAGTTACTAGCCAATCTGATTTAAATAAAAAACTCTAGACCTAAAACATTCAGAATTCAGTTGAAATATGCTTTTGCATTTTTTTTTTCAAAACTCTCTGTACTGCTGATTCTTCAAAGACATAAATCTTCCTTGGTGTTCTGAACTGAATAAAGTGGACCCTGAGGTTCCCATTCAAGAAGCCGAAATCAGAAGGGCTGTTGCCCAATTAAAGCTTTTTAAGGTCCCTTTATACGTATGACAAGAGGGGGGAGGGGGGATTTTCAGTAGAGGGAATGGGTGCTATGGGTTGAGGGGTAGTATGTGACTTGGTGGTTAGATGGACAAGAATAAGCTATCTGAACCAAACTTGATGGTTTGATCTTACAGTGTTAAGAGGGGGAGGGGGGAAATAATAATTATAAAATTAAGATGTTCATTAATTGAAGTTCTACATGTTTATTTCATCATTGTATGAGGGGTATGTTTGTACAGAACTAGCTCTCTTGCTCATTATGAGGTTATATAATATCCTTTTCTAAGTGCCCTGCTGTTGTGCTTATCTTGTTTTGATAATAAAGACATTAAACATAAAACTTGCTAAGGCTCCTGGACCCGATGGATTCGGGACTGAATTTAATAGAATTTTGGGAGATTCTATTCTTACCCCCTTGGGGAAAAAAAAAGTTTCATGCTGTGCAAGTATTGGGTTTGTTTGAAGCAGGGTATAATCTAGCTAAGGTGGCTTTGATTCTGGATCATAGAGATCTATATCACTCCTTTAATTAGGACATAAAAATTCTAATGTCAGTTTTGGCCTGTCTAATCAAACAAGTTTCATTAAAGGAAGATACCCCTCAACTAAACTGCTGAAGGCTTTACTAGCCATCAGAGTTGCTAGGAAGGAAAACAAGGGCAGATTTCTGGGTTGTCTGGACACCACGAAGGTATTTGATCGGGTGGCATGGCCTTATTTGAGGTGGGTCTTAAAACAATATAATTTTGGGGATCAATTTTTGCATAGGGTGCATTTACAATACAATAATCCTATGGCCCAAATTTTGGCCAATGGAGTTCTATCGGATAAGTTTACTTTAAACAGAAGAACTAGGCAGAAGAATTGTTCTCCTTACTATGTTTTATTTTTGGAGCCACTGGCTATCAAGTGGCACAGTTTATCTGTTTTTCAAGGGATTCCAATTGGGAGGAAAATAATTGAAATGAACCTGTTTGCTGATGACATTATTTGTAGGTAATCCTAAAATTATCCTTACAGAAATAATGACTTTAAGTTATTTGGACCTTTCTCGGGATTATAATAAATCTGAGGCATTTCCTTTGGACCCTTCTTTATAAGATAAATGGGTTGGGTTTCCTTTATTAAGGGCTGTAAACACTGTGCACTATTTGGGTATTAAACTGACACGCACAGTGAATGATCTAGATTTGCTGAATTTTGTTGTGATCTTATATGAGATAAAAATCTTGTTCCCTGTACGTACCCGGATCAGTCCAGACACCTGGGTTGTGACTCCGCACCAGCAGGTGGAGACAGAGTAAAACTTGTCGGGCTCCCTACATATAGTAAGGTGCCACCCACAGCCCCTCAGTCTTTCTCTGTCTCCAGCAGATGGGGCAGGTCCACCCACAGTCTCTGGGATCCCTGGGGTGTAGCTAGTCAGGGATAGAAAAAAAAAAAAAGATAGCAATTTCAATTTTTGTCTTTTAACTTTAGAAAGTTTAAAAAAAAAAAAAAAAAGGAAAGAAAAGAAGAGGTTTTTTGTTTTAGCGTTTCAGGAAGCTCCAGTTTTGTAAGTACCTCCCAGGGGGGTTGTCAGATCCTGAGGGGATCATCCCCCCCTGGTAGAGGCCGCTGCTAGGGTCGAGGACCCGGCCTCTCTGGCAGCAGCGTCCGGGGTGACACCGGGGAGCCCGGTTCACTCACCCCCGGTGGAGCCCGGAGGCCTTCAGCACCTCGGTCAGCAAGATAAGTAAAAAAAAAAAAAAAAAAGGTTTTTTTTCTTCTTCGTTTTTGCTGCGCCGGCTCTCTCTCTCCTCGCGGCGGGTCGCTCGTTCGGGGGGGGCGGTTTTTCGTGTTTTGAGGCGGCGTTCCTTTGGTTTTTCGGCGCGGTCGAGATGCCCGTCAGGGCCGCCTGCCGTGCGTGCGGGTCCGCGCGCACGCGGGTCTCGCGGGATGGAATTTGCTCAGGCTGTCTCGCCGGAGGCGAGGGACCGTCCGGGGGCGATCGGGGGGGTCGAACCCGGGCGTCCCGTTCGCCGCCGCGCGGTTTCACGGCCGAGGTGGGGGGGCCGGATCCGTTCCCACTTAGCGCGGGAACGGCGGCCATTTTGTCTTCCGTCCGCGAGGCCACCAGGAGAGCCATAGATCATGGCGCCCAGCCTCCTCCTCTCTCTCCCCAGCCTCGGGCCTCGGGGGGGGGGCGCCTCGGGGTGCCTCTGATTCGGCGGATTGTGGCTCGGAGGAGGGGCCTTCGGACTCGGAGGAGTCCTTTTCGGAAGATCTTGATTTTTTATTAAAGAAACTGGCAAAGTACCGCAGGACGCGGCGCAGGCATGGGAAGGTGCCAGGTGAGGATGAAGCACGTTCTCGCTCCCGGAAGAGGTCGGCCCGCCCTAGGGATGTCTCGGTATGCCCGAAGGACAAGAGACCGGCGCGAGGCGTTCCCCAGGACGCGGAACCGGACTCTACTTCCTCGGAGGGGGAGCGGTCGGTCTCGGGGGCGCCTGGAGGGCCTGAGGGGCCCGATGATCAGGATCCAGTACAGCCGGGCACGAGCAAGGGCGCGCTGACGGGGGATGGTGACGACCCCAAGGTCGTCCGCCTTTTTAAGAGGGAGGAGCTTTCCCCTCTCATTCCAGCGATTCTCGACGAAATTGGAGTGGAGGCCCCACCGGTGGAAACCCGCCAAGGGCCTAAGATGGATCCGGTACTCCTGGGACTCGCGGGCCCTACGGTGGCGTTCCCTTTCCATTTTTCTGCGTCCGACATACTTTTCCGAGAATGGGACACCCCGGAGCTGGGCCTCAAGGTAAGTAAGGCCATGGATAAGCTATATCCTCTGCCGGAGGATGCTTTGGAGCTACTGCGGCTCCCTCGCGTGGATGCCGCCATGTCGGCGGTCACCAAGAGGTCGACCATTCCCGTCACAGGCGCTACGGCGCTGCGGGATGTCCAGGATCGGAAGCTGGAGGTGCAGCTCAAGAAAGTTTTCGAGGTGTCAGCCCTGGGAGCCAGGGCAGCTATTTGCAGCAATTTTGCGTTGCGGGCTGGGCTCCGCTGGGCCCAGACCTTACAAGCGAATGCGGGTCTCTCAGAAGGGGAGGCTGCTCAGGCGGACCTTCTGGAGGCGGTAATCGCTTACAGCGCTGATGCCATGCACGATTTGCTGCGCACCTCGGCCCGGGCCATGGTGTCTGCGGTTTCAGCGCGCCGTCTTCTCTGGCTCCGAAACTGGGCGGCGGACGGTACATCTAAGGCTCATCTCGGCGCCTTGCCTTTTAAGGGGAAGTTGCTGTTTGGGAAGCAGCTGGATGATATCATGCAGTTCCTGAGTGAGAACAAGGCTTTTAAGCTACCGGAGGACAGGCCACGTCCTAGACCCAATTTCTCTGCACGGAACCGTTTTCGAAACAACCGTTGCCAGAGGCCGCAGAGGTCAGCTGGGGCGGGTCAATCTTTCAGAGGAGGCGCTGCCAGAGCTTTGACCTGGCCTCAGTCCTTTCGGGGGAAGAGATTCAACAGGTCAGGGGGATCCTCGGCGGGATCCGGGGCCAAGTCGGCCCAATGATACGCGATTGGTTCGTTTCTCGGCGAGGGCTCGGGAGGCCGTGCCCCTGGTGGGAGCGCGCCTCGAGCGTTTTTACGAGGAATGGACCAAAATCACTTCGGACCAGTGGGTGTTAGACGTGATAAGACACGGTTACGCGTTAGAATTTGCACGTCTCCCCTGGGACAAGTTTCTCGTCTCCCCCTGCAAGGCCGTAGCCAAAAGGGCCGCCGTACGGGCAACCCTCCAGCGTCTGGAGGCGCTGGGCGCCATCACTACTGTTCCGCCGACGCAATGGGGCATGGGAAGGTACTCCATTTATTTCGTGGTTCCAAAGAAGGACGGAGCGTATCGTCCGATCCTCGATCTAAAAGGAGTAAACCGGTGCCTTCGTGTTCCCCGGTTCAAGATGGAAACAATTCGCTCGGTAGTGGCGGCGGTTCGCCCGGGCGAGTTTCTAGCGTCCCTGGATCTGACGGAGGCGTATCTCCACATAGGGATCCAGCCAGCCTATCATCAGTACTTGCGATTTTGCATCCTGGGCAAGCATTTCCAGTTCAGGGCTCTTCCCTTCGGTCTAGCCACGGCTCCACGCACCTTCACCAAGGTTATGGTGGTGGTGGCTGCTCAGCTCCGACGGGAAGGGCTCTTCGTTCACCCTTACCTGGACGATTGGCTCATTCGGGCCAAATCCGAGATGGAGTGTCGGCAAGCGGTGGCCAGGGTTCTGCAGCTCCTGCGGTCGCTTGGTTGGGTGGTCAATCTAGCCAAGAGTCACCTTCAGCCCACCCAGCGGTTGGAATATCTGGGGGCCTTGTTCGACACCAAGGAGGCCACGGTATCCCTGACTCAGGACAGGGTCCTCAAGCTCCAGGGACAGGTGAGGCGTTTGTTAGCCCTACGATGCCCTTTGGTCCGCGATTACCTGATGGTCTTGGGTTCCATGGCGTCGACACTCGCCTTGGTGCCCTGGGCTTTTGCTCATCTGCGACCGTTACAATCAGCGTTGCTTTCCCACTGGAGGCCGGTCTCGGAGGAGTTCCTGCGCCCGCTGCCTCTCATGGACCGCGCCAGGGCCAGCCTGCAGTGGTGGCTCTGCCCCAACCACCTGACGTGCGGCGTTTCTCTGATCCTGCCCAACTGGACGGTGGTCACGACGGATGCCAGTCTCTCGGGTTGGGGAGCGGTCTGTGGGGGGTGCTCGGTGCAGGGTCTGTGGTCAGCCCAGCAATCGCAGTGGCCCATCAATCGGTTGGAAACCAAGGCGGTGGCGCTGGCGTTGCAAGCTTTTCTGCCGTGGATACGGGGCCAGGCGGTACGAGTCCTGTCGGACAACGCCACCACGGTAGCCTATATCAACCGTCAAGGCGGGACAAGGAGTCAGCAAGTGGTGGAGGAAGCGGCTCAGTTGATGTGCTGGGCGGAACGGCACCTCAGCAGCATTGCGGCGTCACACATCGCCGGCGTCGACAACGTACAAGCGGACTTCCTCAGCCGGCACTGGCTGGATCCAGGGGAGGGGGAGCTCCCGGAGGTAGCATATCGCCTCATCTGTGCCAGGTGGGGTCAGCCACGTCTGGATCTGATGGCCACCGCGCAAAACGCAAAGGCTCCGAGGTTCTTCAGCCATCGGAGGGAGCGGGGCGCGGAAGGGGTCGATGCACTCGTGCTTCCTTGGCCCACGGACGTGCTGCTCTACGTGTTTCCCCCGTGGCCTCTGATAGGCAAGGTGCTCCGACGGATCGAGCTACATCCGGCGGCGGTGATATTGGTGGCGCCGGAGTGGCCACGGCGTCCGTGGTTCGCGGATCTACTGCGGCTGACGGTGGAATCTCCGCTCCGTTTGCGGGGCGACGCGACCATTCTGCGGCAGGGACCCGTTTGTTTGGAGGACGCGGATCACTTCTGTCTCGCGGCTTGGCTTTTGAGAGGGCGCGCCTGAGATCCAAGGGGTACTCCGAGGCAGTGATCACCACGTTGTTGAGGGCTAGAAAACAGTCCACGTCTTTGACCTACATGAGGGTCTGGACGGTCTTTGAGGACTGGTGTAGTGCTCACGAGGTGAACCCAATTCGGCCGGAGGTGCCGGAGATTCTCTCTTTCCTTCAAGAGGGACTCTCGAAGGGACTGTCCTGGAGTACTCTGAAGGTTCACGTGGCAGCCCTTGGCTGCCTTCGAGGAAAGGTCCGGGGAGTGTCCTTGGCGGGCCATCCAGATGTGACGCGGTTTCTGCGGGGGGCAAAGCATCTCCGTCCGCCGGTCCAGAATCCGTGTCCCTCCTGGAACTTAAACTGCGTGCTATCGGCTCTTTGTGGGTCGCCTTTTGAACCGGTCAAGCGTGCGACGTTGAAGGATTTAACATTGAAAACAGTGTTTTTGGTCGCTATTACGTCCGCGCGTCGGGTCTCGGAGTTACAAGCTCTTTCTTGTAGAGAACCGTTTTTGCGTTTTTCAGAGACAGGTGTCTCTCTGCGGACGGTCCCCTCCTTTTACCCAAGGTGGTGTCGTCCTTTCACTTGAATCAGTCAGTTGATCTTCCCGGGTTCTCGGCCATGGATCCTCAGGCCAGGGGATCGAGGGAACTGAGGAAACTTGATGTCCGTAGGATTCTACTTCGTTATCTGGAAGTTACGAATCCTTTCCGGGTTTCCGATCACTTGTTTGTTCTCTGGTCGGGGGCTCGTAGAGGATCGGCGGCTTCACGGGCCACGATTGCGCGTTGGCTCAAGGAGGCGATTGGTTCGGCGTATCTTCTGCAGGGCAAGTTGGCACCCAGGGAGCTTCGTGCCCATTCGACTCGGGCGCAGGCCACGTCTTGGGCCGAGGTTTCTAGTGTGTCCACACAGGAGATCTGTAGAGCGGCAACGTGGAAATCGTTGCACACTTTCACGAGACATTACAGGCTTGATGTCCAGGCGGCTGAGGCTCAGGGGTTTGGAGCGAGTGTTCTTCGAGCGGGACTCTCTGCTTCCCACCCTGGGTAAATTGGCTCTGGTACATCCCAGGTGTCTGGACTGATCCGGGTACGTACAGGGAAAGGAAAATTAGTTCTTACCTGATAATTTTCGTTCCTGTAGTACACGGATCAGTCCAGGCTCCCGCCCGTCTGTGTCTTGTAGTTTATGTCAGAAGAAAGAGAGAGAGTCTGCTCGGTTGCTTATTTGGCCATTGTAGTTTGCAGTTTTGCAAGTTGTGTTCATGGTTCTGAAGGTTTTCGGCTCCAGCTCAAGGGGCTGTTGTGAATTGGCCTCATGTTTGGGGTTTTTTTCTAGTTAGCTAGTTTTTGGCTTTATCTGGCTTTGACATTACGTGCGACTGAGGGGCTGTGGGTGGCACCTTACTATATGTAGGGAGCCCGACAAGTTTTACTCTGTCTCCACCTGCTGGTGCGGAGTCACAACCCAGGTGTCTGGACTGATCCGTGGTACTACAGGAACGAAAATTATCAGGTAAGAACTAATTTTCCTTTGGGTCACTGGATATCTCTTCTATTGTCTCTTATGGATAAATATGCAGTGATTTAAATGGTGGATTTGCCCAAACTACTATATTGCTTATAGGTGGTACCCATGTGGATAAAGGGCTCAGATGTTCAGGTTTTTCGATCAATGTTTTCTTCATTTATTTGGTGCAATAGAAGTGCATGTTTAAAGTTTGAAATCTTGAAGGGGGATAAGAAAATGGGGGGGGGGGGGGGGGTCCCTAGCCTTACCAAATTTGTGTATGTATAGTGTGGCTTGTCTGTTGCGTATTATTCAAGATTGGGTATCTCCAAACAACAAGTATAACGCAGAAAGATTGATGATAAAATGGACTCAGCCTTATCAGCCTATTAATTTGATATATCTTTCTAGGGGTAGACTGGCTTCTTTAGGATGCTCTAGTTTTTGGTTAATGGTCATTCAAAGAGCTTAGAAATGGTGGAGGAAGAGTGTAAACCGCAAATTCAGTGTTTTTCCATTTTTGTTTTTTGAAGGCAATATGGATTTCCCGTCAGGCATTGGTAACTCTGAATTCCAACTTTGGGAGAAAAAGGGCTTATGTTGTCTGGGACACTTGATACGCTCTGAGTTGGGTAGCTTGCATTCATTTCAACAGGTGAGGGATCAACGGTCTATTCCAACCAATCACTTTTTTGCTTATCTGCAGGCACAACATTACTGCTTGCGACTGGACAACGGTGATCTTAGTCACATCACTTTTACAGAAGATGACAAAGCCTTTATAGAGACTATTCCCACATTTAACAAGATTGGTATTTGGGTTAAGTTTCTGAAGAAAAATTGTAAATGGCCCACATATTTAAGTTGGCTTCATTAATGAGTGAGGATTTGGGTACTGCACTGGAAGATGCTGATATTATTCAAGCATTCTCTTCAGTCTGTACAGTAGATATCTTTTGCCAGCCAGTTTGAAGGGAAATTCAGTTTAAAATACTGCATCGAATTCACAACACTCGGATCATGAATGTTAAAGATGTCATGAACTACAATTCTATTGGAGACATGTTTTTGCTTATGTGGAAACTTGTTTGGAGTATTCTATTGATTGGTCTGGGTAGATAATATATTTACACCTGTTTGATAGGACTCAAATATTCCCAAGTGAGGAAAGAAAGTTTTTGAATGTTTCTCGCATATTAGCAAAAAGGCTTATCTTGTTGTACTGGAAAAGTGATGAACTTGCCTACCTTTCGACTCTGGATGGACAAATTTGAATGCATTTTGCAGGTTCTAATAACTTTTTCACTGCACTAATAGGCAATGAGCCGTTTTGCATAATTTTGCATCTCATGATCACACAGACTTTGTGTCAGCACTAATGCAAACCATACCCTGGTTTGCTTTAGTGCTGATGCAAAGTCTGTGTGATCATGAGATGCAAAATGGTTAATGCACACTAACAGTGTTGAGGCACATACCCTGTGCAACAACACTGTTAGTGTGCATTAACCATTTGCGATAGATGGTGCAGGTAATTAACTTACATTAATGTTTGCCTTACACTTAATACGCTTTAGTTCAGTGGTCCCCCTAAGTCTAGCCCTGGGGAATGTCAGAGGTCCTAATGACAAAAGGAAAAAAAGCCGCTGTGCTGCTGTTTCTGAAGATACAAGCGAAGGCTGGCAGATGGAATATATCCTTGCGGTGTGCTGCAACTGGGCAGACTGCTCGGGCCAATTGATCTTTTTCTGTGGTCATCTGTTATTTTGATATGTTGAAATGCATCCAACAAAGAGAAGGGATGTTCTTTTAAAAAGAGGTTGCATCTCACTCAGGTTTTGTGGGCAATGCTAGGGGTGTCGCCTGCCCTATATTAAAAAAAAAAAAAAGCTCAAACTGCAAATGTAAGGAAAGGTTCGTGTGGGCAGCTTCTGGCAATATCTGGGATTTTCAACGGTAAATTTCTTATTACCAGAAATGTCTTTGCTCCTGCCCCCTTTTAATAGGGATTTCTTACAAAAGCTGTTGGCATTCCCAATTGAATACTCTCAGGAGTCAGAGTTAAGAACATAAGAACATAAGAAATTGCCATGCTGGGTCAGACCAAGGGTCCATCAAGCCCAGCATCCTGTTTCCAACAGAGGCCAAACCAGGCCACAAGAACCTGGCAAGTACCCAAAAACTATTCCATGTTACCGTTGCTAGTAATAGCAGTGGCTATTCCCTAAGTAAACTTGATTAATAGCCATTAATGGACTTCTCTTCCAAGAACTTATCCAAACCTTTTTTGAACCCAGCTATACTAACTGCACTAACCACATCCTCTGGCAACAAATTCCACAGATTTATTGTGCGTTGAGTGAAAAAGAATTTTCTCCGATTAGTCTTAAATGTGCTACTTGCTAACTTCATGGAATGCCCCCTAGTCATTCTATTATTCGAAAGTGTAAATAACCGAGTCACATCTTCCAGTCCTTGTGCTTTCAGGATTTCCCTAACGAATATGTATAAGATAGATCTGCATACAACTAAGGCAGCGTGCATGCAAAGCTAACTGTAAACACCTACTTTTGTGCACATATTTGGGGCCTTTACAGTTTTTCTAGAGCATTCCAGAGATCATTGCAGCTTAGATACAAAGGAATCACAGAACGTATTGTTAACAACTATAAGCTCCCCTCGGGCCGGTGCAACCGGGTGTGCATACCGTACTTCTGCACGGGGCGGCACATCTGGGGGGTGGCAGGCTGGCAGCCGGGGCCACCAGCGAAGCTTAACCCGCTGGTGACTGAAGAAGGAGAGAGGTTGCCGGCAGAGCTCAACTTGACGGCTGAAGAAGGAGAGAGGCCGCAGACCGCCGGTGGAGCTTAACCCACCAGCGGCGAGGAAGGAGAGAGGCCGCTGGTGGCTGAGGACTGAGAGAGGCCTCCAGCGACTGAAGGAGAGGCCCATATTTTTTTTGTGTGTGTGTGCGCCCGCACACAACTTCCACCCCCCCCCCCCCCAAAAGCAGAAAGACTGTTTGGCCATGGTGGAGCTCATCCTACCATGGCTCGATTACAATAGGAGGCCCTGTTTGTATATGTGTGAACTTGTATGTAGGTATCTGTAAGAGCCTGTGTGTGTCTGGGAGAGCATGTGTGTATGTGTCCTTATGAGAGCATCTCTGTGTCTGTATGAGAGCCTATGTATGTATGTGTGTGTCTGTGTGAGAGCCTATGTGCCTGTGAATGTCTGTGAAAGCTTGTGTGTGTGTTTGTGAATGTTTGTGAGAGCCTATGTGTCACAGTCATACACACAAACACACACACACATAATGTATCTGTGAGGGAGAAGGAGCCTATGTATGTGAGAGAGAGAATGTGAGAGAATTAATGTGTTACTGTGCGTGTGTGTGAGGAAAGATAAAATTTGTACAGCCCTACCGCCCCGAATCCATGATGATCTCAGGGTGACTGGAAATCGAAAGATCCCAGGTATGGAGAGCAGGAGATTTTTAAATCCTTATTAGTTTTAATTATTGGGTGTAATTTGATGTTTCTGCTCTTTTGAAATATTTAATTTTTGGGGAGGAAATGGAACATTGTTTAATTATTGGATTTTTTTATTCATCAGATGTTATGAAATATTTTATTGGTCTTTGGGAAATTGTGGATTCTCCTATTCATTAACTGGTTTGAAATATTCCTTTTATGAATATGATTTTACTATTATGATTGATGTTTTATATTTCTTGATTTTATTATTTAATTTTTTATGAAGAATGGTAATGTTTCTGTTTTTCCATTGTTGCTGTGCATGTAGAGGCTTGTTGTGGGTTCCAGTTCAGGTCTTCTAAGCACGTTTCTATTTATACTTTCTGATCTCTTCATTCTGTATTTGGTGAGGATCTCTCTGTGTTCTGCATATGTGACAGAGGTGGGGGGGCGTGTCAGTTTTTAAAAATATAGATTGCAGGAAGGAGTGGGCTTTATTTGATGGGCTGGGACAGAGGCTGAATGAATCATGGGGGTGGGGGTGGGGGCAGCACAGTAATTGTTCGCACAGGGCAGCAAAAATCCTAGCACCGTCCCTGGCTCACCTGGATTATGACAGAGCGGCGGGGACAAGAATCCTGATCATCTGGCATGTTCCTGTAATTCTGCTACAGGCTCGATAGGGAGTTCGCTCGGTGCAAGAATACGTAGGATGTGTAGGTACCTTCGGGCCGGGACTTCCATTAGGCAAACTGGGCAGTTGCCTAGAGCACCAGTCCTTGGGGGGGCGGCAAATTCCCAATGGCGGCCAAAGAGAAGAAAATAGAGGCCCAGCCTGGGGCCACCGACTCAGCCCATCGCACGAGCACCCGAAGAGGAAAAAAAAAAAAGAGGCCTCTGGCTGCCTGCAGAGCCCGTCCTGCCAAAGACCAAAGAGCTCGGAGTTGCTGCCAGTAGTTAAGACCCCCGGGGAGCAGGGGGAGTGGTGGAAGGTGCAAGACCAAAGGTTGCCTAAGGTGCCAATTACCCTTGCACCGGCCTTACAGGTAGGCACTCTAGCTCAAGCACATGCTCTCTGGGCACTTCCCCGTTACCTGCTTCCCTAGATGTAGTTCTCTCTCTCTCTCTCTCTCTTTCCGTGTACAACAGCAAGTGAGTCTCTGGTCAGTTCCTTTTTTCAGACAGCAATTCTTGGGACCTTTTCCTCTGCTAGGCAGTCTTTCCTCTGACTCCCGTAAAGGCAAAATCCTCTTTCTCCACCCTCTCTGAAGAAATCCTTCTTAGCATGAGGAGCACGCTCCTCTTCCTTCACGCTTCAGAATATCTCAGGAATCCATTCATGGACCCCCAAGAGAAGAGCTCCCTAATCCTGGGCCCCAGTCACCTTTCCCAGGACAGGAGACGGGTCTGGCCGTCCTCTCTCCTTGGAGAGACCACCTCATCGACACCCGACTTAGCCAGAAAGACGTCTCCAAAGAAAAGCCTTTTTCCCTTTGGGAGGGAGAGACCTGAAGCACGAAGGCGCAGGAGCATCAGGGTCTCCTCTGCCATTCCTTCTCTGTGCTGACATCACATGCAGTGTCTGTGGAGGCCCTGGCGCCTAATGCTAAGGGACAGTTTTGGAGCACCCTTAATCCCCACAAAACTGTTTTAAGAGGGTGTGTTGTTATTTCGTGCGTAGCTTCTAAAAGAAGAAGTTGTTGGTGAATCTTACTGACTGAGAAAACCAAAATCGCAAGATTGGACAGGGAATATGTTCATAACAGATTGGTCTCTGTATGTGATGAAATTCAAGTGATGCAAACAAAACCTGCAATGTTGAACACAGAGATAAGTGAAAAGATGTTTGTGATTATTTTTATTTATTTATTTATTTATTTATTTATTTATTTATTTAATTCTTTTATATACCGACCTTCATGACATGAGTCATATCAAATCGGTTTACATGGAACCTGGGGGATAACATTTGTTAACGACCAATTATCAAGAGGTCATTTACAGGAGGCAATAGTTACATTTAACAAGGGGTAGCAACTTGGAATCTGGGGAAAGAGAAAGAGAGAGAGACAACATTGAGTATATTTATTTATTTATTTATTTTTAATTTTTATATACCGAAGTTCTTGTAGGGACTACAAATCAATCCGGTTTACATAAAACGAAGAACTGCTCAACAGAGAGCGGAGCTTTACATGGAACCGAGGAACATATGGAACAGTATAACTGATTGACAATTTAACATAGTGCTAAATAAAGTAATAATAGTTTAACTGGAAATAAATAAAGCAATATAATATTTTATAAAGACAGTTTAACTGTTTAACGTATCAATAAATATAAATATAAGCAATGCCAAATATATATATAAAATATAGTAAATTTTTGAGCTTAACGGTAATTGTCCAGTAGCAGATTCTAAAATTAGTACTTGATGCCGTGTTCATAATTAGGGTAATTAGGATACTTAGGAATTGTGAAGTCTGTTCGTCACCGTAAAATTAAGCGTCTGGGAAAGCTTGTTGGAAGAGAAATGTCTTCAATCTTTTTTTGAATTCTGATGACTGGGTTCTAGTCTAAGATCTGGGGGAAGCGTATTCCACTGGTGAGGGCCTGCTGAGGATAGCGCTCGTTTGCTCAATGATGATTTAATTTGTGGAGCCTGCAATGTTCCTCTGTATGTGCTTCTGATTGGTCTGGAGGAGGTGTGTGGTTGTAGTTGAGAGCTTAATGAGATGGAAGCTAGTTTATTTGTCGCTTTGTGGATGATAGTGAGTACCTTATAGAGTATCCTTTGTTTAATGGGGAGCCAATGTAAGTTCCGGAGGATTGGGGTGATATGATCTTTTTTGTTGGTGCTAGTTAGAATTCTAGCCGCTGAATTTTGAACCATCTGTAATGGTTTGATAGTGTTGGCGGGTATACCTAGTAGCAAGGAGTTGCAATATATAAGGAGTTGCAATATATAAGGGGCTTAGCTACATATATAGCGAAGTGAGCTTAAATTGTAGTGATCCTGATTCGGGCCGATTATGGGAAAGATTAGAGATAAAAATGCCACAAATTGGGCAACAAGCCCATTACTTATGCTGTTTTGGCTTTATAGTAGGATGGAATAACAACACAGCCTGGCTTAAGCAAAACTTCCCCAATATATTCAAATTCAAATATATTGCCCCTTACAATGCTGAATTTATAGTAGGATGTACATTTGTAAAAGACATGACAATATCAAAGCCTTTGTAGCATTAATTCCTTGTCTGTCCTTGACTAATACAGATAAGGAATATTTGGAGGAACCTATTCCACTAACAGAGGCCCCGATGTACGCTCAGCTCTATGCATATTTTTGGGTGTAAATCTTTAGTCCCAGTGTAGCAAGGAGTTTAGCACGCAATAAAATGCACACACAAACACGAGTAAAACTGCACCCAAATCCTCAGACCCTCTGTGCAAATCACATGTTAATCGAAACATTAGCTATTACTCAGTGATGCAGAGATGTGCATAGGGGTGACTCGTGTTTTCTTAATGTTGGATATTTAATTCCTGTTTAATTTAATTGTTAATGTATGGGGCTGAACCCTGAGTTCATGGTGTGGGGATCCGGTACTTGGGATTTTTGTGCATAAAACACAGTTTGTGCACAGATCATGTTCTCTGTGCATAAAACATGATTTGTGCACAGATCATGTTTTTTTGTGCATAAAACATTATTTGTGTGCATTGTTGTGTGCAAAACATGATTTACGGTATGTGCATAAAGGTTTTGCTTCTAGTATCTGTGTGCACAAAACATGAGAGAAGCATAAACGTTGTGCTCATAGAAATTATGGGAACAAAGCATGAGTTAGGTGCATAAAAGTTGTTCTCACAAAACAGGATCACAACATGAGTTAGGAACATGACTACTGGTCATTTTAATAGATTCCCAACTTCCAGAGCCACAGCGTACCTATGGGCAGAACTGGTGCAAAAGGAGCCCTGCTCACTGTTTATCAATTCCTCACTCTCTGTCCCTGGCAGTACTGGTGGTGGCATTGCCAAGGCCGCTGGAAGCACTAGGTAGCCTTCTAGAGTGCCATGGTTCTGGGGGGTGACAGGTGGCATCTCTATCTTCCTGCCCATGCACGGGCCTGGAAGCGGAAGTGGTGACCCAGTGGATGAAAAGATGCAGAAGTCACCCACCTCTGCCGTCAGGAACAGAGTGGCCCCACTGGAAGAAGCAACATGGTAAGAGAGGCCTTAGGAGGAGGAGGAGCAGTGTGGACTGTGATGCTGGAAGGAAGAGGCCAGAGCAGAATCAGCCCTCCCCCATCCCAAAGAAGTTGTCCCTTTGGTCACGGGGTTGAAGGAAGAGACTTATGCTGCTGCTGCTTTTGCTTCAAGAAGGGGGAAAAGTGATTGAGAGAGAATGAGAGAGCATGTGTGTGTGTGAGAGAGAAGGGGAATATGCGTAGGTGAGTAAACATGTGTGATAAAGAACATATCTGTGTGTGTGTAAGGGCATGTATATGAGTGAACATGTATAAGATATTTCTGTGTGAGTGAACGTGTGAGAGAGCACATTTGTGAGTGAACGTGTGAGAGAGCATGTGTGTGTGATTGAGCATGTGTAACTGAGTGTCTATGTGTATGAGAGAAAGAGGAGAAAGTTTGTATGCAATGAATTTCCCTGCTAATCAGCCACAATCTCAGGGTGACTGGAATCAAAATTTTCCAGGTATGGAGAGCGGAGAATATTTTTTATTTGAGTTTTTAATTAATAGATGTTCTGTTTGTCAGCTGTTTTGAAATACTTATTTTTTTGGTATGGTTTTACTATTATTAATGATTTATATTTCTTGATTGTATTGTTTGATGTTTTATGTGGAATGATGATGTTTCTGATTTTTCCATTGTTGCACATACAGTGTGTGGCTTGTTGTGGTTTCCAGTTTAAGTTTTTGTCTGCATGTTTCTATTTACACTTTATGGTCTTTTTATTCAGTATTTGGGGATGGTCTGTCTGTATTCTGCATGTGTGACCTAGGTGAGGTATTCTGCTAACATTATAGTTTTTCATTGTGCCGCTGTATGACTATTGAAGTGTCTGACAAGATATAATCATATGCAGCCAGTCCTACAGAAATTGCCTTGGCACTGGCCCGGATTTAAGATGCTTGTAATAACTCATAAATTGTTTTATACAGATACCCCTTTGTTACAGTCCGAGAGTAAAAAAACGTCCATGTGCCTACAACCCGGGATTATAGGCACCAGCAGACATGGGCAGGGCCTTTTTTGTAAGCGTCTCTAGTATTGTGGAGCGCACTGCCAGAAAAATGTCAGGAGGAATTGGATGTGAAGGTGTTTAGGAAGCAATTTAAAGCAATTTTATATAGGGAGGTATTTGGATGCTAACGGTTATTATTGGTATGTTAAGTCTTGTTTGTATTTATTTATTTAGATTTATATTTGTTTGTTGTTTATACATTTGACCTTAAGACTTTATGATATATGATATATTAATTTCCTAGCTTTTAGCTAGGAAATTAGCTGAATACAAGATTTTAAATAAATAAATGCATAACCAAATGTAATTTCTTTGCAGGGATCTATAGCAGATTGGCTTGTTCTGTTTTCCTAATAAGAGGTGTATTGGTGTTTTAGGTCCCTGGTATTCTTTTGGGACCAAGGTCACGCCTGCGTCTACTTCTAGATTATACCAGTAATACTTTCATGCCTTAAATTTAAAAATAATACATTTAACAGAGTCTTCTAGCCTTTTGTGTCATACGTTGCGTGCAGGGCAAAAGATGCACTTTTTTTCACTAGGCCCATGGGCCAGACTGCCTGGCGATGGCTCTGCCATCGTCTCCCACAGCATTGGAAACAAAGAGCAAAGACCTTAGAGCAGCCTTTTTACCGTGGAGCAACCCTTGAAATAATTTTCAGGTCTCGGGGAACCCCTGCATAAATATAAATTATACCTACAGCTCAAGGTCCGTTAGTGTGATCAGTAAGTTGCAGATATAATGATCCAATAATAATTGCCAGTGCTCTTTTGAGTAGAGAATGAGATTTTTCTGGGGATCTCTTTATTCTGGCCACTTATTAGCCTCCCTTTTTTGTTTAATTCCCCCCACCCCGGGTACATTTTACAAACTCCTGATCTCTTTTACAGGCCTGCATAGACGTAAAAAAGTGTTGTTTTTGAAACTAGAAATAGAGAATGAAATTTACTTCCTTGATGTGAAACGTGTGCTTGTTTTTGGCTGCACAAACGCAAGCGCAGACGGATTTCATCCTCACCTGAAATGAGACTATTTACGTCCTTACGCTCGAAGCTTGTTAAAGAAGAAAAAAGCTTGCTCACGCATGCAAGAAGTTGAAAACTGCGGCAAAACGTTCATTTGCTTTCCTGTGAGAGTGGCAGGATGGCGCGCGAAGTTAAAAAAAAAAATGTTTAGGGTGGGGTTTGTTTTTTTTATTCTTCAATCGTGATCTCTCGAGGAAGCCCTGGTTGAGAGAAGCTGCCTTAGAAAAATCTTTTTTTAACCGACCTCCATGAGTCTGCTCCTGTTCTACTGGACAGTATCCTCCAAAGATTTCCGGAGTGCAAGTGCCCAGATATCCAGCCCTCGTCTCATTCCACTGGAAAGGAAAATCAGAAAGGGAGGATTTGTGACAAAGTGTACTGAGTGACGTCATTTCTGGCTTATGCCAGTGAATCCAGGAAAGTCAGAAAAACGATGGATAAGTCTTCAGATGATGGCTGGAGATAGAGAGAGAAATATTTTCGGCCGTTTATTGAAAACTTAAACTGGCTCTCTCTAAAGGGAATGCTCAGAATTCCTTGATGGTTCTCCTTAAATGGCAAATTGCCAAGGGTTCAAATGCTAAGGTTAACGACATGAAAGCGGGCAACCTGTCCTCTCACCGCCGGCCAATGAAAATGGAGCAGACTGGCAAGCGTTAGGTTTAATTCTTGCGACCGGGTTAGAGCGCACTGGTCTGACAGCTCAGTGGGGGTGCTGTGCAGTGCACTGCCGTGCAGAGGGACTGCCGTTCCACTCCCAGCTCAGCCCGGGCGCAGCGCGGTGGTCATGCATTAAGAGGCATCGTGTGGCCGGTTTCGTGGCCCGTGACAGGAAGGTTCTGCTAGGAGACCTGATACATGGGCCCCTGGCCAAGGACTCACTGCGGTGTCACTGGGCTAATGTAAGCTGAGAGAGGGGCAGCACCGATCTCTATGACCCTGGATAAGTCACTTTATCTTCCAGTGCCTCAGATGGAAGTTCAGATCTGTCACTGATTCGCTCTGCCTCCGTTCTGATCCCAGCTTTCGGCGGACAGTGATCGTTATAATAACTGTATGCCCTTTCCCCTTCTGCCCTCTCACATTGACTGCTAGAAGGGTACTGTCGGTCCATCCAAACCAGAGCAGGCTATGGGTGCTGAAGGGTAAATTGTTGCGCACACTGAGATCCAGAGAGGATGAAAGTTCTGTCAGTCTGCAAATTATTATTATTATTATTATTTTTCCAATGAGGGGTGTCTGGTTATAAAAGTGCCTGTGCTGTTCTCATTAGACTTTGGGAGCAGGAAAGAAAGAGAATTTAATGATACAGATGTTAACAATATCCATCCAGTCAGCTAAAAGATGGACCCCATTATGTATTACAGGAGCTACAAGACTCGCTTCAATAGTGTGTCACAGACGGACCCGCTAGTGACATCATGGAAACGAAAGAGGAAAGAATCCAGCAACACGGACAGCGCAGGACCACTGGGAACACTCAGGTAAATGTGGGAGCCCCAGGCGCTCTCAGGTGTTACAGGATCCAGAGAATGTGGGAGCCCCAGGCGCTCTCAGGTACTCCGGTATCCAGAGTTACAGGGAACGTGGGAGCCCCAGGCGCTCTCAGGTGTTACAGGATCCAGAGAATGTGGGAGCCCCAGGCGCTCTCAGGTGTTACAGGATCCAGAGAATGTGGGAGCCCCAGGCGCTCTCAGGTACTCCGGTATCCAGAGTTACAGGGAACGTGGGAGCCCCAGGCGCTCTCAGGTGTTACAGGATCCAGAGAATGTGGGAGCCCCAGGCGCTCTCAGGTACTCCGGTATCCAGAGTTACAGGGAACGTGGGACCCCAGGCGCTCTCAGGTGTTACAGGATCCAGAGAATGTGGGAGCCCCAGGCGCTCTCAGGTACTCCAGTATCCAGAGTTACAGGGAACGTGGGACCCCAGGCGCTCTCAGGTACTCCAGTATCCAGAGTTACAGGGAACGTGGGACCCCCAGGCGCTCTCAGGTACTCCAGTATCCAGAGTTACAGGGAACGTGGGACCCCAGGCGCTCTCAGGTACTCCGGTATCCAGAGTTACAGGGAACGTGGGACCCCCAGGCGCTCTCAGGTACTCCAGGTATCCAGAGTTACAGGGAACGTGGGACCCCCAGGCGCTCTCAGGTACTCCGGTATCCAGAGTTACAGGGAACGTGGGACCCCCAGGCGCTCTCAGGTACTCCGGTATCCAGAGTTACAGGGAACGTGGGATCCCCAGGCGCTCTCAGGTACTCCGGTATCCAGAGTTACAGGGAACGTGGGAGCCCCAGGCGCTCTCAGGTACTCCGGTATCCAGAGTTACAGGGAACGTGGGACCCCCAGGCGCTCTCAGGTACTCCGGTATCCAGAGTTACAGGGAACGTGGGACCCCCAGGCGCTCTCAGGTACTCCAGTATCCAGAGTTACAGGGAACGTGGGACCCCCAGGCGCTCTCAGGTACTCCGGTATCCAGAGTTACAGGGAACGTGGGACCCCCAGGCGCTCTCAGGTACTCCGGTATCCAGAGTTACAGGGAACGTGGGAGCCCCAGGCGCTCTCAGGTACTCCGGTATCCAGAGTTACAGGGAACGTGGGACCCCCAGGCGCTCTCAGGTACTCCAGTATCCAGAGTTACAGGGAACGTGGGACCCCCAGGCGCTCTCAGGTACTCCAGTATCCAGAGTTACAGGGAACGTGGGATCTCCAGGCGCTCTCAGGTACTCCGGTATCCAGAGTTACAGGGAACGTGGGAGCCCCAGGCGCTCTCAGGTACTCCAGGTATCCAGAGTTACGGGGAACGTGGGACCCCCAGGCGCTCTCAGGTACTCCAGTATCCAGAGTTACAGGGAACGTGGGACCCCCAGGCGCTCTCAGGTACTCCGGTATCCAGAGTTACAGGGAACGTGGGACCCCCAGGCGCTCTCAGGTACTCCAGTATCCAGAGTTACAGGGAACGTGGGACCCCCAGGCGCTCTCAGGTACTCCGGTATCCAGAGTTACAGGGAACGTGGGACCCCCAGGCGCTCTCAGGTACTCCTGGTATCCAGAGTTACAGGGAACGTGGGACCCCCAGGCGCTCTCAGGTACTCCGGTATCCAGAGTTACAGGGAACGTGGGACCCCCAGGCGCTCTCAGGTACTCCAGTATCCAGAGTTACAGGGAACGTGGGATCCCCAGGCGCTCTCAGGTACTCCAGTATCCAGAGTTACAGGGAACGTGGGACCCCCAGGCGCTCTCAGGTACTCCAGTATCCAGAGTTACAGGGAACGTGGGACCCCCAGGCGCTCTCAGGTACTCCAGTATCCAGAGTTACAGGGAACGTGGGACCCCCAGGCGCTCTCAGGTACTCCAGTATCCAGAGTTACAGGGAACGTGGGACCCCCAGGCGCTCTCAGGTACTCCGGTATCCAGAGTTACAGGGAACGTGGGACCCCCAGGCGCTCTCAGGTACTCCGGTATCCAGAGTTACAGGGAACGTGGGACCCCCAGGCGCTCTCAGGTACTCCGGTATCCAGAGTTACAGGGAACGTGGGACCCCCAGGCGCTCTCAGGTACTCCAGTATCCAGAGTTACAGGGAACGTGGGACCCCCAGGCGCTCTCAGGTACTCCAGTATCCAGAGTTACAGGGAACGTGGGATCCCCAGGCGCTCTCAGGTACTCCAGTATCCAGAGTTACAGGGAACGTGGGACCCCCAGGCGCTCTCAGGTACTCCAGTATCCAGAGTTACAGGGAACGTGGGACCCCCAGGCGCTCTCAGGTACTCCAGTATCCAGAGTTACAGGGAACGTGGGACCCCCAGGCGCTCTCAGGTACTCCAGTATCCAGAGTTACAGGGAACGTGGGACCCCCAGGCGCTCTCAGGTACTCCAGTATCCAGAGTTACAGGGAACGTGGGATCTCCAGGCGCTCTCAGGTACTCCAGTATCCAGAGTTACAGGGAACGTGGGACCCCCAGGCGCTCTCAGGTACTCCAGTATCCAGAGTTACAGGGAACGTGGGATCTCCAGGCGCTCTCAGGTACTCCAGTATCCAGAGTTACAGGGAACGTGGGACCCCCAGGCGCTCTCAGGTACTCCAGGTATCCAGAGTTACAGGGAACGTGGGACCCCCAGGCGCTCTCAGGTACTCCGGTATCCAGAGTTACAGGGAACGTGGGACCCCCAGGCGCTCTCAGGTACTCCGGTATCCAGAGTTACAGGGAACGTGGGATCCCCAGGCGCTCTCAGGTACTCCGGTATCCAGAGTTACAGGGAACGTGGGACCCCCAGGCGCTCTCAGGTACTCCAGTATCCAGAGTTACAGGGAACGTGGGACCCCCAGGCGCTCTCAGGTACTCCAGTATCCAGAGTTACAGGGAACGTGGGAGCCCCAGGCGCTCTCAGGTACTCCAGTATCCAGAGTTACAGGGAACGTGGGACCCCCAGGCGCTCTCAGGTACTCCAGTATCCAGAGTTACAGGGAACGTGGGAGCCCCAGGCGCTCTCAGGTACTCCAGTATCCAGAGTTACAGGGAACGTGGGACCCCCAGGCGCTCTCAGGTACTCCAGTATCCAGAGTTACAGGGAACGTGGGACCCCAGGCGCTCTCAGGTACTCCAGTATCCAGAGTTACAGGGAACGTGGGACCCCCAGGCGCTCTCAGGTACTCCAGTATCCAGAGTTACAGGGAACGTGGGACCCCCAGGCGCTCTCAGGTACTCAGTATCCAGAGTTACAGGGAACGTGGGAGCCCCAGGCGCTCTCAGGTACTCCGGTATCCAGAGTTACAGGGAACGTGGGACCCCCAGGCGCTCTCAGGTACTCCGGTATCCAGAGTTACAGGGAACGTGGGACCCCCAGGCGCTCTCAGGTACTCCGGTATCCAGAGTTACAGGGAACGTGGGACCCCCAGGCGCTCTCAGGTACTCCGGTATCCAGAGTTACAGGGAACGTGGGATCCCCAGGCGCTCTCAGGTACTCCAGTATCCAGAGTTACAGGGAACGTGGGACCCCAGGCGCTCTCAGGTACTCCAGTATCCAGAGTTACAGGGAACGTGGGACCCCCAGGCGCTCTCAGGTACTCCGGTATCCAGAGTTACAGGGAACGTGGGACCCCCAGGCGCTCTCAGGTACTCCAGTATCCAGAGTTACAGGGAACGTGGGATCCCCAGGCGCTCTCAGGTACTCCAGTATCCAGAGTTACAGGGAACGTGGGACCCCCAGGCGCTCTCAGGTACTCCAGTATCCAGAGTTACAGGGAACGTGGGACCCCCAGGCGCTCTCAGGTACTCCGGTATCCAGAGTTACAGGGAACGTGGGAGCCCCCAGGCGCTCTCAGGTACTCCTGTATCCAGAGTTACAGGGAACGTGGGACCCCCAGGCGCTCTCAGGTACTCCAGTATCCAGAGTTACAGGGAACGTGGGACCCCCAGGCGCTCTCAGGTACTCCGGTATCCAGAGTTACAGGGAACGTGGGACCCCCAGGCGCTCTCAGGTACTCCAGTATCCAGAGTTACAGGGAACGTGGGACCCCCAGGCGCTCTCAGGTACTCCAGTATCCAGAGTTACAGGGAACGTGGGACCCCCAGGCGCTCTCAGGTACTCCGGTATCCAGAGTTACAGGGAACGTGGGACCCCCAGGCGCTCTCAGGTACTCCGGTATCCAGAGTTACAGGGAACGTGGGACCCCCAGGCGCTCTCAGGTACTCCGGTATCCAGAGTTACAGGGAACGTGGGACCCCCAGGCGCTCTCAGGTACTCCGGTATCCAGAGTTACAGGGAACGTGGGACCCCCAGGCGCTCTCAGGTACTCCGGTATCCAGAGTTACAGGGAACGTGGGACCCCCAGGCGCTCTCAGGTACTCCGGTATCCAGAGTTACAGGGAACGTGGGAGCCCCAGGCGCTCTCAGGTACTCCGGTATCCAGAGTTACAGGGAACGTGGGACCCCCAGGCGCTCTCAGGTACTCCGGTATCCAGAGTTACAGGGAACGTGGGACCCCCAGGCGCTCTCAGGTACTCCGGTATCCAGAGTTACAGGGAACGTGGGACCCCCAGGCGCTCTCAGGTACTCCAGGTATCCAGAGTTACAGGGAACGTGGGATCCCCAGGCGCTCTCAGGTACTCCGGTATCCAGAGTTACAGGGAACGTGGGACCCCCAGGCGCTCTCAGGTACTCCGGTATCCAGAGTTACAGGGAACGTGGGACCCCCAGGCGCTCTCAGGTACTCCGGTATCCAGAGTTACAGGGAACGTGGGACCCCCAGGCGCTCTCAGGTACTCCGGTATCCAGAGTTACAGGGAACGTGGGATCCCCAGGCGCTCTCAGGTACTCCGGTATCCAGAGTTACAGGGAACGTGGGACCCCCAGGCGCTCTCAGGTACTCCGGTATCCAGAGTTACAGGGAACGTGGGACCCCCAGGCGCTCTCAGGTACTCCAGTATCCAGAGTTACAGGGAACGTGGGACCCCCAGGCGCTCTCAGGTACTCCAGTATCCAGAGTTACAGGGAACGTGGGACCCCCAGGCGCTCTCAGGTACTCCAGTATCCAGAGTTACAGGGAACGTGGGACCCCCAGGCGCTCTCAGGTACTCCGGTATCCAGAGTTACAGGGAACGTGGGACCCCCAGGCGCTCTCAGGTACTCCGGTATCCAGAGTTACAGGGAACGTGGGACCCCCAGGCGCTCTCAGGTACTCCAGGTATCCAGAGTTACAGGGAACGTGGGACCCCCAGGCGCTCTCAGGTACTCCAGTATCCAGAGTTACAGGGAACGTGGGACCCCCAGGCGCTCTCAGGTACTCCAGTATCCAGAGTTACAGGGAACGTGGGACCCCCAGGCGCTCTCAGGTACTCCAGTATCCAGAGTTACAGGGAACGTGGGAGCCCCAGGCGCTCTCAGGTACTCCAGTATCCAGAGTTACAGGGAACGTGGGAGCCCCAGGCGCTCTCAGGTACTCCAGTATCCAGAGTTACAGGGAACGTGGGATCCCCAGGCGCTCTCAGGTACTCCAGTATCCAGAGTTACAGGGAACGTGGGAGCCCCAGGCGCTCTCAGGTACTCCAGTATCCAGAGTTACAGGGAACGTGGGACCCCCAGGCGCTCTCAGGTACTCCAGTATCCAGAGTTACAGGGAACGTGGGACCCCCAGGCGCTCTCAGGTACTCCAGTATCCAGAGTTACAGGGAACGTGGGATCCCCAGGCGCTCTCAGGTACTCCAGTATCCAGAGTTACAGGGAACGTGGGACCCCAGGCGCTCTCAGGTACTCCAGTATCCAGAGTTACAGGGAACGTGGGACCCCCAGGCGCTCTCAGGTACTCCGGTATCCAGAGTTACAGGGAACGTGGGACCCCCAGGCGCTCTCAGGTACTCCAGTATCCAGAGTTACAGGGAACGTGGGATCCCCAGGCGCTCTCAGGTACTCCGGTATCCAGAGTTACAGGGAACGTGGGATCCCCAGGCGCTCTCAGGTACTCCAGTATCCAGAGTTACAGGGAACGTGGGATCTCCAGGCGCTCTCAGGTATTTCAGGATCCAGAGATACAGAGAATACGCGAATCCCTGACAGACTTTGGTACCACAGAACCCAAGAGATACAGACTGCACAAGACTCCTGGTCACTATAATATCTCTCGCGGAAGCGAGAGGATTAAAAATAGAGAAAATGAGAGCAGTTAAGGAGCCCAAAGCTCATCTAGTCTGTCCAGTCCCAGCACAGTACCTCAGAGCCTACCTGATCTCAGGTTTTACCCTCACACCTTCATATCTAGGAATTCTCTGTTCTTATCCCAAACTTTACCATTCCAATCTCACATATAATGATCCTCTGTGCTTATCCAAAGATTTATCCTCCCATCCACATATATAATGATCCCCTGTGCTTATCCAAGGGTTTAGCCTCCTATCCTCGCATATAATGATCCCCTGTGCTTATCCAAGGGTTTACCCTCCCATCCATGCATATAATGATCCCCTGTGCTTATCCAAGGGTTTACCCTCCTATCCTTGCATATAATGATCCCCTGTGCTTATCCAAGGGTTTAGCCTCCTATCCTCGCATATAATGATCCCCTGTGCTTATCCAAGGGTTTACCCTCCTATCCTCGCATATAATGATCCCCTGTGCTTATCCAAGGGTTTACCCTCCCATCCATGCATATAATGATCCCCTGTGCTTATCCAAGGGTTTACCCTCCTATCCTCGCATATAATGATCCCCTGTGCTTATCCAAGGGTTTACCCTCCTATCCATGCATATAATGATCCCCTGTGCTTATCCAAGGGTTTACCCTCCCATCCTCGTATATAATGATCCCCTGTGCTTATCCAAGGGTTTACCCTCCCATCCTCGTATATAATGATCCCCTGTGCTTATCCAAGGATTTACCCTCCCATCCACGCATATAAGGATCCCCTGTGCTTATCCAAGGGTTTACCTTTCCATCCTCGCATATAAGGATCCCCTGTGCTTATCCAAGGGTTTACCCTCCCATCCACGCATATAAGGATCCCCTGTGCTTATCCAAGGGTTTACCCTCCCATCCACGCATATAAGGATCCCCTGTGCTTATCCAAAGGTTTAGCCTCCCATCCACGCATATAATGATCCCCTGTGTTTGTCCAAGGGTTTACCCTCCGATCCACGCATATAATAATAATGATCTCTTGTGCTTATCCAAGGGTTTAGCCTCCCATCCACGCATATAATAATAATGATCTCTTGTGCTTATCCAAGGGTTTAGCCTCCCATCCACGCATATAAGAATCCCCTGTGCTTATCCAAGGGTTTAGCCTCCCATCCACGCATAGAAGGATCCCCTGTGCTTATCCTTGGGTTTACCCTCCCATCCACGCATATAATGATCCCCTGTGCTTATCCAAGGGTTTACCCTCCCATCCACGCATATAATGATCTCCTGTGTTTATCCAAGGGTTTACCCTCCCATCCACGCATATAATTATTTATTTATTTATTTATAACTTTTTCTATACCGAAGTTCAGGTAACAGAGTTACTTATCACTCCGGTTTACATTGCAACAGATATAAATATTAAACAATGACAAGTGTCTTACAGAGAACAGGGAGAGACAATTTGGATAACATAACTGGGAACAAGAACATTACAAACTATTAATGCGAAACAAGTCCATGGAGAGGGAGATTAGCTATTGGTGTCGACAGTCTGTGGGAGTTGAGGAGTACTTAGTAAGTTATGGGAATGCTTGACCGAATAGCCATGTCTTGAGTCTTTTTTTGAATGTGCTGTGGCAGTGTATCAACCTTAGTTCCGGAGGAAGAAAATTCCACTGTTTAGGGCCTGCTGTAGATAGAGCTCTTTTACTTAATGATGTTTTCATGGGAGGCGCGTGTAGAGTTCCTCTTTGTGCTAATCTTATTGGTCGTGAAGATGTGTGAAGTTGGAGAGGGATTCTGAGGTCCGGTGGGGTGTTATTGAAAATGGCTTTGTGGGTGATTGATAGAAGTTTGAAGAGGATTCGAAATTTGACTGGAAGCCAGTGGAGCTTTTTTAGAATTGGTGTTATATGGTCTCTTTTGCTGGATTTGGTGAGACATCTTGCTGTTGCGTTCTGTAACAGTTGGAGGGGTTTTAGGGAGTAGACTGGGAGACCGTGTAGAAGTGAGTTACAGTAATCTATTTTCGAGAAAATGATGGATTGTAACACTGCTCTGAAATCACGGAAATGGAGGAGGGGACGAAGCCTTTTTAGAACTTGAAGTTTGTAGTAGCACTCTTTGATCGTAATGTTGATGAAACCAGTGAAGCTTAGTTGGTTATCCATGACCACCCCAAGGTTTCTGACTTGTGTGGAGAAGACTGGGAGTGGTGTAAGGTGAGAGCTGTTCAATGGAAGGGTGCCGTCTTGAGTGATCAGGAGGAATTCTGTCTTGTCGGTGTTGAGAATCAGGTTGAGATTTGACAGTAGTTTGTTGATGGAGAGGAGGCAGGAGTTCCAAACAAGTAAGGTCTTTTCTAGTGATTCGGTGATAGGGATAAGGATTTGGACGTCATCGGCATATAAGTGATGGGTTAACTTTAGATTTGAGAGTAGCTGACAAAGCGGGAGAAGATAGATATTGAATAACGTAGGGGATAGCGAAGAGCCTTGAGGGACCCCTAATGTGGAACTGAACGGTGGAGACTCTTTGCTATTGATCTTGACTTTGTAGTTTCTGTTTTGGAGGAAGGATTTGAACCAGTTTAGGGCTTTGTTTTTGATGCCTATCTCTGATAATCTTTCGATGAGAAAATCATGGTTGACCGTGTCAAATGCGGCCGAGAGATCAAGGAGGATGAGTAAACAGGGATGTTTGCTTTCTAGATTCATGAGAATGTTATCTGACAGAGATAAAAGAAGAGTTTCGGTACTACGGAGTTTGCGAAAGCCGAATTGAGCCGGGGAGAGGATATCGTTATTGTCGAGGAATTCCGAGAGCTGTTTGTTGACAATTCTTTCCAGGATTTTGGCAATGACTTGAAGATTAACAATGGGACGGAAATTTGCTGGGTTATCTGTAGAGAGATTAGGTTTTTTTAATAATGGTTTTAAGATAGCAAGTTTGAGAGGGTCCGGGACTAGGCCCTGTGATAGCGAGGCATTGATGATCTGGGAGATAGGCTTAGCAACGTCTTTAGCGCAAGCTATGAGCAGGTTAGCTGGAATTGCGTCGAGAGGGTGGGATGATGGCTTGATTTTCTTTAGCAGGTTTTCTATCTCTAAGGAAGAAGTAAGCTATGGTAGTGGTAGTGGTGGCGGCGGCTGTCTGGCGGGAAGGTGTTCTGGTGCATCCTTATTTGGACGACTGGCTGACCAGGATGAAGTCTATCTTTGTCGTCCGTGTAAAAAGTGACAGGGTTACTCGAGTCTCTTGGCTGGGTAGTGAACGTGTCGAAAAGTCAGTTGGTGCCATCACAGTCCATGGAGTATCTTGGTGCCCGTTTGATACACAGTTGGGCAAGGTTTTTCTCACAGAGGATCATGTTCAGAAGCTCCAGGGGCAGATTTGGCAATCATTGCAGTTACCAATGCCCAGGGTCTGGGACTATTTGCAGGTTTTGGCCTCTATGGCATTGACCTTGGAGTTAGTACCATGGGCGTTTGCACACAGGAGGCACTTGCAGGTGGCTCTTTTGGCTCGGTGGAATCCACTCTCAGAAGAATTTCATCTTTTCTTGCTACTCGAGGAAGAAGCGAGAGACAGTCTATCTTGGTGGTTGCTACGTGCAATTTGGTTTGTGGTGTGGAACTCGAGGTTCCGGATTGAGTGGTACTTACTACTAATGCAAGTCTCTCTGGCTGGGGAACAGTTTGACAGAATCAGTCTGCTCAAAATTGTTGGTCTGGGGAAGAGGTTTCCTAGTCAATCAGTTGTTTGGAGACCAGGGCAGTGCACTTGACCTTACTAATTTTTCTTCCTATGGTGAAGGATTGGTCGGTTAGAGTTCTTTCTGACAATGCGACCATGGTGGCGTATATCAATCAGCAGGGCCTGTATCAAGAGTCGAGCGATAGCACAAGAGGCTCAGGAGTTAATGCGTTGGGCGGAACTTCACCTGGAATGGATTGCGGCATCACACATCGTGGGGATCAAAAACATCCAAGCATATTTTTTGAGTCACAAGCTTTCAGATCCGGGAGAGTGGGAAATCTCAGAGACAATAGTGCAGCTCATCTGCGAGAGGTGGGGTTTGCCGCACGTGGATCTAATGGCAATGTGCCGGAATGCCAAGGCAGTTGGTTTTTCAGTCGGCGAAAGGAGCACGGGGCTGAGGGCATTGATGCTGTAGTAGTGCTTGGCCTCGATGGGTACTGCTGTACGTCTTCCCTCTGTGGCCGCTAATAGACAAAGTGTTGTGAAGGGTAGAGAAACATCAGGGTGAAGTGGTGCTTGTGGCTCCGGAGTGGCCACATCGGCCGTGGTTCATAGATCTGGTCAACTTGGCCGTGGATGGTCCGATTTGCTTCGGACATCTAAAAGGCCTTCTTCGTCTGGGACCCATATTTTCAGACCAGGCTGCTCACTTTTGTCTAGCGGCAAGGCTTTTGAAAGGAGGCGTTTGAGGCACAAAAGCTATCCCAAGGCAGTGATTACAACGCTTTTGCAGGCTAGGAGAAAGTTGACCTGTCTTTCCTATGTGAGAGTCTGGAAGGTGTTTGAAGCATGGTGTACGACCTCTGGACGCTGTGGTTGTAGATATCTTATCCTTTTTGCAGGAAGGTTTGGTCAAGGGCCTGGCTCTAAATTCTCTTAAGGTTCAGGTGGCTGCTTTAGGTTGTCTTAGAGGTAAGACTGAAGGTTCTTCCTTGTCGTCTCTTCCAAATGTTATTCATTTTCTACAGGGTGCAAAGATTTTGTGTCCTCTGGTGTGGAGATTTTTCCCACCTTGGAGTCTTAATCTTGACCTCAAAGGTTTGTGTGAGGCTTCTTTTGATCCACTCAGAAGGGCGACTCTTAAGGATTTGATGCTTAAGGTTGTTTTCCTGGTAGCAATCTGTTCAGCTAGGAGAATTCCCAAATTACAGGCCTTGTCATGCCATGATCCCTTTCTTAGGATTTCTGACTCGGGGGTGTCCTTGTGTACGGTACCTTCTTTTTTACCAAAGGTAATTTCGGCGTTTCACATGAATCAGACAGTAGAACTTCCAGCTTTTCCAGATGTGGACGCTTCTGCTCCTCACACGTGGGAGCTTAAGATTTTGGATGTATGCAGGACATTATTAAGATATCTGAAAGTTACTAATGATTTTCGTAGGTCGGATCATCTTTTTGTCCTATGGAGTGGTCCAAAAAGAGGTTTGCAGGCATCTAAGACTACCATTGCACTGTGCCTTGAGGCTATTGCTTTGGCCTACATATCCAAGGATCGTCTGGTTCCTAAGGGATTACATGCTCATTTGACGAGCTCTCAGGCTGCTTCATGGGTGAAGGCTCAGTTTCTCCGTAGGAGATATTCAGGGCGGCAACTTGGAAGTCACTGTATACTTTTACAAGACACTATCATCTGGATGTGGGAGATACAGATTCTCAATCCTTTGGTGAAAGTGTTTTGCGAGCGGGATTCTCAAGATCCCACCCAGAGTAGGGAGCTTTGGTACATCACATGAGTCTGGACTGATCTGGGTACGTACAGGGAAAGGAAAATTGTTTCGTAACTGCTAATTTTCATTCCTGTAGTACCACAAATCAGTCCAGAACCTGCACAATCTTTGGAGAGGGATAGTTGTCCGCTCAGTCTATTTTCTGGTTTTTCTATAATGCAGATTGTTTTAAAAGAAATAACAAAATTCATCAAAAAAATGTTTCTTAGGTTCAATACTGAGAAGCTGCAGGTGGCACACGAGGTTAAGTGTCAGTAAAACTTTCTCTGTCTCCATCTGCTGGTTGGGAGGCAAAACCATCCTCAGGCAGTCTGTGTACCTTATTTTCGCCCAAGTTCTTCATCAACTGTTTCAAATCCTCTCCAAGCAAAAGTTTACCCTTAAATGGCAGAGAACTCAACTGCGACTTGGAGGACACATCAGCGAACCAATTGCACAACCATAATAGTCTCCCAGTAGTCTGGACTAATCTGTGGTACCGCAGGAATAAAAATTAGCAGATAAGAACCAATTTTCCTTTACTCCCAAATGCAAGGCTCTACACTTTTTGGGAGAGGGATGGGGATGAATTACTGATGACAGGAGAGGAATCTGCTTGTGATCACAACGGATCGCTCTCAAGTTGGCGAGTTGATGCCATCCCAAGTTCAGCCTCACCGCAGAAAGTTGTGTCTTTGCTCACAGGTTCTCTGTGTTCGGCCTCGGATCCAGGGCCTATCCCCATTTCTGCGCCTTCGCCCATGCTGTGGACACGCGACTGGAGGAGCTGGGCGGGGAGCGCATCCAGGAAATGGGGGAGGGAGACGAGCTGTGTGGCCAGGAAGAAGCCTTCCGCGTCTGGGCGAAGAACGTCTTCAAGGTGAGAAGTGGGGTGGGGGGGGGGGATCCCCTGCCACCACGTCCAGCTCCGTCCTGGTGAGGCAGCCTTCGGCCCAACCCCAGCAGCTGAGCTGAAGGAAAGGTCTCAGCACGGCTCAGAGCTTGTTTCCCATGCTTTTCCAAAGCCGAGTCAGATTCATATTGCTTTCTTGGCCTGACAAAGTAGTATTCATAATAATTTAAATGAAAGGAGAAAAAAAGAAATAAAAAATTAAAAAATAATAATAACAGTAAAATTACAGGTTACAGAAAATACAACAACAAGGACAAATCTCAGATTTTGGTGCTGCTTCATATTGTCCCTGGTCAGGTGGTGGGCCTGGTGGCAGGATACCCCATACAATACTCTGCTGCTATTTCTCCTCTTTCCCCAGGATTATACAGAGGTTTTACCTGCTCATTCTTTGGTGGGAAGTCTTGGATTTTCTCTGACAGCTTTGGGAAATGTGCATCTCTGATATCTTTGTAATTTGCACAGCACAGGAGGAAATGCATTTCCGTTTCTCTTTAACCAGTGTTGCATTGCATGCAAAGCTTGGCTTCTTGGGGTTTCCAATTCATTTTATGTTTGCTTCCTTTTATTCCTAGTCTGCAATCACTTATTCTGCATTTGGTGTGAGTCTGTCTGATTTTTATGTTTGTGATCGAGGTGAGGTATTCTGTTAGTGAGTATTTATTATGTTTGGATCTGTAGCAGTCTAGCTTGTCTAATTTTTCAATTTGCATCTCCCAATAGCAGATATATTGGTGTTCTAGGGCATTCTGGGATATGGAGGAAGGGTGCCAATAAATAAGGAGGTATATGAAGGAAAGGAAGAAGAATGAGAGGATAGGGCACGTAGGGCAGTCCCTTAATCCTGGACATTGACTTCTCTTTATTTCTGAAGGCTCTAATATGTTTGGAAATAAAGCTTTCAGCCTCAGAGAATTCTCTGTTTCTTGGAGGACCGATCCTGCATTTAAAAATGTAACAGCTGGGGCTCGTTGCATCCGTTGGTAGATTGAGCCTTTCTCCCCGAATCGTCGGTTCAGTGTGCTGCGGCAGTCAAAAAAGCAAACAGAATGTTGGGAATTATTAGAAAGGGAATGGTGAATAAAACGGAAAATGTCATAATGCCTCTGTATCGCTCCATGGTGAGACCGCACCTTGAATACTGTGTACAATTCTGGTCGCCGCATCTCAAAAAAGATATAATTGCAATGGAGAAGGTACAGAGAAGGGCTACCAAAATGATAAGGGGAATGAAACAGCTCCCCTATGAGGAAAGACTAAAGAGGTTAGGACTTTTCAGCTTGGAGAAGAGACGACTGAGGGGGGATATGATAGAGGTGTTTAAAATCATGAGAGGTCTAGAACGGGTAGATGTGAATCGGTTATTTACTCTTTCGGATAGTAGAAAGACTAGGGGGCACTCCATGAAGTTAGCATGGGGCACATTTAAAACTAATCGGAGAAAGTTCTTTTTTACTCAACGCACAATTAAACTCTGGAATTTGTTGCCAGAGAATGTGGTTAGTGCAGTTAGTGTAGCTGTGTTTAAAAAAGGATTGGATAAGTTCTTGGAGGAGAAGTCCATTACCTGCTATTAAGTTCACTTAGAGAATAGCCACTGCCATTAGCAATGGTAACATGGAATAGACTTAGTGTTTGGGTACTTGCCAGGTTCTTATGGCCTGGATTGGTCACTATTGGACACAGGATGCTGGGCTTGATGGACCCTTGGTCTGACCCAGTATGGCATTTTCTTCTGTTCTTCTGTTCTTATTTATTTCTGGAAACATTTGTTCTTCTGTTGAGGAGGAACTCAGATTCCTGTTACCTACCCACCCTGACTATTTCAGTCCCAAGCACAGTGTAGGAGAAATACTTGCAGTAGGCTCTGACCCTGCAGACACACAGAGTACTGTCTGTCTACAGGGGCCAAGAGGAGGTGTTGCAGTGTTAGAGATCCTGCTGCCCCCTTCACTGCTTGGATGCCTAAAGCATTGAGCTGCTGCCCCTCCCTCACTGATGTCATTGGGGGTCATCCTGAAGAGGTGTCCTAAAGGGGGTTGCCCCTTGGAGAGCCCCTGGGAGTAATTGGCTTGGGGGGGGGGGGGGTGAGATTGAGTGAGTTTTACAGCAGCTTTGATGGGTTTGTTTAAATGTATATTGTTGTTTTGCATTTATATTGGTCAATATCCAAAACCAGTTAGACGGATAAAACAGAGGCATTCTGCAGATGTTTCGGGAAGGGGGTTAGTTGTCTGGCTAACTTAGCCAATTTTCATATCTATTCAGCTAAGCCAGCCAGAGAAACTTTAAACCTGTTTCAGAGAAGGGCTAAAAATTACCCGGCCTTGTGTGGCAGGATAACCTGCTATTTAACTGGATGTCTTCAAACAATATCCAGGAAGGCTGCTTAATAAAGCCGTGGAAGCAGAAATGCGCAATAAGCAGCCTAATGTCCAAAATTAGAATTTATTATGTAGAATCAAAATATGCAATAGGCCCGACTCCAGCTGAGTTTCGCCCTCTTTCAATAGGGCTGCATCAGGGGAGCATTCAGATACTGACTCGGTGTACAGCAACACTTTCAGCAGGTAAAATATTCAGAATGACAGTAGTGCAAATCGCTGCGATCTCTTCGGAGAACATTGAAACGCCGGCATCGGCGTGAACATTTGAAAACTGACTCGGTGTGCAACAATACTTTCAACAGGTAAAGTATTGAGGATCTCAGTAGTGCAAATCGCTGCGATCTCTTCAAAAAACATTTTTTAAGAGATCGCAGCGATTTGCACTACTGTCATTCTGAATATTTTACCTGCTGAAAGTGTTGCTGTACACCGAGTCAGTATCTGAATGCTCCCCTGATGCAGCCCTATTGAAAGAGGGCGAAACTCGGCTGGAGTCGGGCCTATTGCATATTTTGATTCTACATAATAAATTCTAATTTTGGACATTAGGCTGCTTATTGCGCATTTCTGCTTCAAACAATATCCAGCTAAATAGCGCTGTAAAAATTAAAAAAAAAAAGAAAAGGGGCCTATGGCCTAAGAATCTCTCTTCCCCAATCTATTTTAATAGTTGGCCCTGTTGGGTCAGGCAGCCCCCATCTGCCCATCCCCTTCTAAAATCAGAGTAAAGTGCTGCGGAGTTTTCTCCCCTCCCCTCCCTCATTGTGAATCTTAACTTGCCAGCTGGCTCCCCCTAGGATCCACCTGCAGTCTCAATTAGCACCAGTAACCCCCACCCCCCCCCCCAATACCAAAATCACGGCCTTGCTGGGAGAGAGATCTAAACTCACCGGCTCCCGGTAATCCAGCGTGAGAAGAGTGTGAGGCTTGGTGACTTTGTAGGCCGCTTTTTGGGGGGGTAACCCTTCTGGGCTAAAAAGGCGGGGTATAAAATGTATTTATTTATTTTATTTATTTAACTTCTTTTACTATACCGACACTCAAGACCAGGTCTTATCGTACCGGTTTACATTAGAACAAGGGGAAAAATCATATAGACATATAAGGTAAGTTTCACGGATGATTAAGTGGAAGAAGCCGAAGGTGCCCTGTCCCCCCCCCCTCATACCCAACAAATGTGCCCGAGCGCCGGCCCCAGTGAGGTCAGTGATGTTGCCCGCCAGCCACAGCATCTTTAGGCCAGGGGGCCGCATGGCGGCGATTGTTTCACATCTGGAAGCCAGATGTGTGCTCCGGGGATCCCTCCGGCCGGCTCTGGACCTGCCTGCGGGGCAGGTTTGCGGTGAGGCCTTCCTGGCCCATAGTGTGAAAAGTCACTTAGGGGAAAAACTGCAAGATAAGATAGGGAAGGGAGCGTGATGATGACCGGGGGGGGGGGGGGGGGGGGGGAGGGAACAATCCGGGGAGGAGGATGTGAGAAATCTTGAACTGACATGGAAGAAATTTTATTTTAATTATTTGTTCGATTTTTATTTTCCGCCTTTCAGGGCACTTCAAAGCATATTACAGTCAGGGACTTTGTAGGGTATTTGGCTGTCCCCAGAATGTGCCAAAAAAAATAAAAAAATAAATCATGAGATGGCATCGATGAAAACATCGCTCAATTCACACCTTTCCCCTTCTGATCCCCCGAGAGCCTTATCAGGAGCTGTAGCAGCGCCAGCAGCAACGCCCCCCCCCCCCCCTGCTGACATCATCAGGGACCTGCTGCCCCCATGACAAACGCTCTTGGGGTGGGAGACAAAGCAAAGCCCCTTGCTCCCTTGCCTTTCCCCACCCCTCACGCTATCTCCCTGCCCTTCCTGTGCTCCTGTGGTGTGAAAGTAAGATAGGTGCAGCTGGTGTGTGCAGGGCTGCGATTGCCCTCCAGACACCCCCCCCCCCCCCCCCCCTTGCTTGTCTTTCCTTCTCCTGAGGTGTGACTCATTTCCCTGGCTTCCTCCCTTTCTGGTAGGATCCAGAGGGGGGGAAGGCTCCCTGCCGGCACTTCTGTAAACATTGCCAAGGCAGAGTTGTGCCTGTGCTCTCCCCGCCGCCGCTTCCCCCTCCTGCTCCACCCTGTACAAGAAGATCCTGAGACTTGCTGCTTTCCGGTGTTCTCGCTCTGCCTACGAAAATGATTTTTTTTTTTTAAATTAAACTCAGAATGGAGGAGAGGAGCTGGGAGTCCTCATATCAAGACCCCCCCCCCCCTCCCCACTTTGCTCTAAGGCTGGGGTCCTTGGCGATAGTCCTTGAGGACCTCGGACACACTTGGTTTTCAGAATATCCACGCTGAATATTCATGCGATTTAGTTTCTTATAGTCGTGCCAGTTTGACTGACTTATTTGGCTTACCCTGGAAAGAAGAACTGCTTGAGCTATATTTGGAGGACTGGAGTTGAGACCTCCATCTGCCCTCAGACAGATGGAGAGCTCTCTTCCTGCACAAGAGGGGAGCAAATTCTCGGGGTGCCAGGAAACCTGGGGGGTGAGGTGCCAGAAACGGTGAGGCTGCAGGAACCAGAATCAGTTCTCTAAAATGCTGGGGTGTTTACCCCAGTCCTCGGGTCCCCGGTTCAATTGCTGAGTAGAGCCTTCTGCTTGAATCCCAGGTTGGCTAGGGCTGGGGATGCTGCCGAAGCAGCGTTCATAAGAATAGAAGAAATGCTACACTGGGTCAGATCAATGATTCATCAAGCCCAGTGTCCTGTCTCCAACGTCATCCAAACCAGGTCACAAGTATCCATCAGGATCCCAAAGAATAGATCCAAAACTTCTTTCTCATAACCAGGGATACGCAGTGGCTTTCTTAAGTCTACGTGGCTAATAGTAATTTATGGACATTTCCCCCAAGAATTAATCTAAATCTTTTTTAAACCTAGCTGCACTAACTTCTTTCATCACATCCTCTGGCTACAAATTCCACAGTTTAGTTGTGCACTGAATAGAAAACTATTTTCTCCAATTCGTTTTAAAAGTGCTACCTATTAGCTTCATGGAGTGTGCCCTAGTTGCACTATTTGAAAGGGTAAATAACCATTCCCTGTTTACGCATTCCACCCCACTCGTGATTTCATAGCCCCCTGGGAGAGAGGGAGTCGCTTTGGGGTCTCACTTAGTGGCTGGAATCGGGAGCCAGGATTGCAGGGCCCAACCCCACCAGCCCAGAACCGGCACTGCAATGACCACATTATGTACCGAGGGGCAGGAAGAGGGGAGTCCTAAAAGCAAAATATCCTCGGCTAGCCGCAAATGAACGCTCCTGGTGCCGGATCCCAACCCCGATTCCCACCGAGCTGGAAGTACAAAGGAGCAGGAGGAAACGTCAGAGTCAAACAAAAGTCAGTGGGACCTCTGCCCTCTCTGGCAATTTTTTTTTAGATGCCTGATCAACATGGGTAAAAGGCTTTGACAGTCAAGCAACACATATATCGCTTTTGAAAATGGACCTCGAAATGTTTAACGGTTTGTAGTCTGAGCTTACCTGTGCAACCTGAAAGAAACCTTCCTTCACTTTCCCTACCCACAATGCACGACTGCATTAATTTGCCTTGAAACCTACCTGGCTTGATCGCTTTTCAGGCTCTCGTATTGTTCAGTCTCGTAGGTGGTGTCCATAGCTAGCCGTAGCATGAAGGCTTTGGGGGGGGGGGGGCATCCAGTTATTTTGGGGGTTCATCCGCCTTTTCTCCCTCTGCACAATCCTAACCCTGTCCCCTTCCCCTCCAACACTCACAGCCTACATGATCCTTTCTTTCAGCACCGAGTCCCACACAAAACAGGCCGACGCAATATGGACGCGCTAAAAATGGGCATCCAAACTGGGATAAATTGTGTGTCCCTCGGGCGTCCAGGAGACATGGCAGTGTGCACAGCCAGGGGTTAGGAAAATGGATGCTGGCAAATTGAGCTTCTCTTTTCCTAACCTGACCGCCGTCAAGACTTTTTTTTTTTTTCAAGTTGCTGCTTTCTGTGGTTCCTCTGACTTATTATTGCGACGATATTAAGTCTGAGGAGCCACAGAAAAGCAGTATTTTCTGCTTTTCTGTTGACGGCTTGGGGCGCCTCAAGACTTAACGCCAGCTCCGGGGATGGCTTTAATTTTTGAAGGCTAAAACGTACACGTCAGGCGCACAGTGATTTTTTTTTTTACATCTTGGCTGCTAGCTAATAGCCTCATCAACATGGCATTTATATGTGATGAGCGCTATTAGCTACGAGCAAGTTCGGACACGTGTTTTGGACGCAATAATCCCATTATCGCATCAGGATTTATTCTAGCACGTCCAAAACGCACGTCCAACCACGCGTCAAGCTGCTCGCCAGGGTGAATGCACTGTATTGCATCGGCACCGATTTTTCTTTCCCTTCATCTTCTCTCTCTCGCCCTTTCACCCGCCCCCCCCCCCTCCCACCACATATATATGATCTGCTTCCAGTGCCCTGAGGAAACAAATGATCCTACTAGCAGATTGTATTCTTACAGGACTTCAGAAAGAGCCTTCTCATGGAATCCCAGGTCTCCCGCAATTCCCAGCGCTAACTTTGAACAGCCCAGCCCAGTTAACATGCAACAGGGCCTACACGTTGACTATTGTAACTCAATGTGGAGGACTTGCCTTACCCTAGTTCTTACCATCCAACACTCCACTGACATCATCTGCCTGCAAGAGACCCAAATAAATAAATAAATAAATAAATAAATATTGAGTTACAATAGTCAACGTGTAGGCCCTGTTGCGTGTTAACTGGGCTGGGCTGTTCAAAGTTAGCGCTGGGAATTGCGGGAGACCTGAGATTCCATGAGAAGGCTCTTTCTGAAGTCCTGTAAGAATACAATCTGCTAGTAGGATCATTTGTTTCCTCAGGGCACTGGAAGCAGATCATATATATGTGGTGGGAGGGGGGGGGGTGAAAGGGCGAGAGAGAGAAGATGAGGGGAAAGAAAAATATAGAAGATATATATATATATATATATATATATATATATATATATATATATATATTTATTTAAAATGTTTAGTACCCACGCCCTCTAAGGTTCGGGGTGGGGTACAGCGCAACATGCATAGTAAAGC
Source organism: Rhinatrema bivittatum (assembly GCF_901001135.1). Lineage (NCBI taxonomy): Eukaryota > Metazoa > Chordata > Amphibia > Gymnophiona > Rhinatrematidae > Rhinatrema > Rhinatrema bivittatum. Next base: position 45,973,938 of record NC_042616.1, on the reverse strand, counting down.
AAATCAAAATAATCAGATAAAAACAAAAACAGGCCAAGACAAATATAGACTCGCACAATATGCTGCTAGGAGACAGTAAAAAGCATGGGCTCATAGATGATAAATTTTAAGCAGATGACTCAAACGTTTCCTTACTTAGAAGCGTCTTTAATGCTTTTTCAAATGCCTTTGGGTCTTTTAAGTTATGCAGGGCTGCTGACAGAGAGTTCTGCATGGCGGGGCCTGCCGCAGAGAATGCTCTTTTGTGTGTTTCGTCTAGGTGTGCAATCTTTGGGGATAGAACGTCTATATGGCCCCAATTGGAGGACCGAAGAGTGTGTGCCAGGGTGTAAATTCTTAAAAGTAGAATAAATCCATGGGGAAGTGCTATTATTCAGGAGACTGTGAATAATATCTGCTGATTTGTACTGAACACACAAATGTATTGAGAGCCAGTGTAGGGACTGAAGTACTGTAGTATTGTGATCACATAATCTGGCACCAGTCGATACTTGAGTAGTGGCATTCTGGATAATTTAAAGTGGTCTCAGTGTATTCGATGATAATTTGATGAAAATAGAACTGCAGTAGTCTACTCCAGTAAGTATTAATGAATGGACCTCAGGGTTAAAGGGGCACTTAGAGAAGATAAGGCCATTGCGGAAAGAATAAATGATTTTTTTTTGCTTCAGTGTTTACTGAAGAGGATGTTGGGGAGATACCCGTATCAGAGAAGGTTTTCATGGGTAATGATTCAGATGGACTGAGCCAAATCACGGTGAATCTTTAAGATGTGGTAGGCCTGACTGACAAACTGAAGAGTAGTAAATCACCTGGACCGGATGGTATACACCCCAGAGTTCTGAAGGAACTAAAAAATGAAATTTCAGACCTATTAGTAAAATTTTGTAACCTATCATTAAAATCATCCATTGTACCTGAAGACTGGAGGATAGCTAATGTAACCCCAATATTTAAAAAGGGCTCCAGGGACGATCCAGGAAACTACAGACCGGTTAGCCTGACTTCACTGCCAGGAAAAATAGTGGAAAGTGTTCTAAATAGCAAAATCACAGAACATATAGAAAGACCTGGTTTAATGGAACAAAGTCAGCATGGCTTTACCCAAGGCAAGTCTTGCCTCACAAATCTGCTTCACTTTTTTGAAGGAGTTAATAAACATGTGGATAAAGGTGAACCGGTAGATGTAGTGTATTTGGATTTTCAGAAAGCGTTTGACAAAGTTCCTCATGAGAGGCTTCTAGGAAAAGTAAAAAGTCATGGGATAGGTGGCGATCTCCTTTCGTGGATTACAAACTGGCTGAAAGGAAACAAAGAGTAGGATTAAATGGACAATTTTCTCAGTGGAAGGGAGTGGGCAGTGGAGTGCCTCAGGGATTTGTATTGGGACCAGTACTTTTCAATATATTTATAAATGATCTGGAAAGAATACAACGAGTAAGGTAATCAAATTTGCAGATGATAGAAAATTGTTCAGAGTAGTTAAATCACAAGCAGATTGTGATAAATTGCAGGAAGACCTTCTGAGATTGAAAAATTGGGCATCCAAATGGCAGATGAAATTTAATGTGGATAAGTGCAAGGTGATGCATATAGGGAAAAATAACCCATGTTATAGTTACACAATGTTAGGTCCGTATTAGGAGCTACCACCCAAGAAAGAGATCTAGGCGTCATAGTGGATAACACATTGAAATCATCTGTTCAGTGTGCTGTGGCAGTAAAAAAGCAAACAGAATGTTGGGAATTATTAGAAAGGGAATGGTGATTAAACAGAAAATGTCATAATGCCTCTATATCACTCCATGGTGAGACCGCACCTTGAATACTGTGTTCAGTTCTGGTTGCCACATCTCAAAAAAGATATAGTTGCGATGGTGAAGGTACAGAGAAGGGCGATCAAAATGATAAAGGGAGTGGAACAGCTCCCCTATGAGGAAAGACTAAAGAAGTTAGGACTTTTCAGCTTGGAGAAGAGATGGCTGAGGTGGGATATGATAGAGGTGTTTAAAATCATAAGAGGTCTTGAACGGGTAATAGAAAGACTAGGGGGCACTCCATGAAGTTAGCATGTAGCACATTTAAAACTAATCGGAGAAAGTTCTTTTTCACTCAACGCGCAATTAAACCCTGGAATTTGTTGCCAGAGGATGTGGTTAGTGCAGTTAGTATAGCTGTATTTAAAAAAGGATTGGATAAGTTCTTGGAAGAGAAGTACATTACCTGCTATTAATTAAGTTGACTTAGAAAATAGCCACTGCTATTACTAGCAACAGTAACATGGAATTGACTTAGTTTTTGGGTACTTGCCAGGTTCTTATGGCTTGGATTGGCCACTGTTGGAAAGAGGATGCTGGGCTTGATGGACCCTTGGTCTGACCCAGTATGGCATGTTCTTATGTTCTTATGTATGGAAATCATTAGTCTAGTAAAGGCTTCAGATGATGTACTAAGGATAGCTTTGAAATGATGTCCAAACCACATATTTAATATGGGGTTGCATAGATAATGTGGAATTTATTGACCCTGCGCTAAACATGAAACAACACATCTCATTGAAAATAAAAGAAGGATATGCGAAACTAATGATCCTGAGAAGACTAAAACCTCTTCTAACACTAAACAATTTCCGCACAATTCTGCAGGCAATGATATTCGCAAGCACAGATTACTATAACTCCCTACTTTTAGGACTACCACAATCTACAATTCGGCCACTGCAAATATTACAATACTCAGCTGCTAGAATTTTGACTGGCAAAAAAAAGAATGACCACATTACAGGAACGCTCGCCAAATTACACTGGCTTCCAATTGAGCAAAGAATTCAATATAAGGCTTTATGCATAATTCACAAACTAATCACGATGAAAAAGCTGACTGGCTTAACACTGCACTGCTCCTACATGTCCCGCAAAGAAACCTGAGATCTGCTAATAAGGCGCTACTAACTGTCCCCTCTGTCAAAACAGCACGCCTCATGCAAGTTAGGGAGAGAGCAAAATCACTGGCTGGCCCCGTGCTATGGAACACAATGCCACTCGAAATAAGGCTGCAAAGAAATTTGAAAATATTCAAAACCAATTTGAAAACCTGGCTCTTTAAACAAGCTTTTTATAAAGATAAAGAGAAGGAGAAAAACAGTTGATTGATAAGGACGCACCAAACTAGAAGTTGTTACTTGTAACCTACAAATGCACATTAATGTTAATCTCAAACCGACTAATATGTTCCCAACAGACAAGCTTAACTTACACACACAGTTTATTGTAATGAATTGTTACCGTACTATGATGGCATATGATTAATTTGTAATCTATACCACTCATATTTTCATTATCGTGCCTTGCTGTAAACCATTGTGATGGTTATCTAACTTAACGACGGTATAGAAGAGTTTTTAAATAAATAAATAAATTTAGGAATACCCCAAGATGATGAATCTTATAGCTATTGAAAGAAATAAAGGAAGACCTGTTGTTGTGGGGGAAATGGGATGGTATAATAATTTTTGATTTATCAATGTTGAGGGAGAGTTTATTATGGTATAGCCAACTTTTGATTGTGAGGAGACAAAGAAGCCACTCATACAGGCAACCATTGTGCCGAAACATTGCAATGTTGGGTGTCTATAGAAGCTAGTGGGATTTTACAATAGCTGGCAGAGCATTTGGATCCAGTGACAGCCAAAGAAAACTGAATATATGAACTGTTTGATGCATCAATATGCTTTGCTCCTAGATTTTGATATTTTAAAGAATATAAGATAAGTGCTCTGTTGATTGATGTTTTTCAAGTGGTTTTATTTGCATAAAAAAGATTTTAAAAATTCAGGCATAGCAAAATACATACACTACCTGAGCTAGAATTCGTGGTAGTTGTAAGGGCTAGTAGATGATTACGCCTTGTGGCTAATATGCCAATCTAATGACATATAAGTATTTTTATGATATCAGTTTGCATAATATCTTTTAACGATCATACTGTATTGCTGATCCTTTTTGTCACGTGGTGCAAGACAAAGAGATATAAATTGAATGATTTTAGTGGAAAGGACAACTGGATAACGTCTATATATAATTTGTATGAGATGCCCAGGCTAGCGAGTAGATGGCAGTAGATGTTAGATATATGTTAAACAAGATGGATGATAAGGTGAACCTTGGGTTACTCCTATAGTGATAGAATACCAAAAAGAGATAGCAGAATTGATTGTAACTTGCTGTGTACGGTCAGAAAGTTCAAACCTGAACCAATCCAAGATGATTCCTGCTTTTCCTAAGGCAACAAGGTGGGAAAGCCAAATTTCACGGTTTATGGTGTCAAATGCTGCAGAAAGATCTAATAGGATAGACATATAGGGGTAGATTTTCATACTCCGCGAATAGGCCTACTTTTGTTGGCACTCCAGGCGCAAACAAAAGTACGCTGGATTTTAGTAGATACGCGCGGAGTCGCACATATCTGCTAAAAACCTGGATCGGCGTGCGCAAGGCTATCGATTTTGTATAGCCGGCGCGCGCCGAGCCGTGAAGCCTACCCCCATTCCCTCCGAGGCCGCTCCGAAATCGGAGCGGCCTCGGAGGGAATCCTCTAACGCCCTCCCCTCACCTTCCCCTCCCTTCCTCTACCTAACCCACCCGCCCGGCCCTGTCTAAACCCCCCCCTTACCTTTGTTGGGGGATTTACGCCTCCCGGAGGGAGACATAAATCCCCGCGCGCCAGCGGGCCTCTTGCGCGCCGGGCCGCGACCTGGGGGCGGGTACGGAGGGCGCGGCCACGCCCCCGGACCGCCCCGGGCCGTAGCCACGCCCCCGTACCCACCCCCAAAACGCTGCCGACACGCCCCAAAAACGCCGCGCGGTTCGGGCCCGCCCCCCGACACGCCCCCTCCGAAAACCCCGGGACTTACGCGAGTCCCGGGGCTCTGCGCGCGCCGGTAGGCCTATGTAAAATAGGCTTCCCGGCGAGCAGGGCTCTTAAAATCCGCCCCTTAATTTGTTCTTGAATCAAATCCTCGCTGTATGGTGTCAACATGAGATAGATGTTTGAGAAAGCCGAATTGCTACTGATCTAATGTGGAGTAATCATCACAGAAGTCTGAAAGTTGGTATAATAGAGCATTTTCAATTTTTTTTTAGAGGAATGGTAAAAAAAAAGATTGGATGGTAATTTGTGAGAACTGGTGGATCGAGAGATTTTTTTTTTTTAAGTAGGGCAAAAAGATGCTTTCTTTAGAGAGGTTGATAATTCACTACGAGAGAGGGATAAATTCACTATTTTAGTAACAAACTCAACAATGTCCTCACATATTTATTTGAGTAAAACATTTGGATGGGTTAAGGGGATGTGACACTGAGTTCGTTTTAGTTATTATTTGTAGGATTTATGATGGAGAAATAGATAAAAAATTAGTCCCATCTTGTCCCATCCAAACAGATATTATCATCAAGAATAGTTTTATTGTTAGAAAAAGAGGCAGCTACAGAGAGAAGTCTTTTAATTGCATGTAAACATTTTTTTTTAATTACTCTGGAACATTGCTTGCGGATGCCATATGGTTAATGAAAAGGCAATGAAGGTTCAATACCGGTAGTGCCTATTATGATGGCATATTAATTTATTAATAAGATATGCATATTGTAGAACTATTAAATGTTGGTGTTTGAAGTGTTTCCTCCAATCTGATTTTCACTCCATTTTGAGTTTTTGAGTTTTAAACAACGTCCATATCTGATATAAACGCTTGACCTTTGCAGCTGGCTCCTTTCAGTATTTCCCTATCCCGTTTTTCTCATTTTCTCCCTTTTGAAAGTTAAATGCTATCACAGTAGGTTTCCTTAGTGTCCTCCTTCCAGCTATCATGTCGAATTTGATCAGGTTATGATCACTATTGCCAAGTGGCCCCCAGCACATTACCTCTTTCACCAAATCCTGTGTTCCACTAAGGATTAGATCTAAAATAGCTCATCCCCCTCGTCAGTTCTTGTACCAGCTTCTCCATGAAGCAGTCATGTATTTCTCTATGTAACCAAGAGCCAGTTTTTGGGTACCATTAAGCCCTGGGATATGCCATTAGTGCAGTTAGTGAAAGAAATAATTAGGGGTGTGGACGACCGTTCCACAGCCCCTGCCTTTGAGGGGGGTGGAATGGACGTCCCGTTTCAGAGATTTTATAGGAGCTCTCCGCTTACAGCTCGGGGGCGGGCAGCAGTATAATTTGCAATTCTGGAGGAAAGTTGTATATTTTGGTCTCAGTTGTATTTTTGTCCTACTTGGGGACCTGGGCTCCATCCTTCCTGGGATCTTTCTGGTTGGGTCGAGGACTCCATTGCTGTACTCTATTCCCAAGGCGCAGAGTGGTTGTCCAGGGAATATTTTGGACTTTTACGCAGAAGGAGCCTTACTGGACACCTGGGTCTTGCCTGGACTCAGGGAACGGGGAATCCTCTGCTTGGGACGCCCAGGGATAGGGAAGACCTGACCTCCGAGGTGGTGACCCGCTGCAAGGGGCTATTTCCTTTTTGGGGAACAGAAGAAACTGTTTTATGAAGATCCGGGAGGAAGTGTTTTCTGTCCATCTTCCTACCCACTTAAGGACCTGTGAAGCTGCAGTTCCATCTCGGATCCCTCCCAACAGGGTTCCCTATCGTATCAAAAGGGAAAATCTACTAATTGTGCGTAAGAACCTATTTACATCTTGGACAACACCCATCCGGAGTCTTCACCCTGGGAGAGAGAGGGTTTGACTCTCTGTATATGGACAGGATTTTGGCCTTCATTGGAAGGGGTTTTCCAGATTATCTTGGGGTTACCCTGCCCATTGGGACCACCACTTTGCCTAATCCAGGAGGGTGGATGGATCCCTTGCCTCTTTAAAATATTCCTGCACAGATAGAAGATAAAGACTGTAACCAAAGAAAGTCTGGAGTGCTGGATTCATATTTACTGTGCCATTATTCACATAACTTATGAACAGTAAAGTTTTATTTTGGACACCAATCCAGGCCATCCTGCGTGGTTTATGGCACATTGCAAGCAGTGATGAGATTACCCCCTCTCCCAGGGAAATTTCAGTAAGGAGGAAGTGACCCCTGCACTGGGCCCTGATAGTTAACCTTTCTCCCCAACCAAACCAAAAGGATCCACACCCTGGGGAAAGAGGCACATAGAAGAGCAAGCAAGGCACCCTGGGATGGGGTTATACTTACCTCCTTAGCATGTCCAGATGTGACATTTACCATGTCCTGATATCACCCATTATTACTATGCTGCTATTCCTATTCTCTTATTTCTGTTAGCATTTCATCATCTGTCTGTTCATTCTGGCCGGGTGGATGGTAGTGCATCCTCACTGCTATTCTGTTGTCCTTCTCACATGGAATTTTTATCTATAAAGATTCTACAGTGCGTTTTGTTTCCTGTAGAACTTTTATCCTGTTTGACTCTGTGCCCTCTTTAACATATAGCACCGCCTTGACACACTGTGCTCAGTTGGATTTCAGGACTATGCTCTACTGTTGTTTTCTTGTTACTTCTCCCCTTGTTCTTTTACTGTATCCTCTAGTGATTCTTCCTCTACCGCTATTCTGCTCTTCACTGGTATGCCTCAAAGCTCTGTCCTGGGCCCTCTTCTCTTTTATCTCCACATCTTCTTTTGGCACTCTGATCTCCCTCTATGGCTTTCAGTACCATCTTTATGCTGATGACTCCCAGTTCCTGTTCAGACCCAGATCAGTCCAGACAAATCGGTTTATGCATCCCTACCAGCAGATGGAGGCAGAGAACAGAACTTCGAGGCATTGCTACATAATCGAGAGTGCCACCTGCAGTCCCTCAGTATTTCTCTGTCTCCAGCAGATGGTAGAGATGCAAACCTGCAGTCTGACAAAAAAAAAAAATTAAAGACTAGAATAGATTTGAGAAATTGTGGAAGACGTTTTGGAGGCTCCCTGAGGTGTTAGGCTCAGGTGGAGCAGGGCAACCGGGGGTTGGAAACCCCTGGCTGGTGTTCGTACCTCTCCTGGCTGGATGTCCTGATTGCCAGGCTACTGGCTCCTTCAGGGCTTCTGCTGTCTCCTCCTGAGTCTTGGCTGGCCTGTTAGGGAAGTACCCTGTTGTTTGCCTTTTCAGCTGTTCCAAAAAAAAAAAAAAAAGCTATTTTTTTTGTTGCAGCGGCAAAAGGTGACGAGTACACCTGGGACAGCGGGAGCTGTCTGTGCTTTCAGGAAGGGGAGATTGAGGGGATTTTCCCTTGTCCCCTTCTCCTCGGGGGTCCCAGGATTTGAGGGAGATCACGGCCGAACGGGTAGGGAGGCGCAGGTGTGGCTTAAATTTGCCTGGTGCGCAGTACGGGCTGCTGCCACCAAGAGGCTCTGTTGTCGTCGTGCCGGCGACTCTTACGCTTTTTTCCCGCATGCTGCCTGGGCCGATGTTTTGGTTTACGACGCGTGGCATCGCAGCTGCATGGGCAGCCTGTTGGGCCTGTTGTGTGCGGTGCTGCATTTTAGCCACATGTACGGCCTGTGTTGGAGCGCACCAGGATACGTGTTGTGGGGTGTGGTCCCGCACAGCTCAACAGTAGATCCTTGTGCTGTGGCTGCACGTGGGAGATAAAGGGACCCTCATGGGGGGGAGGGCGCCTTGGAGAAGAGGGCCCTTCGTTCATCGGGGGCAGCAAGCTACTGTCCAGGGGGGGGGCCCTCGGGGACAGCCATACCCATGGGGGATTTGCGAGCAGGGGGCCCACGGCCGCCAGAGACTCCAGGGATTCCCCTCCTCTGTCGCCTGTGTGGTGGCGGGGGGGGGGGGGTGTCAGGATAAGGGAGGGGATTCAGGCGGAAGCCTTCTTGAACAGGGGGCTGAGGAATACAGAAGAATTTTTCACTGGAGTTCGTTCTGCTCCTCCATAAGGCTTTCCTGGCAAGCATCTGAAGGGGAGACTCCCCGTCGTGCTTCCAAAAGTCCTAAGGTGGTCCTTCCGGGAGGGTCAAGGAGATTCTCTGATGCCTGCCAAAATCGCGGCCTGCTTTGAGTCTCCAGGCCGCGATTTGTGGCAGCATTGATGCAGAGGGCCTGTTTGTGCTGGGTACAGAAGGCACAAGAGCAAGCTTCATCAGGGGGTGTTGGTTCCCTGCAGTCAGCGTGCTTGGAGGCTGGAGTGGCTTATGTTGCAGATGCAATTTATGACTTGGTGAGCACTTTGGCCAGGAGCATGGTCTCGGCAGTAGTGGCTCACAGACTTTTGTGGTTGTGAAATTGGTCGTCAGACATGTGGTTCAAGGCACATCTGTATAAACTTCCCTTTAAGGGGAAACTCCTTTTGGGGAGGATTTGGATCAGCTGATGAAGACTTTGGGGAAGTCCAAAGGGAACAGTTTGCCTAAGGATAGGAAAACCAGCAAACGGTATTTCCACCTCTGGTCCCAGTTTTGGAAATCGCATAGGTTCCGGTCAGGCAAGCCCTCCTCTGGTGTGGGAGCAAAGCAGTTAGTGGGATGGCAGCTGTCATTTCGAGGCATCCACATATCTTCCAGGGATGGTGCCAGCCAAAAGGCCGGTAGGGGGCGCAGATTGTCCAGCTTTTGAGAAGTGGGTCAAGATTACCCTCGGATCGCTGGATTCTAGAGGGTGGTGCGAGATGGCTCTGCGCTAGAATTTTTCTTGCTCTGGCAGGGAAGCCATTCTGGAGTCCCACATTATCTCTCGAAGCAAGTAAGTGGCAGTGTGGGGAACTCTACAGAGGTTGCTAAGCTTAAACACGATAGTTCCCATCCCGAGGGAGGAGCATGGACAGGGAAGGTACCTCCATTTATTTTCTGGTTCCCAAGAAGGAAGGAAAGTTTTCAGCTATTCTCAACTTCAAAAGATGAACAGGGCCCTGAGGGCTTTGCATTTTTGGTCCACAGAGGAGAGTTCTTGATATCTTTTCACTTAATGGAGGTATACCTCCATATTCCCATTCGACGGGACCATCCGAGGTTTCTTTGGTTCATGGTGTTGGGGGCAGCAATTCCAGTTTCACGCTCTTCCCTTTGGACTGGCCACGGCACCACGAACCCTCACAAAGGTGATGGTAGTAGTGGCAGCAGCCACTTGAAGAGAAGGGATATTGGTTCATCTGTATCTGGACAATTGACTCATTCATGCGAAGACGGAGGACAAGTGTTGAGGTCTCTCCAACGAGTCATATGCACCTTGCGGTCGCTGGGTTGGGTGATAAATGTGGCGAAAAATCACCTGGTGCCTTCCCCGTCTTTGGAATATCTGGGGTTGCTTTTCGATACCCAGAAGGGCAGGGTGTTTTTCACCTCAGACAAGGTGGCGAAGTTACAGGCGCAGGTGTTGTGTCTGCTTCGACCGTTGGTGCCAACAGTCTGGGATTATTTACAGGTTCTGGGGTCCATGGCTTTCACATTGGATTTGGTTCCGTGGGCCTTTGCACACATGAGACCGCTGCAGAATGCACTCTTGTCCACGTGGAATCCCTTGTCAGAGAAGTGTCATCTGCCTTTGCCTCTTCTACAAGAATCCAGATCCAGTCTGTTGTGGTGGCTGTCACGTCACAACCTGGAAAAGGGAATGGATCTAGAGACCCAGGACTGGGTGGTGGTGACCATGAACACCAGTCTCAAAGATTGTGGAGCGGTGTGCCTGGGGCAGTCTGCCCAAGGGCTTTAGTGATCGGAGGAGAGGGCCTGGTCCATCAATCAAGGGCGGTTCGATGGGCCCTGAGGCCTTCAATCCCTGGATGAGGCAGGATGGTTCGGGTATTCTCGGACAATGCAATGACAGTGGCATACATCAACCAGCAAGGAGGAACGAAGAGTCAAGCAGTGGCTCTGGAAGCTCAGCAGTTGTTTGTTTGGGCAGAGCTCCATCTCGAGGGAATATCAGCATCTCATGTGACCAGTGCGGACAATGTGTAGACAAATTTCCTCAGCAGGCAGCAATTGGATCTGGGGGAATGGGCATTGTCCCCGGAAGCTTAGGATCACATCTGTGCCAAATGGGGCAAGCCCCAGTTGGATCTTATGGTGACATGGGCCAATGCAAAGATGGCAATGTTTTTCAGTCGCAGAAGAGAGGTAGGCATGGTAGGGTGTGTCCTTGGCTGACGGGGATCCTGCTGTACGTGTTTCCCCCATAGCCACTCGTCAGGCAAGTTCTGCGGCGCATAGAGTCACACCTGGTTGTGCCAGAGTGCCTGTAGCACCCGTGGTTCGCAAATCTCATGCATCTTGTGGTAGAGGGATCCCTCAGGTTGGCCCATCTGCCCCGCTTGCTGCGGCAGGGGCCTCATATTTTCTGACTGGGAAGATCAGTTTTGTCTCGCGGCTTGGCTTTTGAGAGTGGCGGTTTCATCTGAAGAGCTATTTGGAACAGGTTATTTCTACCCTCCTTCAGGCTCAGAGACCCTCTACCTCTACAGCGTATGTCAAGGTCTGGAAGGTCTTTCGAGTCGTGCCTACAGCGGAAATTGGCTTCCCTATCTTTTGACGTTCCTCAGATTTTAGCCTTTTGGCAGGAGGGATTTCTAAGGGTTTGGCCTATAGCTCCCTCTGCGTACAGATATACGCTTTGGGTTCCCTTAGGGGCAAGGTGTGGGGGAGGTTATTGGCCTCTCATTCTGATGTTGTTTGATTCCTGAAAGGGGTAAAGCATTGTGGCCTCTGGTTCGGAAGTTGCATCCAGATTGGAGCCTCAATCTGGCTCTGCGAGTACTCTGTGGTGCGCCCTTTGAGAGGGGTGACATTGAAGGACCTGACATTAAAGACAGTGTTTCTGGTGGCCATATGTTCTGCCAGACGGATTTCGTAATTGCAGGCTCTGTCGTGCAGGGATCCTTTTCTGCGGTGGATCTTCCGGCTTTTCCGAAGTGGTCTAAGGATTCTCCTCAAGAGAGGGAGCTGCATCTTTTGGATGTGCGACAGACTTTGTTGCAGTATCTGGAGGTCACTAATTCATTTTGGTGCTCAGATCACCTTTTTGTGTTGTTTGGTGGTACGAAGATAGGTGATAAGGCCTCAAAAGCCATGATTGCTCATTGGCTGAAGGAGGCCATTTGCTCTGCTTATATATGTAAGGGTCACAAGATTCCAGTGGGGTTGAAAGTGCATTCTACAACAGCGCAGGAGGCCTTTTGGGCAGAGTGTCAGTTGCTATCTCCCCAGGAGGTTTGTAGAGCAGCAGTATGGTCTTCGCTTCATACTTTCACCAGACATTACCATTTGGATGTGAGGATGCAGGAGGATGCGTCCTTTGGTGAGAGTGTGTTGCATGCGGGTCTTTCGGGTTCCCGTCCAGTTTAGGGGTGCTTGGGTACATCCCACTTGTCTGGACTGATCTGGGTATGAACAGGAAAGGAAAATTGGTTCTTACCTGCTAATTTTCATTCCTGTAATACCACAGATCAGTCCAGAGACCCTCCCCATCGCTGCCGAAAGACTGCATTTCCTGATAGTCAATGTAATATATTCCAAAGAGTTTTTTGCAGTTTGTACATATGTTTTTTGGGTTTCTGGAGGTGACAAAGGCTCCAGTACAGGGGGTTCCAGCCCTGCTTTACCTGTTCGCCCTGGAGCGGGTTTTCAGTTCAAATCTTTGGTTTGGGTGCAGGTCAATACTGACGAACTGCAGGTGGCACCCTCGGTTAATTAGCAATGCCTCAATGTTTTTGTTCTCTGCCTCCATCTGCTGGTAGGGATGAATAAAACCCACTTGTCTGGACTGATCTGCCCTAGAAATTTCACTAAGAATCCAGTCCCAAATCTCAGCCTGCTTCTCTGACATCACTGCTTGGATGTCCCGCCGCCACCTTAAACTTAACATAGCCCAGGCAGAACTTCTTGTGAAGTTCCTAGTGGTCTGGGAATAGTTTGGAATGATCATGATTTTTAGGTAAGTGGTTTTAGCGGGTAGGGGTTAAATAGAGGGGAGATGATGTGGTGAGGGGGGAGCTAAGGCTGGGTGCGTGATGTGGAATGAGGGGGTGACTGTGAAAGGCTGGAGGGGGAAAGGTGGAAAAGCAATAGTAGTTTGAGCAGATCTGTTTGTGGTTATGAATTTGGACTGTTTTGTCATGTTTGAGTCTAATGTGATTTGTCTAATTCATGTTGGTGGTGTTTAATCAATATATGTGTTTGTTGCTTTAGTAGGTGCCGGTCTTGATTTTATTCTATTTCTTGATGATGTATTTATATATATGTTATGCACACTGCTTTGGTTGAATTTGATGATTGATAAAGACAGTTTATTTGTATGTTTTAATCTGTTTTAGGAACTATTTGTTTATTTTGTGATGGATTGTTTGCTGTATTTACTATATGCTGTTTGAGTCTTTTGAGAAAAAACAGCCTACAAGTTAAAATAATAAATCGATGGATGAGTCTCCTATTATTTAAATATTTTTCTTTGTATGAGTAAGGGGAAGCCATCCTAATTCTGCTCTGCACCTGTTGTTGGGTGAGTTTCTCTGGATGTCTGTTCACACTAGAGGCACAGCGATTCTTTTGGGGTTCTGGTTGTATGAGGCCATCTCCTTCCTTTGCTCCCTTATTTTTTCTCTCTTTTACTTCCCTCTCTTTCCTGTTGCAGTTCAGTCTGTTTATTTTCCGTGTCTGGTTTCCTTCAGTAAATGTAAAGTGCATGCCGGACCTGTCTCTTCCCAGGCCGCCTGTGACACGTTCTGTGTCGGAGACGCGGAAGCCGTCGCTAAGGACATTTTCACCACTAAGTGCAGCTGGAAACGATACCAGCACAGACTGTCCATTCAAGCGAGTGCGCCAGACCTTGCCACAGGTAACGTGCCCCGAAACAAACCTCGGCACAGCTCAGCACTGTGCCCCTGAACTCAGAGCTCTCTCGCACAGCCAGAGCTGCCGCGCCACCCCTCGTGCTGGGAGAGCCTGGGATTACAGAAGCTGCAAGCTCCCCCATAGCTAGCATTCCTGCACCATTCCCTACAGCGCCTCCTGCTGGGAGAAGCTGAGGCTGCAAGAGCTGTGAGCTCCTTCCGCAGCCAGCGCTCCTGTACCATTCTCCACAGCACCTCCTGCTGGGAGAGACTGGGGCTATAGATTGTGAGTGATTCCCACAACCAGTGCTCCCGCACTAATCCCCACAGAGGAAAGGATGCAGGAGCTGTTTTATTGATATGGTGAGATGTGATGAGGTTTTCCTGTTGGTGTTTATCCGTAGCTGGTTCACTTCTGATGTGAGATATCTTTGATGATATGCCTTTGTTCTCGCCAGGTCTGTCCCAGCTGCACAGAAGGAAAGTGTTTGTGTCAACATTTATTTCTAAGTTAAACCTACAGAGCGTGAACTCCAGGTAAGGTTCTAGCACAATTTCTCACATCCCTGGATCCTTTTGCCTTCTAGCTCTGCATCAGATCCTTTTCAGAGAAACTTGAGGAAATTTTTGATCAGTTAGGCCCAGGTAGCCCACAGGAAGCTATCCCATGCTTAGCAAGAACAAGCCACATCTGGCTTTCTTTTGGTCATAAGCATTGGCTTTGTTGTTACACATGGCCACTGTTATGGAATGTATTTTTCAGGACCACATCAGGTCAAAGTCCACGCATATCTGATTTAATAGAAGAGGCGTGAAGACTGTACAGCGAAAGCAGGCAGCATGTATACCTGGAGATAGGATGGAAAAACATAGAATATGATGGCAGATAATGAGTTCAAGGCCCATCTACTCTGTCCAATTTACCTTTCTGCTGTAAAATTGCAAAACCCATTTACTCTCCAACCTTCACCTTTGTGTCTTCAAAACCAAGGATCCTCTGTGCCTATTCTAGACTTTGATGAATGCTGTTACTGTTTTGGCCTCCACCAATTCCCCCTGAGAGGTTGTTCCATGCATCATCCACCCTTTCTCTGAAGAAATATTTTCTGATATTGCTCAGAGGTCTACATCTATTGAGCCCCGTATCATGTGACCTCTTATTTTAGAACTGGAAAATGCTTTAATGTTTCTGTCCCCTTTCCCCTTCCTCCTCTCCTCTAAGGTATGCATATTTGGGCCATTCTCTCATTTCATAGGGCTTATTGTGCAGACTGCACCATTTTGGTAGCTTTTCTCTAGACTGCCACTCCTCTGTCTATATCCATTTGGAAATGTGACCTCAACAGCAAGACCTAATATGCCAGATGAAGTCTCACTAGTCTTGTCAATCATGCTAGAGTTTAGTGTGTCTCCATTGACTGTTCTGGTCAATCACTCCTTGGAGACGGGTGGTGCTAGAGGATGGAGATGGTCAGTCAGGATCCCTCTTCATAAAAGTGGAAATGTGGAGGAGACTGTTAGCTATAGACCAGTTAGTCTTACCTTAGTGGTAGATGTATTAATGGAGATTCTTGAATCAGCAGGTTGCAGGATGGGTTTCACCAAAGGAAGGTCAAGTCAAACAAATATGATCAATTTGATTGGGTGACCAAAGAATTAGATTGGAGGCTAACACTGGATGTGGTATAATTTGAATTTCAGCAAAGCATTTGACATATCCCACAAAGAAGGCTCATAAATAAACTGGCCGGATTAGGAGTGGGCCCCAAGGTTGTCTGGATTAGATACTAGTCAAGTGGTAGATGGAGAGTAGTGGTAAGTGGCATGCCTCAGGGGTCAATCCATGTTCCAGTTCTGTTCAGTATTTTTTTATAAGTGACATTGCAGAAGTGTTGGTAAGAAAGTTTTCCGTTTTGCAGATGACCCAAATCTGCAACAACATGGGCATGCAAAATGGATTAGAAAAAATAAGGCATGATTTAAGAAAGCTTGAGGAGTTGTCAAGAGTTTGGAAATTAAAATTAAGTTAAAAAAAAAAAAGCAGCATAGAGTCATGCTTTTAGATTGCAGAAATCCAAGAGTAGTAAATGATGGTGAGTGAAATACAGATTCTTACAAAACAAGAGAGAGACCTCAGGGGGATCCTATGTGAGGACCTCAATGCAGAA
This sequence comes from Rhinatrema bivittatum, assembly GCF_901001135.1. Lineage (NCBI taxonomy): Eukaryota > Metazoa > Chordata > Amphibia > Gymnophiona > Rhinatrematidae > Rhinatrema > Rhinatrema bivittatum. The sequence goes on along the minus strand of NC_042616.1, from coordinate 45,957,975 downwards.
AAACATTGCAACAAGGCATTGGCGATGGCCAGAAAAATATTAGGGTGCATAGGTAGAGGTATTACCAATAGAAAAAAAAAGAGGTAATAAAGCCTGTGTACAAGACATGACTGGACTTCATCTGAAGAATTGTGCCCAGTTCTGGAGGCCATATCTCCAAAAGGATGTGACCAGATTGAAGGCAGCCCAGACAAGGGCTACTAAAGTGTAGTAGAGTCTGCATCATAAACCCCCTTTAAATGATACTTAAGGACCTAAACACTAGAGATATGATAGACACATTCAAATATTTCAAAGATATAAATCAGTCTAGGAAGCAAACAAGCGATGACAGTATGATGCTCCTGTGAGGTAAACTTATGAGCAACGTAAGAAAATATTCCTTGACTGCTAGGGTGATAGATGCATGGAATGACCTCCCAGTTGAGGCGGTAGAGACCAACACAATAACAAAATTTAAGAAAACCTGGGATAAGCCCCGAGGGTCCTTAGTTGCCAAGAAGTGAGGAGTAAGCCAAAGTCTATGGTAGCAATGTTGCTAGGCCTGGGCATATGGGAACTATGCCCTGAATCTACACTATGTTCTTATTCTCTTCATATGTTTATCTCATACTGCCAATCCCGCTGCTCCGCTATTACCCCCATCCATTATTTAATTTCTGTTTCTTGACTTTAAAGGAACATTGGATTTTGCTTTTGACAGTCAATTACTCCTGCGTAATATTTGAAAATTAATATATTTTGGTTATCATAGTTAATGAAGTTAGCATTTTACCCTTGAAACCTGTTATTTTTGTAAAGCCTGTAGCTGTTAAATGTTCTCCTGTTTATCCTGTTATATGTAAAGCCTGTTGCTAATTTATTGTTTCACTGTAAACCGAGGTGATGTATAACTATATGTACCGCGGTATATAAGAATCTATAAATAAATAAATAAATAAAAATACAGATTAGCAAGCCTTGCAGTCAGACACAGGGCTCCAGAAAAATGTGGTCGAAAGCCTTGAGCCATTGGCAGTGGGAAATGGTCAACAGTGTGCACCGAGGAGCTGTTGACGCATTGCATGCATTCACGCTCACTGACCCTGTGGGGATCTGTGGAATTCAACTAGGAATGAAATTGGGCAGACTAATTAGGTCTAACGGTCCTTATCCACCATCATATTCTGTGTTTCTGTGTTAAACACATAGCCCAAAAAAGGGAAGACAGAGTGAAGCGAAATGACATTCAGATATCTCCAAGGTATTAATAAGACACAAGAAGCAAATGTTTTTCAGAGGAAAGGAAGTTCTAGAACAAAGCCTCATGATATAGGGGAGTAGACTGAGCAGTAACGTAAAGAAATATTTCTTCACAGAAAGGGGTGGTGGAGGCCATAACAGTTACAGAATTCACGAAAGCATGGACTAAGCAGAGAAGATTTTTTAGATGCGAGGATGTGAGGGAGAAAGCGTGGGATCTGTATATTGCATCTGGAATGGGAGCAAACTATATGGGTCTCGCTGTTCTTATCTACTGTCATTTTCTATGTGTCTGTGTTAATTGGTTAGAATCTGAGATATTGCTCTATCTGTTTATAACTCGCTGGGTTAAAAAAAAAAAGGAAATTTCCAGACTTTGTGTTAAAACTAATATGAGTTCAAGGAACTCGTCAGGGTCCACTCAGTCCATTTTCTTGGGTGCAGTGGTCTCCCAAAGGGAGAAGGAGGTTCAGGTAGAACTCAGCTTGTGGGTCAAAGATGTTCCTTACAAGACATCTGTGACACAGGAATAGCCACATCCAGGGTAGGGAATGAAATCAATGAAGGGATCCGCCAAAGGAAGGACATGGCAGAGATATCCAGAGGGGAAATGAGCAAGTTTTGAATAGAGGATACCATAACAACTGGTGTGGAGCTGGAGAGCCAACCATGAGGAGAAGGAAGTTCAGTGCCTTCTGGATGCCACAACTGTCAGGGATGCGCAAAGGATCCAGATGTTAGCAAAAGAAATGCAAAACGAGAATGATATTGTGCATTTAGGTACCAATGACTTGGCTAGTGGTGTGTTAGTAAAGATTTAAGATCAGGTAAAGTAGCTGGGGAAGGATCTAACAGGTCGATCCAGTAAAGTGTGCTCCGTCGGAGCGCACTGTTACCCTGCTCTGGACGCGTGTTTTCCCTTACCCCTTATTCAGTAAGGGGAGGAAAACACGCGGCCCACCCGCGGCACCTAATAGCGCCCTCAACATGCAAATGCATGTTGATGGCCCTATTAGGTATTCCCGAGCGATCCAGTAAGTAAAATGTGCAGCCAAGCCGCACATTTTACTCTAAGAAATTAGCGCCGCCCAAAGGTCGGCGCTAATTTCTTCCGGCGCCAGGGAAGTGCACAGAAAAGCAGTAAAAACTGCTTTTCTGTGCACCCTCCGACTTAATATCATAGCGATATTAAGTCGGAGGTCCCCAAAAGTAAAAAAAAAAAAAAAAATTTTTTTGAATTCGGCCCGCGGCTGTCGGGCCGAAAACCGGACGCTCAATTTTGCCGGCGTCCGGTTTCCGAGCCCGTGGCTGTCAGCGGGCTCGAGAACCGACGCCGGCAAAATTGAGCGTCGGCTGTCAAACCCGCTGACAGCCGCCGCTCCAAGCCAAAAGGAGGCGCTAGGGACGCGCTAGTGTCCTTAGCGCCTCCCTTTCCTCGTTTGCACCGCGTCGCCTAATTTAAATACTGGATCGCGCGCACCGGCGAGGGGCCGGTGCGCGCGCCGGGAGAGCGGGCGTTAGTCCGCTCTCCCACGGACTTTACTGGATCGGGCTGTTAGAGAGGTAGCTAAATCCAGGATCTTTCAGAAGGGCTACATGTATACAGCAGTGGAGCGGACAGAAGTGTCCTCCTCAAGAACTTCAGTTCATAGTTGAAATATTGGTGCAGGGAAGACGGTTTTGAGTATATTGGGGACTGGAAATTCACCTGGGAGGAAAAAGGATCTAATAACAGAGGGGATGGTTTACATCCATCCAGGAAAGGTGCTGCACTGCTGAGCCATTACTTCAAATCCTACTTGCACCAGCATGTGAAGTAAGGTGTGGGGAGGCACATTTGAGATAAATAGAGCAAGCTGCAGAGGGATAAAAGCCTAAAATCACCTATGCAATAATATGTAGTCCCATCTTACAGTACATACAATTAAGAGGTCTGGGGTTGGGTTTTTATGGTCCTTGGCACCAGCTCTGTGGGTTCACAAAATACAGTGGACTGCACCTGGCTCGGAGGCCTAAGGGCAATATTTTTCTACTGCTTGACAGGGAAAGTACCAAACCAAACTTATCCTGTGACCATCAGACTTTACCCTTTCACAAAATGTTCAATATTCTCTTTACCACACTTGAGTCTTTTTATGAACCTAGCAATATCTCTGCATGTGTACAAATCCTTGAAATCTTGATAACAAAATCCCTGACCTGTAGGCCACCATGGCAGAGCTAATCTTGGATTTGGTTAGAATCATCAAATCTTGGCATAATGGAAATCAGGTTCAGGATGTGACCATCTGTGGCTACAAATTCTTCTGAAGGGAGCAAATAGGGTAAAAGTAGTGAAGAGTAGCTCTTTATAATAGGGACACAATAGTGACTACTGAAATACACGGAAAGCAGGAGAAGCTGAATTACTATGCGTGCACAGGGAAAAGAAGTAGATTCTTACATGATGAGAAACATTGTAAGGATGGCACACAATGAGAGGCACTGTTTGCAGATGACTTCCATTTAACTGATATGGACCGGAGCTGTGATGTCATCTAGGAGTGGAGAAGTCCGGGATGTCCTGCAAGGGACATTCCTCAAGCAGCTAATGGAAGATCCCACTCGGGGAGAGGCATTGCTGGATCTGGTACTTATAAATGGAGACAATGTCATTGGTCTCAAGGGCAGGGAAAATGCAAGTCTAGTGATCATCGTTCTGTGTGATCATTGAACTGAACTGTAATAAGAGTAGGGCCTTGGACTTCAGGAGGGCTGACTTCAAGATGATGAGTGATAGCGTTGAGGAGGCCCTAGCAGGAAACCAAGATACGAAAGGAACTAAGGACATCAATAAAAGGGAGCACTGAGAAGCAAGAAACACAAGTCAGCAATGGGAAGAAAAGACAGAGTCCAGCGTGGGTCTCCTAAGGATGTAGCAAAATTAACAAGAGTAAAAATAAGTGCAAAAAGACATGAATTCAGAAAATGGAGCCATATAATCCCAGGAGGAGGACAGGGAAAAAACTACTATAAGAAGAACAAAGGGAGATGGCGAAGGCATTTAGCAGAAAAAAGGCCCAAGCAATCAATGAAAGGAGAAAATCTTCTTTAGATAAGGGGGAGATGGAAAAAAACAAAAAAATAAAATAAAATAAACAAAGGAAGCAGTAAAGATAAAAGATGAAATGGCTCAAGAACAACAATATAAAAAGAGAGTTCTAGAATAAAAATTGCATAAAAGAAGCCACAGAACCAATGAGTGGAAAAAGTAGACTGGAAAAGGGGAAAGCCTGCATAACCCCTGAAATACTAAATTATCGGCCTTCTTCACTAAAAAAAACCAACCCAAAAACATTTAACGTGCATGCTGAAAGGGCTTTTAGCAGACTATGAGCTGAATAGTTTTGCACACCCCTCACAATGTTGAGATAAGGTGGAATATAAAAATGGAATGAATAAATAAATGTTGCCAGGGTGGCGAGTGCCCAAAAAATAGCATTGCATACTATCTCCAAAGAGTGCATTGTGGATTCCACCCGCGTCTCAAAATCCCCTGTGCCCTACCAGTGGAAGCGCCCATTAGCATGTGGGATTTCATTCACACCCCTTGACACCACTGCTCCAACCCCATCCCCTCCTGACATCAAAAGTAAGTGCTGCCCTGCCCTGATCCTCCACGCCCCTCACTGACACCAATTTAAAAAACTAGTGGATGTTCTAAGGCCGATGATTGTAAAGGTGGACACCGATGATATATAAGCGCTGAGGGGCTAAGCATTGGGTCCTTGTATGAAGGTCTATCTACACTTATTTCGCCATTGCTCACACTGCAGTTGGGTCAGGAAGGTACATATTGATAGAGCTTTAGAGTAAATTACCTGGAGCCTATTTTGGATAAACAATCCATAAATTCTAATAAAATAAAAATGTTTACTTATAGCAAATGCAAAAGTAGGATCAGTGAAGAGGAAGTCAGAAATATGATTTAAGAACTTGCCAAAAAAATAAAGCACAAGGAGCTAACAATATAACCGCAGAATTTCTTCAGAATAGAATTAAATCTCTCACAAATCTGGTGAATCAGTTATACATCAGTGGAAGATTCTCAGAAGATTTCCTTGTGAATAATATCATTATCCCATTTCCCAAAATCCACAGAGTACTGGAGCATGGGGATTACAGAAAAATAACATACATATAACATACATATAAGAATAACATACATTATAACATACATATAAGAATTACAAAATCAGCATCTAAATGAGATGGAACAAGAATTTAGAAGAGGAAAAGGAACAAGAGATGGTATTTACATATTACAAATCACAAGTGAGAGAATGATTCAAAAGAAGAGAGGTCTATCTCTCTGCTTTATTGAATACACCAAGGCGTTTGGAAGATTGAACTATAGCAACTGATAGAAATAATTTATAGACTGGGTATACCAAAATATAATAATCTGTAGAGTGGGTACACCAACACATGACATCAAGCTAATCATGATTTTTTTCTTGGAATCAAGCAGCTGCAGTCAGAACAAGCAGAAAAAGCATGTAGAAATGAAAAGAGAGCTACGAGAAGGATGCATTCTGTCCCCGTTTTTCTTCAGTTTATACTGTGACGTTTTGATCTCGAATGATCTGGAAGAATGGGAAGGCTTAACCATCAACAACGAAAACTTGACGACAATTTGGTGTGCTGGTACAGTATTACCGGCATCAAAGAAAGAAGAGCCACACAAGATGATAGATTATATGAAAGCTGCATAAGAGCCTAAGAAATGCCATATTGGCTCCAACAGCGGCCAATCCAAGTCATAAGCAATGTTCCTTATGTTTCTTTTGTGCAACTTTTTATAAGTTGAGGTCAGATTTGAGCGCTATTAGCCAGTATAATTCAAATGATATCGGGATTTCTTTTGCACACTATGTTTTGTCCTGGGCGCAGGGTTTATGACCTGTGTGCCCACACGTATACACAGCTTAGAGCAGGGCTTCCCACATATTTAGTCAGTGTGATCCCATTTTGGCACTTGAAAATTTACATGATCTCAGGAAGACAACCAAAACAAATCAGCAGGGGTGCAGTCCCCCCTCCAACAACCACTCAGCTGTCACCTTGCCTACTCTCCAGTTGATCTAAACCTCCACCCTCTCCAGTCAATCCTTTCTCTCAACCACCATCTCCTCCAGAGGACCTCCTCTCTACCTCTGCTCTTCCAGTTGATCCCCTATTACATCCTATAACTCCTTTTATCTTCCCAGACCATCCCCTCTCTCACACCACTTCCAGCCCTTGCTCATCCTCCCAGCTGATCTTTTCTCATGTCCCAATTGATCTTCTGTCATCCCCTTCCTCTCACTTGATCTTCCATTCCAACTCTCTCACTTCCGAGCCTCACCTCCAACCCTTCTTTCACATCACAAGAGTTGATCCCCTCTCACCCCCAGCTCCTCTCTTACATCCCTCAGTTGATCTTCTGCCATCGCCCCTTTATCCTCCACAGCCATTTCATCTCCAGCTGATCCAACCCTCAAACCCTTCCTTCAGACAAGACTCTCTTTCAAACTTCTCCCTGGTCAGGGTCAGCAATAGCACCTTACTTTTCACCCCTGGCCAGAGGTGAATGACAACGGGCGGGAAGGGAGGCCAGGCTGCTGACAGGGGCAACAGCTTTTCTCTTGGGTAGATTCGGTGGTGGGAGAGGAGAGAAGAACAGTGACAATCTCTGCTTGCCTGTCCACATTCAGCCCACCCTTCCCTTTATGGCTGTCTCAGTCCTGACTGTGATCTTCAAGTGGCAGCAGCATTAGTAATGAAAGTCAGCATAAGGCCTGCGAGTCAGTGCAAGCTCACTCAGTCCCTTCTTGTTCAGGGCTTCCCGTTACCACAGAAATTCATGCAAGTGCAGGGACCACCGCAGGGCCAGTGAGTCTGTAGCCGGCTCACAACTCCACAGTGATTTCCACTAGTAAATGAAACTGGTGCCTGAAAGAAGTATGCTGCTCTTGGATGCGCTTGTGACCCTAGTTGAAGATTTTATGACGCCATTTGAAGTCTTGACCCACAGTTTGGGAAGCCCTGGCTTAGAGGAAATCAGTGGTCACAAGTACCTGGTAGGATCCCAAAGAATAGGTCCAAGCCGCCTTGCTCATACCAAGGGATAAGCAGTGACTTCCCCAAATCTACATGGCTGATAACGATTCAGGATTTTTTCTTACAGGAACTTGCCCAAACCACTGTTTCCCCAACCCTCTCCTAGAGGTGCACCTGCCCAGTTGGGTTTTCAGGACATCCACAGTGGAGACCCGGCATACGCAAATCTATCTCCTGTGCATTCATTGTGCATATCCTGAAAACCAGACCTCTCTGTGGCTCTGGAGGACCAGAGTTTGCCTTCCCTGATCCATGGAATGAACTTGAACACAACAATTATGATGATAATCAGCAAAAGGAATACCAACGCTATAGAAATATTTTCTGACGGTACGAGACTGAACAAGATACAGGATAGAAATGTCGCAGTAGCTGGATCACAAAAGATGGGAGGTGTTTCACAGAATTAAAAGGAACGGGGAATGCAAAAAAAAAAAAAGGCTTTTTGGGAGGAACTTGGATTTAAAGGTAAAGCACAGACATCATCTTAGGGACAGGATACAGAAGTAAAAGTTGGACACACAGGCCTGACTTTTCAGTGATTTACGTGCATAAAACACAGTTATCAAATCAGCCGGGCCTCGGTGTATTCGTAAAGGTAGGCTTGGAGAATCCTTTTACGCCGACTTGGAGAGATTCGTTCCAGGGGCCGGAGCTGGAGCTTTACACACATACCTTTTTTTGGGGGGATTTGAAAAAGCATGCGTGTAAATTTAACCCGCACAAGGAAATGTCCTCCGAGAGGGGGGGAAATAAAACGGTGCGAGTTCATCTCTGTGTGAGCCGGGCCAGTTAACCGAGCCATTTCAAAATGAACTCATTTGCGTAATTTCGCTTTGAGTATGCTGGCTAAAGTCTGCATGTACAAGCTGCATATGCAGACTTCAGCCCTATCCACGCAGTTAAAAAAACAAAAAAATACCCTTATAATGAGGACGTCCTGAAGAAAGAAACGAGCATTTGAAATGTGGCGTTATGTCGAAGAGTTGTGAAGATTAGTTTGGCAGGAACGACCTCATGAGACGGCGGGAGGTGGAAGAACCCTGGCAGAAGTCTTGGGTCTAAAGGAAAATGGGATTTGCTGGTCATAGACTCAAGAGGTCGTGGTGGCAGTTGCCAGTCTCCCTGTGCAGCTGCAGCTCTGCGATGCTGCAAGTTCATTTTTTAAAAGGGAATCTCCCCACAGAGTTTCCTTCTAAAAATTCACCAGTGCACACACCGTGGGTACAGAACGTGTCCACGTACATTACGCCTGCCTGGGCAGCAGGTGCACGGCTCATGCTGGAAAATGCTCCCAGCGGGTTCAAAATGAAATCGCCAGCAGTACTTTCCCTCTGACACATTTAGGAACCGCTCTTATAGACTGATACCAGCAGATTCCAATCCTTAGCTGACAGAGATTTAGCGTTGGGTGATTTAAGGGTGATAGCAGCACTTAAGACCCTAGGGCTCTCTTTGACCCGTTCTGTGCTGACCAAATATGTCTCGTTGCAGTCGTTCCACAATTTTGGTGAGGTTGGACATGGGTGGACAGAGGGAACTACAGTATCACCCGGGAGATCATCTGGGCATATTTCCCACTAACCGGGATGAGTTGGTGCAGGCACTGCTGGAGCGTGTGGAGGATCCCCCGCCCATGAATGACACTGTCCTCGTGGAGACCTTGGAGAGCAACCCCCCAAAGAGTAAGTGCCACAGGATCTAAGATTCCTGCAGTGCTCAGAGCCTGGGGTGTGAGTCCGGGCACTGGGGTCACAGGTGTGTGTGTCCTGCAGTGCTCAGAGCCTAGCAGTGTGACTCCTGGCACTGGGGTCACTGGTGTGGGTCCTGCAGTGCTCAGAGCCTAGCAGTGTGACTCCTGGCACTTGGGTCACTGGTGTGTGTGTCCTGCAGTGCTCAGAGCCTGGTGTGTGAGTCCTGGCACTGGGGTCACTGGTGTGTGTGTCCTGCAGTGCTCAGAGCCTGGTGTGTGAGTCCGGGCGCTGGGGGTCACAGGTGTGTGTGTCCTGCAGTGCTCAGAGCCTGGTGTGTGAGTCCTGGCACTGGGGTCACTGGTGTGTGTGTCCTGCAGTGCTCAGAGCCTGGTGTGTGAGTCCGGGCACTGGGGTCACAGGTGTGTGTGTCCTGCAGTGCTCAGAGCCTGGTGTGTGAGTCCTGGCACTGGGGTCACTGGTGTGTGTGTCCTGCACTGCTCAGAGCCTGGTGTGTGAGTCCGGGCACTGGGGTCACAGGTGTGTGTGTCCTGCAGTGCTCAGAGCCTGGTGTGTGAGTCCGGGCACTGGGGTCACTGGTGTGTGTGTCCTGCAGTGCTCAGAGCCTAGCAGTGTGACTCCTGGCACTGGGGTCACAGGTGTGTATGTGCTGCTGTGCTCAGAGCCAGGAGTGTGAGTCCTGGAACTGGGGTCACTGGTGTGTGTGTTCTGCAGTGCTCAGAGGCTGGGAGTGTGAGTCCTGGCACTGGGGTCACTGGTGTGGGTCCTGCAGTGCTCGGAGCCTAGCAGTGTGACTCCTGGCACTGGGGTCACAAGTGTGTGTGTCCTGCTGTGCTCAGAACCTGGAGTGTGAGTCCTGGCACTGGGGTCACTGGTGTGGGTCCTGCAGTGCTCAGAGCCTGGGAGTGTGAGTCCTGGCCCTGGGGTCACTGGTGTGTGTGTCCTGCAGTGCTCAGAGCCTGGGAGTGTGAGTCCTGGCACTGGGGTCACTGGTGTGTGTGTCCTGCAGTGCTCAGAGCCTGGGAGTGTGAGTCCTGGCACTGGGGTCACTGGTGTGTGTGTTCTGCAGTGCTCAGAGGCTGGGAGTGTGACCCCTGGCACACTTAAATCACCCAACCCAACCCCTGGCACTGGGGTCACAGGTGTGTGTGTCCTGCAGTGCTCAGAGCCAGGAGTGTGAGTCCTGGCACTGGGGTCACTGGTGTGGGTCCTGCAGTGCTCAGAGCCTGGGAGTGTGAGTCCTGGCCCTGGGGTCACTGGTGTGTGTCCTGCAGTGCTCAGAGCCTGGGAGTGTGAGTCCTGGCACTGGGGTCACTGGTGTGTGTGTCCTGCAGTGCTCAGAGCCTGGGAGTGTGAGTCCTGGCACTGGGGTCACTGGTGTGGGTCCTGCAGTGCTCAGAGCCTGGGAGTGTGAGTCCTGGCCCTGGGGTCACTGGTGTGTGTCCTGCAGTGCTCAGAGCCTGGAGTGTGAGTCCTGGCACTGGGGTCACTGGTGTGTATCCTGCAGTGCTCAGAGCCTGGGAGTGTGAGTCCTGGCCCTGGGGTCAGTGGTGTGTGTGTCCTGCAGTGCTCAGAGCCTGGGAGTGTGAGTCCTGGCCCTGGGGTCACTGGTGTGTGTGTCCTGCAGTGCTCAGAGCCTGGAGTGTGAGTCCTGGCACTGGGGTCACTGGTGTGGGTCCTGCAGTGCTCGGAGCCTAGCAGTGTGACTCCTGGCACTGGGGTCACTGGTGTGTATGTGCTGCTGTGCTCAGAACCTGGAGTGTGAGTCCTGGAACTGGGGTCACTGGTGTGTGTGTCCTGCAGTGCTCAGAGGCTGGGAGTGTGACCCCTGGCACACTTAAATCACCCAACCCAACCCCTGGCACTGGGGTCACAGGTGTGTGTGTCCTGCAGTGCTCAGAGCCAGGAGTGTGAGTCCTGGCACTGGGGTCACTGGTGTGGGTCCTGCAGTGCTCAGAGCCTAGCAGTGTGACTCCTGGCACTGGGGTCACTGGTGTGTATGTCCTGCTGTGCTCAGAACCTGGAGTGTGAGTCCTGGCCCTGGGGTCACTGGTGTGTGTGTCCTGCAGTGCTCAGAGCCTGGGAGTGTGCGTCCTGGCCCTGGGGTCACTGGTGTGTCTTGCAGCACTCAGAGGCTGGGCGTGTATGTCTTTGCACTAGTGCGCTGGTTTACTGTGTACAGTGGTGCTGTGGGAGTCTGTAAGGGAGGTAGAAAGATCAAGCTTGTGTATTTCTTTTGTTATCAATGGAACAGCTCAGGGAGTGTGTGAGTGTAGTGTGTAGATAGAGCCCAGCAGGATAGGGGCGTTTTCCGCAGCTCAGGCTCCTGAGAGTAACAGAGATCACAGCAGCACCTCTGCAGGAAATCACAGGCCCCCGCCCGGAAATGGAGGGTTGGGATTAGGAGGAGACAAGGTTTCAGAAGCAGCACAAAGGCCTCTGAGGTGGGGGCTTCCTGTGCAGCTGAGTCTTTGCAACAAAAGCTTGAGAGGGAGCAAAGTATTCACAGCCTTAGAGCCTGTCAAGTCTTTGTTGCAAATCCTGGCACTTTGATTGTAGTTGCTGCAGCCATTCAGAAACTGCTCCGGCTGCATCTCCCAGACTAGGACATTAATTCAAAGGGATATCCTCAGCCTGGGCTAATATCATCATGTGTTTCAGGGGCTTCCATGCACTGCATCAGTGTCAAGCAGGGACAGTCTCTGCTAGTTCAGGGAAGGGAGGTGAAGAGGGGGCGAGGAGGCTCTCTCAGTCTGTGCTTGTTCAGTGAGGGAAGGGAGAGGGGGAGGCTCCCTCAGTCTCTGCTAGTTCAGTGAGGGGAGGAGAGGCAAGAGGGGGCGAGAAGGCTCCCTCAGTCTCTGATAGTTCAGCCGGAAGGGCTCCTTGAATCTCTGTTAATTCAGCAGGGAGGGAGTCTCCTTCTTCTAAGCTCCAGGGAAGGGACCGGTGTGTCAGGCCAGGTCTACCATCATGTGGCAAGCTATGGCCCAGCAGCCCTTATACCACAGCCACCGGTGACTCCACAGCACCTACAATGGCAAGGCTGTCTAATTTCCTAGCACTCAGATAGATGCATTCAGGACCAGTGGGTTATGCACCTCTACCAGCAGATGGAGACAGAGCAAAGCTGACGTCACGGCATATATGCTCCTGCAGTGACATCAGCCTGCCAGTATTCTCCTTCTCCAGCAGACGGTGGACGTGAATCTCCCCACTGGGGATTGCTTCAAATTTTTAGGAGGAGAAATAAAAAATTTAATTTGTCCCGCTCTTCTGCGGTGTTACCAAAATGGTACCTCCCCAGTTGAGAATTCCTGAGGTGATTTCTGTGGTCCCTCAGATGAGTGCTTTGGTCTGGTAGCTGGTTTTCTCAGTCGGCATGGACTTAGCTATTAAAACAGCTGAAAGGCAGTGGGTGCAGGAAGCCAAGTGCGGTGGTGACGGTATATGCCCTCTCTTCCCCCCCCCTCCCGCAGCCGGAGACCATTTCTGTACTCAGTGGGGAAAGGCTGAGCTCAGGTAAGGTTAAAATAAAAAAAAAAGAAGAAGAGACAGATTAGAAGGGTTGTTGGTAAGGCTTCCTCCTGCCTCCGTGCTTGGCGCGCCGTTCCGACATTCGTTCCCGCTCCCGAGGGAAGTTAAGGGACTCGGGCAGCCTGGCAGGTTGAGCAGCCCGGGTGGGCTAGGCCCAGCTGTTAGGCTTTTCTCTGTGCGCTGTGTGGTAGGCCACCGCGGCATTTCGCGTGCTTTTTTCTGCATGTTAGGCTGCCTCTTCAGGACCGTCAGTGCGTGCGAGTGCGTCTGGCTGTGCGTCCAAGTTGTGCACCCAGTTTCTTTTGGGCACGCTGCCTGTGTGCACAAATTGGACCACACTGGTTGTGCGCTTAAGTTTGGGATGGCAGAAGTGTGCCTAGTTTTGTGACGCCTAAATTTTGTACACCTAAATTTTGTGCGATTAAATTTCACAGTGTGAATTCAGCTGGATGCACTCTGTCAGTCACCTGTTAAGTGTACTGACAGACTGATGGCGTCCGTGGCTAAGAAACCTAAGCACCTTTCCCCTCTGTGCTGCCTGTCCTATTCGGGCATCTCAGCCTGGAGTGCCCTCTAACCTGTGCCAGCGCTGCTTAGAGGTTCAGAGAGGATTATCGTCCTCTGATTTTACTAAGCCTGGTTCTTCCCAGCCTGATGATGGCCCGGGTAAGGACATGTCAGGAGGGGCGCCTGATCTTGGAGCTCCCTTAGCTGGTTCGTCAGCAGGGGGCAGCAGCTCAGTGGGCACAGCACAGGGCCTTCTGGTGTTGGCATGGATCCGTCTGCCTTTTCTTGGGTAGAATTTTTTGAAGGATTGCAATAATTTCTTCAGGCTCAGTCCTCAGCCCCGTCCAATCCTGTCAGGTCAGAGTCACAGGCAGTGATCTCTCACTCACCCGGTACTGCTGTTATGCGCCGAAGTATATGCCTAGATTGGCAGCAAGTCCTCCCGATAGGAATTCAGATGGCGCTGATGATGAGGCCGATCCGGACTTCCTGGGGGATGGGGAAATTCCTCCGGGACTGGAACCGAATAGGACTATGTTGCGTTTTTTTTTTCATAGAGATGAGCTCCCGGCTCTGATTTTCCAGATGTTACATATATAGAAATGATGGCAGAAAAAGACCAATCGGCCCATCTAGTCTGCCCAGCAAGCTCCCACACTCATTTTCCCATACTTATCTGTTTCATCAACCACCAACTTCAGGGCCCTTGTTGGTAACTGTTTGATTCAAATTTCCTGCCATCCCCTGCTATTGATGCAGAGAGTAATGTTGGAGTTGCATCAAAGGTGAGCATAAGGCTTATGGTTAAGGGTTGTAACCGCCGCATCAAGCAAGTTACCCCGATGCTTGTTTACCCAGATTGCACAGATCGATGCCTTGTTGGATGATGTCTGAATGTAAATCCCGTTTTCCTCACTTCCCCCTACCGATGAAGCAGATAGCAATGCTATAAATGCTTTCAAAGTAATGTATCAGGCATAATTGGTTTAGGGTAGTAACCACCTTAATAAGCAAGCTCCCCCCATGATTATTTGTTTACCCAGATTGTGAAGTTCAGTCCTTGTTGGTTGTTGCCCCAAATGTAAATCCTGTTTTCCACTTTTCCCCCTGCCGTAGTAGCAGAGAGCAGCACTGCTCGAAGATATGGCAGCTGAGGTTCAATGCCAAGAAGTGCAGAGTCATGCATATGGGGAGTGGAAATCCGAAAGAATTGTATTTGGGAGGTGAAGGACTGACATGCACGGAGCATGAGAGAGTGATGTATCAGGCTTAATTGGTTTAGGGTAGTAACCGCCGTAATAAGCAAGCTATCCCCACGCTTATTTGTTTACCCAGTTTGTGAAGTTCAGTCCTTGTTGGTTGTTGTCTGAATGCTAATCCTCTTTTCCACATTTCCCCCTGCCATAGAAGCAGAGAGCAATGCTGTATACGCAGTCAAAGTGATGTATCAGGCTTAATTAGTTTAGGGTAGTAACCGCCGTAATAAACAAGCTACCCCCACGCTTATTTGTTTACCCAGATTGTGAAGTTCAGTCCTTTTTGGTTGTTATCTGAATGCAAATCCTCCTTTCCACATTTCCCTTTGCCATTGAAGCAGAGAGCAATGTTGAGGTTGCATTAACCATGCAAGGGATTTTTTGAGTACGGGTAGTAATCACCAGGCAGTAGTTAACATTCCAGCAAGCCACCCCCATGTCTTAACTCTTCATTCCTATCCTCTAGCCTTTATGGATCCACAGTGTTTATCCCATGCTGCTTTGAAATCTTTCACAGTTTTAATCTTCACCACTTCCTCCGGAAGGGCATTCCAGGCATCCACCACTCTCTCCGTGAAGAAATACTTCCTGACATTGATTCTAGTCTTCCTCCCTGGAGCTTCAAATCGCAACCCCTAGTTCTATTGATTTTTTTCCATTGTAAAAGGTTTGATGTTGACCATGAATCATTAAAACCTTTCAAGTATCTGAAAATCTGTATCATATCACCTCTGCTCCTCCTTTCCTCCAGGGTGTACATATTTAGGTTCTTTAATCTCTCCTCATAAGTAATTTTATGAAGACCATCCACCTTTTTGGTCGCCCTTCTCTGGACCGCCTCCATCTTGTCTCTGTCCCTTTGGAGATACGGTCTCCAGAACTGAACACAGTACTCCAGGTGGGGCCTCACCAAGGCCCTGTACAAGGGAATCATCACTTCCTTTCTCTTACTAGATATTCTTCTCTCTATGCAGCCCACCATTATTCTGGCTTTAGCTATCGCCTTGTCACATTATTTCGCCGACTTCAGATCATTAGACACTATCACCCCAAGGCCTCTCTCCTGCTCCGTGCACATCAGTCCTTCATCTCCCATCAAATACAATTCTTTCAGATTTCCACTCCCCATATGCATGACTCTGCACTTCTTGGCATTGAATCTCAGCTACCATATCTTCGACCACTCATCCAGCTTCCTTAAATCACGTCTCATTCTCTCCACTCCTTCCGGCGTGTCCACTCTGTTGCAGATCTTAGTATCATCCGCAAAAAGACAAACCTTACCTTCTATCCCGTCCGCAATGTCGCTCACAAAGATATTGAACAGGACCGGGCCCAACACCGATCCTTGTGGCACTCTGCTTAACACCGCTCTCTCTTCAGAGTAAGTTCCATTTACCGTCACACATTGTCTTCTGTCCGTCAACCAGTTTGCAATCCAGGCCACCATCTTGGCACCCACTCCTAAGCTTCTCATTTTATTCACAAGCCTCCTGTGCGGGACTGTATCAAAAGCTTTGCTGAAATCCAAGTAGATGACATCGAGCACTCTTCCTCTATTTAATTCCCTAGTCACCCAGTCAAAAAAGTCAATCAGATTTGTCTAACAGGACCTTCCACTGGTGAATCCATGCTGCCTCTGGTCCAGCAATTCTTCCGACTGTAGATAATTCATTATTCTTTCTTTCAGCAGCGACCCCATTACCTTTCCCACCACTGAGGTGAGGCTAACCGGCCTGTAGTTTCTAGCCTCCTCTCTGCTCCCACTCTTGTGAAGCGGGACCACCACTGCTCTTCTCCAATCACTCGGCACCACTCCCGTTTCTAGGATCTGTTGAACAGGTCACTCAGTGGACCCGCCAGTACATCTCTGAGCTCCCTCAGTATCCTGGGATGGACCTCATCAGGTCCCATGGCTTTGTTCACTTTTATTTTTCCTAGCTCTTCCCATACATTCTCTTCTGTAAACGGAGTTACATCTACTCCACTCCCCTCCAGTTTCTTGTTAACTAGGGATGGTCCTTCTCCAAGGTTCTCTTTAGTGAACACCGAACTGAAGTATTCGTTTAATATTTCTCCCATTTCTTCATCTCTCCGCACATTGATCCTTTTCACCTTTCAGTTTCACTATACCACTTGGAACTTTTCTCCTTTCTCTGATGTATCTGAAAAATGTTTTGTCACCTCGCTTTACCTCTTTGGCAATCCTTTCTTCCGCTTGACTTTTTGCCGTCTTGATTACTTTCTTCGTCTCCCTCAGTTCCATCAGATATTCTTCCTTATGCTTCTCCTTTTGGGATCCTTTATATTTCTTGAACGCTGTTTTTTTAGTTTTTATTTTGTCAGCCACCTCCTTTGAGAACCATATTGGTTTCATTTTTCTTTTGCTTTTCTTTACTTTTCTGACATATAGATTAGTTGCCTTGGTAATTGCTCCTTTTATTTTGGTCCATTGTTGTTCCACATCTCTCTTGTTCTGCCATCCTTCTAGTTCTTCTTCCAGATACTTCCCCATTTCATCAAAGTTCGTGTTTTTGAATGGCAAAACTCGGGTCTTCGTGTTACTTCTCTGTATACTATTTGTGATATGAAACCATACTGTCTGATGATCACTGTTAAAGATATTGGGAGTACCTAGGGCAGATTCCATGTCTGAGCCAAAGAAAAAATCCCATTTTGGTTTCTTTGCATAAAGCCTCTTTTTTTTCCCCCCGTTATGGAGGTCATTCAAGAATTGACTGATCTTGAGATGGACGCCCCAGAGGCTAATTTCAAAGGGGGTCGGGCCTTGGAAGGCCTGTACCCCCTGGATCCAGTGGTGAGAAAGCGTTTGCATTTTCCGAAAGTGGATGCACTTGTCTGTGCTCTCTCCAAGCAGATGACTATCCCCGTGGAGGGAGGAGCGGCATTGAAGAATGCACAAGATAGAAAATTGAGGCATCCTTAAGCAGGCCTTTGAGGCAATAGTAATGAATTTTCAGATAGCTTCTTGTTGTTCCCTGGCAGCCCACTCTTGTTTACTGCTCTCTCAGGAGGTTTATGAATCTGGAGGGAATTCCAGGGCATTTATGGAGCCAGCAGCTGCCTTTTTGGTCCATACCTCAGCCAGAGGGGTGGCTTCAGTAATAGCTGACAGGCGTCTGTTATGGCTGAGAAATTGGTCAGCTGATGCGATCTCCAAAGCTAACCTTACGAAGTTGCCCTTTAAAGGTTCGCTCTTGTTTGGGAGCGAGTTGGAGAAACTGGCCAGTTCGTGGGGTGAATTCCCGGTTCCTCAGTTGCCAGAGGATAAGAACCAGATGCCATGCTCCTTTGGCACGAAAGGTTGTGTCAGGGGATCCAAGCGTTTTCGACCCTACAGAGCAGCGACCTTTCAGAGGACTCGACCTTCCAGTAGGCCTCAGTCCTTTTGTTCCAGACAGCCTAGATGAGGCTCGGGCTTGGGTAGTGGAACCTCCCGACCCTCCCAATGAAGGTTTGCCAACCCACCCCTGGGAACAGGAGATAGGAGGCACCTCTCCCTCTTTTATCAGAGGTGGACTGAAATCACATTGGATCAGTGGGTCCTGGAGGTGATATGAGACCTATGTGTTGGAGTTTCATAGTGTTCCTTGTGACGTGTTTATGGTGTCTCTCTGCCACACCCCACAGAAGAAGCAGGCAGTGGAGTGTACATTGTCAAGGCTTCTTAGTCTGAGGGCTGTGGTTCCAGTGCCCACATCTCAAGAAAATATAGGTCGATAGTCCATTTATTTCGTTGTGCCCAAGAAGGAGGGCTCCTTTTGTCCCATTCTGGATCTCAAAAGGGTCAACCGTCATTTGTGGGTAACTCATTTTCACATGGAAACATTGCGCTCAGTGATAATGGCAGTGCAATCGGGGGAATTTCTGACCTCCTTGGATTTGTCCGAGGCATTCCTCCATATTCCCATCCGATTGGAGCACCAACATTTTCTTCATTTCATGGTGTTGGGATGCTATTATCAATATTGGGCACTGGCTTTTGATCTGGCCACCGCACCCAGAACTTTTTCCAAGTTTATGATGGTGGTGGTGGCAGAGTTGGGAAAGGTGACGACTGGCTGACTCAGGCCAAGTCTCTGGAAGAGAGCCGCCTGGTGACCTGAAAGGTGATCTCCCTGTTACAGGAGCTCAGTTGGGTGGTGAACCTGGCCAAGAAAAAATCTTCAGCCATCTCAGTCATTAGAGTATCTTGGTGTTCGGTTCAACACGAAGCAGGGCAGAGTTATCCTGCTGGAAGCTTGTATTCAGAAATTGATGGCACAGATGCGTCTATTGCTGAACACTATACGCCCGACAGCAAGTTCCTATTTGCAGGTACTCTGTTTGATGGCGGCAACCCTGGAAGCGGTGCCTTAGGCGAGGGCGCATATGCATCCTCTTCAGCACTCCCTGTTGTCTCGTTGGAGCCCAAAATCTCAGGACTATTCGATTCGGTTCCACCTGCCAATGGAGATGTGCTCTCAACTAAAGTGGTGGGTACAAGCAGATCATCTAAGAAATGGAGTTTCCCTAAAATCTCTGGACTGATTAGTACTCATGAAGGATGTGAGCCTTCAGGGTTGGCAAGCTCACTGTTAGAAAATGACAGTGCAAGGGCACTGGAGTGCGGAAGTGTCTCTCTGGAACATTAGTCGGCTGGAAGCCCAGGCTGTCCAGTTGGCTTGCTTGCAGTTCAGTGGCAGATTGTAAGATTGGGTTGTCCGGATAATGTCAGTCAATGCAACGACAGTGGCTTACATCAATCAGCAGGGAGGAACCAAGAGCTAGCAAGTGTCGCAGGAGATAGACCAACTTATGGAATGGGTGGAAATACATCTTCAGGAGATCTTGGCCTCGCACATTGCAGGAAAAAACAATGTAAGAGCAGACTTTCTCAGCTGGGAGAGTCTGGACCCAGGAGAATGGGTATTGTTGGTTGAGGCATTTCAGCTGATAGTGGATCGCTGGGGATTCCCGTTTCTAGACCTGCTGGCAACTTCTCGCAATTAAGGAGAGATCTGATGTCCTCAGGTATCGATGCTCTCATGCAAGAATGACATGAGGACAAGCTGCTGTATGCCTTTCCCCTATGGCCCATGTTGGGCAAAATGGTTTGGAGGGTTGAGGGCCACAGAGGGATAGTGTTCTTGGTGGCACCAGATTGGCCCAGAAGACCATGGTATGCAGATCTGTGACTGCTCCTGGTAGACTCACCCCCTCCAGTTTCCGGTGGCAGGGACTTGTTCTTCACGAAAATCCGACTTGATTTTGTCAGCTCGCTTGCTGAAGTGTGTATATTCTACTGAGGTGATTGCCATCTTGCTACGAATGAGAATTTTCTCCTCTTCCTTAGCCTATGTTTGGGTTTGGAGAGTGTTTGAGGCTTACTATGAAGATCAAGGTGTTTTTCCTTGTTCAGTTAAGATCCCGCTCATTTTGGTATTTTTGCAGGATGGATTGAATAAAGGGTTGGCCCTTACTTCCTTAAATGTGCAAGTAGCGTCTCTTGCCTGTTTCAGGGCTCAGGTGCATGGTGACTCCTTATTGGCTCATGCATATGTGGCCTCTTTCTTGAAAGGAGTGAAACATCTTTGTCCTCCTTGCTGTTACCGATACCCTTGTGGAGTCTTAATCTGGTTTTGGATTTCTTGGCAGGCCCTAAGTTTTGACCAATGTATGGCCTTTCCTTGCGGTTACTGACCTTGAAAACAGTGTTTCCTGTGGTGATTTGCTCTGCGTGTCGAATATTCCAGCTGCAGGCCGTGTCTTGCCGGGAGCCATTCCTTCTGGTGACTCCAGGGGCAATTCAGCTGCATACTATTCCTTCCTTTTTGCCAAAAGTGGACTGAGATTTTCACTTGAATCAGTCTATTTCCCTGCCATCTCTGGAATAGGGAAAGAGATGCGGGCAACTATCGCCTGTTGCGACCCTTGGATGACATTTCCCGAGCTGTGATGTGGTCCTCCTTACAACACCTTTTCCAGGTATTATCATCTGGATGTGCAGGCCCGGGAGGACGCAGCCTTTGCACGTGTGGTTTTGACAGGACCGTGGGCAGCATCCTGCCCTATTTGGGAGTAGCTTGGGTACATCCCATTGGTCATCTGAATTCATCTATCTGGGTGCTAGGAAATGAGAAATTACTACTTACCTGATAATTTCTTTTTCCTTAAACCTGACAGATGGATTCAGCTTCCCACCCTTGGCTGCTGAATAATTATGTTATGGTCCTCCTGTGTGGTTAGGTGTTCGGGGATTACTTGTGTTAGTCCTGCCTTAGACTAGTGTTAATGCATTCTTTGTCTGAGCTCAGTGTTTCCTGTTGGCTGAGTACTGAAAAGGTCATCTGTTATTAATCAAGTTTTTGCTAATCTGTTTGCAGTCGGCTTTTAAAGAGAATGTCACTGCAGGCGTATATATACTGTGACATCATCTTTGCTCCATCTCCATCTCCTTGTAGATTTGCATAACCCACTGGTCTTGAATTCATCTGTCTGGGTTAAGGAAAAGGAAATTATCAGGTAAGTAGTAATTTCTCATTGCAGTGTAGTAGGATGTCTGTGGCTCATGTTTTTCTTGTCTTATGTTCATTCAGTGGAGTCCGGAGGAAAGACCACATGGATTTCAGACAGCCGCCTGCCTCCCTGCACCCTCTGCCAAGCTCTGACTAATTTCCTGGACATCACCACTCCACCAACCCCCCAGTTCCTACAGCTCCTGGCCACATTGGCTGAAAACCCCATAGAACAGCAGCGGCTGGAGAGGTTGAGCCAGGTACTCGATGGACCCCTGGTTTCCTTTCACTGTAACCAGCTCTGTAAACGTAATGGGGCCGATGCAATATGCTGAGCGCACTCTTAACGAGCAGTTAGACGTGGGTAAAATAGGCGCTAATCAATCCCCTAATGCAATAAGGGGATTAGCGCCTATTTAACCTTTTAGGTACCAACGTTCCACAAGTGGAACATTTTTTCATATACGTTTAATTACTTGCACATTTTTTTATACTATATTTATACCATATTTGGGTCTAGTTAACTAACATATGTAAAAAGGGGCATCAGGAAATTCCTTCAGTGAGCAGGATCTAAAAGGTTAACACGCGTCTAACGCGGAGTGGATGAGATAGCGCTCATCACATGCAATGCATCTGAATGAGCCTATTACTCATTCACTCCCAATGCAAAAAGATACATGTGCGTCTTCTTTTCAATGCGTCTCAGGCGTTAATAGCTGAGTGCATTGAAAAGAAGTACAGAAAAGCAGGGAAAAAAAATGCTTTTCTGTACTTCTTTTTTTAAAGTAAAAAAAAAAAAATAACTCAGCAGACCGCTGAGTTATGAAGACCGACGCCAATAAACGCGGGGGCCGTTTTCATTACTGGCAGACAGGCAGCCGCGGCGACCCCCTAATTTAAATACTACTTGGCGCCCCCCCCTTTGGGGCACCATGCACGTGTTAAGAGGGCGGGCGCTGACTGTTCTGCACCCGCTTTCTTCGCACCTTTCTTGCATCAGCCCCAATGTAAGCGTGGAAACTGCCCACATAAATTAACTGGGGCCTCTCCCTCAAATGCGAGGAGAACCAGTGAAGTACCTTCTGTTAACTCCTATCCCTGATGCCTTTAAATGATCGGCTGATACAAAATGGTCCCAGCGTATGAAAGGCAGCAGAGAGATCTAAGAGGAGCACGACTGCACCTCCACCACTGCTAAAGGATCCTTTAGCTGGGAAGAATTTATAAATAATTTTTCACGATTTTTCATTGGTAGCTCAATGCAAGTTATATTCAGGTATTGTAGCTTTTTCCCTGTCCCCAGAGGGCCCTAATGCCTGCGATAACGCCGTAACGCATGCGATAAATACCTCTTTACAATTTGTGTATGCACATTTTTCATTTGTATTCAAGTGGGAGGAGTTTTGGAGGAGTAAATGGAAATGAGGGTCAGCGCGGCGTGCAATAGAGTAACGCACAGCAACGCAGGTTTTAACGCTAGAAATGACGACACGTCTTTCCTGTGCATTGTGCTTGCGCTAGCTCTGCGTTTCCGGCCAAAAACGTTTTTATCATGATTTGCAGTTTGGGAGGGGAGGGGAGAAGAGAGAGAGAGAGAGCGAGCGGCCTCTGTGGAGGCTCACTTATATCTGAACTTTTAATACCACTGTAAGAGGGGGCATTATGAACTCAGGGGGGTCATTTAGGTTTTGGGGGTCAGTTTTACATGCACAGTCGGAGGTACAAACAGCACAGTTACTATCAGTGAAGATTTAATGTGATTTGGAGTGATGAAAGGTGAAAGAAGAGTGTATTTGTACCATGTTCTCTCTACCTTTATTTATTTAAAATATTTTATATACCGTTTTTTATTCTAAATGTAATCAAAACGGTTTACAATGTAACATACATAAAACCACAAATAAAATAAAGCAAAGTAAAAAGACTTTAAGAAACTTAAAAAAACAGTATATTCATAAATAAAGATGAACAACAGATTGAAAGCTCTTAGAGGAGGGATAACTAAAAGTAGGATTATAAATCCGTAACAGTGCATTATAGTATTTTATCAGTCACTGGTGTTAAGAGAAGTTCCTAGTTGTTTGTTCCAGTTTCAAGGGAAATGGGGATTAAAGTATAAAAACAGACACACTGCGGGACACTTGACATTATTCTTCAAGGACGGTGGGGTAGCAAGCGATATACTTAAAGCAGAAGATCTGTCTTGCATTGTCTTCAAAGCGTATTTGATCCCCTACTATTTTACCACAATATAATTGTTTCCTCTTCATCCGGGCAAGCCGGTCCACACCAGTGGGTTGTGCACTCCCAACCAGCAGATGGAGATGGAGAAAATTTGACCCGCTGATGTCGCCCTCATACAGCTCAGCACAGACACCAGCCAGCCAGTATTTCTCTGTCTCCTGGCAGGTGGTGGTCATGCATCCTTGCATGTGGATTTCGGCTTGCCAGGACTGAACAGGTGATTTCTGACCTCCTGTGGTGATAGCTTTAGGCTCCCTCTCTCAGTTGAGCGTCTTGCTGATCAGGATAAGAGTGAGGTGAAGGCTGGTGCCCTAAGCCTTCCTCTTGACAGGGGAAGAGTTCCAGTAGGGTAAGGAGGCTTTGGCCTCAGCCCTGCTAAAAAGGTTTTTCCTTACTTTCCTCTATCTTGCACTACACTCATCTTCTTGCTCTCTGCCTCCGATTTCAGTAGCTCCTACTGCTGCGGGCTGTTTCCCCTCTGTAGCGCAGCTGGTCGAGAAGTTTAAGAAAAAAGCGCGAACCACATCAGGCAGCGCTAGGAGACAGGTGCCGACGCACTGCTTGTAAAGCCAGCCAGGAGAGAGAGTGGGAGCTGCAATCACTTGTTGGAGCCGCGTCGGGCTGCACTGTGAGCAGGGGCTGACGCACTGGCTTTTGGGCCAATTTGGCATGATCACAGCAGTGCTAGGAGCATGCAACAGGCACTATTTTTGCTTGCAGGCACATTGTGTTGCTGCTGAAGCACGTAGTGGAGGCCCTCTTAGAGCTTTGCCGTGTGGGAGAGATGGCATTGGGGATCAGCGCATTAAGAAGCTGCGGATCTGCTGACTGCCATATGAGGGTTATTAGCCCCAGGAGGTCCCTCGGCATTTGTCAAAAATGTGTGGAGGCACAGGGAGATGTCTCGTCAGCAGCTTCTCTTCCACAGGAGGAGAATTTTGAGGCAGCTCCTCCCAGGGTGGGTGAGGATCCTTCCCTGCTGCCTCTCCTGCCAATTCCTACAGCTGCAGGCTTAGAATTTGTCTTGCCTGGTCCTGGGAATGGATATTTCCACCATTTCATGGATGGAGTTTTTCAAGGGCCTTCAGGCTCACATGTACATTAGCTTGGCTCTGAGAGCCAGTGCATGCAAATGTATCTCCTGTATATTAATTAGGGATATTCTGAAAACCAGTGACGGGATGTGGGTCTCAGGGAC
Source organism: Rhinatrema bivittatum (assembly GCF_901001135.1). NCBI lineage: Eukaryota > Metazoa > Chordata > Amphibia > Gymnophiona > Rhinatrematidae > Rhinatrema > Rhinatrema bivittatum. The sequence continues at coordinate 45,933,620 of NC_042616.1, read as the reverse complement.
CGGTCTGAGAACCACTGACTTCAGAATGTGTCCTCCACCTGCTGCCTCCATTCATTTATCAATCTGTTCTTGACCCAAATATTCACACACCACTTGTCAGTCACCCACACATCTAACATATAATCTGTTCCTGGTCCACCTTTTACCTATCTTTCTTTAACCCATCATTGCATTACTTGCACTGTATTTATTAATTTAATTAAACATTCATCCTGTACTTCTCTTCTTCCATTCTCTCTTCATCCACACAGGCTTGGATTTACCACCATCCATCACTTTCTTCTTTGCCACGGCCCTTCTGCTTGACCTTGGCATTGTTTTGTTATAGGATGCTCGCCTCTACGAGGAATGGAAATGGTTCCAGTGCCCGACACTGGTGGAGGTCCTGGAAGAGTTTCCATCGGTATCCCTCCCCTCCTCTCTCCTGCTTACACAGCTCCCTCTCCTTCAGCCCCGATATTACTCCATCAGCTCCTCGCTGGAGGTCTGCCCCAACGAAATACACCTCACTGTCGCCGTGGTATCCTTCCGGACCCAAGGTGAGTCTGCACTCCTGCCCGGAGGAAAGAGCTGCTCTGAAGTGCAGGCGTTACCCGGGTTTTCCCTGCACCCCCAGCCCAGGTAACAGCAGTATCAAGACAGACAAACACAAAAAACAGAGAGCTCCGTCAATGCGCCTCACTTCTGACCTGCAGCACCCTCTGCTCTTTTCCAGCTCCGAGACCCCCATACGCAGCTCTGCTAATGCACCTCAGTCCAGGATACAGCTAGAAAGACAGACACAAACACACGGAGCGCTGCCTGCCGATTCACCTCAACCCTACAACACCCCCTGCTTGACCAGCCTTGAATTTGGTCCTGTTCTCATTTTCTGTCTTTTCCTCTACCCCTCCTTCGTTCAGATGGCAGAGGCCCCCTGCACTACGGTGTGTGCTCCACGTGGTTGGACCAGATTAAGCCTGAGGAACAGGTGCCCTGCTTTGTGAGGGGGTAAGGAGCATTTTTTTTTTAACTTTACGCTCTAATAACAATAATTATCACTGATATAGCAAACCCCCTCCCCCCTGTGTACACAGTAACGCAGGACTCCTCCACACAGCTCACTCCCTAAGGCTGAGCCGATAGCGGCCATTATCACCAGCTCGCCTAGGTACAAGGTCCTGCCGTGCCCGCTTACATTTACACCTGCCGTTTCTGCAGGCGGAGGAACCGGGCAAAACTCTGTGAGCAGATAAGAAAATTCTGTTCTATGTGCAGAGTTTACTCCCCCCCACAACCTAAGCATGCCCCATCCCACAGGAACGCCTCTTTTTAATCCGGATAAAAGTGCATTCTTTTGGGAACACACCTGGGTGTTTTAGCTGCCATGCAGAGTGGAGTTTTCACCTTGGGGTGGGGGGGGGATCAGACTGTCACTAGGTGGGGAGGCGGGAAGAACTGAGCTTCGCAGGTTGTTGGCTCTCTATGCTAATCCCTCTGCACGCTCTGCTCTCTTCCTGAGACCCCCTCACGATGGATCGTTTCTGCCCAGGGCATGAGGCCATGAGCTCGGATCAGATGTCTGATCGCTCGATGCCACTTATCTGGTAACCTGTGCAGAATGATCAGGAGGGGAGACCACTACTGTTTTGTTTTTGTTTTTTATCCACCCACTGTAATAATGACCCGAAATTTCACTGAATCCTGAAGTCCCAAGAGAGATAAGAATGCAGTAGCAAGGATTGAAATACCCAATATCGGACTATCTAAAGATGTGCGGTTCAAGCTTCCAAAGGTGAAACTTAAGAACATAAGAACATAAGAAAAATGCCATACTGGGTCAGACCAAGGGTCCATCAAGCCCAGCATTCTGTTTCCAACAGTGGCCAATCCAGGCCATAAGAACTTGGCAATTACCCCAAAACTAAGTCTGTTCCATGTAACCATTGCTAATGGCAGTGGCTATTCTCTAAGTGAACTTAATAGCAGGTAATGGACTTCTCCTCCAAGAACTTATCCAATCCTTTTTTAAACACAGCTATACTAACTGCACTAACCACATCCTCTGGCAACAAATTCCAGAGTTTAATTGTGCATTGAGTAAAAAATAACTTTCTCCGATTAGTTTTAAATGTGCCCCATGCTAACTTCATGGAGTGCCCCCTAGTCTTTCTACTATCCGAAAGAGTAAATAACAGATTCACATCTACCCGTTCTAGACCTCTCATGATTTTAAACACCTCTATCATATCCCCCCTTGAGCCTCTCTTGCAAGGGCTGGTCAGAAGACTAAGCAGTCATTGGATGAGTGGTTGGGTATGGGCCAGATTAGCAGATAAATGGATGAATATGGGATGGATTATTGGAAGAGTGGATGGTGGTACAGTATAGGAGCAAGTTTTCAGTTGAACCTCCATTTCCAACAAATGAGAGGAATTTGCTGTCCAAAGGCTTTGAGAAGGTATTACTATTTTACTTTCAACATAAAAAGATTCCAAAATGTGGAGTCTTTTTCAATTTCAAAGAAAAATTGTAAAGTTAACTAGACCCTTGTATATGAGTGACTGTAAATCTGTGGGTGGATGAATGGCTAAATCGGTAAAAATGTTGCTAGATGATGGATGCGGGGATAGGTGAATGGATGGGTCAAAGGATGAATGAATGAATGAGGCTGGTAGATAGCTGGATGGACATGTGTTGATAAATAAGTAAACCGAGAAGGAGGTGGACAGGTACATGAATAGATGGACAGGTGAATGACTGGGTGGCTGGGTGATAAGAAGAGTAAGTAGACAGGTGGATGGTTGAAGACAGGGCAGGTGACAGGTGCAAAAGTAAATGAACAGGTAGATGAATGGGTGAGACCGTAATGGATAGAGAAGTGGCTGATTGAAGAATGGGTGGGTGATGGGTAGAGGGCGTAGATGGACTGGTAGGGGGAATGGTAGGAAAGTGGCCAGTGGATGAGTAGTGGCCAGGAAGACTGATGGATGCATAGCTGAGTGACCTATAGATGGAGAGGTGACAACAGATGAAGAGATGTTTGTATGAATTGGTGGGTAGCAGGTAGATGAGTAGATGACAAGTGGATGGATAGGGGGATGAAAAGTAGATGAGTAGATGGACAAGTGTATGAATGGATAGAGGATTGGGGTGGGGGGGGGGGGAGAGAACAGATGAATGGGGTTGCACAGGCAACATATCGAGGTGTGCTTAGAAGCAATGCTGGGGCCAACATTTCATGCATGTGGGGCAGATATTCAGAATAATGCCCTCTCCCCAGCCTTTGACTTACCGGTGGCTGCTCTGGCACGGCACTAATTTCCTTTGGTAGCGAAGGCACAGCTGCCCCTCTGGTAAAAGAGGCTCCTCTTTCTCCCACTTCTGCCCAGTATCCCCCTCTTTCCTTTTACCCACCCCTTGCCTGACTTCCCCCTTTCTCTTCTCCTCTACTCGATGCCCTGCGTTCCCCCCTCTCTCTCCCAACCCCCTTGTCCTGCATCCCCTTTCTTCCTCTCCCCTACACTGCAAACTCTGGATCCCCTTCTTTCTCTGTCCACCCATGACTTGTCCCGCATTCCCCTTTCTCTCCCCCCCCCCCCTCTCCCCCCCCCCCCCCCCCAGCCCCTATCTCCCTCCTAAGCATCTGGTCAGCAATGGAAGCCCTCCTCCCCCACCAACCCCCCTGCTCAGTAGCACCCTCCTCTCTCTACCCCCTAACCTCCTGCCCAGCAGCAGCCTCCTCCCTTCTTCCACTTTCTTTCTCTCTCCTCTCTCCTTTGCTCCTCCGCCTGCAGTGTTGTAGATCTTTGTGCAGTGGCAGCAGGAACAGCTGCAGAAACTTGAAATAAATCTCTCTTTGTGTCTTCCCCAGAGCTCCCTTGTTCCGGCTGCCTTCCGACCCCAGCGCCCCCTGTATCCTGGTGGGACCCGGGACTGGCATTGCCCCTTTCAGGGGCTTCTGGCAGCAGCGACTCCATGATATTGAAACAAGAGGTGTGCTGTGCAGTTAATGCAGTGAGAGGAGCAGGCGAATTGGGGGTGGGGCAGATGGAAGAGATTTGGGTCCTGCCGGAGCCAGCATGAGGATCTCTAACTTGCCAGTTCTCCTAATCACGGCAGAAGCGGAAGGCTGAGTTCTGCGTGCGAGTTAAGGGCAGAATGGTTTGTGGCACACTGAGCCGTCAGATCTCCTCCCGCAACACCGTTCATACTGGAAAGCCAAGCGCAGTCGTCGGTGGACTGATTGGCTAAATCCAGACCCTGCCCGTGGCAATGGCCAGGCACACACTCGTGGGACAGCCTGATTTTGCCCGTGGAGACCTCACCCTGCTGCTTTGGATTTGCCATTGGGAGGCAACAGAGAGGCTGATGGGGATGGGAGGGGAAGGAAGGGTTGAGTGAGAGGGGGAGCAGCAGAAAAAGAAGGGTGGAGGACGCAGAATCAGCAGTGGAATGGCTGGTGGGATTTCTCAGGCCCCACCAGTGGCAGGAAGCTGCTGGAGGTGGGAGGGGAGGAGAGTGGGGGGAGAGTGAAAGGGCAGAAAAGAGGATTGGGTGGGAGGGCAAAGGTGAATCAGAAGAGAGCCAGAGTGGAATTGGAACACAAAGGAGGGGAGGGGGTCAAGCGAGGGAGGGAACAGGGCGTGCAAAGGGGTGGAGGGAGAGAGGGAAAGAGTGCACACACATCTTCCTACACACATTCCACTATCCCCCTCCCCCAAAACACACACACAGGTGAGAAGAGATGGACAAATTGGAGAGTATGAAGTGGAAACAGTGCCTCTAAATGCACAACCACATACACCGCTATCACCCCCTCCCTCCCCCTTACAAAGTGAGAATGCAAGAAAAAAAGAATGCACACAAATACTCAACACCTTCCCCAAAATTCTTACTCATTCCACTACACCCCTACTCAGCACTATTAACTACATAACTGAAGAAAATTTTTTTAAAAATGCCCCAACCACCTATACACCATTATGGTACATTAGGACCTTCCCCACAGAATAATCTTAGCTCACCAGAAAGAACAGATCTTAGCTACCCTGTGACACAGAGATCTGCAAGACTTAGAACTGTCCCCTCATGCAGGACAGGGTGGGATAGAGAGAGTGTAATACATAGTAAGTCGTGTGTTGTCGGCAAGAGAGCCAGGTGGCCCCAGACGAGAGGCATACAGACAGCCTGTGAGGGGAAACCCCCAGAGCAGTCAGAGGGCATAGAGAAACATCTTTTTCTGGAAGGACTAATGCTCACAGGGAATTATGGGGCTCTGAGAGAAGGGTGGGCGGAGACTCTGACCTCACTTGGCATAAGAGTAACGATGCTATTTCAATGGATACAGAGGAAAGGTGATCTGCAGAATGAGTCCATCGGACAGGACAGTGACCTGCACTGTGTGGACATGGGGCTGTGCTGCCGCTGCTCTGTGACCCACAGTGTGAGACTGTGGGGAAAGGACACGGGCCTGTGCTGCTGCTATGGGACCCGCAGGGACAGGACACAGAGCTGTGCTGCTGTCGGACCTGTAGTGTGAGGTCACGGGAGGGGACAGGCTGGGGCGTGGTTCACAGTGTGAGGCTGGTGGACAGGACACAGGGCCCTGCTGCTGTCTGATCGGCGGTGTCTTTTTCTCGGTGTAGGGCAGAGGCCAGGCGACATGATTCTGGTGTTTGGATGCCGCTGCTCAGACCTGGACCACATTTACAAAGAGGAGAGCCTGGAGGCCAAGTCTCGAGGTGCCTTGACCCAGATTCTGACGGCCTTCTCCCGGGAGCCGGGTACTGTAAAGGTAGGGGGTTGGGAGTATCAAGGGGGGGGGGGGGGGGGGCAGGAGAAGCACCATGCATTTCCCTTCAGTCATAGTGGCACTACTGAGCAACACCGTCAGTGTGACAGGGGAACATGGTAGATCGTGCTGAGAATCCTACAGACGCTCACCAGCTGTTCTGAAAGACCCCATAAACAGCTTTCCTTTTCCCTTCCGTGGGCAGTAGGTATAAGCAGCTGTTTCTGCCCTGGGCCCAGCCATAGGACAGCGTGGACGCATCTTTCTAAGTCCCCTGGCAGATTCTGCACAGAAGGGACGTTCCTCAGAACACCACAGAGATCTGCTGTGGCAGTGAGAATCCCACAGACCGCTCCCGAGGCACCGAGATGTAACACTGCCCATAATCCCAACGGATATCTCCTGTAGCATGGAGGAATTAACTAAATAAGTCAACACTGGCAGCCGGCACCTGATATAACAGGACCTCCATGCTGGAAAAAGCTTGATTCTAACCCCATAAACAAGGCCCAGATTTTGGTATCTTAACAAGCAGTCACCTGCTGGTGCACCGAAATGTTGGCTAGATTATGTATTGTAATAAAACTTTTTCTGTCTTGGGGTTAATGTCTCCAGGTGGGTTTGTTTTGCACATACCATGGCAGGAACGTACCTCCCTCGTAAGCCGGGGTATGCTGGGTATGATCTCAATAGCTCAGATTTACTGCTAGGGCCCTTCATAATAGCTGCACTGAACACAGAGAGCCTCCTGGAGTTCGTAGGATGAAATATGTAGAGGCAACGTATTGAGGTGTGCTTAGAAGCAGTGCCGGGACCAGCTTTTTCTGCACCGGGGGGGAACAGATATTCAGAATTACGCCCACCTCCCCCCTCCCCCCTTGACTTGCCAGCGGCTACTCCAGCACCGTGCTCTCTAATTAGGCAGTGAAGGCACACCTGTCCCTCTGACAGCGGAGGCTCCAGAAAAGCGCCTCCTCTCTCCCCTCCTGCCCAGCATCCCCCCTCCCTCTCTCTCCCAACTCCTGCATCCCCTTTCTTCCTCTCTCCCACACCGCAAGCCCTGGATCCCCTTCTTCCTCTACCCACCCACTACTTGTCCTGCATTCCCCTTTCTCTCCCCCACGCACTGCTTGCCCTGAATTTCCCTGTAAGGTGAAGGTCCTAGACTTCAGGAAAACTAACTTTCTCAGAATGTGGGAAGCACCTCACGGAGTCGTTACCTGGATGGGAAAATCTATGGGGAAGTAGAAGGGTAGCGGGAAAAACTGAAAGGAGATGTCATAAGGGGGAAGCTAATCTTTTTGTTAGGAATGTAAATAAAAGGAAGAGGAAAAAGAGGCCGCTACGGTTTTCTAAAGAAAGGCAAGGGAGAAAAGCCTAGCATTCACAAACTACCAGAGATCGCGGAAAGAGGAAGTCAGACGGCAATATCTGGAAAAGCTAAGAGAAGATGGGAGGGTAGTCAGGAATGCGAAAATTCAAACAGAATGAAAAAATAGCAAATATGGTAAAACGGGGAGACAAAAGAGACACCGTGAGACTCAGAGGTAAAGGGGAGGAATATGTAGAGGCTGATGAGGAAAAAAGCAAAATTGCTTAACAAATATTTCTGTTGGGTGTTGACTGTGGTAGGACTTGGAGCAAAACCACATAAAACGAACACAAGTAAGACTGAAAGTGAGGGAAACCTGAAATGATTTTCAGAAAAAGTGTGTTCATGAGGACCTAACTAAACTTAAAGTAGATAAGGCGATGGGGCTGGATGGGATACATCCGAGGGTACTAAGGGAACTTACAGATGTCCTGGCAGCTCTGTCGGCTGACCTGTTCCATCCTTCATTAGAGTCTGGAGTAGTTGCAGAGGACTGGAAAAGGGAGGATGTGATTCCTGTTCATAAAAGTGGAAGTAAGGAGGAGGCTGGGAACTACAGGCCAGTTAGTCTGACCTCTGTGGTGAGCAAACTAATGGATTCACTGCTAAAACAGAGGATAGTGCAATTTTTGGAATCCAATGGATTGCAAGATCTGAGGCAGCATGGTTTGGGGGTTTTTTTGGGTTTGTTTGTTTTTTAATAAACATCTTATTGGTATTATTCAAGAAAAAGAAAAATATACATTCAACATAAAGATATCGATTGTAACAAAACAATTCTTAGATTATATCAGGACTGTTCCATTGTTTTAGTGTTTTTTCCCCTCCCCCCACCGTACACAGCTTCACCTTGTATATTGTTGAGTAGCAACCAATAAAGTTATCATCAAGGCACAAATAATACAATGAGTATGGCTCCCCTTTCTTTATATAAACAGAAAAAAGTATAGAAATCCCAATGAGGGTGCTAGATCTAGGGGCAACCTCCTTCTCCGTCAGGCAAAGATATCTCATAATTACCTGCTAGATGGTTATGGCTAACTATGTTTTTACCAGAGGTAAATTGTGAAGGGTAGCGGGTGTGTGTAAACCCTTTGTGCTGTGGCGTAGTTTTTATTTATCTATCTATTTATTTATTTATTTGACAACTTTTCTATACCGACATTCGTGGGTACATCATATCGGTTTACATGGAACTAAGAGAAATACATCGAATGGGGGGGGGGGGGCAGCAACAGCAGAGAGGAGGATTAACAAGACAATGGGCATAGAGTGCAATTCGTGCAAAGAATGCAATTAACATTAAATATAAAATATATATATATAACAAGAAAGAAAGATATATAACTTGAAAATGTAAAATAGCATGGAAATATAAAATTATCTAATGTAGTGTAGGATAATAATAAACATAGTACTAGCATAATTGTAATTGACATAAAGATGATAAAATAATAGATAGCATAATGATAATAACATGGTGGAGTGAGTGGGGGCGCTGGACGACCTATGCTGGGAATGCCTGCTTAAAGAGCCAGGTCTTCAGCTTTTTCCTAAATTTGTACTGGCAGGGTTCAGTAGGGAGAGCATTCCAACAGGTGGGTCCTGCAACCGAAAGAGCTCGCTCCCTCGTGGAGGTGAGATGAGCATTTTTGAGGGGAGGGGGTGTGGAGGGTACATTTGTGAGATGTTCTAGTGGGGCGGTTGTGGAGGATGAAACGCAGTGGCTCTTCGAGCCAGTTGGAGTTGTGATTGTATAATGTTTTATGGAGAATGCTAAGAGATTTATAGAGGATACGAGAGGGTATAGGGAGCCAATGAAGTTCTCTGAGGACAGGTGTTATATGGTTGGATTTGCGGGTATTAGTGAGGGTTCTGGCTACCGCATTCTGTAGCATTTGAAGTGGTTTGATGGTGGCGTACGAGAGGCCAAGGAGAAGAGAGTTGCAATAATCCATTTTTGGGCAGATGGTCACTTGTATGACTGTGTGGAGATCCTGTGCATGGAGAAGAGGTTTGAGTTTCTTCATAACATGGAGCTTGTAGAAACCTTCTTTTAGCACTGTGTTGATGTGTTTTTTGAAGTTCAGGTGTTGGTCAATCATGACACCGAGGTCACGAACAAACGGCTGAAAAGAGTACAAGTTGAGAGAGGGGTTGCTTGAGAGGGCTAGCCTAGGGTTCTGTGGATTTGATATAATGAGCAGCTCTGTTTTTGTAGTGTTGAGTGAAAGATGGAGGTTCGTGAGGAGGGTGTTTATGGAGGCGAGGCATTTCTCCCAGAATTTTAAGAAGTTGGTAATGGATTCTTGTATAGGTATGAGGACTTTGACATCATCGGCGTTGATGCAGCCTCGAGGGCGAACCCCCGAGGCCTCCAATGGCAGCAGGTAAACACATCCTGCAGCGGGACAGTCTCTGGAGCCTCACTTTTTCCAGCTGCCTCCCTCGAAGGTTGAGCCCTTGGCTTCTGGCGGCTGGGAGGACTTAGGCGGGTCTCCAGAAGAGTGAAGATAAGTAAAATCCAAAAGCACAGCGGGGTCAGATCCAGGCGGCAGGAAATTGTGGTCCAGTCTAGGCAAGGGGTTTTATCCGGAGACTAAGCCAAGTGTGGACAAAGACGCTCTGAAGATACTGGACAAGATGGAGAAGGTGAGGCTAGACAAGGTGGGTTGGACGAGGAAAACTGGAGAAAACAAAAGTGGATGAGGCGCAGGAACACAAGATTGAGGAATGCTAGGCAACACGCACTGGAAGGCTTGTGATTAAATAGCCCAGTCGGGCTGAAATCATCAGGAGGCACCGCTCAGTGTTTCCCACCGCGGGACCTATGTTATGTGTGCACATGTGCGCGTGCGTGCCTGCGGGAAGGCAGTGGCAGTCAGCAGTGTGCGGTGACAATGGTGTTCTGCCGCAAGAGGTGGTCTCCGGCAGTGTTGGTCAGTGGTAGGGGCAAGTGTGGCGGCTTGCAGGGCAGCCCTGAGAGCTGCCAAATGTAACATAAGTCTAGTCAGACAAATCTAATCAATTTCTTTGATTGGGTAACCAGAGAGTTGGATAAAGAAGAGCACTAGATGGAGTGCATTTGGATTTCAGCAAGCCCTTTGACACGGTTCAGCACAGAAGACTTATAAATAAATTGTGCAACCTTGGTATGGATGCTAGAGTGACTGAGTGGGTTAGAAACTGGCTGAGAGGAAGGCAACAAAGGGTAGTGGTAAATGGAGTTTTCTCTGTGGAGGAGCTGTGCCTCAGGGATCGCTCCTTGTACCGGTTCTTTTCAACATTTTTGTCGATGATTCCAAAGTCTTTACCAGGGTGAAAGAAGTAGAAAATTTCAGGAGGGATCTCGAAGAATAGTCGAGGAAGCTTGAGGAATAATTTAAGGTCTGGCAGCTAAAATGTAATTCTAAAAAATGTAGTCATGCATTTAGGATGCAAAAACCCAAGGGAAAGGTACAGTATTGGAGGTGAAGTTCTTCTAAGCACAAAGAGCGGGGATCTGGGGGTAATTGTATCTGATGATCTAAAGGTGGCCAAACAGGTGGATGAAGCGATGATAAATGCCAGAAAGATGCTTGGCTGCATAGGGAGAAGAATGATCAGCAGAAAAAGGGAGGCGATATTGCTCCTGTATAGGTCCCGGCTGTGTGCAATTCTGGAGACCGCACTTTCAAAAGGATATAAACAGGATGGAGTCTGTTCAGAGGGTGGCTACTAAAATGATCAGTGGCCTTCAGGGGATGATGATGATTCTACTGCCCCCCCCTTAGAGGGCGATGATCCCCGGGTCCTGAGTTTATTTCGGCTGGAGGAGCTGGAGCCTCTTATTCCCTTTGTTTTGCAGGAATTGGGAATTGATGCCCCCCCAGATGACTCTGTGGCGGCGGCGTTGACACCAAACACGGACCCGGTCCTGGCAGGACTCAGGGATTTACCACACAGTTTTCCTTTTCATCCTATGCACTGCCTGCTCCTCCTCAGGGAATGGGAGTTCCCAGAGACGGGTTTTCGCGTTGGAAGGGCTATGGATAAATTGTACCCGCTCCCTGAGGACTGCCTGGACATGTTAAAAATTCCTAAGGTAGATTCTTCTGTCAATGCTGTGACAAAGCGCACTACCATCCCAGTAGTGGGCTCTACAGCCTTACGGGATGTACAGGACCGTAAACTTGAATTTTATTTAAAACGCATTTTTGAAGTCTTAGCTCTTGGTGTCCGGGCGACAATTTGCAGCAGTCTCATGCAGCGGGCAAGCCTTAGGTGGATGCAGCAGTTACTCAGCACCCAGGACCTCCCGTCTGCAGAGGCTTAGCAAGCTGAACGTTTGGAGGGTGCTATAGCCTATGGTGCGGATGCACTTTATGATTTGCTTCGGGTTCAAGCTAAAGCTATGGTTTCAGCGGTATCTGCCAGACGTCTTCTCTGGTTGTGCAATTGGTCTGCTGATGCTTCTTCTAAGGCTCGGTTGGGCAATCTTCCTTCTAAGGGCAAGTTGCTTTTTGGTGAGGACCTGGAACAGCTTATTCAGTCCTTGTGGGAAAACAAAGTACATAAGCTGCCAGAGGACCGTCCCAAACAGTCAAAGTCTTTTTTCCCGTCTCGTTCTCGCTTCAGGGGAAATCGCCGTGATGTTAACAGAGCCCGTGGATCCATCCCCAGGGGAGGGGTATCCAGGTCACAGTCTTGGTCCCATTCCTTTCGTGGCCGTCGAGGTTTCCGAGATGGCCGTCAGCAGTCCACCACCTCTAAGTCAGCTCCCCAATGAGATTCGGCCGGTCCATTCCTCCGCACGAAACTTAGGTGGGCGTCTTTCTCTGTTTCTCAGAGAGTGGGCCAAAATCACTTCTGACCTCTGGGTCCTCGATGTGATAGAGCACGGCTACGCTTTACAATTTGCCAGACACCTGCCGGATCTCTACATTGTTTCCCCTTGCGGCCCTTCCAACACCTTGTTGAATCTTCAGGAATTAGGGGCAATCCTTCCGGTTCCAGTACACGAAAGGGGCGCCGGCCAATATTCAATTTACTTCATTGTTCCCAAAAAGGACAATTCTTTCCGTCCCATTCTGGATCTCAAAAGTGTCAATCAGGCCCTCAAGGTTCCCCGTTTCAAAATGGAAACCCTGCGGGAGGTAATTGCAGCGGTTCGTCCCGGGGAATTTCTCGTTTCCCTTAGATCTGAAGGAGGCTTATTTTCACATCCCCATTCGTCAGGAACATCAGAAGTTCCTTCATTTTCAGATCCTAGGTCAGCACTTCCAGTTTCGGGCTCTCCCGTTCGGTCTAACCACTGCTCCCCGCACCTTTACCAAGATCATGGTAGTCGTTGCAGCAGCTCTCCGCCGAGAAGGGATTTTAGTCCATCCTTACCTGGACGATTGGTTGATAAGGGCAAAATTGACAGCCGCCGCTCCTTTTGCCCGGATCTACTGCTGGACCTAATTTAAATACTGCATTGCGCGCACCGGCCACTGGCCGGTGAGCTCTCCCGCAGACTTTACTGTATCGGCCCGTTAGTGACATAGTGAAAGACAGCAGATAAAGACCAAAATGGTCCATCTAGTCTGCCCGTCATGGTTTTTTGGGTAATAGCAACTGCCGCTCCGGACAGGCTACCCCCAAACCTTCTGTTAAGAGTAGCAAGTCTTTGTTTAGCATCAACTGGTCTTTTGATTCCATATGCTCCTCTCTTGTCGCCCTTCTGTTCTCAAACCATGATGTTGTTCACAACAAGAAAAGCCCAAACCACAGCAAGTAGATATTACAATCCAAATATATTAAAAAAACAACTTCCTACTTACACCCATATGTGATGTAGGCAATCTGAAAGCCAATAGAGACCCCTCAGATATGGATATATATTTGTAGCATCAGTTTACTCAGTTCACTCGTATCTCTGTTATAATCATCGGTCTCTTAATAGACCAACATTTTTTATATGTTGGGATTTTTTGTTTTTTGCAATAAAATAAAGTCCAAAATCTTCTTCCTTATCATCCCACAGACAGTCCCATACTGATGAGTTTTTCTCTCCTACCAGCAGATGGAGACAGAGAATAAAGGTTTCACTGTAGTCTTGGTACATATGCCACTGTGCCACCTGCAATCTCTCAGTACTCTCTGATTCCAGCAGATGGTAGAGGAATCCATCCTGCAGTCAGACTGCTTCATGTAGGACAAATTGCTCCCTGAGGTGTTAGGCTTTTGGCTATCCCTTGGGTGGAGTAGGGGTGAGCAGGAGGTTGATAGTCCTTAGTGTGCTTGCACCCGGTCAGCGAGGAGCGTCTGAAAGCCAGTAGTGCTCACTCCCTCATTCCCTGTCCTCTTCTCCCTCTCTGTTAAGGCCTCCCTTCTTGCCTGCCTGAAAATAGAAGACTTCACTAAGGAAAGTAGTTCTATATTTTTGTCTCTTATTCTTACTGGGTTCTTTAGGGGTTTGGTCCCTTTTAAGAAGTTAGTTTAAAAAAAAAAATGCAGCTTGTGTCAGCGCCTCACATCACCAGATGCAGACAGATTTCTTGAGCAGGCACAGGTTGGATCCTAGAGAGTGGGAGCCTGCAGAGGGAGGCATTTGTTCTCATCAGGTCCAGATGGGGAAATCCACAGGTGGATTTGATGGCGACAAGTCTGAACACCAAGGGGCGAAGGGTTTTGAATCAGAGGAGAAGGTCGGGGTCGGAAGGCCTGGATGCTCTGTCTCAGCCTTGGCCTCAGAAGGATCTTCTGCACATTTTTCCACCATGGCCCCTGATAGGATGGGTGCTGAGGTGGACAGAGTGACATTGAGGTGAGGTGATTCTGGTAGTGCTGGAGTGGGCCAGACTCTGTGATTTGCACTACATCTCTCAAGGTGGTGGGGCCCTTGCATTTTGATCTCCTTCGTCAGGGTCCGATCTTCTTCAGTCAGATGGATTGCTTTTGTCTCATGGCTTGGCTGTTGAAAGGCAAAGATTTAGAGTTAAAGTCTATTTGGAAGAGGTTATTACAACGTCATTGCAGGCTAGGAAGTCGTTCGCTTCCCTGGCTTATGTTCAAGTCTGGACAGCATTGGAGGACTGATACCGGCAGTCAAGCGTTTCTCCGCTTCAGGCCTCAATCCTGGGGATCCTCTTTTTTGCAGAAAGGACTACAAAAAGAGCCTTGAACTCTCTTAAGGTACAAGTGGCTGCATTGTCCTGTTAGAGAGGCAGAGTGCACAAATCCTCTATTGCTTTGCATCCAGGTGTGGTAAGATTCAGTGCTTGCGGCTGCTGGTTTGGCATTTGGTTCCGCCTTGGAATCTCAGTTTAGTGTTGAAAGCCTTGTGCAAGTCTCCTTCTGAATCCTGAAGGGAGGCATTGCTAAAGGACCCTACTTTGAAAGTGGTGTTTTTCATCGCTGTCTTTCGGTAAGACGCATTTCTGAATTGCAAGCCTTGTCATGTAAAGATCCTTTTTCTTCAGTGTACAGAGGATGGGATTTCGATCCGTACAGTCCCATCTTTTCTGCCTGTAACATGCCACCGACCATGGGGGTGCTGCACCGCGATCAGGGTTTCATGATCCCAGACCAGCACGGTTTCCTGTGACCTGCTGGGGCCTTGCCAGCATGGCTCCCGGCGTCCTGCTCCTCTGCTGCATCCTGCTACTCTGAGTAGGAGCCTGTATCTTCTCAGCAGCTTAATAGAGCCAGCGCCCAGGACGTCCTGTGGTGTGTACTGATGACATCAGCACTGCTCTAACATAAAAGGAAGCTCAGGTGCCTGAGCAACATTTCTGATTCTTCATTCCTCTGCATCTGACTGTTCTAATTCCAACTATCATAGGCTCGGCCTGGTTCCTGACCTTGCTTCTGTCTGCTGCCTGCCTTGATCCTTGCTTGTCTCCAGTGCCTTTGAATACGGTGCCTTCCTTTTTGCTGAAAGTGGTTTCGGACTTCCATGTGAATCAGATGGTTGAATTGCCGGGTTTCCTGGAATGCTTTAGAGGTTTGGTAGAGGGTAGAGATCTCCATCTTTTGGATGTGCGTTGCACTCTGTTATGTTATTTATGTTCGGCCTATATTTGTAAGGGTCGAGCCATTCTGAGTGGTCTGAAAGCACATTTGACTTGAGCGCAGGTAGCCTATTGGGCAGAGTGCAGTTGTTGTCTCCCCAAGAGATCTGTAGGGCCGCGGTGTAGTCCTCGCTTCATACTTTCAACAAGCATTACCACCGTTTGGATGTTCGGACACGAGGATACGACTTTCGGTGAGTGTGTTGAGAGCAGGTCTTTCAGGTTCCTGCCTGGTGTAGGGTTGCTTTAGTAAATCCCACTGGTCTGGACTGACCTGGATGTGTTCAGGAAAGGAACATTGGTTCTTGCCTGCTAATTTTCATTCCTGTAATACCGCAGATCAGTCCAGAGACCAGCCCTGGTATTGCTGTCGAAAGACTGATTTTCCTGGTATTTTTTGCTGTATATCAAAGAGATTCTTACCAATTAGTCTGTTCTGTTTTTTGTTGGATCGAGTGGTTGACTGGCTGTTTGGATACTGGAGTTATGTTGGTCTTCAGTTCAAGGGTATCCAACCCTGAGGATTTTTGGTTCACCCTGGTATGGGGGAATGGTTTCTAATCTTGGCTTGGGTACAGGTCAATATTGAGGGACTGCAGGTGGCACTCTCGTTTATGTAGCAGTGCCTCAAAGTTTTGTTCTCTGCCACTATCTGCAGGTAGGGATGCATAAACCCCACTGGTCTGGACTGATCTGTGGTATTATAGGAATAAAAATTAGCAGGTAAGAACCAATTTTCCTGTATCCTGTTGGACTCTGTGTCATTCCTAACATAAAGTGTCATCCCCCAATTAGTTGATCCTCCCTATCATTTGTACCATGTTGAGCACTGTCCCATTGATGATCCTCCTTCCACCAGGTCTCTGAGATGCCAACTAAGACTCTCTCTTCATCCAGTGATATACACTCTAGCGCTCCCATCTTTTCTTTTAGACTTCTGGCATTACCATAGAAACATTTCAAGGTCCTTTTTTTATTTGTACATACATCTTTCTTAGCAGTTGACAGGGATAACTTAGAATCATTTAACTCAATCTGTTCTTTACTTATGGGCACATGGGCTACTTTTGCTTTTATTGGACTCTCTCTATCTGTGTGCCCTAACTCCCCTCTTACTTTAGTATCCTTTGAAGACACCCCCCTCCGAATCATGCGCTGCTAGGCAGCTGTCGGCTTTCCCCCATGCTGTAGTTTAAAAGCTGCTCTGTCTCCTTGTTGAAGGTTTAGCGCCAGCAGCCTGCTTGGTGTTACTTTAAGTGCGTTAATTTTCTTTCCCCATTCCCCGTGGCATGGCTTTGGGTTCTCCTCAACGAATTTACTTTGATGTGTCTCACTTCAGTTTTCTTCATACCTCTACAGCTTTTGTGCCTCTGCTGTGATTTTCAGTTTATTTTGCACATATGAGTTTGTCTTCCTGCCTTAGGGCAGCCTTGCTTCAGCCTGACAGTTTGGATCTTTCTCCATACTTTTGGCACCCTCACCCCTCTGAGGTGCTCATTTACCATAGTAACATAATAATGACGGCAGAAAAAAACCAAAATGGTCCATCTAGTCCTCCCAGCAAGCTTGCCAAGGTACTAACTGCCGCTCCGTGCAGGTTACCCCTACATTTCTGTTAAGGGTAGTAACTGCCGCTACGTGCAGGTTACCCCCACGTTTCTGTTAAGGGTAGTATCTGTTGCTCCGTACAGGTTACCCCCATGTTTCTGTTAAGGGTAGTAACTGCCGCTCCGTGCAGGTTACCCCCACGTTTCTGTTAAGGGTAGTAACTGCCTCTCCGTGCAGGTTACCCCCACATTTCTGTTAAGGGTAGTAACTGCTGCTCCGTGCAGGTTACCCCCACGTTTCTGTTAAGGGTAGTAACTGCTGCTCCGTGCAGGTTACCCCCACGTTTCTGTTAAGGGTAGTAACTGCTGCTCCGTGCAGGTTACCCCCACGTTTCTGTTAAGGGTAGTAACTGCTGCTCCGTGCAGGTTACCCCCACGTTTCTGTTAAGGGTAGTAACTGCTGCTCCGTGCAGGTTACTCCCGTGATTCTGTTAAGAGTAGTAACTGCCTCTCCATGCAGATTACCCCTGCTTTTCTGTTAAGGATAATAACTGCCGCTGCGTGCAGGTTACCCCCACGTTTCTGTTAAGGGTAGTATCTGCTGCTCTGAGCAGGTTGCCCCCATGTTTCTGTTAAGGGTAGTAACTGCCGCTGTGTGCAGGTTACCCCCATGTTTCTGTTAAGGGTAGTATCTGCTGCTCTGAGCAGGTTGCCCCCATGTTTCTGTTAAGGGTAGTAACTGCCGCTGCGTGCAGGTTACCCCCGCGATTCTGTTAAGGGTAGTAACTGCCTCTCCGTGCAGGTTACCCCCACGTTTCTGTTAAGGGTAGTATCTGCTGCTCTGAGCAGGTTGCCCCCATGTTTCTGTTAAGGGTAGTAACTGCCGCTGTGTGCAGGTTATCCCCACGTTTCTGTTAAGGGTAGTATCTGCTGATCTGAGCAGGTTACCCCCATGTTTCTGTTAAGGGTAGTAACTGCCGCTGCGTGCAGGTTACCCCCAGGTTTCTGTTAAGGGTAGTATCTGCTGCTCTGAGCAGGTTGCCCCCATGTTTCTGTTAAGGGTAGTATCTGTTGCTCTGTGCAGGTTACCCCCATGTTTCTGTTAAGGGTAGTAACTGCCGCTCCGTGCAGGTTACCCCCACGTTTCTGTTAAGGGTAGTAACTGCCGCTCCGTGCAGGTTACCCCCACGTTTCTGTTAAGGGTAGTAACTGCCTCTCCGTGCAGGTTACCCCACATTTCTGTTAAGGGTAGTAACTGCTGCTCCGTGCAGGTTACCCCCACGTTTCTGTTAAGGGTAGTATCTGCTGCTCTGAGCAGGTTGCCCCCATGTTTCTGTTAAGGGTAGTAACTGCTGCTGTGTGCAGGTTACCCCCACGTTTCTGTTAAGGGTAGTATCTGCTGCTCTGAGCAGGTTACCCCCATGTTTCTGTTAAGGGTAGTAACTGCCGCTGCGTGCAGGTTACTCCCACGTTTCTGTTAAGGGTAGTATCTGTTGCTCCGTGCAGGTTACCCCCACGTTTCTGTTAAGGGTAGTAACTGCCGCTCCGTGCAGGTTACCCCCACGTTTCTGTTAAGGGTAGTAACTGCCGCTCCGTGCAGGTTACCCCCACGTTTCTGTTAAGGGTAGTAACTGCTGCTCCGTGCAGGTTACCCCCACGTTTCTGTTAAGGGTAGTAACTGCCTCTCCGTGCAGGTTACCCCCACATTTCTGTTAAGGGTAGTATCTGCTGCTCTGAGCAGGTTACCCCCATGTTTCTGTTAAGTGTAGTAACTGCCGCTGCGTGTAGGTTACCCCCATGTTTCTGTTAAGGGTAGTAACTGCCTCTCCATGCAGATTACCCCTGCGTTTCTGTTAAGGATAGTAACTGCCGCTGCGTGCAGTTTACCCCCACGTTTCAGTTAAGGGTAGTAACTGCCGCTGCGTGCAGGTTACCCCCGTGATTCTGTTAAGGGTAGTAACTGCCTCTCCATGCAGATTACCCCCGTGTTTCTGTTAAGGGTAGTAACTGCTGCACCGTGCAGGTTACCCCCACGTTTCTGTTAAGGGTAGTAACTGCTGCTCCGTGCAGGTTACCCCCAAGCTTTATTATTTATTCCCATCCTCTAGCCTTTAGGGATGCACAGTATTTATCCCATGCCCCAGTGATGCCTCTGCATGCAGTGATTTTATTTTCTCCTCTGTACATCATCTTCACGGAGGAGTTATCCTCTTTTTCTCTGACCTTCCGTCCTTGTTGGTAGGATTCTCTCAGTGCTGATTTTTTGCCGCACGGTTAAGTATCTGATTTATTTCCATGATGTCAATGGAAGCTCTGTTTTATGCAGGTCATGGCCCCGTGGATGTTACTGATCATACATTTTACTTTGAGTGCCAGATTTAACTTAAGTAGCCTTTCTCTGTCCGGGGCTCAGCCATACCTATCCATCTCCACCGAGTCCTGGAGCCTCAGCTGTTAGTTCTCCTGTCTCTTGGTCTCTCATTTGCCTTTCATCTTTGACTCCGTTGCTTGGGCCGTTCTGCTTTGCTCTAATCCTCCTATGCTCACCCGTTTCCTCCTCCGATTGCTAGGGCTGTTCGGGCACCTCTCTTCTGCTACTCATCTCTAGATCTCCTTTCTCTCATCACTCCGCTGTTTGTAAGATGAGATCACTGATGCACTTTGGACTGATCTTTCCCGCTGGGGGATCTTAAGTTTGCAGCACTTACATTTTGCAGTTTTTCCTTTCATGCTAATGCTCTTTCATCCAGATGTTGGCATACTCTAAAATTAAATACAGGGTTGATAGCATTAAAGTAGCAGTGCATTATTTCCCTTGTATTCTCACTGGTCCACATAGCTGTATTCAGTCCTCCTCAAGTTTTTTTTTTCATTAGCTGCTGTTGTGGTTTGTCTCCTGCTGCAGTGAGTGCATGAACAGGTTCCCCAGGACCCAGAACCGCAGCAGAGGTTGTTAGCGCCATCAACATAAGCCCTAGTGTTGGCACTTTAATTTTTTTATTTGGGTGATGCGCGGCCGCTCTGAATTTGTATTTTTGGCTTATTTTCATACTTTAGCAATAGTGCTTGCCTTGCTGAGGTTTGGTCTAGAAGATGTAATACGAGGACGCCACGGGAAGGTACTTTAGCCATTCTTGGCGAGAGAAATGTATTCTGTTTATGTTCAAATCTTTTTTTTTTTTATTGTTATCAACAAAACAATACAAAAAAAAAACCGCATGATAACTGGTGGAAGCTTTCCAGCACCGTGGCAAACAGAAGAACAATTGAAGCCTATGCAGCATCACCTTGTTCCCTACCCCATTAACCCATCCCTTTCTCACAAATAGGAAGAACATTTTTTTTTTTTTAACAACAATACAGCAAAAATGACACAATGATGTATGACTCTGATTACCCCATGTCAGACTACGATAAAGCATAGAACAACAGACTGTACAAAATCCCCTCCCCAAAAGGCACGGGAAACGAGAATGTAATTCCACATAGCATGTTATAATAAGAAAAAGAACAAATCAAAAAAAGAAACAAAAAGAACAAGTTCAGCTAAATCATTTAAAATCTGGCTATGAGCCCAATGAGGTAAGGAATCCCAGATAAGGAGACCAAATCCATAAAAATGTCAGCCATCCTTCTGGGAGAGGCCCTTTTGGTTCAGCTTTCTCCATTACTGCCAGAGCGTAAATCGCACTCCTCCAGCGTGTAAAACTTAAAGCATGCAAACCTTTTCCTAAGCACAAATGTCATGTATGTACTCCCCGGAGGAAAAGAAGAAAAATCTTCCAATAGCGCCAAGTGCCAGAGTACAAGAATAGTAAAACTCACTATCTCTCCATCTATTCTATTTAATGCTTTCCCCTGCCTTGGACCTCCTGGAAGGAGTATGCCATGAGCAGCCTGCTGCTAGTTTAACATATTTGGATATCTTTTGGAAGAATTACATGTCTGGGAGGTTTTCTTTTAATTCTGTGCGAGAGGCAATGATGCATTTTTATTTTTACCATAATAATGCAGAGGTAACTACCACAGTGCTGTGCGTGGCTCCTGTGACGCTGAGAAGGGGGCCTGATGAAACCCTATCTGATCAGCACTTCCTTTGGCCTGCTCGACTCTGTTACACCCACGTGGTTTTCTCTCACACTGCGTGAGCCTTTGAAGCTCCCCCAGCAGCCCTGTCACAGCCTCTTGTCTCTTGTCCGGCAGACCTATGTGCAGGACATCCTGAAGACTACCCTGGCAACGCAGGTGTACAAGGTGCTGTACCAGCTCCAAGGGCACATGTACACCTGCGGTGACGTCACCATGGCGACAGACGTGCTGCAGACGGTGCAACTCATCCTGATGGCGGAGGGCGACATGAGCGTCACGGAGGCGGGAGATTACATCGGACAGCTTCGGGTGAGTCGGCGGCGGCATGGCTTGCTCCTGGTACTCTCTTACTCCTGCAGTCTCTCTCCCTATCACCTCCTTAGCCCCCTCCTCGCAGCCTCGGTTCCTCTCTTACTCCTGTGGTCTCTGTCACACACCTCCATAGCCCCTGCCTGTGTCCTGTATCTCTCCCAGCTCCTGGAGTGGTATGAGCAGATACAGCCTTTCCTTTCTTCTGGGCTCACAGTGTCCTCTAGTGGCCTTTCAAGAGACTACACGTACACAAAGGGGAAGACAAGCACAAAGGCCACATGCATAGTAGGTGGCGCAGACTCGACGTTCCCTAAACATTTTTTAAAGACTGCATGCGTAAAACTTTTCTTTTTGTGCAACATTTTATAAACTAAGTGCAAATTTGTGCACTACAAGCCAGTATAATACAAATTGGGATTTCTTGTGCACACTGGGGTAGATTTTCAAAGGGTTACGCCCGTAACCCCCGAAAACCTACCCCAAACCACCCCTGCGCGCGCCGTGCCTATCTTGCATAGGCTGCCGTCACGCGCAAAGCCCCGGGACGCACGTAAGTCCTGGGGCTTTCCTGGGGGGCGTGTCGCGGCCGGCGCATCATCGGGGGTGTTCCAGGGGCGGAGCCGAGGGCGTGGTTCCGGCCTGGGCACGTGTACACAGCCTCCGGACCAGCCCCCGGACCGGAACATGGCAGCCGGCCCGGTGCGTGCAAGTCACGCCTGCCTCAGGCAGGCGTAACTTTTGGATTAAAGGTAGGGGTGGGGGTTTAGATAGGGCCGGGGGGTGGGTTAGGGAGGGGAAGGTGCGGGGGGTGGAAGGAATGTTCCCTCCGAGGCCGCTCCGATTTCGGAGCGGCCTCGGAGGGAACGGAGGCAGGCTGCATGGCTCAGCGTGCGCAGGCTACCGATTTTGGGCAGCCTTGCGCCCGCCGACCCCGGATTTTAACAGATACGCGCGGCATCTATTGAAATCCGGCGTACTTTTGTTTGCGCCTGGTGTGCGAACAAAAGTACGAGCGCTCCTGGTTTTATAAAATCTGCCCCACTATGTTTTGCTCTGTATGTGGGGTTCACAACTTGTGTGCGCACGCACAGCGTAGAGGGAACAATGAGCACAGTGCCTCTCAGCCTTTTTTATTTCATGGCACGCTTTTTAGATTTTCTCAGTCTTCATGGCACACCGAACCAATCTTGCACGATTCCCTCCCCCCACCTTCCACCAGCAGGAGAAGAGTAGCACTTTTTAACCTGTGTGTGCCTCATTCTGCTGGCTTCAATCTGCCATCTAAACTTGGGCAACCAGCGGGTCGTGTGAGATGACAGGGCCCTGCACGTTCAGAGGTCAGACTGAAGCCAGCTGAGGTGGAAGTGCTGCTGTTCTCCTGCCAGTGGGAAAGAGCGAGGGAGGAGCAGGATTCCCGGAGAATCTGGGACACTTGTTCTCTGTAGTGTGAGTAGTGAGTGAGCAGTTCGTTTGGTGGCAGGGGGACATTTAGTGGCCTGTTGCCATAGAAAATTGTTATATTCTACTTTCAAAATGTACCTACAAGCACATTCTTTAAGAAATGTTGCTACGAAATATTTTTGGGCCCAGTACAAAACCTGTGTTCTTTGGTATGTCGTAAATTCAAGAGAATTAATTATACTCCAGAAAAAGTTGAAATTAGCCCGCAAACTCCAATTGTTCCCAACATGTGGAAGTTGTGTCCAGGTAAGGGCTTTTGAACTGATGAGTTATTAACATTCTCTCTCAGGCAATAAGTTTTATTTTATTTCTTTATGTCTTTGCTTATTCTGCTACCTCCAACACAACTCGATAAGAGCAGATTACAATAATAACATTCACAGTTTGCATAAGTATAACTTAAAGACCACAACAAACATGAATAAAAGGAAAAACAGGATAACCATTTTAATAATTGTATATATTAACTTGTTAAAACATTTTAAAATGTGTTTTGCTAATACTCTTTTCTATAAAGAAATGCTTCCAACCCTTGGTGTCTCTGCTTTGGTTTTTCTAGCTCAGTGTCTTTTTTTTTTTTTTTCACTGGGCTTCTCTCTTGTTCGGTTTTTGGATTTTCTTCTTTTTCCTTCAAGCTGGATATTTTAATACTTTCTCTTCCTTCATCCTTTCTGCTTTTTTCCTTGATATTCGCCTCCTTTTCTCGTTCCTCCTCCCCCCCCCCCCTCCCTCATTTGCTTTCTTTCCAGGAATTCCTCACTCCCAAATCTAAGGTCGTCTCTCTCTCAACCCCCATCCTCAGCTCTCTCCTCTTCCAGTCCAGTTTCTCTGTCTCCCCATCACAGGTCCTTTCTCCCTCGCTCCCTTTCCCTTCAGCTTGGCTTCCCGTTCCCTCCCCTGTCTAGTGTTCTTTATCCTTTTCTGTGCATTCTCCAACCCTGGATCTCTTGCCCTTTTCCAGATCTCCTTTTCTCTCCCTCTTCCTGAGTCATTTCTCTAGCTCCATCTTCCTAGTAAAAATTGTCTCTCTCTTTCTCTAACCTAGGTCCTCTTTCTCCCTCCATCACTTTGCCCCTTAACCAGGGGCCTTTCTCTCTTCTTTCTCTCCCGCCGTTGTTGGTTCTCTCTCTCTCCCCCCTTATCCCCTCCACTAATTATGGCCCAGCTTGTCCTGCAAATCCTCTCCCCATCCCCAGTGGCAGGAGCAGCAGTGCATAATATCGTGCCAGCGTACTGAGCTGGCTCCTCCTCCAAGCATTCATAACCTCCTCACTTCCCCTAACATCCACCACCTTTTGCACTTCAGCATTCACCCCCCCCCCCCACTTCCCTTCCCACATCATTCTCACCTGACTGAAGCTCAGGGTGACTCCCTCTTCTGCTTTCAGCTGAGCCCCCATGTCCCTGCAGCACAGGCATGGGAGCCCTGAGGCCCCCCGACTCTCCAAGCAAACCCAGCACAGCAGAGAAGAGCCCTGCATCCAGGCGGCAGGTGGGGGCGGGGGGAGTAGGCTGGAGCAGGGAGCGGAGGCCTCTTCTCTGCCATTCGCTGCTGCTGCGTGAGCTCCCTGCTCCTTCCCCTCCCCTCCAGTCTTCCCAGTTGCTGGCTGGTGGCTGTGGGGTCAGGAGGGAAGGGGGCTGGAGCAGCAAGCAAGAGATTTTGGGGTACTGTCCAACAGAGTCAGTCATGGGCCCAGGGAGAAGGATCACGCTGCGGCTGTCAGCACTGAGGCACAGGAAAGAGCTTTCCCACAGCCGCCTGGTTGAACAGCATTGCGACAGAGACAGTAGTGTTTACCACTTAATGTATTTCTTTGGCAACATGCGTTCAAATTATCGTGCCAGGACGGTTTCTTGAATCTGAGTCTGTAAGCAGCTGAAGGGCTCTTGCCCCACTCAGTCTGCCCAGTTGTCCCCCTTCCTGCTGTCAGCACGGACCCTGCTCGAGCTTCGGCCTTCTCTCCCCTTTCCCCTTCTCTCCCCTTTCCCACTTACCTCCGTATCCATCCCTGCTGTGCTTGAATGCTGTCACTGTTTGGATTACCAGGGATCCACCGCGCTCGGTACTTTCTCACCGCTTCCATGTCACGACCCTTTCTCCTTCACCCTCACCCCCTGCTTTGTACCTTGTTGGAAGCCTGCCAGATGTTTGAAAGCTTCCAAGGCCACACAGAAAGACAGTGGCAGATAGGGGATTAGAATCAGTTTCCCCATAATTCTTCCTGCTTCTCGGCAAGGAGGCTTTTTTTTTTTTAATACACTTTTTTTCGGTACTGAACTAGAAATAAACAGAAGTCCTGGCACATGAGTTTGGAATTCTGGGTTTTCCTCAGCTTTGATATCTTACCGAAACCTCATTTCCTGCCATTGTCAGAGATGTTTTAACTCCCTTTTTTTTTTTCCCTTCAGGATCAGAACAGATACCACGAAGATATCTTTGGCATCACGCTCCGCACACAAGAGGTGACCTCCAGGATCCGCTCGCAGTCCTTCTCCTTGCAGGAGAAACGAGAGATCTAAAGCGAAGCCTTCAAAAGAGCTTCCTCATCATCTCCTCTTCAAGAAGCGTTGCTGTTCTCTCTTCCCCTCTCACTCCTTCCCCTCCCCTTTGTCCCACGCTTCCTCTTCTCTCCCACTCCCCATCTTCCCCTCCTCCATCCTCCTCCCTCACCTCCAGCATATTTTTCTCTTGCCTTCCTCTTCCCCTCTCCCTCCTTCCTTTTTTCTCTGTAACCCCTTTCTTCTTTCTATTCTCCCTTGCTTCCTCCCGATTTGCCTTCCCCTTGCTGTGAAAGATCTGGAAGAGGGGCAGTGATGGGTCATATTGAATCCTGGTGTCTGTGGGAGAGTTTGGAGTTGGATTCGTAGCTGAGTTGGATGGGGCAAGGCGCATGGCCTGGTTTTCCGGCTACGGCTCTTCAGTTGCCATCCCGGGCGCAGGAAGCTGAAACGGGCCTTGGGAGCAGCATGGACTAAAAATGTACTCCATATTATGAAGTTGAGAGTCCTTCCTTCACCTCTCCCCTGCACTGGTCGCTGTCGGCACTGGATACCAAGGGTCGTCCCCCCCTGCTGGTGGTCCTGTTCACCACGGGGCCTGCTGCGAACACCCCTCGCTCTTGGACCTTGTCATGTTATGCAGTTACAGAAACTCTTTTAAGACGACATAAGGTGAAAAAGGTTCTGTTATAAATTCTCCAGAATTACCAAGACAAGTGATTATTTCTTTTTTTGTAAAATATATTTTTATAATTCTTGTCTGCATGGTAGAGTTCTTTAAAATTGCTTATTCCTATGATGGTTACTCTGTCTTTATGTCTCTTCTCTCTAAACATCTCAGATTTTTGGGGCTGGCCGTCTGGGTCCCTTTGCCCTTCCCCTTTTACCTCATGGGTATCGGTTCTCAAGAACAATAGGAGAGAAGGTGACATCAGCTCATTGCTTGCAGCTGGTGCTCTCCAGTTCTGTACGCAGCCGTAAGTTTGTCATCTCAGATGAGCCGGCCACCACCATTCTTCAGTAACTCACTGAGTTGTATTATTGAGCTTTTCTAGAGTAGCCCTTGCCAGAGTGTCTTTCAATAAATGCAATTACACAGTGATTTTAGTTATACCTGAGCCAAGCAAGGGTCAGAGATGTGAAAAGGTTAGTTCGTGTGGGCTGGTCCGGTGACTCAGTAGCAATGCCGTGTGCTCCCCATGCAGAAGTCCTCCGTTTGATTCCTGGGTCCGACTTTTCACTGAGCCGGCCAGAGCTAGGGATGTGGCGCAGGCAATATTCACAAACTGAGAGGGGGAAAGGGAATCCCAACCATTGAGCAACAGCGACACCAAGCGTCTGGCTAAAGGGGAGGAGGTTAAAAATAACAAAAAAAATGGATGGGGGTGAGGCCAAGAAAGGGGGGGGGGGGGGGAGGAAGTAGGAGGTGGACGGATGAGACCCAGAGATTCACAGAGCAGTTCAGGCTTAGTCATTTGAGAGGAAAGCTGATGCTGTGAATTATCTTATACAGCAGGTTGACGAGTTTGAACATGACATGATGCAAACTGAGAAACAGATTACACATAGCTACAATAATAGGCCCTTCAGGCTTACTTAATGACATCAACTGACCCAAACACGTATGAAGGCGAGCAAGCATCAGCAGCTTGGAGGATCGTTCCAGCGAATGGAGGGCATGACTGAAAATCCCCAAGCAGGCGAAGGGGGAAAAAAGCTACAGAATTAGGAAAACAAGAGAGAAAAAAAAATCTTTAACATGGGAAGTACAGAGAGTTACTTCAGAAGCCCCACATGGATCAAGCTTGGATGCAGTAGTAGTTAAGGAGAAGTAAATTCAAACTTATAGATGAGAGATTGATAATTGCAGCACAGGATAGTGAACTATGGCCAAAATGGTTCAGAGCCAGAACAGAAAAGACTGGTAAAAAAGGACATACAAACATAAGAGCGTGTTGAGGAATGCCCCGCTGGCCTTGAGGTACCCTTCCCACCAGTGAGGCATCTCAAACACAGGCCCTGGCGGGAGAGCCAGGGCCTGAACATCACAAAGATCGTGGCATGGGGGAAGAAAAGTAAACAAACTAATGAAAACTTCCCCCGAGGGCTGTGAGGAGCGGGAAACAGCGAAAAACCTCTGCTCAGGGTAAGAAACAACGACCCAGTATCGGAGAGACTAATTTCCTCGTAAAAAGTCTTACTTTTTTTTTTTTAAAGCAGAGGAATGCCGCTTCTCTGCAAGTGCTGCCCAGAGGTAAACGGCTTCTCAGGGCAGCGGGTCATTGTGGGGGGAGAGGTTGGACCACCAAGGGAAATTCAAACCCTCTAGAGATTTATTTATTTATTTATAAGCTTTTATATACCGATGTTCATGAAAAATCATATCGCATCGGTTTACATATAACTGAAGTTAGGATTACAAAAAACAGGGAGATTTTAACCGGGATAAACAACTACAGAGCGAGTCGACAAGGGGTGAGAGAAAAGGAGGAATAGCGGCAAAATATAAGTACAACATAACCAAATAGAAATAAAGGTCCTTTAAACTGTATTAAGTGGTGCTGTGAGGTGTAAAGAGTCTGATAGCATACAGCAGGTCTTCAGGGAAACGCTTGGCTGAAGAGCCATGTCTTAAGTTTTTTTTTTGAACGTCCTTTGGCAGGTTTCTTGGCAAAGATCAGGTGGTAGAGCATTCCATTGTGTGGGCCCCGCCGTGGAGAGGGCATGTTTTCTGAGAGAGGACTTGGTAGAGGGAGCATAGAGTGAACCTTTGTATACTGATCTTATAGGTCTGGCGGATGTATGATGCCGAAGAGGGATGATTAAATCAAGAGAGGTTTGTATGTGAATGGACTTGTGAATCAGCATTAGAGTTTTGTGAAGGATTCTGAATTTGATGGGGAGCCAGTGTAAATTTTTTAGAACAGGAGATATATGTTCTTCTCTTTTGGTATTCGTCAGGATCCTTGTGGTAGAGTTCTGTAGCATCTGTAAGGGTTTGGTGGAGGAAGCAGGAAGGCCGAGTAGGAGGGAATTGCAGTAGTCAATTTTTGAGAATATGATGGCTTGCAGAACCGAGCGGAAGTCATGTAGGTGCAGGAGGGGTTTAAGCTTTTTTAGGATTTGAAGTTTGTAAAAACCTTCCTTTGTAGTATTGTTGATAAATGTTTTTAGATTTAGCCTATTGTCAAGAGTGACTCCGAGGTCCCTCACATGGGTGATGGAGGATGGAAGTGGAGCAAGTAGGTTGCTGCAAGCCAGTTTATTATAGTTCTGTGAGATGATCAAGAGTTCGGTTTTTGATGTGTTGGGCACTAGATTAAGACTGGTTAATAGGAGGTTGATGGACTGTAGGCAACTGTTCCAGAAGTTGAGGGTTTTTGAAAGAGATTCAGTGACTGGAATGAGAATCTGGACGTTGTCCGCGCAAAGTGGGTTACCTTTAGATTTGAGAGGAGTTGGCAGAGGGGGAGGAGATAAATGTTGAAAAGTGTAGGGGAGAGTGATGACCCTTGTGGGACTCCAAGTGTTGAACTAACTGGGTAAGATTCCTTGTTGCTTATTCTGACCTTGAATTTCCTATTGCAGAGAAAGGACTTAAACCAATTGAGGACAGATCCTGAGATGCCAATGTCAGAAAGACGATTGATTAGGATGGAGTAATTCACGGTGTTGAACGCTGCTGAGATATCGAGCAGTGCCAGGAGAAACGTTGTTTTTTTATCGAGGCCCAAGAGGATGTTATCTGTGAGAGAGATTAGAAGGGACTCAGTGTTCAGTGATTTATGGAAACCGAATTGAGCTGGGGTGAGGATTTTGTGATCCTCAAGGTATTCAGAAAGCTGTTTGTTGACGATTCTCTCCATGAGTTTGGCAATGAAAGGGAGGTTGGCGATGGGTCGAAAGTTTGCTGGGTCAGTTGGATTCAGGTTGGGTTTCTTTAGCAGTGGTTTAATGGAGGCGAGCTTGAGAGAATCTGGAACTGAACCTTGAGATAGAGAACAATTGATTATCTCTGCGAGCAGCTTAGCAATTATATTAGGGATTTTGAGCAGTAGTTTGAAGGGAATAGAATCCGTTGGGTGATAGGCGGGTTTCATCTTTTTTAGTATGTTTTCTATTTCGAGGGGAGAAGTGGGATCGAAAGCATTGAAGTTGGCTTTCTGGGAGATGGTAGAGGAATAAGGAGGAGGTGGTTGTGTATTTGAGGTGGCGAGCGGGGCTAAGAGGTTTAAGATTTTATTCTCAAAGAAGATAGCCAGTTCTGAAGATTTGGATTGGGCTAGGTTGTCTGAGATGGTGGGAGAGGCTGGCTGAGTAAGATCCTTGACATAGGAGAACAGGGCCTTGGCATCAAAGAAGAAGTGATGGATTTTGCGGGCGTAGAAGTCTCTCTTTGTACTAGGGAACCGCAGGTTCTGTGACTTTCCTCTGCTGGAGTCAGAGAAATACTTAATACTGAAGGGACGTAGAGGGCACACCAGTGACTGGGAGAGCGCCCTTCAAGTTTTCCTCTGACTCCCTCTGCTGGAAGGGGGACATAACCCACTGTCTGGACTGATCCGGGTACCTACAGGGAACTCTAATATTAGGTATGGTTAACAGGCAGTGTGCATATACAGCAAAGTGCTACACTTTCATATTTTGGATATCATTCCTGTGAGTACCGCTCATCCTTTCCACCTTGTGTAATAAAAGAACAACTCTTTATTGTATATGTAAATCAGTCATAGGACCCTGAGAATTGAACCCAGAAATCTAAATTTTAAAATTTTAATTTAATTTTTTCTAGGCTGAATTTATTTCCCAATATTTATTTTTGTCTTGTATGACACTGTACGTGTTTCAAAGAACAGAACTGGATGAAGAACAGAAATAATAGTGAGGAAGGAGAACATGATTATACACAAGTCTGTAAACGTTTATTGCAACCTGTACATGCCTTGTCCTTTAGCATATGTCTCTGTACAAATATATTCTCAGTTCAGCAGTCACATACAGAATGGATTATGTCTCTTTACAAGCTCAGTCCACAGGATACACAGACTGTTTCTTTTTCTAAGCTTGAAATCAGCAACCAAGTCATACAGAAGACACAGGCTGTGCCTCTTTTGGAGCACATCCATGTTATAAAGGAGACACAGACTGTGCCTTCTATTGGAGCACATCCATGTTATACAGGAGACAGACTGTTTCTCTACTGAAGCACATCCACTTTACACAGGAGACACAGCTGGGCCTCTAATGAAGCTCCAGATTAGCACATCTGAGGCACAGAGGAGACACAGACTGTACCTCTTTTATAAGTCTGAAATCTGTAAAAGTCAGTATGTAAACATCCCATGATGCATTGCTCTTTGTCCGGTGGCATGAGGTCTGACAACATTACGCACACGTGATCACTAGAAGGGGTAGTTGGAAGCTTAGCACCTCAGAACCCACTCACAGTGCCAGCTTCTGTTCCATATAGTAGAATAGAGAAAGTGGAAGGTTGTAATCTGTTACAAGGTTAGATCATACTTGGAACAAGGGAAACGGTGAGATTACATTTATTAATAATTTTACTCACAATTATGAAGCGGAGGAGGGAGGGGAGTGGGGCATGAGATAACACCTGTAAATACAATGTCAGCATTCTGCCATACCAGAGATCTGCCTCTCCACAGAGATGGTGGTAGCCCTGTTAACAGACTCCCTTCCCCATTAGTTCTCCTATTAAGGCAGATGCTACGCAACACCCAAAGCTTTTCAGACTTCAGCTGTCAGGGCTTGAAATTATTCTGGTCAAATTGCAGAACCACCTTTCCATTGACTGCATCCAATACTCATGTCCTTATTCTTTATTTTCACTTGGGATGAGCACAGCTATTGGACTTCAGGATCTTCCGACAACCCTCGTCTGCCTTTTAGGCGCTCTGTTTTGTGATAGAAAGGGTAGGAAGGTCCAGCTCATATTCGAGTTTAACTAGATTCAATCTGATGCTGGCTCACAGGCTCTGTCACTACATCTCTTAGTGTATTTTGGCATATTCTGCCCCATTCTTATCCATCTTGTTACCCTGTGGAGGTTGTCTAGGGAATGGACCTAATGAAGTACAATGCAAAGCCTGAAGGAGCAGCACCCTCAAACCCATCAGTTGCTTCAGCAGCAGCATGGCACCTGAACACTCCTTCTCAGGCTCCCAGCATTGACGGCATCAAGATTCCCAATTCATTGGTGTGACGTAGTAGCACCCTTTCTGCACTCAGTCCTTGTGAGCAAGCACAGCCATCAAGTCTGTTTAATACATGGATTTATAAAAACTTGTGTCAGTCAGTGTGAGTGCCATTTCTAGCACATAAAAGCAAGCAGGAGTTATCACACAAGGAGATATGGTCTATGACCTCCTCTTTTTGTGTGGCAACTAGACGCATGAGTTTAAGCCAAACAAAATCTCCCTTCTAAATACTATTCCCAAAGTCTGAGGGCCTGACACTAACAGGGAGTACACTTGCTTCTCTTTAACCTTTGGGATCCTCTCTCTCATGCAGAGTGCTTCCAGGGCTTGGCATTTTGCTCCTGGGAGAGGACAGACCACATCAAGCTCCAGCCCCCACTTCCCTATATCACATCTCATGCCGTAAAGGAGGGAGGCCCCTGCCTCTCAGTTCAGCACAGAACCACAGAATGGGGACAACGCCCTTCTGCAGCAACACTGCTGCCTTCCATGCATTTCAGCAGCTCGCATTTCTCAGTTTTTGAACACTGTGCAAATACTTATTGTTTCTGAAATGTAAAATAGCTTGTCATTATACTGTAGTTACAGAAAAAAATTAAATTAATAAAGAAAAACCCCTGTTCGACGAGGCATCAACAAGTTGGCATCCAGTGAGGTACCACTGTCTTGAGCAGTTAAGGCGCTTTCTCACCTGTGGCTAGAGCCTTAGGAACGTGCCTGCCCACACGCACGCGCGCACACCCAAACACACACACACACACACATATCTACAGTCTTCAGCTAGCATTGTGTCCCACAGATAGCAGCAATTCAAGGAAATAGGAAGGGAGATGAGGAAGAGAGGCCCGACTTCAACAAGTTGCAAGGCCTGGTGCCATGAAAGACCTTATGAGCCCTTCCTGCTTCCCACGATGGGTCTCTTCTGCACCATGATGCTGCTGAGTGCCAAGAAATTCTGAAGGGAAGAAGCCAGGCAATGTAGCTCTGATCCGATTCTTCAGTCTGA
The DNA here is from genome assembly GCF_901001135.1 of Rhinatrema bivittatum. Lineage (NCBI taxonomy): Eukaryota > Metazoa > Chordata > Amphibia > Gymnophiona > Rhinatrematidae > Rhinatrema > Rhinatrema bivittatum. The sequence continues at coordinate 45,901,307 of NC_042616.1, read as the reverse complement.
GGAACCTAGAGCCAAGGAGTTACAACCATCAGTAATCAAAGCTTCCATCACCTTCACATGGCACACAGTATTCCCCTGAAGTGGTGGGAAGGAGAGAAGCCAAAGCTCTATCACCCTCTTCCTGCTGACTGTAAGAGGGGCTTCCATCACGTCCCCACAACCTGCATATAATTATCCCTCTGTAATTGTGGGAGGGTAATGGCAAGCCTGGGAGCCCATCCATGGTGCTCCTAATACCTCCCCTCTCAGTACACTGAGCGTTTGCAGTAAAGAATTAACAGGCCGATGCAGCAAGATGCCTGCTCAAAACAGGCACTAATGTGTGTGCAGCCACATCCCCTGGACGCCCGATGCAGTATTTAAATGAGAAGGAAGTCGGAGCAGTGTAAAAAAGGGCACGCTAAGGGAGAATTGTGCATCTGCAAGATTCAAAAGTAGTTACTGCATGAGGCGCCCACCCACATTTGCAGCGGTCACTCTACAAGCGTCCGTTTTGATCTTGCTTTTTTAAAAACATTTTTTATTTTGCTGAGGTTGCAGGTGTATTATATTAGGCGCCAATTGTTACAGGCGTCTAAATTGTGTGGCCCTACGAAAAGTGGATGAAATCAATATACTTTTATTTTTCTCCACCGTAAGCAGTAAATTCAAGAGCCGCAATGATACTAAAGAGGAGGACACACTTATCGCAACACAGAGGACCATATGTTTTAATGTTTCTCATGAGCCCTTGACTGCAAGTTAACTTTACTCAAGCTCCGCGGCGGGAGGTAAATTCCCAGTGTTAAAAGGTGTGTGTGTTGAGCACCCAGCCTTTAGGCGCGCTTTCCTGCATCGGGCGGTAATAGCTAATAGCTTCATCCTTATGGAATTTAAATGCGATAGGCGCTAGTTAGGACACATTTGTTAGCATGCGCTATATGGATGCGCTAAGCCCCTTATTGCACTGGATGCCAGTCTAGTACGCCCATAATGCGCGTCCAACCACAAGTAAACCTTTGCACTAGGCTGGGCGCACTTTGTTGTATCGGCCTGTGAGAGCTCTGGACAAAGATGCAACTTTCTTATTAACAGGTTGACTGGGTTAGAAGTCGTTCTATGCACAGGGGCAGAGTTCTTCTGAAGGAAAGGGATTGGAGAGGAAGAGCTGCACTGAGAAGCAGAGTTCTTATTGATGGAGGTGAAGGTGATTTCAGAGTAGAGGCAGTACAGAGAAGGTCTATCAAAACGGTGCAAGGTCTGCACCAAAAATCCTAACACTGGAAAATATTTCTTCACAGAAAGAGTAAGCAGACACATGGAACAGCCTCCCAATGGAGAAAGTGGAAGCAAAAACAGTAAAAGAATTCAAGAAAGCCTGGGATATGCAGAATGGATCCATAGTGGCAAGAAAATGAAGGATAAAGTAGAAGTGAAGGGAAAGTTAAGAGATCAAGCAGGGAAGGGCATCCTGTGGTTTGTCTCTGCCATCATATTCTCAGCTTCTGTGCTCCCATCATGCCCTACACTTACAGGCAGTGCAGAAAGGCACATTAACTGCTGCTATCCGAGGCCTGGCCCAAATGTGCAACTTGAACAGGATCCCTCAGTTCCTCTTCCTGCTGCTCCACCTCCTCCCATCCTCCCAGCTGAAGTCCTCGGTATCCAGCTGCAGCTGGCCTCAACCCCGAGCTCAAAGCTGAAAAGAGGAACACAATTTGCTTGGCTTATTAATGGCTTCTAGGTTTTCTGCTACAGTATGTCAGCTCGCTCTTGCTGCCAATGTGATGCACATACAAAGAAAAATCACTCCTGTAACCTAGGGGCTTATTTACTTAAGTGCATTAAAAACGCACTTTAATGAGGTTTTTCACGTGCTTTAATCCCCCTTTCCCCCCATGAACATGGGCATTAAGCCCTTAGTGAATCCTGTTCTTGCAGTAAAGCAAGATCCCACAGCTGGGTATGAGTGTATAGTGGCAGAAATGCACATTAGAGGGCACCCAGCCAACAAACGGCAACTGACCTTGAGTTACTATCCCTCCGCATATTCAGTCCCTGGCATTAAATCCCCTCAAAACAGATAAAGTCCATCCCTGCTTTCTACCTCTAAAGGTAGCACTGTCCCCAGCTCTACATACCACTCTCCCCACAATACCCCCAAATTCTCTCCTCTCACATCTCCCCCCACACAGGTCCCAATTTGGAGAAGAACAATCCAACTGCTAGCACGAGTACACTATACCCATTGGTCCTGAGTCCATCTGCTACACGCTAGGAAATCCCTAGTTGCTCCTGCCCAGTCAGCACCAAAATCCAAAATGGCACTAGCAAGACAGGAGCACCTGAGAATCACTCCTTCCAAAGTGAGAATCCAGGGGCTCCGCTGGGGTTAGGTCAGAAGGTCCAGAAAAGGAAGAGGGGACAGCACTGAGGGAGATTTTTTGGGTACTGGGCAGGGGCAGGTTCTGGAACCAGTGGTTGGGGGGTCCAAGGGGTTTATCTGCTTCTTCTACTATTACTACTAAACCTTTTTATAGCATGATATATGTAGCACTGTATAGGTTCTGCTTACAATCCAATCAAGCCCAACAGCCAAGACAAATAAGAGGATCCTGAGTTTTGAATCACCTGCCCTGTCAAACGAATAACTTTTAGCTGGGTAGATTACCCAGCTAAACGTTACCCGGATTAAAAAAAAAAAGGTGGTGCAGAGGTGTTCTAGGGTCAGAGCTTAAACTTAGATAGGCAGTGCCAATATTCACCGCTATCAGGTTAAGTTTAGCTGGGTAAATCTGGTTGTGGTGAAAAAAAGGTCTAAAGTTTTCAAGATACATTTACCCAGGTAACTTTAGGTCTACCCGACTATGTTTAGTATATAGCTGGTTGAGTTAAAAAAAAACCAACCCACTCCACTGGCCAGCAGCAACCCAATTCTACCCCTTTCCCCCACTGCAGGCAGAAGCAGTCCAATTACCCTCCCATCCCAAACTTAAAATGAAAAATGTCAGGCCTGTAGCACCTGATTTACCACTCTTACCTGCAAGATTTTTTAAACAAATGCTAGGGTCATAGTGGCCTGATACCCCCTTTTCCATTCTTGAAAAAGAAGGAGCTCCACTGCCCTTCTAATGAGTCAAAACCATCCAGTACCCAAGCAGCAGGAGGAGGAGGAGAAACCTTTACCTCCTCCTGTGGAGTGAATATCTAAGGTGAAATTTAAACTTACCTGTTAATTTCCTTTCCTTTAGTTCTGCCATATCGGTCCAGGCAAGTGGATTATGTCCCACCTGTCCACAGATGGAGACAAAAAAAAAAAAAAGTTCAAAGCTGATTTCACTCTCCCATGGGGGTTTGGGGCCTTCAGTTCTTCAGTATCCTCCGTCAAAGTCAAGATAAACAAAGACAACTGTTTGTTTTGGTTTCCAAATCACCATCACAACCAAACCTAATGCAGCCAAGAAACTTCACTCCATAGTCATTAACCCAAGAACTAGGTAATCCCTACACCAAGATCATGATTAAGCCAACTACCTTCAGAGTGGGCAACAAAATTGCTGCTGAACTACTCAGACAGAGCCCTTGATCATTGCATCTTTCCTGGATGGGTTCTGGACTGGTCTGGCAAGACTAACGGAAAGGAAATTAATAACTAAGTATATATTTCACCTTCTTTATCATCCATGCCAGACAAGTAAGACATACCCAAGACTCAACCAGACCAGGTGGGAGGAAGCCACAATATTTCTCAGGACTCCTGCATCCAAGGTGTACCCTTTCCCAGCCTGTACACCCACATTGAGATGCTTAGAGCAGGGATGTAACGAAGGCAATACTGCCCTGTCATTATCCTCTGGAAAGAGATTCTGATTCTGCCTACAAAGAGTCCTATACCCTTGTCAAGCTCACTTGACAGCCCTTTGGGATCTGCAAACTCTTGCTGGAGCAGGTTGAAGCACTCATCTCCTTAATTCCTTTTGAAATCAATGCCTTAGAAACGTGTTTTAATAGGACACATCAAAGACCTATCCAAGAAAAGACTGGTCACCTACAAACATCTCAAAGATGACCTACAACAGAATTGACAATAGCTGTTCCTGTCCTGGCTTTCTCACATCGTAAGTAACCAAAGCCCGATTCCAACAGAAGTGAAACACTACCCTTAAAAGAGGAATAGTACTGGTGCAGAGATACCCTTTCCTTTAAAATTAACAAATGTATTAATTGCTTAACTGCTGGAAATCTAGATGAATTACTCTTTAAACATTCATAATCAGATAAAAGATAAAGACAATCCCATACAATTAATAAAACTTATCCACATTAAATAATGTCCTATAAAAAAAATTCTCAATAATATTAAACATCTAAAAGTGAAATAAAATGAATAAAATAATAAAACTGATCCCAGAACCATTCTGAATGCAATTAAAATAGTCAATCAGAAAATGCCTGTTTAAATAAAAATGTTTTCAATAAGGTCTTAAATATCTTTGGGCAATCTGATCATCTCATATTTTCTGGGAAAGTGTTCCACATTTTCGACACAGAATTGAGAAAGAGCACTCCTGCGTCTCTCTCAACCAAACATGCTTCAAAAAGGGAATATCTAATAGTCCATGCTGGGATGATTTAAACTGTCACGTGGATTGTAAATTTTCAACATGGCATTGGCCCATGGAAACGAGTCAAGTTTCAATAATGAATGTACAAGTAAGGAGAAATTACTACTTACCTGATCATTTCCTTTCCTTTAGTGAAGGGTAGGTCAATCCCAACAAGTAGGTTATGCACCTCTGCCAGCAGATGGAGAAGGAACAAAAAGCTGACATCACGGCCATATAGTCCCACCCTAACATCAGCCCGCCAGTATTCTCTGGAAAAGCCAAACTGTGGACAAACTGATTACACCTAAACATTATTATCAATAGGCAAAGTTTCATGTTTCTCAACTAACATAAACACTGAACTCTGTCAAAGAAAGGAACATATCTAGCAAACTAAGGCTAGAGAAGTCACTTACCAGTTGACAACAAAAAGCAGGAATCATACTCTGCTAACTACAAATTCAAACACTGGCCGCCGAGGGCGGATTCTGGATTAACCTACCCTTCACTAAAGCAAAGGAAATTATCAGGTAAGAAGTAATTTCTTCTTCCTTAGGGCCAGATTTTAAAAGCCCTACATGCGTAAATCCAGCTGGATTTACTCGCGTAGTGGGGCTACGTGCGCCGAGCCTATTTTGCATACGCCCGGCGATGCGCACAAGCCCCAGGACGCACGTATGTCCCGGGGCTTGAAAAAAGGGGCGGGGAAGTCCGGGGTCTGGCAGGGGCATGGCCAGAGGCCTCCGTAGGGCCTCTAGGCCGGGGGGTTGTGCCCAGTACTCGGCCGGCAGGCGCAACTTGCATAACAAAGGTATGGGGGGGGGGGGGTTTAGGTAGGGCTGGGGGGTGGGTTAGGGAGGGGAAGCTGGGGAAGGGCAGAAGGAAAGTTCCCTCCGAGGCCGCTCCGATTTCGGAACGGCCTGGGAGGGAACAGGGAAAGCCATTGGGGCTCCCCTAGGGCTCGGCGCGAGCAAGGTGCACAAGTGTGCACCCCCTTGTGCGCGCCAACCCCAGATTTTATAACATGTGCGTGGCTGTGCGCGCATGTTCTAAAATCGGGCGTAGATTTGTGCGTGCAGGTCAAACCTAACGAGTGGGATGTAACAAAGCTGATCTAGAAAAGGATGGGAGGCTGCCAGCGGTCCAGGCAATACCGCCTGTGAAAAGGTGGCATTCTCTCTAGCCCTAACATCCAAATGGTAATGCTTGGGGAAGGAGAGCAAAGATGACCATGTCACCACTCGGCAGATTTTAACAGGCAACAACAAATGAAGTTTCACCCTCGATACCGCCTGAACCCACGTGAAACACGGTCTAATCTGTCTTGATAAGGCAACTTCAACAGCCACATAGGCCTTCGTAATGACTTCCTTAACCCAGCAGGCAAACATTGTCCACGTCGTCTGAGTTCCTTACTTACCTCCTATAACTGGAAATACCCAGTATATTTTTAAATTATAACTTTAATAAAATTTTTTGAAATGCAAGATAATTCAAAAAGTGCTCAATGTGAACAATATTTTGAAAATTTTTAATGAGGAGGAAAAAGACTTCAGATGCCAATTCTCAGGCCTAACCACCTTGTGAACTGGATTTAAAGTGCAAAATCATTAGTCATAAAAACCTCCAGATTAAAATGAACAACTATTTGCACATTCAAAAAAATGTGCTTCATAATGTGCAAGAGAAAAACAATTTAAGAGATTGTTCATATAAGTGTAAATCATTTAATAAATTTTACTTAGCTTTTAGCCTTTGAGATAATTCGGTATGCTGTAATTTGAGCGAAGCAATGCGGACTTGGAAGATGGCATACCATCCAGAGACCGGGGTGACTGTACCAACATTCATCTATGTATAATGAATAAATTTAGACGCTCACTCCACAATGCTGTCACATGACCATCATCCTAGGCATCATCGTATTAGCTTACACTTTTTAAACTCTGCCTTATGCTTAATCATAGGTCATTTAAATGGAAAGTCCCACAGAATTCCTTTTTTTTGAAATTTTTATATGCTATTAAAATTCGAAAAGTACTTAACTTAGACACAGGTCTGTGTTTCAGACTGCTGGTGCTTTTTACTAGTCCTTCTTCAAGGGTAATGTTCCTGCATCAAACGAAACTCGTAAGTCAATATTCAAGCACAATATGCATGTTACACCGACCAATTATTTATTCCTAGATCAACAGCACTACCAGGGTACTCACAAGATGTTTTTAAAGATGGCGATCCAGCGTTTTGTTCCAAATCATTTTCATTTCCGTGAATCTCTGGAACTGACTTAAATACCAACTTAATGACGTCACTAGACTCCTCCCCTCAATGGATTAATACCCTAGATAATAACCTCCAGTTTACAATGTCATATCATACGTCTCAGATTGACTATTTGGATATACACATACAAAAAGATGGAGGTAAAATTGCCACGAGTTTGTTTAGGAAACCTTGTGAAAAAAATACTCTTCTTCATTACACCAGCTTCCATTCTCATCATTTACGCAAGAATTTACCTATCGGGTAATTCTTGCGGCTGAGACGTTTATGTAGAAAGAAAGAAGAATTTTGCTTTCAAGACGAAATTCTGGCGAGCAGGTTACTACAGCGGGGTTATCCTATCCGATATATCAAGAAAGCCTTAAAACGAGCTTCTAATGCGAAACGTCATTGGTTTCTATTAGACAAGGCACACGATGACAGTAAGTCTCCCTTAGTCTGTATGATACCATTTTCAGACAGAGCTGCTTTAATTTCATCTCTTATCACACATCACTGGTTCATCTTGAAACCTCATTTAGAGGTATTTGAAGAACGTCCCCTCATTACTTACAGTCGGGGGCGTAATGTTGGCGATGTCCTGGTGCATTCTTTCCTTAAAGAATCAACCATTAATTATTCTAATCTTCCCCGGGGGAATTGGCCCTGTGAACATTGCTCAGTATGTGATCAAGCAATTAACGGGGAGATGTGGGTAGATGCTAAGGGACATGTTCATCGAGCTTTTCAACATACAGATTGTTCTTCTACACATGTAATATACCTGATTGAATGTCCATGTAAATTGTACTATGTGGGCAGGACTAAGAGGATGGTGCGCACCAGACTCATCAAGCACAGAAGTTGTATTTCTACTGAAAAACTCACAGCTCCGATGGTCACACATTGTAAAGAATTTCAGCATAAGTTTGATGAGCTTCGTTGGAGAATTTTGGAGAAAATACAGATACACCAGCAGCAATGGATCTTCAAATTAGGAACTGTGACACCTGAAAGTTTAAATGCCTCTGTTGAATGATAGTCCCTCATTTAGGAGGGGAGGGGTCTAGTGACATCATTAAGTTGATATTTAAGTCAGTTCCGGAGATTCCCGGAAATGAAAATGATTTGGAACAAAACGCTGGATCGCCATCTTTAAAAACATCTTGTGATTACTCTGGTAGTGCTGTTGATCTAGGAATAAATAACTGGTCGGTGTAACATGCATATTGTGCTTGAATATTGACTTACAAGTTTCGTTTGACGCAGGAACATTACCCTTGAAGAAGGACTAGTAAAAAGCACCAGCAGTCTGAAACACGGACCCGTGTCTAAGTTAAGTACTTTTCGAATTTTAATAGCATATAAAAATTTCAAAAAAAAGGAATTGTGTGGGACTTTCCATTTAAATGACCTATGATTAAGCATAAGGCAGAGTTTAAACAGCGTAAGCTAATACGATGATGCCTAGTATGATGGTCATGTGACAGCACTGTAGAGTGAGCATCTAAATTTATTCATTATACATAGATGAATGTTGATACAGGCACCCCGATTAATTACGTTGACCAACAAATCTAATCACATAACGGTTTAATTTCACCTTATGATTCTAATTGCAGTTGATACCATCCAGAGAGACAGTTCTCTTTCAAGTCCGCATTGGAGTATCACTTAGAGCAGGAGCTTTCTTCCAAGTTAACCTTAGTCACCTCCTAACACCATCTAAAGAACGCTTGACATCAAAGGAACGCAAAAGGTGGTACTCATCTTCATCTCTGTCCCTGTCTAAGGCAAGCAGAGAAATGGACTGATTCAAATGAAACTCCAAAACCACTTTGGGCAAAAAATAAAGAGGACACCGTTCAAAGTGGAACAGCACCCGGAGTCATATGGAGAAAAGGTTCATGGCAGGAAAGAGCCTGTAGCTCAGAGACCTGATGAGCTGAACAGATTACTACCAGAAAAACTGTCTTCAAGGTAAGCAGCTGCAAGAAAAGAGTATGCAGCAGTAGAAAAGTTGGACCTGCCAAAAACTCGAGGACCAAGCTAAGGTCCCACAGAGGCACTAGAAGCTGCAACTGGAAGCGAAGATGTTTATCTCCCTGCAAAAAACAGGACATGTTTGGATGGAAAGACAAAGGTCCTCAAACGACTCTTCCCTTATAACAAGCCAGGGCTGCAACTTGAACCTTCAAGGTACTAAGGGCTAAACCCTTAAGCAAGCCATCCTGTAAAAATTCCAAAATCAAAGGAATATCCACCTTGTGCGGTTGAGTACCTCACACAGAACACCAGGCCTTAAGACCCTTCAAGCTCTAACATAGGCTAAAGGAGTAGAACATTTCTGGGCCTGAAGAAGAGTGGAAATTACAGCAGGTGATAAACCCCGCTTTAATAACTGAGCCCTTTCAAAGGCCAAACCATAAGACAGAATCAACCTGAATCCTCTTACAGAATGAGCCCCTGACGCAAAGATCCATCTGAGACAGTAGCCCGAGGGAACTGTCCACCAGAAGTCTCTGGAGATTGACATACCACGGCCTTCAAACCCAATCCGGAACCAGTAAAAGTACAGTGTTGGTTTGACTTGTAATCCTTCTGGACCAGACTGCCTATCAGAGGCAAGGGAGAAATGCATTCAGCAGGGCGCCTCGTGGCCACTCCTGAACAAGTGCATCGATACCCATCATTTTTGGGTCCCGTCTGCGACTGAAGAAGTGTGGAATCTTTGCGTTGTTGCAGTTCGCCAACAGGCCTAGATCCAATAGGCCCCAGAGGTTTACCAGGAGCAGAAAGGCTTTGTCCGCCAACTCCCATTCTCCTGAGTCCAAGTTTCTCCTGATGAGGAAATAGGCTCTGAAGTTGTTCTTTCTAGCTATGAGAAGGCAGATATGCTTAGGAGAAGCTGTTCTAGCTGCTCGCAAATTGCCGGCACATCAACCAAACCACTCGTGCTTCCAGTTTGTTGATGTTCCACTGCCACACTGCTGCATTCCAGTGCCTTTGCAGCACCAACTCCTGACAGTGAGTCCTCCCAGTCATGAGGCTCACATCTGTTGTGAGCACTAACCAATCCAGCATTGTCAGGGAAATTCCTTTCCAAAGACGATCCACCTGTAACCACCAGTCCAACTGGGATCTCACCTCTAACGGGAGAAACAGCCTCATCGCATAGTTCTTCGACTGCAGACTCCAACAGGAGATCAAGAGGCACTGAAGTAAGTCAATGAGGTAGAGGTCTTTCGCTCTTGCAGAAGAGTAGTAATCACGTCCTCCGGATAACCTTTCTTCCTCAATTGCCGCCTTTCAAAAGCCAGGCCACTAGACAAAAGCGATCCGCCTGATTGAAAAATATAGGGCCTTGACGAAGCAGATTTTGAAGATGACTGAGTCTCAGGGGACCATTCACCGAGAGATTGACTAGATCTGTGAACCATGGTCGTTGAGGCCACTCTGGGGCCACCAGGATTACTTTTTCCTGGATGGACCTCTATCCTTCGGAGAATCTTGCTGATCAGAGGCCATGGAGGAAAGTTATAGAGAAGCACATTGATTGGCCATGAAAGGGCCAGTGCATCGACCCCTTCTGCTCCATCTTCCCTTCTGCATCTGAAAAAGTGAGGAGCCTTGGCATTTCTTTGAGTTGCCATCAAGTCCAGATGGGGAGACCCCCATCTGTGAGAGACAAGGTCCATCGCTTTGTTGGAAAGTTCCCACTCTCTGGGGTCTATCTGCTGTCGACTCAGAAAATCCGCTTGCATATTGTCAGATCCTGCAATGTGCAATGCAGCCAGAAGGACGAGATGCCATTCCGCCCAGGCCATGAGTTGCTCCGCTTTGGAGGCTACTAGCCAAATCTTGGTGCCGCCTTGTCGGCTGATGTAGGCAACTGTCGTCGCATTGTTGGACAGGACTCTGACAGCTCGGTTGCGTATCAGTGGTAGGAAGTGGTGCAGCACCAAATGAACTGCTCTTGTTTCCAGGTGATTGATGGACCAACTCGCCTTCTCCGACGAACATTGGCCCTGGACTGATCGGGACTGACAGACTGCTCCGCGACTCAAGTGCTCCAGAACAAGCCACCAATCAAGACTGGACCTGGGGGACTCTGTGAATGGTAAGGGGACTTGAAACTCTTCCGACTTCGGATCCCAACGGGAGAGTAACGTTCTCTGTAATGGTCTCATATGAGTATAACGCCCAAGGGACCTACTCCAGGGTGGATGCCATGGAGCCGAGGACCTGCAAATAGTCCCAGACCTTGGGGAGAGGAAGCGACAAGAGACGCCGGACCTGTGGCATCAATTTGGTAATCCGGTCTGACTGGAGGAACCCTTTGCCCACATGGGTGTCAAACCTGGCTCCCAAGAAGACCAGCACCTGATCGGGAGAAGGTTGCTCTTGGCCTGATTGATAACCTATCCGAGTGATCCCAGAAGACACACGACTCTGGTGACCGCTATCTTGCAGAGGACTCTCGATTTTGCTCAGATGAGCCAGTCGTCCAGATACTGGTGAACCAGTATACCCTCCCTCTTGAGAGCTGCCGCCACGACCACCATTACCTTGGTAAATGTGCTAGGCGCCGTAGCCAGACCGAATGGCACAAAACTGGAAATGCATGCCAAGGATCATGAACCAAAGAAACCTCTGGTGATCCCTGCAAACAGCTATGTGGAAATATGCTTCCGTTAAATCCAGGGAAGCTAAGAACTTGCCGCTGTGGACCGCCGCAATGATCAAGCGCAGGGTCTCCATCCGGAAATGTGGAACTTTGAGGGCCCTGTTCACCTTCTTCAGGTCCAGGATTGGCCGGAAGGACCCCTCCTTCTTCGGGACCATGAAATAGATGGAGTAGCATCCCATCAATTGTACCTGATGCAAGGTGAACCACTATTTTGTTTCTGCAAGTGTAAAGCACTGTAAATAAATACTTACATCAGAACTGGACTAGTTAAGGTTCATTGTGTTCCTGGACTATTCCCAAGGCTGCAACAGGCCTGAATGCACTACAGTCAGATAGATTTGGGAAAGTCAACCCTTATCCCTGAGAATGACTAACAAAAAACATATCTACTTTTTGGAATCTACTTGTGAACTGAACTAGTCAGGATGTTGAGCTCATGGCATATCTTACATTTTTATTGCTGTTAATTCATTTTTCTTTTTTTAACTGCTGTATTGATCCTGAAAGTTTTTCTGTTGTTAATTAGCACTGGCCTAATGACATTTCAGAAGCATGAATGGGACATGAAGACTAAGTTTGTCAGTGCAAGAAGCCTATGCTGTGTTTCCCAGTCCTCCCTGTGAGCCCTGGAGGTTCTGCATTGTGCTGCTAAAGCTCCTTCAGTCCTCTGTCATGGTTTCATCAATGCCTATTAATGTCTTAGCATCAGAAAGGGTCCAGGTACGCAGAAGTTACATTGAAAGGAGGGGGGCTGTTGCCAGGTAGTATGCTGGAAGGCCTATGTGCGGAATCAGGGACTGTGAAGAGGACTCTCACCTGCATCAGCTCTTGGCTCTTGTGGTATGGTTTGTGGCCGCCACACACCCGAGGAGTGCTGAGAGGGACCTTGCTGCTGTTGCTGTTGGTGTACCTAGAACAAGAGAAGAGGTCAGAAAAACTGGGTATGTCTCTCTACTTTTGCCATTACAAATGGTGGCAGGCTGAAGGTAAGCATAAAACTCATGCACAAGAGGGCTGAACTGTTTGCTGACATACTTAACAGAAAGCAATACACAAAGGCTTGGGCCTCTGGCCTCATGTATGCCAATATTTTGTCATAAAAGGGCAGGACTGTCTCAAGCTCACCTCAAACATGTAAATAGCATGTTATTAGAGGAGAGGCTCTCACAGTCAGCTCAGGCATTTAGATAGTATGTTAATGCAGGAGTAAGACTTGCTCATGCTAACCTCATAAATGTAGACAGCACATTAGTATAGGACTAGGGATCTCTCACGCTCACCTCATACATATAGATAGCATATTATTACAGGGGCAGCGCTCTCTCATATTTACCTTATACATGTCAAGCTGTCAAGATTGCAGCCTGGGAATCATAATTGACTCTAAGCTCAGGCTCTGGCTGTGACCAAGGCAGCGTTCTTTCAACTATACCAACGATGATAAGTACACCAACGATGACAAGTACACCAACGATGACATTTTAGACCCTTCTTTGATAGCCAAGCACTTGCTACAGTCAGTCATTCTTGTGTGACAATTCCTATTCCTGCCTTAGGAACTTCCTATACACTGGGCTCCCTAAAAGACTCACCTGCTGCCTGCAACTCACCTGCCACTTGCAGCTGTTGCTGAGTTGAGCTGAAAAAGGTTTGAGAATTATACCTATCCTAAATTTATACACTGGTTCATGATTAACTCCCAAGCCAAGTTCAAAGGCTTTGCTCCACTCTACTGAAGTTGCCAATTCATCTGTTATATGCCCTTCTGCTTGCTATACTTAGAGCCACAAGTGCGACCAGCTGTTCCATCACCTAAAGAACTGTGACTAACAACTAGCAGATAAAGGACCTGTTATGGTTAAGCGGTATCTGGGTGGATTCTTGAGTATTGTGGCAGATGACCACGCCCACAGGGAGGAGCCCCATGAGGCGCCACAGTACTGGGCTAAACGCAGACGCACAAACACAGAGTTTAGTTCTTTTATTAAACAGCTTGTAGTCTGGAAGTAGCAGTCTCAGGACCCTCAGCAGAGGGAACTCTTCTCACCCCGTTGGTATAGGGGAATTCCGGTGCAGGTTTCCCAGCAAGGTAGAACTGTGGATGAGATAGACTGAGAGATTACTCACTAGATGGTTGCTGTGGGTATGCGATTCCACCAGGTTGAAGAAGTTTGGTAGTGGCACCGAGGCAGGGAGAGCAGGCCCTCGAGGAGCAAGTACCTGATCCCTGTAAGGCAACTGAAATAAAGCAGAGGGCCCCAGAGGACCAGGTACCCAGGTTAGCAATATCCCGAAGGGCAGAGAGAGAGCTTCCAGCGACAGCACGGAAGCGGCAGAGTAGCTTAGAACCAGCCGAAACCAATCCTTTGCTAATTCAACGAGCTAGCAACAAAGTACAGGCTAAATACCTGGATGGCGTGACATCAGTAGAGGGGAACGCCCCCAGGTTCGCGCCATAGCTGGAATAAAGATGTGGGTGGCGTGTGCACCCTAGTAGGCCCTTGGGAGGAGCATGGTGGGAGGCAGCATCATAGCTGTTCCGGGAACGCCGGAGAGGTCGGCTTGTAGACGTGGCGGCAGCCATTTTCCCTAGGGATGCGGGAGGAGCCATGAACAAGGTGAGGCAAATGGGGCGAAGCCATCTAGCACAGAAGGACGCAACAGGATCTTCTCAGGATCAGTTTCAACTCTAAGATACTCTGCCACTGAACATCGGAAATGTATCAACATAGTAACATAGTAAATGATAGCAGATAAAGACCAAATTGGACCATCCAGCCTATGTGGCTCTATGCAGATTACCCCATGCATTCTGTTAAGAGTAGTAACTGCTACTCTGTGCAGGTTACCCCCATGCAGAAATGTTACACCTAAAGTTAACATAGGTTACCCCATTTCTTCATTTCCATCCACTAGCTTTCAGGGATTCGCAGTGTTTATCCCATGCTCTTTTGAATTTCGTTACTGTTCTTGTCTTCACCACTTCTTCTGGGAAGGTATTCTATGCATCCATCACTCTTCCAGTGAAGAAATATTTCCTGACAATGGTCCTGAGTCATCCCCCTTGGAATTTCATTTCATAAGCCCTAGCTCTACAGCTTCCTTTCCATTGGAAAAAGTTTAATTTTTGTGCATCATTAATACCTTTAACATATTTTAAAATCTGTATCATATCTTCCTTGTCCCTCCTGGTATTTCTGTACTTGAAAAGAGATCAAACAATGTCTTTGGTATGTGGAACACTATTGGAGGAAATCTCATTTAACCTTTGATTTAGAAGGCCAGAAAATACAATTAGAGAGGTACAGACAAAACAGAACCAGAAAGTTCTATTTTTTAAATCAGTTCCAGCAAGCAGGTAAAAATTCTCATGAGGTGAATTCTCACCCGTTTTGGGGAGAGTACAATGCTAGAAAATGAATTGTTCGAGTGGACCTGCCGGATCTCATTGGGAGGACTTAACGCCACCCACTCCCTGGGTGGATCCACCTTTAGATGCCCTTCCTGCCCCCAGAAAGGACTGCTGTCTTTGCGAGGACTGTCTCAGCACCGAATACCCTGATGGCCTAGCAGGACAAAAACGCCTCAACTCCCAAAAACGAGGCTGAGAGGAGAAAGGCTTTTGGGCAGACTTCCTATCCTCCAAGAGTCTATTGCCCTGCGTCGCCCCTAAACACTACATAAGATGGTTGAGGTCCTCACCAAACAACAATTTGCCCTGAAAAGACAGATTACACAGCTGCGATTTCGATGAAAGATCCGCCGACCAATTACACAGCTACAAGTGACGTCTGGTTGCCACCACCAATACCATACCGTGTGCCATGGTTCTTACTAGGTCATAAAGAGCATTTGCTCTTTAGGCAACTCCCACTTCCAGACATGCCGCCTGGATTGGGGAAAGAGTCCCGGAGGCCGACTGCTCCTGTGGCTTCTGATCCAACACAAACAGGCCCGCTGCATCAGACTGCCGCCTGCAGGCCCAGACCCAGAATCTCAAAAGCTCGCTTGAGGTGCACTTCCAGCTTCCGATCCTGAACGCCCTTCAGAGTGGACTCTTCCACCACCGGGATAGTGGTCTTCCTAGTGACTGCCGAAACCGCTGCATCCACCTTCGGAACCTTGAGGACATCTAAATGCTCCTGCAACAGCGGATAAAGCTTTGACATGGCTCTGCCTACTCGCAGCCCCGAGTCCGGGGAGTCCCACTCCCGGTTAATCAGCTTCTGGATCTTCTTCGGAATGGGGAAGGTGCTGGGGTTCTCCTAACGCCATCCAGCACGGACTAACCCCTTTGGCATCAGGGTCCTCCAGAGTGAGCTTGATCCCCAATTCCTCCAACACCTGGGGGATAAGCGGGTGAAGCTCCTCTCTCTTAAAGAGACGGATCACTCGTAGATCATTGCCCTCAGTTTCCGTACCCTCAGAAACGCCCTGATCCGTTCTAGGGTCTCCTGGGTCCGGGGGGGGTCCCCGCTGGGTCCTCAACCCGATTGCCCAGCGACGAATGACTCTCATCCTCCCGAGATTCATCCGAATCTTCCAAATTGGAATCCAAATGTGCCGGGCGACCTTCGTGGGACAGCTTCCATGACCCTGCAGATCCCTGAGGAGGAACAGTCACCCTTTCAGCCGAACCCACCGGGTTGTCTCCAAACCACGCTTGCCAGCCTGCCTAGCCAGGAAGGCTTCGTGTATCAACAGCACATACTCGAGAGAGAACCAGGAAGATGTGGTAGGCCAGATGGACAAACTGAAGAGTAGTAAATCACCTAGACCAAATGGTATACACCCCAGGGTTCTGAGAGAACTAAAAAATGAAATTTCAGACCTATTTTAATTTGTAACCTATCATCAAAATCATCCATTGTACCTGAAGCTGGCCAATGCAACCCCAATATTTAAAAAGGGCTCCAGGGGTGGTCTGGGAAAATATAGACTGGTGAGCCTGACTTCAGTGTTGGGAAAAATCGTGGAAACTGTTATAAAGAATAAAATCACAAAACATTTAGATAGACATGGTTTAATTTTATTTATTTATTTATGCATTTTAAACATACTATAGACAGTAAAATACATATCAATGATTAGGTCAATTTACAGACAATACAAACAGTCAACCTTAGATCTTAATCCACTTTTATCTGACTAGGATAACTCTGGATGGCAGTTTGTTAACAACCTAGAAAAATGGTCAGGAAATTATAGATCACTTATAAGGAAATCTGGAGGTTCAAATATATTATTATACTGGAGCTATTATTAACTAACATTCCAAAGTATCAGTGCATTAAACGTTAGACTTTCTACACCTATAACCAATCTAGATAAATAACTTAATTAGAGGAACGTGCTTCAAGAAATTTCCTGAGATCTAAAGGTTCCAAAAAGACAAACCTCTCATTATTGTATTTCACAACACATTTGCAGGGAAAATAAACTACCATTTGAGCTCTGAGTTTTTTAATCTCAGGGCTCATCTGTAAAAAGTTTATTCTCCCTGTCTGAGTGGATCTAGTTATATCAGGATACATCCATATTTTTTGTGTGAGATATAGTTTATCTCGATTACCCAAAAATAATCTCAAAACTAAGTCTCTATCTTCCATTTTTATAAATCTTACACATAATGTACCCCTTGATTCCACTTGTTCATCCATTGACTTCTCTAGAAATTCAGTAAGATTATCCAGTTGTTGGGATTGATTTACTTTTTCCAAATTCTCCTTATCCTTATTAGCAATAAAAAAGATTTTTTCAATAGCTGGTATGTTTTCCATAGGTACCTGTAGATTATCTGTTAAATATCTTTTAAATTGTTCCATTGGTGATATATACTTTACATTTGGAAAATTCAGTATTCTGAGATTGTTATACCTCAAATTATTTTCCATCACTTCAATCCTCCTTGTGTTAATCAATTCTCCTTTTATTATTCCAGTCTGAATTTCTTGTATCTGATTAAGCTGTCTTTCATGAATTTCTAGTTTCTCTGAATGTTTTTTCACTGCCTCATCTGTTGTCTTTACTTGAAGATGTATATCAGAGATTTTTTTATCCAATTGATTTATAGATGTTTTCATGTCCATTAGAACCAACCAAATATTTTCTAAAGTAACTTTTGGTACTGGTTCTCCTTCAGATCTCATTTTTCCACATGCTTTTTTTTCCAGATTGTGAACATTGATCATATCTCAATCCTGAGTTCAATGTTCTACCTTCTGCACCAGTAGGTGTTGATGTTGGAGGATTTGGTATCAAGTTATTACCACCACTATTTTTTCCATCTACCTCCTGCAAACTGATTCCAGCTCCTCCTGTTATTATTTGAACCGCCTCATTTTCCTCCTTTCCATCCCCAAAGGAATTAAGTAGTGTCACGACTTCAGTGTTCTCTACTTTATTTGAATCGGAGTTTTGGGCAAGGTTAGGTGGGTCCGGAGTTATAGGTGCACCGGGGCTGAGAGATGTATGATGTTCCTGGGGGGTTGTTTGCTCCTGAACAAATCCCCCAACGGAAGCTTCTTCCGGTGTATTCACGTTTAAAGATGAGAGAAATCCTTCAATCAACTGTTGAGATAGGGCAGGACCAGGCACAGTTGGGGCCTCTGTACGTAGCCTACCCTTCCTCTTTGTATGAGGCATTATGGTGTTGAAATAATATATGGAATTCTCTCAATACACCTATTTATTACAAGAACCTCTATTTAGAGAGCAGGAAGGGAGCGATATAAATGAAGAAAATTAACTTATTTTAAACTTTACAATAGAGATGGTCCCAATGTTCCAGGCAAAGCCGCGCGCCCCTTTGGCGCACGTGGCTTCGGCAGTGTGCTGGCGACGCCTACACACCACAGGGAGGTCCAGAGTTAAACCCTCTGGCCCCTCCTCCTCGATGATGTTGAGGGACGTAACCAGGAACTGAGGAGAGCTCACTTCCACTGCAGTACTAGGCAATTAAGTCCAGGTAATAATTCGGGCTAGGAATCGTCCTACCCTGAGGCCGTTGCTCTCCCTCTCTCCCGCTCCGTCAGACATGGTTTAATAAGGCACAGCCAGTATGGATTTACCCAAGAGAAGTCTTGCCTCACAAATCTCCTACAGTTTTTTGAAGGGGTGAATAAACATGTGGACAAAGGTGAACCAGTAGATGTGGTGTATTTGGATTTTCAGAAGGTGTTTAATAAAGTCCCTCATAAGAGACTAAAGTCATGGGATAGGAGGCGATGTCCTTTTGTGGATTGCAAACCGGTTAAAAAACAGGAAACAGTAGGATTAAAAGGTCTGTTTTCACAATGGAAAAAGGTAAACAGTAGAGTGCCTCAGGGATCTGTACTTGGACTGGTGCTTTTTAATATATTTATACATGATCTGGAAAGGGGTACGACGAGTGCGGTGATCAAATTTGTAGATGATAAAAGATTATGCAGAGTAGTTAAATCTCAAGCGGATTGCAGGAGGACCTTATGAAACTGGAAGATTGGGTTTCCAAATGGCACATGAAATTTAATGTGGACAATTACAAGATGATGCATATAGGGAAAAATAACCCTTGCTGTAGTTACACAGCTGTGATTTCGATGAAAGATCCGCCGACCAATTACACAGCTACAAGTGACGTCTGGTTGCCACCACCAATACCATACCGTGTGCCGTGGTTCTTACTAGGTCATAAAGAGCATTTGCTCTTTAGGCAACTCCCACTTCCAGACATGCCGCCTGGATTGGGGAAAGAGTCCCGGAGGCCGACTGCTCCTGTGGCTTCTGATCCAACACAAACAGGCCCGCTGCATCAGACTGGCACAGACTGCCGCCTGCAGGCCCAGACCCAGAATCTCAAAAGCTCGCTTGAGGTGCACTTCCACTCGTAGATCATTGCCCTCAGTTTCCGTACCCTCAGAAACGCCCTGATCCGTTCTAGGGTCTCCTGGGAGGGAGAATATAGAAAAATTGGTTCTTACCTGCTAATTTTTGTTTCTGTAGTACCACAGATCAGTCTAGACTCCTGGGTTTTGCCTCCCCTCCAGCAGATGGAGACAGAGAAAGTTTTACTGACACTGCCACTTAACATGAGGCGCCACCTGCAGTCCCTCAGTATCACTCAAGCCCAAAAATTGAAACAAATACCAAAAACCAACTAACATCACCTGAACGAGCAGTGGGAAGTGTAAAAAAAAACTGGAACAGATAACTGCGCCAACACAAAACCCTGTGTAGGACTAACAAAACCTGTGCCATTCTTCAGAGTAATTATAAATCCCAGGTCGAGCGGACTCTCCAAAAACTCCCTTTCCTCCAGTGGACGGGACTCTGGACTGATCTGTGGTACTACAGGAACGAAAATTAGCAGGTAAAATCTACCGTATTTTTCGCTCCATAAGACGCACTTTTTTTTCCCCAAAAGTGGGGGGAAAATGTCTGTGCATCTTATGGAGCAAAAATTGAAAAAAAAACAACTACAACCCCCCACCCTCCTGACCCCCCCAAGACTTGCCAAAAGTCCCTAGTGGTCCAGCGGGGGTCCGGGAGCTATCTCCGGCACTTGGGCCGTCGGCTGCCAGTATTCAAAATGGCGCCGATAGCCTTTGCCCTTACTATGTTACAGGGGCTACCGGTGCCATTGGCCAGACCCTGTCACATGGTAGGAGCAATGGACGGCCACCCATGCCAAGATGGTGCCGGCCATCCATTGCTCCTACCATGTGACAGGGGCCGACCAATGGCACCGGTAGCCCCTGTGAAATAGTAAGGGCAAAGGCTATCGGCGCCATTTTGAATACTGGCAGCCGACGGCCCAAGTGCAGGAGATAGCTCCCGGACCCCCGCTGGACCACCAGGGACTTTTGGCAAGTCTTGGGGGGGTCAGAAGGGTGGGGAGTTAGTTAATTAAATTTAAAGGGTTGGGATGAGGGTTTTTTTATTTTTCGAACAAATAGAATGATAAAAGTTTTCTGATCCGGGGAGTGGACAGAAATGGCCCTCCCCAGACCTGAAAATCGAAATGGGGACAAAAAAAAATTTTATGCCCTCCCCTAATTTGCTCCATAAGACACACAGATGCCAGGGAACAGAGTCGGTTTAGCACACCATTTTTTTTTTAAATTTTCCAGCTCTGAATCCTAGGTGCGTCTTATGGTCAGGTGCGTCTTATGGAGCGAAAAATACAGTAATTTTCCTTTCCCTGTACGTACCCAGATCAGTCCAGACTCCTGGGGATGTACCAAAGCTTCCCTAGATGGGGTGAGACTTTGAGAATCCCACTTGAAGTTTACTTTTATCAAAGCCCATGGCTTCTGGAGTCTGGACATCCAAACAGTAGTGCCTGGTGAAAGTGTGTATTGATTTCCAAGTAGCTGCCCTGCAGATCTCTTGCGGTGAAACTTGCTGACACAGCCGAGGATAGGACAACCCTGACAGATATACGCAGAGGTAACAGCCTCTTTCAACCACCTCGCAATTGTGGCTCTTGACACTTTATGCCCCTTTTTTTGTACCACTCCAAAGCACAAAAACATGATCCGGCAAGCAGAAACTGTTCGTGACCTTCAGGTACTGCAGCAATGCACGTTTCACGTCCAAACGACGCAACTCTCTTGCTTGCGACGCCAAAGGATCCACAGTTGGAAAGAATGGGGGCTCCCACTGACTGATTTAAGTGGCTTGACAATACCATCTTCGGAAGAAAGGAAGGAATTGTTCTCAAGGAAACACCCGACTCCGAGATTCTCAAAAAAGGTTCCCTACAGGACAAGGCCTGAAGCTCTGAGATCAGTCAAGCCGAAAACATGCTCCTAAGGACTACATTAAGTTTCCAAGATGGACAAGGCTTCCAAATTGGACGCAAATGTTTTGCTCCCCGGAGAAAATGCACCACATCTGGATGGGCTGCTAAGGTAGAGCTCTGAGCCTTACCTCAAAGACAGCCTAGGGCCGCCACTTGAACTCTGAGGGAATTGAAGGACAACCAAACCATTCTGCAGAAAAGCGAGAATATGAACCACCGAGGCTCACAAAGGTGCACCAGGAATCAAAAAATCTACATACCATCACATAAGCTAAGGAGGTGGAAGTCTTCCTGGACTGTAAGAGAGTAGTGATAACCCCTTCCGAGTAACCTTTATCTCTCAAATGTTGTCTCTCAAAAGCCAAGCCGCTAGACAAAAGCAAGCTGCCTGATCTGAAAATATGGGGCCTTGATGCAGAAAATTCGGCAGATGAGCTTGCTGTACCGGAGCACCCACTACTAGATTGATTAAGTCTGCAAACCAATGATGCCTCAGCCATTCTGGCACCACGAGGATCACATCGCCTGAATGAACCTCTATGCATCACAAGACCTTGCCCAGGAGCGGCCAAGGTGGAAACACGTACAGCAGGACGTCTTTCGGCCAAGGTAGAACTAAGGCATCTATGCCCTCTGCTCCTTGTTCTCACCTTTGACTGCAGAACTGAGGGGTCTTGGCATTTTGGTAAGTCACCATCAGATCCATGCACGGCATGCCCCACCTGCATCTGATGAGGGACATTGCCTCTTCTGACAGCTCCCACTCTTCGGGGTCGAGCTGCTGTTGGCTCAGAAAATCCACTTGCACGTTGTCTGTGCCCGCTATGTGAGAGGTCGCTAGCAGTGCCAGATGCTGTTCTACTCAACAGATGAGATCCCGGGCCTTCCTGAGCCACTGCTCAACTCTTTGTGCCACCCTGTCGATTTATGTAAGCCACTGTCATCACCCTGTCCAACAACATGCTCACCGGCTTTCCCCTCGCCAGGAGCAGAGACGCCTGTAGGGCCAAACGTACAGCTCTCGTCTCTAGGCGACTGATGGACCATAGAGCCTTCTCCTTTGACCACCGGCCCTGAACGGACTGGTTCTGACACACTGCTCCCCAACCAGAAAGCCTGGCGTCGGTAATGACGATCGTCCAGACTGAGATATCGAGGTCCACTTCTCGTCTCAACTTTTCCGGAAGGAGCCACCACGAAAGACTGCTCTGACAATGGATCCCAGCGAGATAGTAAGGCCTACTATAGTGGTCTCATATGAGCAAATGCCCAAGGAACCAATTCCAAAGTGGAAGCCATACACCCAAGAACTTGTAAGTAATCCCAAACCTTGGGCACTTGGAAATCCACTCTTTGGTGAGGAAAACCTTCCCCGCCTTGGTATCGAAATGTGCCCCCAGGAATTCCAAAGTCTGGGAAGGGAAAAGGTGACTCTTGGTCAAACTGACTATCCACCCCAAGGACCGTAGCACCGGAGGACCAAATCCACTGCCTCCCATTGAACAGATAGGGGTGAACTAAGACCCCGTCCTTCCGGAGGGCCACAGCTACCATAACCATCATCTTGGTGAAGGTCCTGGGTGCAATCGCCAGCCCGAAGGACAGAGAGCAAAACTGAAAATGTTCCCCCAGAACCACGAATCTCAGGTATCTTTGATGGTCTGGCTGAATGCCTATGTGTAAGTACACTTCGGTCAAATCCAAAGAAGTCAGGAACTCTCCCTTATATACCGAGGCAATCACCAAGCACAGAATCTCCATTCAAACACGAGGAACCTTTAGAGCCACATTCACCTTTTTCAAACGAGTATTGGGTGAAAGGTGCCCTCTACCTTGGGTACTATGAAATAAATGGAATAGCGGCCTGTCCCATGCTCTTCCATGGGAACAGGAACAATGGCTCCCAGCCTGCGAAGTCGCAAACCGTTTCCCGTACTGCAATTTTCTTTTTCCTCTATGTACATGGGGAGACCAGGAACAAATCTCTGAGCGGCCGAGCAAATTCTAAAGCATAACCTTGTTTTATCACACTTAAGACCCACAGGTCTGATGTGATTCTGGCTCTCTCCTCGTAGAAGAGAGCCAACTGGCCCCCTGTGACTGGCACTGAGGAATGGACCAGTCTGGCATCATTGGGCAGATTTGGCTCCACCACTGCCCAAGAAGGAACCATATATTCCAGGCCTCCTCCCTCAAAAGGACTGGTTCCAGAACTGCTGCCTTCCCGAGGACTTGAACTGAGAGTTCCCTGATGCTCTGGTAAGCCGAAACCACCTATTACTCTGAAATGGGAAAAGCCTTTTGGCTTTTCTTCAGGCAATTTATGAACCTTGCTGTCCCCGAGAAGTTTGGTCATCTCCTCCAAAAGAGCAGCTTCCCCTTAAAAGGCAAGGCTCCTGAGTCTTGGATGAGACATCAGCCAACCAATTCCTCAACCAGAGGAGCCTGCGGGCTGAAACTGCCGACATCATTGTCCTAGAGGATGACCTGAATAGATCATACAATGCATCAGCGCCATAGGCCACCACAACTTCCAGTCGCTCTGCCTGCTGTGTCTCAGGCTCAGACAAGGACCTGTCGGCTTGCAACTGCTGAACCCATCTCAAGCCAGCCTTCAACATGAAACTGCTACAGACAGCTGCTCGAATGCCAAGAACAAACACGTCAAATATCTTTTTGTGGTGCACTTCCAGCTTCTGATCCTGAAGGTTCTTCAAGGCTGTATGAACATAAGAACATAAGAAATTGCCATGCTGGGTCAAGACCAAGGGTCCATCAAGCCCAGCATCCTGTTTCCAACAGAGGCCAAAACCAGGCCACAAGAACCTGGCAATTACCCAAACACTAAGAAGATCCCATGCTACTGATGCAATTAATAGCAGTGGCTATTCCCTAAGTAAAATTGATTAATAGCCATTAATGGACTTCTCCTCCAAGAACTTATCCAAACCTTTTTGAACCCAGCTACACTAACTGCACTAACCACATCCTCTGGCAACAAATTCCAGAGCTTTATTGTGCGTTGAGTGAAAAAGAATTTTCTCCGATTAGTCTTAAATGTGCTACTTGCTAACTTCATGGAATGCCCCCTAGTCCTTCTATTATTCGAAAGTGAAAATAACAGAGTCACATCTACTCGTTCAAGACCTCTATCATATCCCCCCTCAGCCGTCTCTTCTCCAAGCTGAACAGCCCTAATCTCTTCAGCCTTTCCTCATAGGGAAGGTGTTCCATCCCCTTTATCATTTTGGTTGCCCTTCTCTGTACCTTCTCCATCGCAACTATATCTTTTTTGAGATGCGGCGACCAGAATTGTACACAGTATTCAAGGTGTGGTCTCACCATGGAGCGATATAGAGGCATTATGACATTTTCCGTTCTATTAACCATTCCCTTCCTAATAATTCCTAACATTCTATTTGCTTTTTTGACTGCTGCAGCACACTGAGCTGACGATTTTAAAGTATTATCCACTATGATGCCTAGATCTTTTTCCTGGGTGGTAGCTCCTAATATGGAACCTAACATCGTGTAACTACAGCAACGGTTATTTTTCCCTATATGCAACACCTTGCACTTGTCCACATTAAATTTCATCTGCCATTTGGATGCTCAATCTTCAAGTCTTGCAAGGTCCTCCTGCAATGTATCACAGTCTGCTTGTGATTTAACTACTCTGAATAATTTTGTATCATCTGCAAATTTGATAACCTCACTCGTCATAGCACTGGCAACTGGAATAGTTGTCTTCTTGGTAACAGCCAAAACGGATGCATCCACTTTTGGGACCTTCAGGAGTTCCAGTGTTTCCTCTGGCAAAGGATGCAACTTATCAGTGGCTCTGCTGACCTTCAGGCCTGTGTCGGGAGTATCCCACTCCCTAAACACCAAAGTGCTGACCCGACTGGTGAAAAGAAAAAGACCTTGTTGGACCCTGGAGGCCAATCATGACCAAGTCCACCTCTTTTAAACCCGATTCCTCTCAAGGGATCTTTATATCCAGCTCTTCCAGAACTGCAGGAATCAAGGGATCCAGCTGCTCCCTGTGGAACAACTGTACCACCTTGAGATCATCCCCTTCCACAGATGGGCTTTTGTTCAGCACTTAATCCAGATCCTGGTCCACGAAACCTGGATCCGAACCAAACTGGCCCTGTTCCTGCAGATCCCCCACCTCTGAAGCATCAGAGGAGGAGTCCGCTGCGGTAGATAGTGTTGGGGCCCCTGGGATCTGTTGGACCCTCTTAGCCCTGGCAACTCGAGAGGTCCTGGCCCTCTTTGCCGGTCTTGAGCGCGCCGATGCCCCCTGCAAAGCTTTAGCTTTCCTGGCCTTATAAGCCTTATGTAAGAGGAGAACAAAGTCAGATGAGAAAGAAGAAGAATCAGAATCCTCCCGGGAATCATCTTCGGAGGCTGCAGGATTCCCCTCAGCCTCCTGACCTCCCCCAGAGGCCCTAACCACAGGGTTCAATGGAGGAGGGAAATCCCCCTCCTCCTCCGCGGCACACGAGGCAGTGGAGAATGTGGACAAAATGATAACCGTTCCCGCGCTCAGTGGGAAGGGGTCATCCACCGGCTGCCTTACTGCAGAGAACCTCCCAGGCTCACGGCGCCCGGCCAAAGCAGTTTTCACCTTCCCCAAGGTGTGCTCTCCTCCAGAGACACTGGGAGCATTGGCCCTCTTGGGAGAGACGAGTGCTCGCATATCCACAAATAGGACTGCATGGCCCACTTAAAAAAGTGGCACTGAGCTACTGCAAAAACAAAAACACCTCTGGAGAAACGGGAACTAAAAGAAGAGCCACTTGATCGTCTGCGATGAAAGATTCTGGGCAAGCATGCTGACCCACGGCAATCCACTTCTCTCTCTTTAGTCTCTTCCCTTTTTTTTTTAACAAAGCTTTAAACTTTAAAACAGTGAATCAAAGTCAAGAAGCACTTCCCTTGATAGAAGACCGGCAGAAGGCTCTGTTCCTCCTTGAGGGTGAGGGAACTGGAACCTCCAGCTTTCTATTCGGTCCGGCAAGAAGGGATCGAGCAATAAGGGTCCCCAACCCCCTGCTTATCCACCTCACAAACCCCACTGGGCCCTAACAAACCCCTGGGAGGCAAGCCAAATTGGCGTTTGAGGTTTCTTTTTTTTTTTAATCTCAAGACTCCAGGATTTGCCCTTCCACCATCTGCTGGAGACAGAGAAATACCGAGGGACTGCTCCTGGTTCCTCCCTGGTGATTGATGTAAGCTACCGTGGTGGAATTGTCGGATAGGACTCGCACAGCTTTGCGATGGATCAAGGGCAGAAAAGTCTTGAGAGTCAGACGGACCGCTCAGGTCTCCAGACGATTGATGTGCCACTGAGACTGGACTGGGGTCCATCGTCCCTGGGAAGACTGATTCTGACACACCGCTCCCCAGCCGGAGAGGCTGGCATCCGTTGTCACAACAATCTACTGAGATGGCTGCAAGGGCATCCCTTTCAACAGGTGGGCGAGAGAGCGCCATCACTGCATGCTGTCGATGGTAACATCAGAAAGTGGTAAGGGTGTCTGAAACTCCTCCGAGACCGGCTTCCAGCGGGATAGCAAAGATTTCTGCAAAGGACGCATATGCGCAAAGGCCCAGGGAACCAAATCTATAGTTGAAGCTATAGTGCCCAGAACCTGGAGATAATCCCAAGCGTGGGGACCATGAGAGATAATAGATGTTGGACTTGACCCATGAGCTTGAGGGCACGGGCCTCGGGTAACAGAACTTTGCCCACACGAGTGTCGAAGCGTGCTCCTAAGAATTCGAGGACCTGAGAGGGCTTGAGGTTGCTCTCTGAGAAACTGACTATCCACCCGAGGGAGGTGAGAACCGACAAGACCCGGATGACCGCTATCATGCACAGGTCCTCCGACTTTGTCCGAATGAGCCAGTCGTCCAGCTATGGGTGGACTAGGACTCCCTCCCACCGGAAGAAGGCCGACACTACCACCATGATCTTAGTAAATGTGCATGGGCGGTGGCGAGACCGAATGGGAATGCTCAAAACTGAAAATGTCATCCCAGGATGTTGAGACGAAGAAATCTCTGGTGTTCCTGGCGGACCGGGATGTGAAGGTAGGCCTCCGTCGGGTCAAGAGAAGCAAGGAACTCCCCTGTACGAACCGTCGCTATGACCGCCCTCAGGGTCTCCATCCGAAAATGGGTAACCTTGAGGGCCTTGTTGACTCTCTTGAGGTCCAGGATCAGTCGAAAGGAGCCGTCCATTTTTGGGGGCGACGAAGTAGATGGAATACTGGCCGGATCCCTGTTCCTGGAGGGGGACTGGGACTATGGCACCGAGCGCTTGAAGCCTGTCGAGAGTCTGGCACACCGCTGAGCGCTTCTGAGTTCTGCAGGGAGAGATCAAGTAGAGGTCCAGGAGATCCCGAGCAAACTAACACGCAGCCTCTTTCGATGACTTCGAGGACCCACTGATCCGAAGTAATTTTGGCTCATTCCTCAAGAAATAGGGGCGGCTGACCACCTAAGTCTGGAACGGAGGAATGGGCAGGCCGTATCTCATTGTGAGGACTTTGCGGTGGTGCCTTGATGGGTATCATCTCGGAAGGGCCGTCTGCCCCGAAAGGAGTGAGACCATGCTAGAGACCTAGTGGAGGTGTTTCGTTGAAAAGCTCCACGCGGCTTGTTGTACCTGCGCTGCCCCCAAAAACGAGAGCGTGACGGAAAAAAAGGATCTGGACTGCTTGGGGCGGTCCTCCGTTAGCTTTTGAACCTTGTTGTCACCCAAGATTTTGATAAGCTGGTCCAGGTCTTCGCCAAAAAGTAACTTACCCTTGAAGGGTAGAGTGCCCAACTGCGATGTAGAAGAGGAGTCTGCAGCCCAATCGCCTGGTTGACATCACTGAGACCATAGCTCTGGCTTGCACCCTGAGGAGATCATAGAGAGCATCAGCCACATATGCAATCGCGCCTTCCAGCCTTTCTGCCTGTTCCGTCTCTGCAGACGGGAGGTCCTGGGTGCTGAGTAATTGTTGAACCCACCTGAGGCTTGCCCGCTGCACGAGACTGCTACAGACTGTGGAGACCGAACCCCGAGCTCCGCCAGGACTGCAGGAAAGAGGGGTTCCAACTCCTCCCTCTGGAACAGACGTACCACCTGAGGGTCATCACCCTCCAAAGAAGCCTGTTTCCCTTGCTCCTCATCCATGCCCCCCCCCTCCACAGGAGGGGGAGGAGAGGCTCCTGCACCTGCAGCTGCACAAACCACCGCGCCTTTTAACTTCACAACCCTTAGAGACGCAGGAACATCGGCATGCTTGGCTACCTTGGGGGGCAGTCCCTGCATAGGTCTGACTGGCAAGGCACCACCTTGCAGAGACCTGGAAGCCAAAAAGGCTTTATGCATAAGGAGGACAAAATCTAAAGATCTGAAAAATCTGATCTGAAAAAGCAGGGTCCTCCTGTGAAAAAAACCTGATCCTGAGCTGCATTCTCATCAGGCGTTGCAGGGACTGGATACAATGTTGGAGGAAGCTCACCCTCCCCAACAGCCCTTGCCTGAGTTGCATGACATGTGCTTAAGACATGTACTTAAGATGGCTGCCGGCCCTGCACTGAGGGAGAAAGGACCAGGTCTGAGCTCCTGCGGAGCCTGATGTTTTTGAGCCCCACGAGGCTTGGCTGTTGCTGCAGACCCTGAAAAAGAGCTGCCCACCCCCCCTGGATGGCACCTCGAGCAAATCCCAGTCCTAGAAAACTGCGCAGCCGATTCCTCACATGCTATACACCAGGATGGCCGCAGCATGGTGGGGGGAAAAACGGCTCACAAAACACGAAATCGGCCAAAAACGCGGCGATTCAGGTGGGCAGGGGTCCTGGATTGCAGCTGACCAAAAAAGAAAAATTGTTTTGTTTTTTTTTACAGTGCTTAGACACACATGGGTGAAAAAAGGGACTGGACCACCAGTAATCACTTCCCCGGCTGCTTACCTTGCTGGAGCCTGCAATGAAAAGTGTGGGTAAGCTGTGCCTCCGATGGTCTTTTTGGGTTGTTTTTTTTCAAAGAAACGAGCAGAGGAATGGGAGCCTCTCTGCTAAAAGACCTGAGGCAGACGCAAAAAGGGGGAGTGACTGGACCACCAGTATCACCCCTTTAAGCCAGGCAAGTGGTCACCGGGAAGAGGGGTCCCAGGCTGAGTACTCAAGGGGAAAATCCCCCCTGGAACCCTGAAAAAGAGCTGTGAGACAGAGCTGTCTCACATAGACAAGAAGTTTGATTTCCTTCAAATTCTTTTTTTTTTTTTTTTTACATATAGAAATTAATCAATACTTGCTTGATCCTGGAAACAATCAGAAGGAGAAAGAAAGAAATCACCACAGTGTAGAAAGCAGAGAAAGCTAGGGAACTGCAGGTTCAACTGCCTGCCTCTGCTGGGAGACAGAGAAATACTGAAGGGACGCAGGGTGAGCACTGTCCTGATATAGGATACCTTTTCAGTTTTTCTCTGTCTCCCTCTGCTGGACAGGAGGCTCAACCCACTGTCTGGACTGATCCGGGTACGTAGAGGGAACAAAAAGCTTCTCTTTTCTTTATTTTTTACATTTATACTGAAAAAACAATAATTAAACTAAAGAAAATTAGAAGAAATCAAATGAAATTGTCCTTGAAAAATCAGGATGGCAACATAGACAGGAGAGAGCACAAAAAGATTTCCTGTCAGATGATGTCATAGTGTGGCTGTTTGTATCTGTTTATCCATGGAGAAAGCATATTAGTACAGGGGAAGGGTTCTCATACATGTAGATAACATATTAGTATGTGAGTGTGTGTGTGTGTGTGGGGGGGGTTTCTCTGATATTCATCATCTACATGTAGATAGCATATTAGTATAGGGGAGGGGTTATCATACTCACCTCATACAGGTTATATTAGCATGGGGAGTGGCTCTCTCATACATGTAGATAGCACATTAAAATAGGAGAGAGGCTCTCTCATGCTCATCTCAAACATGTACATAGCATGTTAATACAGGAGGGGACTCTCACACTCACCTCATACATGTGGTTAGCAAGCTAGAACAGGAGTGGGGCTCTATCACTTACCTCATGCATGTAGATGGCATGCAAGCTCATCTCAGCTGAGGCAAATTCAGAGACCAGCAGGTGGGAATGGGAGATACTCTGGTGCTGGGTACCATATCCTGACATGCTGCTGATAAAAGCAAAGAAAACCTGTATCAGCATTGGTAGACGAAACTCATGGCACATAACCTGGGAAGCAACACCTGCTTCCTCTCCTCTGTACAGAAGGGCTACACAAACCTCTCCCTTCAGAACAAACACACAAGAGAGAGAGCAGTATCAATTGCAGGTCTTAAACTTTGGAACTCCTTCCCAGTAGAATTAAGACTGCAAACATAGAAAAAAAAAAATTAAAGCTGATTTAAAAACCTGGCTTTTTAACTGTGCCTACAAAAATTTTAGTTAATGTTTTTGTCTGCTATGTTTTTTAACATACTAACACAAATTCTAGATAATGATTTAGTTTTTAATATGTATTCTTTTAGCAAAAAATACTTTTAAGATAATTTATTACTTTGTCTTATTGCTCTTTGCTTAAACCAATGTATTTTATTGATATCAGCACTTATTGTATACAGCTTTGATAACTTTAACTGTTTTTATAGAATTATGTAGGTTTTACTTATTTGTTTCAATTTATTGTTTTAAGTGCGTTATTGTAAACCGATGTGATGGATTTCTGATACGTCGGTATATAAAAAGGAATAAACTATAAACTATAAGGTAGGCCCTTCCTCTGCACGATACGGGGCTATTGTCCCAGCCTATCAATGCAGGGAAATAGTGATGGGCCCTCCCTCTAGTGCATGCTCTTAAGGATGGGCCCATCCTTCCAATGCAGATCACAGGGGATAGAGCACAGGCACACAGCCACAGGTCCCTCCTTCCAGCACAGTTACAGAGTGATAGACCCCTCCCTTCAGTGCAGGTACACAGCATTTACTCCTTCCCACTTCAGCTCAGTCAAGCAAAATGGGAATGATGGGAGGAAAGTACAGATTGTGATGCAGGAATTAATTTATTCTACTTATTTCTACAGTGCTACTAGACATATGCAGTGCTGCACAGATACATTCAATCCTACCTCTTCCCTGAGTGGGGTAATGTGAAAGTAGGCTTAGAGAATACTGGTGGGGCATTGTATGGATAATAGCATTAAATCTGATTTACCCCATCACTGAATCATTCATAACATGCCCTGTATAATAGAATCAATCCTCCCCCAACCTTAGGAACTCCAAGCCTGCTCAGATACCTTTCTTGGAAGACGGTCCGGTCACTGCGGTACAGGCTTTCAGTGCAGGTCCCTGGGAGCCCTGTGTGAGACCGGTGTCGTGTGGGGTTCTGAGAGGTGGAGAGGGAGGCCAGGACACTGGCAGCTGCTGAGGCTGTGCTAGTTGGCTGCGAGAAGCGCCAATCCCGGCGGGGCAGACCACTGGCAGTGAGGATGGGATGGACAAGCACACTGGCCAGCAAGGTATCCGGCTGAAAAAAAGGAAAAGGCAAGAGTCAGAAAAGGAAGAGCAGATGGGTTCATGTCTATGATTGGTCTGCCAAACAGCGATATTTTATTGCTAGGTTAAGTGCATTCATTTATGTATTTCTCCAACATTTTTTGTGATGTAGATCATTCAGACTTTACTTGTACCTAAGGGGAAAATAGTCTCTATATAGAAACCAAAACCACGCTTGATATCGTGTATGCAATCAACATTCATGAGACCAGCTATGAATTTAAACTTCCAGGCTTCGAATATTAGGGGCAATTCTGCAAAGGCTTACCTTCAGATTTACCCTGACACAGCAGCAACAAAGTAAGTGCATATTTCACTATGCACATACATTATAAGCAGGGACCTTCATTTCCAGTTTTTATTTTATTTCCGTCAATGTTACAACAAAAAAAAAAAAAAAAAGAGTGAAAAATGACTTTGGTATCACACACAAGAGAAAGCAGAGTTGCTTACTTGTAACAGGTGTTCTCCTACAACACACATGGGTGACATCATCGGATGGAGCCCGGCATGGAAAATTTATGTCAAAATTTCTAGAACTTTTGACTAGGTACACTGAGCATGCCCAGCATGCCCTATACCACGCGTCCATGCGGGGTCCCCTCTTCAGTCTCGGAACATAGAATTACGATAAAAATAAAATAATGAAAAAATAGGAGAAACCCAACTCCACAGGGTAGCGGGCATGTTTCATGAGGACTAACATCCTGCTATCCTAGGAGAACACCTGTTATAGGTAAGCAACTCTGCTTTCTCCTAGGACAAGCAGGATGGTAGTCCTCATACATGGGTGAATCCCTAGCTACAGACTGCTCCCCAACACAAAAGGGGACCAACAGACACCAACCAGGTGCCAACGGGCACAACAACCACAGTGCTGCTGGTAACAGAGGGGGAGACAGCCTGAACCCAAACAATGGGCCCTAGGCAGGGAGAGTTGGGTTCTAGAACATAGCCATTGCTATTACTAGGAACAGTAACATGGGATAGACTTAGTGTTTGGGTGCTTGCCAGATTCTTATGGCCTGGATTGGCCACTGTTGGAAACAGGATGCTGGGCTTGATGGACCCTTGGTCTGACCCAGTATGGCATGTTCTTATGTTCTTATACCTCAAAGAGATTCCGGAGGACAGACTGGCCGAACCTACTGTCTCATCGGCCATCCCTATCTGGTTGGTAATGTGATGCGAATGTGTGAAGAGAACTCCACGTTGCAACCTTGCAGATCTCCTCCACGGGAACTGCTCGCAAATGGGGCCACAGACATTGGCATGGCTCTGACAGAATGAGCATTGACATGACCCCCAAGATGCAGACCTGCCTGCGCATAACAGAAGGAGATGCAATCTGCTAGCCAATTGGTTAGTGTCTGTTTGGCAATGGCAACTCCCAATCTATTCCTGTCAAAAGAAATGAAATTTCGGTGGACAGTCTATGGGCTTCTGTGCACTCAAGGTAGAAGGCTAGGGCTCTCTTGCAATCCTAACCGTGAAGTGCTCATTAGCCTTGGTGCGAATGGGGCCTGGGAAAAAATGTTGGCAGGACGATTGACAGGTTAAGATGGAAATCCATCACCACCTTAAGCAGGAACTTATGGTGCGCGTGCGCAAGACCACCTTGTCATGATAAAACTTGGTATAAGGTGGATAAGTCAATAAGGCCTGAAGCTCGCTGACCCTGTGGGCTGAAGTAAACGCCACCAAAATTATGACCTTTCAGGTCAGGTACTTCAGGTCACAGGTGCATAGCGGCTCAAAAGGAGCTTTCATCAGTTGAGATAGCACCATGATGAGAGGTCCCAAGACACAGCGGGAGGCCTTAGGGGAGGCTTCAACAGGGCCCAAAGGTCTGCCAGCTGGACTCTATGCTCCAACTCTTCCTCGAAAGTTGTCGAGACCAAAATGGACTGAGAGGCAGGAGGGATGGCCAGATCTTCCTCGGATCCCCAGGGTGGATTGCCAACTGACACCAGGACTGTTGGAGCCCGTTGTGCAATCCCGTCATCGATAGAGGATGGGCACTCCTCACCACGGGATTACTTCAGGGGCATCACGGCAAGCGTCATGCCTTCCTGAGCTTGGCACCATGCATCAAAAGTGACCGATGGTGATGATTCCTCAGGTTCCCTTGGTACTCGGCCCGGTCTTTCCCTGGTGCTGAGGTTGATGACGACAAACCTGATGTCCCTCAACCTGGAAGAGACTAATCAGAGAAAATTCTTTTTCACTCAACGCACAATAAAGCTCTGGAATTTGTTGCCAGAGGATGTTGTTAGTGCAGTTAGTGTAGCTGGGTTCAAAAAAGGTTTGGATAAGTTATTGGAGGAGAAGTCCATTAACGGCTATTAATCAAGTTTACTTAGGGAATAGCCACTGCTATTAATTGCATCAGTAGCATGGGATCTTCTTAGTGTTTGGTAATTGCCAGGTTCTTGTGGCCTGGTTTGGCCTCTGTTGGAAACAGGATGCTGGGCTTGATGGACCCTTGGTCTGACCCAGCATGGCAATTTCTTATGTTCTTATATTCTTAGATAAAAAGATATAATAAAATCAATTAAAATTATATAATACCTGCCTTGTTCCCAAATTAGATAATACTAGCAACAGATAACTTAAAACATGACTCAGTTAAAAACCAGCAGGAAGAAGCCCTTCACCAACTTCCTGAATTTAAGAAAAGATATCTCTTCTTTTAAAAGGCATGGGAGCGAGTTCCAGAGCTCAGGGTCCTGCACCTAGAAAATGCACCTGCAAGATTTATCTAAATGAACAACTTTGTGGGAGAGAACATCAAGCAAATTTAACAAGGCAGATCTAAGAGACCTCAATGGGCGACACAGTTTCAGCAAGCATTAAAACTTGTGAGAACAAGGCCATTAAGACCTTTTAAAACCAACATTAGGATCTTGAATTTGATTTGCCAATTAACAGGTAACCAATGATATTTTGACAAAATTGGAGTGATTTGTTGATGGCTAGGAACTCCAGATAAACTCACTCTGGTCTGCTCCGGTACAGTGAGTCTCACTGAGTAATCCTGTGACTGAAGATCCCACCTGGACACCACCACCTTCTGAAGTGATCTCATGTGTGCTCTTGCTCATGGAACCAGATCCAATGCTACTGCCATGAAGTAAAAAGGTTGTAGCTAGCAGTTTCGTAATGTCCAATAAGGAACAGACTTAGCCCTGCAGTTTCTGAATTCTTTGCTCCATCATATATACTCTTCTTAATTTTGTGTCAAAGAGAGCTCCCAGATACTCCAGAGACTGAGAGGGCAGAAGACTGTTCTTTGAGAAGTGTACTAGCCAATCAAATTTTTACAACAATTGGATCACTCTCGTAGCCCATACACTCTTAAATTGACTTTACCCAAATCAACCAATTGTTCAGGTAAGGGTGAATCAACAATCTTTCTTGGCTCAGCACTGCTGCTACTACCAACATCACTTTTGGCTAATCCAAAGGGCAGAGCTTGAAACTGGAAATGATCCTTTAGTATTTATTTATTCATTTAGAATATTTGTAGCCCACCTATCCACTATTCTAGTACTGCAAAACAAAGGTACCATTGATGATCTTTCCTTATAGGAATATGAAGATATGCCTCTGGTAGATCAGTGGTGGTTAAGAACCCCCCTGGTCTCACTGCCACCATGATTGATCTCAAATGCATCCTGAAATGCAAAACTTTCAAGGACTTGTTGACCGGTTTCAGATCTAGAATAGGACAAAAGGACCCTTCTTTTTTGGGATCTACCAAGTATACTGAGTACTATCCCTGACTCCACTCTTCCCTCCTATATGAACCTTACAGCCTTCTTTTTCAGGGCAGAATGATCAGGGGAAACCATAAAAGCAACTAAGATATGACAGGAAATTTAGAGGGGATGCCCATTCCAAACCACCTCTAAGACACATTGATCTGAGGTAATTTGGACACATCTCTGATAAAAACTTGATAGACGACCACCTATCTTCTGATCCAGAGACTATTTCTCCAAAACTTCATTGGGAACTACAGGAGAACCCTGCCACCCTGAGGCTCCATCCTTCTCTCCTCTTTTGGAAGAACAAAAAGACTGAAATCTACTAAATGGCCTATGTAAGAACATAAGAAGTTGCCGTACTGGGTCAGACTGAGCATCCATCAAGCCCAACATTCTGCTTCCAACAGTGGGCAATCCAGGTTACACGTACCTGGCAAATATCCAAACATTGCATAGATACCATACTACTAATGCCAGTAATAGCAGTGGCTATTCCCTAAGTCAACTTGATTAATAGTAGTTTATGGACTTCTCTGCAAGGAACTCATCTAAACCTTTTTTAAATCCAGCTACACTAACTGCCCTAACCACATCCTCTAGAAATTAATTCCAGAGCTTAATTGTGCGTTGAGTGAAAAAGAATTCTGTCTGATTTGTTTTAAATGTGCTACTTCCTAACTTCATGAAGTGTCCTCTAGTCCTCCTATTATCCGAAAGAGAAAATAACCTATTCAAATGTACCCGTTATAGTCATCTCGTAATTTTATAGACCTCTATCATATCCCCCTCAGCTGTCTCTTCTCCAAGCTTAACAGCCCTAACTTCTTTAGCCTTTCCTCACGGGAGCCGTTCCATCCCCTTTATCATTTTGGTTGCCCTTCTCTGTACCTTCTCCAATGCAACTATATCTTTTTTGAGATGCGGTGACCAGAACTGCACACAGTACTTAAGGTGCGGTCTCAACATGGAGCAATACAGAGGCGCATTATGACATTCTCTTCCTAATAATTCCCAACATTCTGTTTGTTTTTGATTGCTGCAGCACACTGTGCCTATAATTTCAATGTATTATTCACTATGGGGTAGATTTTCAGACGAGCGC
This sequence comes from Rhinatrema bivittatum, assembly GCF_901001135.1. Taxonomy (NCBI): domain Eukaryota; kingdom Metazoa; phylum Chordata; class Amphibia; order Gymnophiona; family Rhinatrematidae; genus Rhinatrema; species Rhinatrema bivittatum. Next base: position 45,864,530 of record NC_042616.1, on the reverse strand, counting down.
GAACAGCCTACTTTTGTTTGCGCTCCAGGCGCAAACAAAAGTACGCTGGATTTTAGTAGATACGCGCGTAGTCGCGCGTATCGGCTAAAATCCTGGATCGGCGCGCGCAAGGCTATCGATTTCGTATAGCCTGCGCGCGCCGAGCCGCGCTGCCTACCCCCGTTCCCTCCTAGGCCGCTCTGAAATCGGAGCGGCCTAGAAGGGAACTTTCCTTTGCCCTCCCCTCACCTTCCCCTCCCTTCCCCTACCTAACCCACCCGCCCGGCCCTGTCTAAACCCCCATCCTACCTTTGTCGGGGGATTTACGCCTCCCGGAGGGAGGCGTAAATCCCCGCGCGCCAGCGGGCCTCCTGCGCGCCGGGCCGCGACCTGGGGGCGGGTACGGAGGGCGCGGCCACGCCCCCGGGCCGTAGCCACGCCCCCGTACCCGCCCCCAAAACGCTGCCGACACGCCCCCGCAACGCTGCGCGCTCCGGCCCCGCCCCCCGACACGCCTCCCGACACGCCCACTCCGAAAACCCCGGGACTTACGCGAGTCCCGGGGTTCTGCGCGCGCCGGTGAGCCTATGTAAAATAGGCTCACCGGCGCGCAGGGCCCTGCTCGCGTAAATCCGCCCGGTTTTGGGCGGATTTACGCGAGCAGGGCTCTGAAAATCCGCCCCTATGACTCCTAGATCTTTTTCCTGGGTGGTAGCTCCTAATATAGAACCTAACATCGTGTAACTACAGCAAGGGTTATTTTTCCCTATATGCATCACCTTGCACTTGTCCACATTAAATTTCGCCTGCCATTTGGATGCCCAATCTTCCAGTCTTGCAAGGTCCTCTTGCAATTTATCACAGTCCACATGTGATTTAACTACTCTGAATAATTTTGTGTCATCTGAAAATTTGATCACCTCACTCACTGATTCCCTTTCCAGATCATTTATAAATATATTGAAAAGCACCAGTCCAAGTACAGGTACCTAAGGCACTCAACTATTTACCTTTTTCCACTGAGATAACTGACCATTTAATCTTACTCTCTTTTTCCTATCTTTTAGTCAGTCTGTAATTCACAAAAGGACATCGCCTCCTATCCCCTGACTTATTCTGACTGTTCAAGGGCCTTTGTTACTTATACCTCTTGGAATCTCTAAATCTCTTCAGACCTGCAGTGGCCACAATGTCCCCTTAGGCTTATCCTCCAGGAGGCTAGGCACTGTCAAATCTTCCAAAATCTTGGCCATCTTCTTGAGATCCTCTCCCAACAATAAATTCCCCTTAAAAGGGAATTTTGTCAAGCTTATCTTGGAGACTGAATCTGCTGACCAGTTACATAACCGTATCCTAACCGCCACTATGGAAGCCGTACTCCTGGTGGATATGCACACCAAATCAAAGGAAGCATTCGCCAACAAAGCTGCTCCAGGCTCTACCTAGGATACCTCTTCCAATACTGAATCAAGGCACCTTCCTGCACCTGCTGCAACAAACGCATGGTAGCCCTTGCCACAATACAGTAGCAATAAGTCACCTGCAGTGCCATACTGGAAGCCTCAAATGCTTGCGTTAACACCGAGTCCATCTTCACATCTGGCACATCCTTAAGGGCAGTGCCCCCTTTCACAGAAATGGTAGTTTATTTATTTATTTATTTCTCAAATTTTTCTTTCCTGCGCATACAGCAACATATCAAATAAACATAAAATATATCGCATTTTAAAAAATCTGTAAAACAGTTCAACATAAAAAACACTTCTCAATAGTAGTTAATAGCTAGAAACAGCCATGCTTTTACCTTTTTAGTAAAAGCCACATAGTTTGCTTCTAGCCTAATATTTAATGGTGCAGAGTTCCAGATTTTTGGACCACATACTCTTTGTACTTGCTTCACACCTGGTATAACATAAAATGGTCTCTCTGCTAAGTGTAAATTTTGTTTTGGCATCTCTCTTTGTACTTGGGTAGTTTAATTGGTAGCTGAATAAACCAGCGCATGCACTCTAGAATATCTAAGTTTTTCTTGCTCTTGAGAAATTAAAGGGCATAAATTCAGCCAAGAAGCAACCTCTTTTGAAATTTGCCTTTGGAGACAGGCATTCAAAATCAATAAAATCCTTTGCTGCCTAATCAGGGGAAAGGACTCAGCTGGTTTTCAAATATTGGTCATTCTCATAGGTCCTGCAGTCCCCAGGGAAGAATGAACCCCCAGAGTGGATCCTGGGGGTTCCATACAGAAAGCCCGGTGCAGATATTTTAGAAATTCCTTACATACTGAAGCCCAGGTTGAAGAAGCTTCCAAAGCGGAGGAGAGAGGCATTGCTCCTTTAAAAGTTACAGCCAGCATGTACTCCAATGCAGGCATGTCCATCTCCCAATAATGCAGGATTTAGAGAAAGGGGCTCGCTTTCTCTAAGCCACGATTCTAACATGGCGGCTTCAGCAGAGAGCTCACCAGAGAAATAAGAAACCGATCTGGTTCTCAAAGGAGGTGGCTGATAAAATAAAAATAAAAAGAACAGCATTCGAGAAATATAAAGGATCCCAAAAAGAGGAACACAAGGAAGAATATCTAGTTAAACTGAGAGAGATAAAGAAAGTAATCAGGAAAGCAAAATGTCTGGTGGAAGAAAGGATTGCCAAAGAAGTAAAGAGAGGTGACAAAACTTTTTTCAGATACATCAGAGAAAGGAGAAAGGTCCGAAGTGGTATAATGAAGCCGAAAGGTGAAAAGGAGTAGAGGGTGTCGAAGTCCGAGAAGTCGTCGATGCCGAACGACTTCTCAGCCTTCTCGGTCGATGCGGGCGCGAAGTTGACTGAGCCGGTTTTGACGATGTTGATGCAATAGACGGCATCAGGGTATGAGCACAGAAAAGAAGTTCCATCTTCTCCATTCTGGCCTTGCGACCTTTTGGTGTCATTAGGGCACATTTGGTGCAGGTCAAGACATTGCGCTCTCGTCCAAGACACATTACACAGACTTTATGGGGGTCTGGAATGGACATGGTGCGATTACAGTCCAGGCACCGACAGAACCCCGATGCCATGGCAAAAATTGAGCCGCGGTACGGTCGACGGCCAGTAGGCTGCGAGGGCCAAACTCGATGGTAATCGACGGAAAAACAGGTAAAAACGTACTGGAGTACCGCAGCTTGAAAAAGTTAAAGGAGGCACCCTTGTGGGGCAAATTAACTTTTAGTAATTCCGTGAGGAAAATTCCTGTCAGGAATCTCTGCAGAGCTCCTTAACTGTGAGGCTACTGCTGCACGGAAAAAAGAAGACTGAAGGGGGACCCCTGCTGGCTGCAGGGTTAGTGCCACGCTGGGCATGCCCAGTAGGGGCCAGTCAAAGTTCTGGAAACTTTGACAAAAGTGTTCTGTGATTGGGCTCCATCCTGTGATGTCACCCATATGTGAGGACTACCATCCTGCTTGTCCTGTGAGAACTAATTTTTTTTATCTCAGTTGCAGTCTACAATTTGCGATCATTTCTATTCAGGCTAATCAGGTCTCAGCTTACAGCAGAGATGTATGCCTACCATCTGCTGGAGACAAAGAATACTGGGTAGGCTGAGGTCAGCATGGGAGCCTTTAAGGAGTGATGTTGGTGAATCTGTTAATCGTTGTCTCCATCTGCTGGTTGGTGTACATAACCCATTCATCTTGTCTGGTCTAGCTGAATGAAAAGGAGCACTCTAGGACTGCTATATGTTCTAAATCATGTCTGGTCTTTAATTCAGCTTGGACATAAATTTAAAGAGCTTCATAAATCCTATGTTCATTGGTACGTAAAAACTGAAAATCTGTTTATATCAAATCAAATTGTATTTATATCCCACTTTCCCTAAAAAGCTCAAGCAGGGAGCAATATACCTCATATGCAAAAATAAGATCCATGATAAACAATAACAGAACAAGCAAACCTAACATATAAAACAAACAACTTAAAACATAAGAAAGTAGCATAATGCAGACACAAATAAAAAAATGAATAAAAATAAAATCCAAAATCCCTAAGGCCCAAAATTTCCCTTACTCTTACAGAGATCATCTTCCGGCCAAACACTCATCCTTGTATAATCTCTGCCCCCACACATTCCTAACTCAAAGTTACTCTTTGTCTTATACAAATCTTATACTCAAAGAGATGATCCCTTTCATACAGATCACATCCCTCCACTCTCAAAAAGATCTTTTAATAACAGCGCATGAAAAATGACGAACTTAGATCAAGAATGGAACTAGTTTTAAAGTTATTTATATTATTATATTTGTAATGCTCTTGAGCTACCTAGGAAGGATGAGAAATAAATTAAATATATAAATAAATGCTGGCAAGGCTTCAACCATGTTTTATAAGAAGGAAAAATCCTTTCAACCTTTGAAATCTCATTCCCACTGAGCAGCTCCCTTCTCCTCTTGAAAAGATAGAGCAGAACCAGCACAACCTCAGTCACACAGACTGGCTCCTCCCCTCCTATCCTTAGTAATGAAGAACAGGCCCTGTTCCTAGTCAGCAGATCTCTATTGCTTAGAGAGATCTCACTCATACCCAGTACACTCCTCTCTCCCACTAAATCTCTCCTCCTACTGAACAGTTTAAACTCACCACAGTGGCAGAGTCGTTGGAGAGCAGGGAGTTGCAGAGAGGAGCCTCAGAGAGAATTTGTTGGGCAGGTGGTGCCGCAGCTGCATCCTGCTGCACCTTCTCCTTCAGGTGCCCGATGAAGGCAGAGCTGTCCAAGGGAGGCTGCCAGTGTGGATTGGTGATGGCAAAGTGCATGAGAGACAGCTCGGTCTTTCCATTCTCAGCCTGCTGGTAAACTGAGGCCTCCGTTTGGCCCTCTGAAAGCCACTGCAAGAGAGAGGAAGAGGAAGAGAGACTGTGAGGACAGTTTTATTTTGTTCTCTTAACGCACCGCCTTTCTATTCAAAGTTTACAATAAAAATATAATAGGGGTCTATATTCAGCCACAGTCAGCCAGATAACTAGGAAGTTATCTGGTTAAATGCTGACTTTTGAATATTTCTGCCACTTAATCAGCTAAAGTACAGAGAAATACTCATGGGGTGTAGGTGACACCTCATGGTTTAGGACAGAGTCCGCCAAAACTTTTCTGTCTCCATCTGCTGGAGGGAAGGCAAAACCCAGGAGTCTGGACTGATCTGGGTACATACAGGGAACTAGGAATTATCTGGATAAATGCCGACTTTTGAATATTTCCACCACTTAATCAGCTAAAGTATAGAGAAATACTGTCGAGCTGTAGGTGGCATCTCACGGTTTACGACAGAGTCTGCCAAAACTTTTCTGTCTCCATCTGCTGGAGGGGAGGCAAAACCCAGGAGTCTGGACTGATCCAGGTACGTACAGGGAACTAGGATGTTATCTGGTTAAATGCTGACTTTTGAATATTTCCACTACTTAATCAGCTAAAATTCAGTCGGATAACACGGGACATTCTGGGGGCAGAGTTCTGTTGTTTACATGGTTTAGTCTGATAAACCTAGGTTAAATGTAAGTTGTAATCCACACTGAACAATTGATATGGAAGATGTGGAATACAAAATCTTTTAAAATATTTTTAAATAAAGTTATCCAGCTATTCCCATATTCAAAGTTAGCTGGATAATTTATTCAACTAACTCTGGTCATGTTTTAGAGGTGTCCTAAAGTTAGCCGAATAAAGTTATCCAGCTAACTTTAAGATATGTTGTGGCCGCATCGCTGAACATCCCAGCAAAGTTAGCCGGATAAGTTTATCCGGCTAACTTTGCAAGCTGTCCAGTGGCTGAATACTGCCCCAATACACTTAGTAATAAATTCATCACCTTAACGCCAATTAAATACTAAACAGGACATATCAGGCAGGAGAATCCATGTATACCAGATGACAGTCACTTCAAAAGAGGGGATGAGGTGAGAGTAACTGTGAGGAGAGGCAAGAGAATCCATACACATTATCTGTTTCTCCAAGACAGAACCACAGGAACTGAAGCCAAGAGAGCAACTAGGTAAATCCTGGGGGAGCTAGAGGTCTCTCTCTTTTCCCTTCTAGGAAAGGGGAGTTCTCATGTTTCCTCCCAGGGGGAGGGCAGTTTCATGCATTTTCTTCCCTATGATAGGAATTTATGTATACGTATTCCCTTCCACTAAGGCAAGCTTTCAAAAATGATTTGCCCGCTTGCCAATTTTAACTGCCAGCGAGTGGATGGAATGAGGCTCAAGAACTCCTGCCTAGCCAACAAGAAGGTGCAGCTGGCAGGGCCAGCTCGGGGAAACACTCCCAAAACAGCTGAAAACTGAGAGAGCTGCCTGCAGCAGCAGGAAACATCCCGATTGGAAAATGAGAGGGCTGAGAGAGAGGAGAGTGAGAGAGCTGAGGTGGGGAAAGCGAGCGGGTTGAATGTCTGGAGGGACAGAGCTGCAGTGCTGGGGGTTAATTGGAGAAGGAGAGATAACTGCACCTAGGTGGAGTGTGGGTGCAGGGAGAGTGGAGGAGAAAGAGGACTACACTAGGGCGAGGTGTGGAGTAGCTGAGAATGAGGGGGCTGCATGACGGTAGGGTGGGTAGTACAGGAGGAGAGTGAGAGGTGTGTGAAGTGCACTCATCAGGGAAAAACTGCAACTCCTGCCACCCCTCCTCCTCTCTCCCCCTCAAAAAAAACCAAAACAAATTGTTGGGGGAGGAGAGACATGCAAGAGGGCATCTTGTAGGAATTTTCAAACTCCTGCACAAAGGTATCCATACCTGAGGGTTCCCATGCTTCCGGATATCCATCTGGGCGAAGGAACAAATGTCTCCCACACCGACCACCTCCACTGAAAAGTTGCGGAAGAAATCAATGATCTCCAGAGACTTGTGTCGTAACGAGAAGATCAAAATAAAGGGAGTGATAATGGGACTGAGCAGCTCCTCCAGGATAAACACCTGAAAGACACAAGGGATGAAAGTGTGCAAGGCAGAAATAAAACTGGCTTCTTTGCAGACTGACGTCTTTCACTGGGCCAACCTAAGAATGATCCAGACATAATGTCAGACATCAATTCTGAAGACTACATATGGGTCACATCTGAAGGCACGACCTGCATCCTCATGACAGCTCCAGCACATTGCTACCTCTGTAGACGTCTTATGTTGGCTCAGTAAAAGGCATCAGGCTGCAAAGGATCCAGCTGTTTCCAGGGGTACCAGACCTATGCACTGAGAAAAAGTGACAGACACGCAGGAACTAAGCAGCTGCTGCAAGAAGAAACACAGATAGAGAGAAGCGACAGAACACCTTAGAGTGCTGTAAAGAGAAATCAGCTGAATATAAAGAGAAGTACAATGCATTGGCAAGTTTCTTATGTCAAAGATTTATTCCCTAGGAAGTCTGACAGCTATCTCTCAGACCAATGCAGTAATTTGAGTGTTAAAACTGTGCGCTGAAATTCATACGTTAAATTATTTTTAAATCCTGATGCAGTAAGCTAATGCCAGTCTAATGTGCATATACCCAGGCTGAATGCACACTTTAACGCAATGGGGAGGGAGGGGGCAGAATGCCAACAATGTGATGCCCTCTGAAGCTTCATATCCACAGGAAGTGAGTGAGAAGGCATGGTGAGCAGAAGCTCCTTTGAGCTTGGCTTCTGCTATGACTGAGATGGTGGTGGCGCCACCTTTCTCCAGGAGTTCTGCCTGTGCCGCGCTGTCAATTAGATGGAAAGAGTCCAGCAGCGTTATTGCCAAACAGCATTCCTCCTTGAAGCGACCATAAGGAAGAGGTGGGGATAGGAGAAAGGCATGTGGCTGTGAGGGCCCCTGCAACCCAGAGGGTTAAATGCAGGTCAGATGCTGTGTAGCTGCCCACATCAAGGAAAACAGTAAATCTCTGAGCTGAGCTGGGCTCCCATGGTGCCCACATGCGCCACTGTCGTGCTTCTGTTAGCTTTCAAGCGGGCATATTAACAGGGAAGGGGTGGTGCTGCTGCTGTCTGGGCCTCATGTATTAATATTTTTTTTTCATTTTGTGTCTGTTGGAGGAGGGGATGGAAGTTTATTATATCTGACCTTTTCACAGTGAAGACCGAGTGATTGGGCTTGAGGGGGCGGGAGGTGGAAAAACATTTAAAGGTGAATTTTTGAGACCTGTGCACAGGAGCACTCGTACATGCATTTGCCTGCTGGCACATATGGTTGCAGTGATTTTATAAGATACGCATGATTAGGCGCGCACATTATAAAATCGGCTATACACACGTACATGTGTGCACAATTTTACATTGATGTGCATCTGTGCGCAAATGCCGCCTTACTTGCATGAGAGCAGGGATTTTAGTAGATATGTACACCGACGCAATTACCTGTTTCCCCAGTTTGTTCCCAGTTCGCTCCAGTAAAGGAGAGGACTTCCTAAACCCCCTAGTTAACTTGTCTCCCTTTTACCCTATTAGCCCTGACCCTTAAAACCCTGCTGACTAGCCTAGTCTTTTTTGTTACATGACTTATACTCCATCCATAGCAGAAGTAAAGTTATGCGGATAGGGACCCCAGCATGCACTGGTGTGCATAAATACTTATGTGCTAGTTTCATTCATATTTCCTGCAATGCCCATGCCCTGCCACACCACAGCCATGCCCCGCCCCTTTTATGAAAAAAATTTACTCATGCACCAGAAGATATGTGCGTACCTGGGCGTCTCTTAAAATCCGCAAAGCACACGCTTTGGAGCACATAGAGTTTTTAAAATTCACCTGTTAATTGGGCCCACTTTTTGCTTGGCTTTTTAGCCTGCCTTTCCAGTTAATCTTTGTATTGATTATCAAGTATTTTTCCAGACATCTGTTCTATTCTTCAAGTTGAAGAAAGGTAAAAGACTTTATAGAGTTTGCCCTTCAGCACTGTGAAACAGCATTGGTTTTGGTGGCAGCTTCATGGGGAGACTGAACCCAGGCATAAGAGAAAAGGGTGCCTCAAAAGCAGTGCTGAAAACTTAACTCCATCTCAACCAGGAGTAAAGTTTCCAGCCCAAGGAAATCCTGGGTTACGGCCACTGCACCTCTATGTGCATTGGGGAGAACTGCTTAATGCCCTCATTTGCATGGGATTTGAATACGAGAGCGCTAAGCAGGACTCACAGTTTTAAATGCACATTTTGTGGAAGTAAAACTCCTTTCTGCTCAGCAGTAATGTTTACAATCACAGAATGTAATCTAATTCACATTCAAAAACCCACTTTTTTTTATTATTTTTCATAAGATATTTGAACATTTAATAGCTCACGGTCTGTGAATCTTGTCAATAAACCAACATTGTTCAAGCAGGAGGTCAGCGGATCTATTATCTGACCCAAACTAACCTCGCTGCTAAAAACTGAAAAAATTTTTTAAAGAGACGGAGGGCAGGTTTCATATATATGAGTTTCAAACCCCAGCCAGGGTGTGCTCAATCTTGTACATATAATCATAAACCAAGGCCACCACCGTCCAATTTTTTTTTTAGAACGCTCTGTGCAACCGAATTCAAATTGAATCTTCGTGTCCAAATGTGAAAATTTTTTTTTTATATATTCTACTTTTTTTGAAAATTATCAAAACACAGATGACTTGGCGAAATGTGTTAAAAAAGTCCCGACTTATCTGATGATGAAAAGCCCACTTTTGATTCACCGGCTACTATGTATACAGGATAACATCCCCTGAAGAAAGGTCTGTTCAGACCAGAAACGTGGCTACGTCGGGCTTTTCATCATCAGATAAGTCGGGACTTTTTTAACACATTTTGCCAAGTCATCTGTGTTTTGATAATTTTCAAAAAAAGTAGAATATATAAAAAAAAATTTTTCACATTTGGACACGAAGATTCAATTTGAATTCGGTTGCACAGAGCGTTCTAAAAAAAATTGGACGGTGGTGGCCTTGGTTTATGATTATATGTACAAGATTGAGCACACCCTGGCTGGGGTTTGAAACTCATATATATGAAACCTGCCCTCCGTCTCTTTAAAAGTTTTTTTCAGTTTTTAGCAGCGAGGTTAGTTTGGGTCAGATAATAGATCCGCTGACCTCCTGCTTGAACAATGTTGGTTTATTGACAAGATTCACAGACCGTGAGCTATTAAATGTTCAAATATCTTATGAAAAATAATCAAAAAAAGGGGGTTTTTGAATGTGAATTAGATTACATAGTGTGATTCCCCCAAAAATCGTTTTGGGTGCTTTTTGATATTTGGTACAATCACAGAATGTACATTCAAGTGTGAATAAAACATGGTTTAATGGAACACAGTCCAGATGGATCTACTCAAGGGAAGTCTTGCCTAACAAATCTACTTCATTTTTTTGAAGGGGTTAATAAACATTTTGATAAAGGTGAACCAGTAGATGTAGTGTATTTGGATTTTCAGAAGACTTCTAAGAAAACTAAAAAGTCATTGGATACAAGGCGATGTCCTTTCATGGATTACAAACTGGTTAAAAGACAGGAAACAGAGAGAAGGATTAAATGGTCAATTTTCTCAGTGGAAAAGGGTAAACAGTGGAGTGCCTCAGGGATCTGTACTTGGACCGGTGCTTTTCAATATATTTATAAATACGACGAGTGAGGTTATCAAATTTGAGGATGATACAAAATTATTCAGAGTAGTTAAATCACAAGTGGATTGTGATTTATTACAGGAGGACCTTGCAAGACTGGAAGATTGGGCATCCAAATGGCAGATGAAATTTAATGTGGACAAGTGCAAGGTGTTGCATACAGAGAAAAATAACCCTTCCTGTAATTACACGATGTTAGGTTCCATATTAGGAGCTACCACCCAGGAAAAAGATCTAGGCATTGTAGTGGATAATAATTTGAAATCATTGGTTCAGTGTGTTGCGGCAGTCAAAAAAGCAAAAAGAATGTTAGGACTCATAGTAACATTGTAAAGGAAAATTGGTTCTTATCTGGGGAGGAGAGGGAAGGGGAAGGAAGGTTAGGCAGGGGGTTAGGGAGTTCCCTCCCAGTTTGCCCTTAATTGGAGCAGACTGGGAGGGAACTGAGGAAGGCCCAATTGTGTTGCTGCGCAGACTTTGCAAAATTCACCCCCCCTTGCGTGCTCCGCCTGTACATGCATGTGGCCAATGGATTTTATAACATGCGCGTGCCGGCACAGGCATGTTTTAAAATCGGCATGTCCATGTGCGCACGCCAGGAACCGTGCGCACATGGACACGTGCACGTATGATTTAAAATCTACGCCATATTGCACAACCCCAATAATGTTTTCTACTTTCAAACAAATTTTTCAAATGAAAATGCTTTTAGTAAATTCCTTATAACTATATTGCATGCTTAAAAATTCTCAGTAATCCTCTTTCATGGTATTAGGATAAACAATGAAAACCAACACAAAAGCGGAGGATGTAGACACACCAAAAAGGTAAACCACAAAAGGAAAAGGTGTGTCCAAGTACTCAAGTTCATCTACAGACAAAATGTGTCTTCAATGCATAAAGTACATTTTATTAATGTGAAATTCAAAATAGTCAGGCAGTCTTATCTATAAAACTGGTTAACAACAATTAAGGTAGCAGCACTGTCAGTCCCCTGACATGGGCCATGTTTCGAAGTGGCTGCATAGGGAGGGACAAAGCAAACAATACACTGAACCTTCATAGTGGCCGTGAATAACCAGTTTTATATATAATATGTAACATTTTCTTAGGTTGTTACATAGAACATTGGCAAGCTGGGTGCCTTCTGTAAGGAGTGATATCAGCAAACCTGTTGGTTTTCTGTCTAGAGAGCCAAACACATGCGTCTGGACTGGTCTGGTTGGACTTGAGGAATGGAAATTATCAGGTATGAAGAACTAATTTCGCCTTTCTTCATATTTTCTGTAAGCTTCCTTTCTTCCATTTTCATGTCATGATCCCTTGTCCTTAATTATCTTTTATGGAAAATACCTCCATTTTATAGCTTATGACAGGGTGCCAAATATTTGAATGGTTCTATCATATTCGCTCTTCTCCTTCTTTATGGAATATATTTTGATTTTCTAAAGCCTCTTTTTAGGGTTTGTGTCACAGGCCTTGTATCATTTTCGTAGCCCTTCTCTGAACTGCTTCTACTTCTTAATGTCTTTATGAAGGCATGGCCTCCAGGAGTGAATATTATTTTCACGTGGGATTTGATATATAAAGTATAAAAAATTAATATTACCTCCTTTTTCCTAATGGAGATAACTCCATAGGTATACTGTTAGTTTTTTCTTGTTGCCTTATCACACTAGCTGGCAACCTCAAGTTCATTTGAGATTACTCTTAGGTCCCCTTTCTGTTTGGTAGTTGCTAGTTTTTGCCCTTCTAAGGCAGTTTCCTCCAACTGGTGTGCCATCGCATACTGATGTGCCTTCAGATCAGGCTGGTGTGCCATCGCATACTGATGTGCCTTCAGATCAGGCTGGTGTGCCATCGCATACTGATGTGCCTTCAGATCAGGCTGGTGTGCCATGGAAGTCATTGTCGGAGGGTCAGGTCCAGACCAACACCTGGGCTCTATCCTCAGCACCTCACAGCAATATGAGTTACTAGCAGTGGCTCTAAAATATCTAGGAGCCCTTTCGGAGAACATGTGTAATCATGCATGCCTTTTCTTCCTTGCTGCAGCATCAGTGGCGTAGCCAGAATTGATTTTTTGGGTGGGCACAAGGTTAACATGGGTGGGCTGTAGGCATGCAGGTCTACTAGTTGTTTTTTTTACTGATAAATAATGCCAAATTATGCAGCATAGCATTCACATCTACGCCTAAATATGAGGTTTACTTAATGATACAAACATAATTCACGGTGATTTGTGGTACTTTAGCCTTCTTATTATTACGATTTTATACACGGCTCCTACCTGTCCATAAATTTTGAGAGAGCGGTTGTGTTGCTTATATTTAAATTGCTAACATCTCAAAATATAGATATATATTTTTACCTTTGTTGTCTGATCTTTGTATTTTTCTAATCAGTTGGTCCTGGTCTCTTTTCCCATTTTTTCCCTTATAGCTCATTTCCTAATTCCTTTTCAGTGTCTTTCTTCTATTACTGTCTTCTTCCCTTCCACACACACACACACACACACACATATATACACGCTTTCTCTCACAGACTCCCTCTCACACACTCAAGCTGTCACTCTCATATGCTCTCCCCCACCCCCCCCACAAGCTCACATTCAAGTTCTCACTTTCTCACCCCTCCCCAGGCTTATATTCTTATGCACACACAGACGCACATCCAGGCACCCATTCTCACCCACACACATAAACCCAGACTCCCATTCTCACCCACAAACCCATGCTCCCAGTCTCACCCACACATATTCAAGCTCCCATTCTCATCCATACATATACACATTTAAGGTACTATTCTCACCCACACATACACACATTCAAGCACCCATTCTTATCCACATATTCAAGCTTCCATTCTCACCCACCCACACAAACCCAGGCTCTCATTCTCACCCATATATACACACATTCAAGCTCCCATTCACCCACATATTCAAGCTTCCATTCTCACCCACATACACACCCAGGCTCCAGTTTTCACCCACACACACTCCCATTCTCATCCACACATACACATTCAAGCACGTGCACAGCTTCCGCTTCCTCCCCCCAATGCAGGAAGATCAGCTGCCTCTCCTGCTGCCACCCGTTCTCCTGCTATCTTCGGGTCAAACGGTGAGCCGAACTTCCTGTTTGGGGGAGCGGAAGCGCTGCGCAGAGCTTCCGCTTTCTCCCCCAAAGCAGGAAGATCAGCTGCCTCTCCTGCTGCCACCGGACTCTTGCTATCTTCGGGCGTCGGGCGGTATGGCCCGCCGACCTTCCTGTCGAGGGGGGGGAGCGGAAGCGCAGCGCACAACGTCCGCTTCCTCCCTCCCCCCCCCCAAGCAGGAAGATCGGCGGGCCATAGGGCCCGACGCCCGAAGAAGATAGCAGGAGGCCGGTGGCAGCAGGAGAGGCAGCTGATCTTCCTGCTTTGGGGGAGAAAGCGGAAGCTCTGCGCAGCGCTTCCGCTCCCCCAAACAGGAAGTTCGGCTCACCGTTTGACCCGAAGATAGCAGGAGAACGGGGTGGCAGCAGGAGAGGCAGCTGATCTTCCTGCATTGGGGGGAGGAAGCGGAAGCTGCGCGCGCTTCCGCTCCCCCCCCCGAACAGGAAGACCGGTTGGCCATACGGCCGCAGCAGCGCTTCCCCACGTGTGCCGTGATGGCGCACGAGGCGTGGGTTCTCTTGTTCGCTGTCGCGGGGATGGGATCCCGCGACAGCCTTGCAGTTCCGGTGCTAGTTGGGTGGGCCTGGGTCTAAGTTGGGTGGGCACCTGCCCACCCAGGCCCACCCGTGGCTACGCCACTGTGCAGCATGAGCCATGGAGTATGGTAACCGGTCAGCAGTATGCAAGGTGCGGATAGCTAGGCCCCACTTTGTGCAATACATAGAGGGGTAGATTTTCAAAGGGATACGCGCGAACCCCCCGAAAACCTACCCCAAACCCCCCCTGCGCGCGCCGAGCCTATTTTGCATAGGCTCGGCGGCGCGCACTAGCCCCGGGACGCGCGTAAGTCCCGGGGCTTGCATGGAGAGGCGTGCCGGGGGGCGTGGCGGTCGTGACGCGGCGTTTCGGGGGCGTGGGTGGGTGACGCGACGATTCGGGGGCTGCGCCACGGGCGTGGTTTCGGCCCGGGGGCGTGGCCGCGCCCTCTGGAACAGCCCCCGGGTTGGGTGATGGTGCGCCAGCAGCCTGCTGGCGCGCGCAGATTTACATCTGCCTCCGGCAGGCGTAAATCCGGCGATAAAGGTAGGGGGGGGTTAGATAGGTCCGGGGGGGTGGGTTAGGTAGGGGAAGGGAGGCGAAGGGGAGGGGAGGGCGAAAGAAAGTTCCCTCCGAGGCCGCTCTGATTTCGGAGCGGCCTCGGAGGGAACGGAGGCAGGCTGTGCGGCTCGGCGCGCGCAGGCTGTCCAAAATTGGCAGCCTTGCATGCGCCAATCCCGGATTTTAATGGCTACACGCGTATCTATTGAAATCCCGCGTACTCTTGTTCGCGCCTGGTGCGCGAACAAAAGTACGCATTCGCGCTAAATTATAAAATCTACCCCAGAGTGCATACAGCACCTCCTGATCTTCCCCCTCCTGAGCTTTCTCCTTTGAGTCCTTCCAGCCTCTGTCTTACCCCCAGACTGAGTGAGACAGAGAGATCATACACTGAGCTCTGAATGTGACTCATTCCGATTGGTGGGAGCAGCAGCAGTGGAGGAAATCTGGCAGCTACATGCAGCAGCCAAGATAACTAACGGAGCTGGCTGCCTGAATCATGCTGACTTCTTCCTTCTCCTGCACTTGTATATAGAGGGAACTGGCCCATTGTGACAAGTTCATGTGTGTCTCCACCCCTTCTCTCCCTTTGTTTAAAAATTTGGAAGAGAGATTGGTGGGGATTTCAGAGCTTCCCTATTATTTTTTAAACTGCTGTCCGCTTTGAAGGTGTGAGAGGAAAAGGGGAATTGGATTTAGAGGACAACCAACATGGGCCCCGACTATTACGGTCTGGGTACTGATATGCAGACATAAGGGATAAAGCACAGGACTGCTTCTAACGGGCAAATTCAAAAGCAAAGCATATCAAGCAGCATTGTCTGGATTCAAGAAGGCTCCTCACCCAGTAAAAATGTTGCTTTGATAATATATAAGGCTTGAGAGTAACCTGCATGGAGCAGCAGTTACTATCTTTAACAGAAACATAAGTGTAACCTGCACGGAGTGGCAGTTGCTACCATACGAAACTTACTGGGCAGACTAGAAGGCCATTTGGTCTTTTTCTGCCATCAATACTATGTTCCAGTACGTACTGGCTGAACGCAGCAATAAGATTACACATACCACAACGTAATTTGAGATCATCAAACAAAGGTCTCCTCGTGATCCCGAACATTAAATCTGCCCATTTATGTGAAGTCAGGGAGTGAGCGCTATCAATTGCGGGCCCTAAATACTGGAATGAAATGCCCACCGACCTGAGACTACAGCAAGACAAGAAGAAATTTAGGAAAGATCTGAAAACATGGTTATTCCAGCGAGCATTTGATGTGGAATAAATGGTAGTGTTCCCATGTAAGCAATTGGAATCTCTTTAAGGGCATCACCTTTTATCTTATCTATTTCTACTTTTTAATTTGTCTTAGCCTTATCTGTAATTTATAATTTTATATACTCTTGGGATTTTATAATTCGTATTTAGATGGCAATTTTAGAAGTTTTAATTAAATAATTACTGTCTTTTAGTGAATTTTATATTTATGAGAAATTGTAATTTTTTTTCCTTTCTCTCTATGTTAATTGATGTATAGAATGTGAACCGCAGAGATGGACTTTTGTCTAATCAACGGTATATAAAAACTGTTTAAATAAATAAATAAATACCCAAATCAGTCCAGATTCCTGGGTTTTATACCCCTGCCAGCAGATGGAGACAGATAAAGTTTTACTGACACTGCTATATAACCAAGTGTGCCACCTGCAGTCCCTCAGTACTTTTCTGTATCCAGCAGATGGGTAGATGTTGCAAAACCTGCAGTCTGAGAAAAAAAAAAGAGAAAGGAAAAGAAGAAGTTGATCTTCGAGGTTCCTTCCAGGATGTTGTGAGATTCCGGTGGGGCTATCCTCCCTGGTTGAGGCAGACAAGCAGGGGGTTGGTGACCCTTTTCTTAGCTCTGTCTGGTATTTCGTGGGGCAGACATCTGGTGGTTCAGATCCCTCAGCCCACACGAGACAGCCTGGTGCCCTGTTGCAGCTCTGCCTACAAGCCTTGGAAGGAGCAGGAAAGTATCCTTGTTAAAGTAGTTTGAAGAAAAAAAAAAAAAAAAGAGAGAGGCTCCTTATTTTTTCTTTGCAGCGCAGAGTGCTAGGGCCGGGGCTGGTGTTCGGGAGTTTCTTTTTTTTTTTTGCAAGCAAGGTAGCAGTTCCCTAGGCAGCCCTCAGCTCCCTGGTCAGGTACAGAAGTGTGCGACTCTAAGTGCGCAGTCAGGGCTATGCCTTACGGTGCTTCTTGTCAGACCTGCGGGGGGCATCGGGTTCACAGCTTAACTGCCGGGATCTCTGCTGTGGATGCTCAGCTGAAGGGGAGGACACGTTGATGAGTGCCCCTTGTCAAGTGAGAGTGGGGTCAGTGGCGCGTCGGTCCAGGCCTTCTCCCAGAGTTCCCTTTGGCAGCTCGGCTGCGGCAGCCATTTTGGAACCTGCCACATGGCTCCCAGGGAATCTGGGATTTTCTCACCGCATTTGTCCCTGGCGGGGCCTACCGCAGGAATGGATCGGGAGTTTTCGGGGGGGGGGGGGGGGGGGAGGGAATTCGCCCTCGGGGTTGACTCCAATAGGGCCCAGGACCAAGACTCGGAAGACTCCCAGACCTTATCCTCTGAATTTGTGCTCCTGATGCATAAGGCCTTTTTGGCCCAGAAGGCATTGGAGGGCCCTGGTAAGTCACACTCTTGACCCTTGGGGGGACCCAAGTTGAGTCATAAACTGGGCTCTGTGAAGCGTAAACGGTCCGATGAGGCACGAGTGTGATGGCACTGTCCTCGGAGTCTCCTGAGAGATGATCCTAAGGTGGTACACATCTCTTTCGCAAAGAGGAACTCTGGCCACTGAGCCCTCAGCTTCTGCAGGAACTCAGAATCAAAATGGCACAGGAAGAGTCTGACTTGGAGGGAGCAGATCTGGTGCTGGATGGCTTGCATGGACCAGTGAAGCCAGTAAAGAAGCTGGTAATTCAGGAGTGGGATACTCCAGAATCTGGCCTGAGAGTTGGCAGAGCTATGTCTAAGCTCTGTCCTTGACCGGAGGAGACCTTGCAGCTGTTGGCTCTCCCCAAGGTGGATGCTTCGGGGATCGGCAGTCACCAAGAAGATGACTATTCCTGTGGCGGAATCGGCTGTGTTAAGAGATGTGCAAGATCACATGTTGGAGCTTCAACTCAAAAGGCTTTTTGAGGTGTCCACTCTGGCTATAAGAACTGCTGTGTGCAGAGGGTGCAAAGGGCATGTCTCCATTGGGTCCAGCAGTTGGAAAATTCTCAAGCCTCAACGGGAGCTGCAGTGCAGCAGGCTGATTTTACGGAGCAAATGCATTTTATGAACTGGTTAGGACCTCATCCGGAATTATGATGTCAGCCGTATCTGCTAGACGCTTGGTATTGCTTCAGAATTGGTTGGCAGACAATTGGTCCAAGTCACAATTGGGGGCTCTAACTTTTAAGGGGAAGCTCCTTTTTGGGCAGGTCTTGGAGCAGATAATCAATCACCTGGGGGAGTCCAAGGTACACAAGTTGCCAGAGGATAAGCCTAAGGGCAGGAAATTTGTGCCTGCTTGGACTAGGTTTCGGAACAATCTGAGGTTTCATCTGATTAAGAGTTCTGGAGGCTCATAGTGGCAAAGTCTGGCCAGGTCTTGTCCTGGAATCAGTCTTTTCACGGGGGCAGGAAGCCCTTCCGGGTCATCTCTGGAGCTGGAGCAGAGGGAGCTAAGTCCTCACAATGAAGTAAGGTCGGCCCACTCTTTGGTGCCTGCTGTTGGAGGCCGGTTAGTGTTTTTTTCCGAGGAGTGGGCCTAGCTTACCATGGACCAGTGGGTCCTCCAGGTAGTAAGAGACGGCTACACCTTATAAATTGCTCGTCCCATCAGGGACACTTTTATTGTGTCTCCCTACGGTCCTCTCATAAAGCGAGTAGCAATTCAAGGGACGGTGGACCGTCTGAAGCAACTGGGAGGCCACAGTCCCAGTTCCGCTAGAGGAGCAGAGGACAAGGACATATTCCATCTACTTTGTGGTGCCAAAGAGAAAAGGGTCGTTTCGACCCATTCTGGATTTAAAGAGTGAATGCAGCCCTCAGAGTTCTGCATTTTCACATGGAAACGCTAAGGTCTGTCATCGTGGCAGTGCGCAAGGGGGAATATTTGGCATCTCTAGATCTGACAGAATCCTATCTTCACATAGCCATCAAGCCAGAGCACCAAAGGTTCCTAAGTATTATGATTCTTGGGGAACATTTTCAGTTTCAGTCCCTGTCCTTTGGTCTAGCAATGGTGCTGCATATTTTCACAAAGGTGATGGTGGTCGTAGCGGCGACCTTAAGAAGGGAAGGAGTGCTGGTGCACCCGTATCTAGACGACTGGCTCATCTGGGCAAAGTCGAAGGTTCTGCATCGGCAGTTGGTGCAGAAGGTGCTGAAGCGCCTACAGTCATTAGACTGAGTGGTCAATTACCCCAAGAGTCATCTGGTTACCTCTCAGTCCCTGGAGTATGTGGGGGCGCGGTTTGACCCGAAGAAAAGGGAGAGTGTTCCTCATAGAGGACAGGATTATGAAGCTGCAGGGCAGGTTGCTGCCAGTTAGCGATTCCAGTACCTAGGGTATGGGACTGTTTACAGGTCCTGGGTTCCATGGCTTCGACCCTGGAATTAGTTCCTTGTGCATTTGTGCATATGTTGCCTCTTTAGAGGGCTCTTCTCTCTCGGTGGAACCCGTTGTCAATGGAGTTTCATCTCCCTCTGCCGTTTGAGGGAGAAGGCAGGGACAGTCTGGCTGGTGGCTGCTTTGGCTCAATCTGGAGCATGGTCTGGAGTTAGACATCCAAGATTGGGTGGTAGTCACGACCGATGCCAGCCTTTTGGGATGGAGGGGTTGTGTGTCAGGGTCAAGCAGCTCAGGGCCAATGGTTGAAGAAAGAGGCTTCTTGGTCTATCAATCGATTAGAGACGAGGGCATTGTGTTATGGTCGTGGACCCTTGGGTCGGCTGAGACAGTGGATGGTATGCTGTGGATGACCACAGCGAGCGTCACAGCCAGGAGGCGGTGCAGAAGAGACTCGGAAGAGGCTTCGCCACTGGAAATCTGAGGTCCCCCCAGGAGGAGCCCGTAGGGACCCGGACCTCTTGGACTTAGGTGGGATCCTATGCGACCAAGGATCCGGGCTGCGGCCGAAGAGATGGACGAAGGACGGCTGGACCCAGGTAGCAGAAGAGTCTTCACCCTTGGAAGCCCGCGGCTCCCCCGGGAGGAGCTCGTGAGAGCCCGAGCCGCTGGGACTTAGGAGAATCCTTCTGGGCCAGCAAGTACCGGATACCTGAGAAGATGGATGAAGCTGAGTGGGAGTCCAAGAGCGAAGCTGGGTCAGATACCCTCCTAGTAGAACAAATCGCCACCAAAAACACCGTTTTCAGAGTTAAGTCTTTTAAAGAGGCCTTCTTAAGAGGCTCAAACGGAGCAGCTCACAAGATGTTAAGGACTAAGCTGAGATTCCAGGGCGGACATACAGGACGGACTGGAGGATTCAAGTGTTTCACTCTGTGGAGAAAATGAACCACATCAGGATGTGCCGCCAGAGATCTCCCCCGAAGTTTGCCTCTGAGGCAGCCCAAGGCTGCTACCTGTACCCGAAGGGAGTTAAAAGACAAGCCCTTACTGAGGCCTCTCTGCAAGATGGCCAGAATTTGAGCCACCGAGGATTGACACAGAAAGACTCCATGCTCGCCACACCAGGATTCAAATTCTTTCCAAACCCTGACGTAAGTTAAAGCATGAAGCAGAGTGGTAATGACATCCTCCCGGTATCCTTTTTCCCTCAATTGCTGCCTTTCAAAAGCCAGGGTGCTAGACAAAAGTGATCCACCTGGTTGAAAAATATAGGGCCTTGCCATAGAACATTCTGAAGACGACTCAGGCGCAGAAGACCGTCCACCGCCAGATTGACTAGGTCGGCAAACCAAGGCCTTCAGGGTCACCAAGATCACCCGACCAGGATGAATCTCTATTCTTCGAAGGACCTTACCTGCGTGATATGAGATCCATCGCTTTGTCCGAGACCTCCCACTCTCCGCGATCCAATCTCTGACGGCTCTGAAAATCCCCTTGCGTATTGTCGGCCAGCATGGACAAATGACGCTCCACCCAGGTCATCGGCAGATTGGCCTCTAAGGCTACCGGGCGACTTTTGGTTCTGTCTTGCCAATGATGTAAGCCACCACTGTAGCATTGTCCGAGAGGATTCGCACCGCCCGACTGGTCAAGAGCGGGAGAAAACTCTGCAACGCCAACCTCACCACTCTCGTCTTGAGCCAATTGATGGACCACGACACCTCCTTCTGCGACCATCAGTCTTCGACCGAGTGAGACTGGCATACTGCTCCTCAACCGGTGAGGCTGGCATCTGTGGTCACTGTCACCCACTGAGGCACCTCGAGATCCACTCCTCGGCTCAAGTGTCCTAGTACCAACCACCATCTGAGGCTGTCCCTGGTGGAGTCCGGAAGCAGTAAGAGGACCTGAAACTCCTCTGACATTGGATCCTAACGGGACAACAATGCTCTCTGTAAGGGTCTCATAAGAACGAAGGCCCACAGGAGCAACTCCAGAGTTGACACCATGGAGCCCAGGAACAGCAGATAATCCCAGAACCTGGGTACAGACACCGCTAGAAGGCGTCAAACTTGCAACTGGAGCTTGGCAGCCCTCAAGTCCAGCAGGAAGACCTTGCCCACTTGGGTGTCAAACCGGGCTCCCAGAAAGTCTAAGGCCTGAGAAGGGCGCAGATGACTCTAGGCCTGACTGACGACCCACCCGAGGGATTGCAGATGATGCAAGACCTTGTCCACTGACTGCTTGCAGAGAGCTTCCGACTTCGTCCATATGAGCCAGTCGTCTAGATACAGGTGAACTAGAACTTCCCTGCGAAGGGCCACCGCCACCACCAGCATCACTTCGGTGAACGTGTGCGGCACCGTCGCTAGACCAAATAGGAGAGCGTAAAATTTAAAATGCATGCCCACAACCATGAACCGGAGAAATTGCTGCGAATCCCTATGTGCAGATATGCCTCCGTCAGATCCAGAGAAGCCAAGAACTCCCCCTTGCGCACTGCTGCAATGACAGAACACAGGGTCTCCATTTGGAAATGCAGTATCTTAAGAGCCCTGTTAACCTTCTTGAGATCCAAAATGGGATAGAAGGAACCTTCCTTCTTTGGTACCACAAAATAAATGGAGTAACGTCCCGTACCCTATTCCAGCCTGTGGATGGTCTGCTGGACTATTCGCCTCTTTGCCGGTGCTCCACACAGAGATTAGAAAGAGGTCCCGGAGTGGACGAGCAAATTCTAAAGTGTAGCCTTGAGCGATGATACTTAGTACCCACTGGTCTGATGTTATCTTGACCCATTTCTCGAAGAAAAGAGACAGCCATCCCCCAATGACTGGCACTGAGGAATGGGCCAGCCGTATCTCATTGAGAGAACTTAGGGGCAAGGGATCCTGGACCGGAACCATCACAGCCCCCTCGACATCCCCGACAGGACTGAGACCAGGAATGAGACCTCCCTGAGGGTTGTCGCTGTACCGCACTTGATGTTCTATTTGGACGAAAATGTCGCTGACTCCGAAAATGAGACAGGGTCGGGGGAAACCGTCTAGGACCCTTCGGCTTTTCTTCCGGCAATTTGTGCACCTTATTGTCACCCAAAGACTTAATTAGTTGTTCCAAATCTTCACCAAAGAGTAACTTTCCTTTGAAGGGGAGTGCACTAAACTGCGCCTTGGAAGAAACATCAGCCGACCAACTGCACAACCATAAAAGTCTTCTTGCGGAAACAGCCGACATCATAGTCCTAGAGGAGGTCCGAAGGAGGTCATATAAGGCATCTGTCCCATAGGCCACTGCCACCTCCAAACGCTCCACCTGGGCCGACTCTTGAGGAGGAAAGTCTCTGGTACTCAGGAGTTGTTACGCTCATCTGAGGCCTGCCCAGAGCATGAGGTTACTGCAAACAGCCGCTTGGATTCCCAGGGCCGAGACCTAAAAAAATATGCTTAAGGTGAACCTCAAGCTTCTTGCCCTGGAGCTCTTTAAGGGCCGCCGACTGGCCACCGGAATAGTGGTCCTCTTGGTGACTGCAGAAACCGAAGCATCCACCTTTGGGACTTTCAATAACTCCGGGATGTCCTCCGGCAGTGGGTAGAGCTTATCCATAGTCCTACCCACATGCAGCCCTCCTCTGGAGTATCCCCACTCCCGGGCCATCAGCTGTTGGATCATCTGAGGGAGAAGAAAAGCCTTAGTCGGCCCACATAATACCGCCAGGACCGGATCCACCGTGCTCTGGATGGGGTCATCTGGAGGAGCGGCGATACCCAGCTCCGCCAGGACATGGGGTATAATGGGATTAAGTTCATCCCTCTGAAAAAGGCGGATACCTTGGGATCGCCTCCATCCAATGGCGCCGCCTTCTCCAACTCCTCTCCCAGATCCGCCGAGTCATCGCCCAAGGCCTGCCCGAGCTGGGCTCCGCCGAGGTGAGATCTTCTGAGGGGCCGTGAACTCTTCGGACCCCTGCAGCTCCAGCCACCTGGGGACCTTCCTGAGTGGCCCCTCTGGGAGCCGAGGACCAGTAGCGAGGGATATATTTAGTTTTTGGGTACTTGCTAGGTACTTGTAGCCTGGATTGGCCACTGTTGAAAACAGGATGATGGGCTTGATGGACCCTTGGTCTGACACAGTATGGCAATTTCTTATGTTCTTATGATCCTGGCACCACAAGGTTTATTTATAAAAATGTATTGTCCGCTCTGTCTAAGACAAAAATATTCACCATATTTAAATTAGTTAAGTTTCTAATGTTGGAATAATGAGTATGGAAAATAATTTTATCTGTTTCTTATGGCTAGATCAGAGGATTCAGTATCAGACATATACAATGTACCTAATGTAAGAGGCTGGGAATCTGCCTAAGTTTCTCTTTGAAAATCTGGGGGTCAGCCGGAACTGTGGGTCCTTATGCATTTAGAAAACATGAATAAGCACATTCAAAACACAGTCTTCTGAGGCAAAAATATCACTTGCAACAACATTTATATTATATTTACATACTCTGCTGTGGTGCCAACCCTGCAAAAAAAGACTCTTGGAACCCATATGGTATTAAGCCTATCGTAACACGTATTGGGTATGGGCTTGGCCCTGAGAAAGCTATGAGTAAACTGAATTACAATACAGTAAACCTACCGAATCAAAACAGCACTTATTGCCAGCCATCAAAAAGTAACAACCCTACCTGTGAAACGTGTGTGTGACAATACAAAAGACAATACTGCAAAATATTATACCAGGTCCTGGAACCCCAATATACTCTCTATTAGGAAAACAGAACAAGCCAAGCTACTACAGAATCAACAAGCTAGCAGAATTCCTCACTTCAGTCATACATAGAGACTCTCAAATACAGAATAAAGAGACCATAAAACATAAATAGAAACAGGCAGATAAAAATTGAACTGGAAACCACAAGCCAGACTATATGCAGTGTGGCAAAGGAAAAACAGAAAGATTTCTGTTCATCATAAAGCAATAAAATCAAGAAATATAAAACATCAATCATAACAGAAAAATCATACTAATAAAAAAAATATTTCAAAACAGCTGATGAATAGATCATCCAATAATTAAAAACTCATAAAAATTTACCAAACATCAATAAAAGATTTCAAAACAGCAGACACATCAAATAGCCAATAAAAAAATGTAAGGATTAAAAAAAAAATCCTCTGCTTTCTATACGTGGGAACTTGATTTTCAGATGACCTAATATTGTCATGGATTAACAGGGGGAATGTAGGGGATTGTTGCACAAAACCTTTTTCCTCTGCCTCCCATGCTCAATCTCATGTGCATGCACACACACATACTTGCACTCTGCCACACTTAATCTCACACACACGTGAGCACTCGCTCTTTGCCTCACTCAATCTCATGCTTGCACATACATATACACACTCGATCTCAGACTCGCTCAATCTCATGCACACACACATTTGTGCTGTCTGTTATGCTCAATCACACACACGTGTATTTGCTCTCTGCCATGCTCACATACACATGCACACACATGCTCTCTGCCATGTTCAATCACACACTGACACATACACATGTTCTCTGCCATGTTCAATCATACACACGCATGCTCTCTGCCATGTTCAATCATACACACAATGTCATGCTCGCTCACACACACGTGCTCTATAATGTTTAATCACTCACACATATGCACGCGCACACACACACCTCTCTCTCTGCCATATTCAATTGCATACAAAAACGCTCTCTCTGTGCCATGCTCAATTACACATACACACAGACATCTCTCTTGTTTTCCTCCTCTGGAATCATAAGGAGTAGTAGCAGCAGCCTCCAGTCCTACAGCACACTAGACCCTCCTTCTAGCCTCAAGTCGGCACTGCTCCTGTTCCTGACTGAAGCTGCATTTTCTGGCCAGCAGGCTGTGCTGCTCCTCCTGCTTTTGACTGCAGAGGAAGAGTGGAAGACATTCTTTGGGTGGCCCTGCAGGCCCTGTTGCTCCTCCTGCTGACTGCCGTGTGGGACAGGCATTTTATGACTGCGTCTACTCACGTCCTGTACTGTCCTGTTCCCTCTCTGGGCCTACTAGTGGCGGGAGCCAGCCTCTACCGCCGTGTATCTCATGGTCCCTCGTGGCGGCCTGGACGCCACCATCTACACAGACTCTGGGCCTTCCTAGTCACGTGCGCCACCGCACCCTCTTTTGCGGTTGCTACGGCGGGATTCTCAGGGACATTCCTGATTGATGACATCAGTGGATCTGTGTTCTTAAGCACCAGCTTCGCCCCCTGCTAGCCGACTTGGCATCGAGTTCTATCGCTACTCTACTAGCTCCTGTCTCCTCGGACCTGTTGTGGCTGTCTTGGACTCTGGACCCTGGTTCAGGTATCCGCTCCTCAGGGGCCTGTGTGCGCTCTCTCCAGAGACTTGGTCTCCTGGCTTCCCCCGCTCCTTGGGATAGCCCTGCACGTTCTAGGAACTCTATCCGCCGGTTCCCTGCTCCTCGGGGTTGCCAATGAGACGCCCTCACCACTTGGGAGACCTATCGCTGTGCTTCCCCGCTCCTCGGGGCAGTGCCTACGTTCTACTCCAGAGACTGACCGTACTTCCCCGCTCTTCGGGGCAGTGCCTACGTTCTACTCCAGAGACTGTCCGTACTTCCCCGCTCCTCGGGGCAGTGCCTACGTTCTACTCCAGAGACTGTCTGTACTTCCCCGCTCCTCGGGGCAGTGCCTACGTTCTACTCCAGAGACTGGCCGAACTTCCCCGCTCCTCGGGGTAGTGCCTACGTTCTACTCCAGAGACTGTCCGTACTTCCCCGCTCCTCGGGGTAGTGCCTATGTTCTACTCCAGAGACTGTCCGTACTTCCCCGCTCCTCAGGGCAGTGCCTACGTTCTACTCCAGAGACTGTCCATACTTCCCCGCTCCTCGGGGTAGTGCCTACGTTCTACTCCAGAGACTGTCCATACTTCCCTGCTCCTCGGGGTAGTGCCTACGTTCTACTCCAGAGACTGGCTGTGCTGTCCCGCTCCTCAGGGCAGTGCTTACATTAAACGCCAGTGATAGTCGGTATTTCCCCACTTCTCGGGGATATTTACGTCATCACTCGGAGACTTAACTCGGGCTTCCCCGCTCTGCGGGGTGGCCTATGTCATCGCAACAGTACCTCCCTCGCTACGCTGCTCCGCCTCCTGGGGTTGCCTCAGCAGTATACCTCCGGCGCTCCTTGCCTCATGCTTCTCGCTCCTTGGGCCTGCCTAGAGCCACCCTCTTGGAGATCTCCGCCCAGGTACTACTCTCCAGCCTACCAGCTTCCTGTGGGGGTCCCTTATTGCTGTGTCTTTCACCCTGCTCCTCGGACCTTCCCACAGATTCTCTCCTAGAGCTCCGGCTGTACCAGACCTCGCCTCCTGGCGGTGTGGACCTGTGGGGCTCCTCCCCACAGGTCCTCCCCACAGGTGGTAACAACTCCCACCTTGGGCCAAGGGCCCACGAAACCCACAAATCATAACAGGCATGTTCTGTGCAGGTTGCCACAGCTGAGTGTCAGCATCAGTATTTGTATTCCGATGGTGATTTCCCACCTCCCTCTTCAAGGAGGGCCTTGAGGGGAGGAGGGGACACTAAGAGCAGGTGCAGCAGTTCATCTTCTCCCCCTGGCTGCAGCAGAGCTCGAGGACCAAGGTTGTATTGAGAGAAGGGGAAGCAACTTGTCAGTCAAATTGTGAGTGGCACTCCATGATGGTTGGCACCTATGGCCATGGTCATATTGAGGTGGGGGGAAGTGATATGAAAGCAGGGAGTAGTGTAGGGTTTGTATAGGGTGATGGTGCTGGTGTAGAGTGTGTGTGTGTGTGTGTGTAGGTGAATGGAGGAGAGTGGTGGTGGGTATGCTGGGGCTGGGGTGTGGAGAAGGTGTGTGTGACTGTGTGTGCATGCTTCCAACACCCCCTCCCCCCTCCCACCTTGCACCCTCCACTTTGTCCCACTCTGTTCACCCACACTTTCCACTTTCTCCCCCTCTCCTCCTTCTCCGTGTAGGTATGTGTGGGGGGTTAGCAGGACTGGTGGGGGGTGTGTGTGTGTGAGAGTTGTGGGGTATATGTATGGAGTGGATGGGTGTGGGCTGGTGAGTTTGTGGGATGTGGAGGTGTAGTGAGGGTGTGGGGATATGGACAGGAGGTGAAGGGGAAGATGGAATACACAATTTCCCCATCCTATTCTTCACTTATTCTCCTCTATGTTCCCTCTCCTCCCCCATCCCAACTCCTTCCCCTCCTCTCTCACTCTTGTAACTCATCCCCTCTCCTATCTCCTGTTTAACTCCTCTTACTCATGCCCACCCCTCTTCCTTTTCCAAGTTTCACCTCCAGCCTAGTCTTCTTGCTATCGGTGAGGCCTGGGAAATCCCACCAACCTTTCTACATCCATTACTCCTCTTTTCTCTTCTTCTGATAGGGTATGCTGCCCCCCACCCCCATCCCACTGCTACAGTGCTGACTGTGCCAGTATCGGTGCTGGCCCTGGCCCTGCGTTGCCTGAGGTCTCCTGCATGGACGTCAGTGGTGTGCCAACCAGTCCTTTTGCTTCTGCTTATGCTTGCCTTGGTTTGAGGTTGTGGGAGTGTAGTATGATGGCACATAGGATTTATGGATGGGGTTTGTGTGTCTGGTGTATGTATGTATTTGGAGGGGGTTATGTGGGGGCATTGGAGTGTATGTGTGGGTGGGTATTGGTGGTATGTAGTTGTTGTGGTGGTATGGGTGAGAGTGGAGGTATGTGTGGGTGATGGAGGTGTCAGTGGTGTGAGGATCGAATGGGGGGGGGTGTTGTGCATGGGGGTAAGTGTGCAGGAAGCAAGTGTTGTGACTGGGTCTGTGGGTTATGTGTACATGGAGGTATGTGGAAGTGAAGGGTACATGTGTGGGTGGTATGTGGTGCTGCTGGGAAGAAGAGAGTTGATGTGTGAGGGGTAAATGTTGTTACATAGTTTGCAGTGCTCTGAGGGTTGTGTGTGAGAAGGTATTTTTTTGTGGTGTGTGGTGCTGTGAGTGGCTAGGAATGAGTAGGTGTGCAGAGGAGTTGAGCATTACAACTGGGCTTGCAAGGATGTGCAGGTAGAGATGTGGGGGGCATGTATGGATGATATGTGGTGATGGTATGAGTAGTCTCAGGGGTTGAGTATGTGGTGTGAAGGGGTGAGTAATGAGTCAGGGTTTCCAGTGTTGTGTGTGTGGTATAGGTGACTGTGGTTGGGAATGTGTGTGAAGATATGATTTTGTGGTGTGAGGAGGGTGAGTTGCCAGTGTGGGCAAGTAGAATTGTGGTGGCATGTGTGGTAGTGTGAGGTATGCTGTGGGTGATAGTAGTGGAGGTGTGAGGGTGTGGGTGGCTAGGGGTGAATAAGTGTGGAGGGAGGTTGAGTGTTGTAACTGGGTTTGCAGGAATGTGTAGGTGGAGGTGTGTGTGTGTGTGTGGGGGGGGGGGGGGGGCCATGTGTGGTGGTGATGTGAAGAAGGCAGGAGGGAGGATCACTATTCACAGCCTAATTGCTCTAGTCCCAGTTCACAAAAGGAAACCCACAGGCCGATACAGTAAAGCGCGGCCGCAGTTATCCCATTTCTAACCCGCTGTGTACTCACAATTTCGCCACGTAAGTCTAACCCACGATTCACTATCTGTTTTTACCGATCCTTACTGCTTCTTTAACTCGTCGCGTATCCCTTTCCGCCCGAGGCATGTATATGTATGTAAATGATCCGATTAGCTATTCCCTCCCATACAGTAAAGTGCGCCCCGACTATCGCCTTTTTAACCTGCTATCTTGCCGCGTCTTTAACCTACTAATTTACCGCCTACCCTGACACTTGTGTTAGTGTGGTTCACTGGTTGCTCAGCATATTCAATTTAAAGCTTTAACCTTGGTATTTAAGGCTCAGCATGATCCCATACATTCCAGTGCACTGTCTGTATTCACAAGAATGTAATTATCTGATTCTACCACCAAAAGCCACCCAGTCCCAAACCAACCCAATCCACAGAAAAAAAAATGCTTCTCGCACTTAGCCGCCCAGTCCCAAACCAAACCAACCCAATTCAAGCCCAAGCAGAGAGAGACGAAATTTCACAGTCCCAAACTTTCACCCGACCTCCGACGTCCAGCCGGTCACGGCGTGTGCACATGCGCCTTCGCTGCCTTGAGCGTCCATATTGGACCTACAGGGGTGCACGTATTCATCGTCGCCGGCGGGGCTGCTGAAGCCGCTCTCTCTCGCCGCCCTTCTACTGCTGCTGCTGGGGGCTTGCGTGGCCGCGGCCAGGGCAGGTGAGCGGGGGCTGGGGGAAAGTTTTGGACTGTGAAATTTCGTCTTTCTCTGCTGGGGCTTGGATTGGGTTGGTTTGGTTTGGGACTGGGCGACTAAGTGCGAGAAGCATTTTTTTTCTGTGGATTGGGTTGGTTTGGGACTGGATGGTTAAATTTCGTCTCTCTCTGCTGGGGCTTGGATTGGGTTGGTTTGGGACTGTAGGAGAGCCATCCACTTCCTGGTACCTGTCATTTCAAACATCATTTGAAATGACGTTTGAAATGACAGGTATCAGCGCACCCAGGATACTGTATAGCGCCTATACAGTAAAATGGATTGCGCTTCATGGACGTGCGTTGGACGCGGTTTGCATTTGCATGCCATTTAAATACAGTATCGAGCGGTAGGTGATCTGAACTGTGCGTGCGGCAAACGCGGGTGCGCCGGGCACTAACGCACCTCTTTCTACCGCCCCTTACTGTATCGGCCCGCCACTGATTGCAAGGCTAGGCTCAACTGGGGGAGGGTGTCTCAAACACTGTCACCCTAGGAGCAGCTCAGCCGGGGGAGAGAGTCTCCAGGACTAATCACCCCAGGAGCTATTCATCTCCAAAATGTTCTCTTCACCCAGCCTACAAACCCAGGTCTTGGTCACAGCACGGGATACTTGTCTACCATCTACTGGAGATGAGGAATACTGGCAGGCTGAATGCAATATGGTTGATGTAAACAAACTTGTTGATCTGTCTACATCTGCTGGCTGGGGAGCATAACCCATGCATCTGGACTGGTCTGGCAGGCTGGTTTTAGAAGAATTCTTCTTTCCTACGTGGATGGTGGATGCCTGGAATCACCTATCAGCAGAGGTGACAACAACCAAACAGTGATGGGACGGAAGCACAGTAAGGGCAAAGGAGAGAAACAAAGGAAGAATGAGTGAGAGACAGCCAATAAGCATATAAGAAAGGAACAAATATGTGGTGTCAGCCCCTCTTACTGCCTTGTACTGGAACAGCTGGGCCATCTCATCCCTGGTTTCGGATTTGTGGGCACTGCCCTGCCAATGATCAGGCATGTAGTGGATATGAGCCAGTACACACTGAAGGAGTTGCTCAGGGCACCAAGCCATGTGCTCATCCGGGATAAAGGACCTGCCAAGACAAAGAGCAAGAGTTCAGCACCAGTGCTGGTGGAGACTATGAGCCAGCAGTGTGGTGAGAGGAGACCAGAAGAAAGAACCCTACACAAAGAGGCTGGAAGCCCATTTCAACTGCTCTACCCTCTCTCAGGTTAATCCAAAGACGCTGATCCAGTTCTGGTTTTGTCCCACTGTGTGCATGTAATCCAATTTTTGGCAGGAAAATCAGAAATTACAACTCTTTGAAGAAAAAAACAGACTGGATCAGTTTCTTTGGAGTGACATGGGTGAGGTGGCAACCCTATCTCTGTGTGACTTAAAACAGCAGATAAGGATGTTCATGCTTTGAAGTCTGTGAGACAACCTTTAAAACTTCC
This sequence comes from Rhinatrema bivittatum, assembly GCF_901001135.1. NCBI lineage: Eukaryota > Metazoa > Chordata > Amphibia > Gymnophiona > Rhinatrematidae > Rhinatrema > Rhinatrema bivittatum. The sequence goes on along the minus strand of NC_042616.1, from coordinate 45,833,302 downwards.
TGCTCCTTAAACGTTTTAACTTCACAGTCACTGTAGAACAGTGGTTCTCAAACTTTCATGGCTATTATACCCTCTTCAAGAGTTTGAGATGTCTTGTGTACCCCGTCAGGGTTACATTCACAGTAAATATTTATTTACATGGCAGTGCAATATTTGGGCTTGATTTTCAATTGGCATTTAATTGTCAAATAACCCCCGCCCCAGACACTAACATTGCTGAATTCAATCCTAATCTAGCAGAACGTGACATCAGTGTGGCAGAGCTGGCAGTGCTGAGGTAGTTTGGGGGCACATTTCTTGTGGTGCTTTATTATCTCTTTCCAGTTAATTGGCACCAATTTGAAGCTTGGGAAAGGAAATACTTGGTTAGTTTCTCTTTGAAAATTAGCTAATATAAAGTATGCATCTGCTATTTGTGCAGGTGGCCAATTGGGGTAAAACAACATTAATATACTTCAAAATGCAAATGTGTGCATGCTGTTTCTTCCTTGTCCCAATCCAAACACCCATGGGAACACTTCTTTTTTGTTCGACCAAAAGTATATGCATTATGGAAGCCCATGGGTACTTTTAGCCTGATAGAGGTCAACAAGTTTCAGAAAGTCCAGTTTATTCAGGTAAACAGCTTTGAAAATTACCCTCTTAATAGGTTTTCTTCTCTACCTTGGTCTCCTTCACTTTGTCTGTCTTCTGTTTATTTATGGACAAGCAGGACTGTAATCAGCCACGCACATGAGTGACGCTGAGATAGAAAAGTTTTTTCAGAGCTCGGAAAAAAACAAAGTTTTTTGAGCATTTGTGGGTCTTCCCACGCAGCTGTTGCAGAGAAAATCTCCGCAGTGTTTTTTTTAATTCCACTCATGCAAAAGGACAGGTTTTTACTTTCTCTCCTTAAGCCACTCACTGAACTTTTTGTTCGCATTTTTTTCTTTCATGGTTTCTTTTTCCTTTGTTGAAGTATTATTCTTTTTTGCTTTTGAGTCTCCAAAAAAAACCCAACATTTTTGTTATTTCAGATTTGCAAAATTGAGTTTGACCCAGCTTTAACTCTCTTCATGATGGAAGACAGCAAACCGGGCTTCAACAGATGACCCTGCTGTTCTTACAAGATGTCTTTATTAAACCAGAATGACTGCTGCGTTTGCTGCTTCGGCCCGTCACGTGATGAGCCTAAGTGCGCTGCCTGTACTTGAATGGCACCCAGGGCCAGAAGATCCAGAAGCTGCACAGTAAAATAATTTTTAACGTCTCCTCAAGCCTCTGGATCAGCAAAGAGGCAACTATCACCAGCTAAAGGACCATCGCCCAAACAAAATAAAAGGCAGATTCCCTTCATACTAAGCATTATAATTTAGAGACACCTCGGTGCAAGTGCCATTCTCCCTCTACTAAAGAGGGATAGAAGCTGCGCTCTTCAGCATCATATAGGAGCCAAAACAAGGCCCTGTGGGCAGCAGCAACAACACATCGGGACATACTGTAGATAAATGCCATTGGCACCATCACTCTTCAATGCAGAATTATTGCTGGCTCCATCAACAAGTAACATTACCACATTTCTGCTGGCACCATCAACTTCTTGGTGCCAAGATATGAACCTCAGCACCAGTCAAGCAAAAAAGTTAATTCATTCTGAATGTACTCCTGCCAATCCATGCCGATTCTAGTGTCAGAATTGGATAGTTCCTCTATTGGGAATTCCTCCTTCCAAACAGGATCATCATCTCTTTTATCAGGAAGATGGGATTTCACTTCATCAAAAACTATTTCACTAATATACCAGATGTTTTACCTTCTCCATCCCAGAGAGGAAAAATGTCTCCCATTTTGGAGTCTATGGCACCAAAAATGTGAAACTCAATCTACTATTCTGCCATATCAAGCCAGGCCAAAAATTATACAAAATGAGTCACAGTTTAAGTCTCAAAGTTCACCTTTATCTAAGGATTGGACAACCTCAGAACAACCACCTATAATACTGTCTGACTCTCAGGAAGGATCACAATCATCAAATAATTCTCTCATTCTGATGATGAAGAGGCCACTCTCTTCTTCTATCAGACCTCTCTCCAAAACCTCCCAAACGTACATCTCTGCCAGAGGGTTTGCCATACCATGCCTTTGTCCAAATATGGCAAAAGCAATTCCATTTATATTATAGGAGAAAACACAACCTAGGTGAAGACATATTTGGTGTGCTAAAGAACATTCAAGCCTCAAAACAAGTAGCAACTTGTTCATAGAATATGAAAGGAACATAAGAACATATGAAATTGCCATGCTGGGTCAGACCAAGGGTCCATCAAGCCCAGCATCCTGTTTCCAACAGAGGCCAAACCAGGCCACAAGAACCAGGCACAAGAACCAAACACTAAGAAGATCCCATGCTACTGATGCAATTAATAGCAGTGGCTATTCCCTAAGTAAACTTGATTAATAGCCATTAATGTACTTCTCCAAACCTTTTTTGAACCCAGCTACTCTAACCACATCCTCTGGCAACAAATTCCAGAGCTTAATTTTGCATTGAGTGAAAAAGAATTTTCTCCGATTAGTCTTAAATGTTCTACTTGCTAACTTCATGGAAATCCCCCTAGTCCTTCTATTATCTGAAAGTGTAAATAACCAATTCACATCTACTCGTTCAAGACCTCTCATGATCTTAAAGACCTCTATCATATCCCCCCTCAGCCATCTCTTCTCCAAGCTGAACAGCCCTAACCTCTTCAGCCTTTCCTCATAGGGGAGCTGTTCCATCCCCTTTATCGTTTTGGTTGCCCTTCTCAGTACCTTCTCCATCGCAACCATATCTTTTTTGAGATGCGGCGACCAGAATTGTACACAGTATTCAAGGTGCGGTCTCACTTTGGAGTGATACAGAGGCATTATGACATTTTCTGTTTTATTCACCATTCCCTTCCTAATAATTCCTAACATTCTGTTTGCTTTTTTGACTGCTACAGCACACTGAGCCAACAATTTTAATGTATTATCCACTATGATGTCTAGATCTTTTTCCTAGGTGGTAGTTCCTAATATGGAACCTAACATCATGTAACTACAGCAAGGGTTATTTTTCCCTATGTGCAACACCTTGCACTTGTCCACATTAAATTTCATCTGCCATTTGGATACCCAATCTTCCAGTCTTGCAAGGTCCTCCTGTAATGTATCACAATCCGCTTGTGATTTAACTACTCTGAATAATTTTACATCGTCCACAAATTTGATAACCTCACGCGTCATATTCCTTTCCAGATCATTTATATATATATTGAAAAGCACAGGTCCAAGTACAGATCTCTGAGGCACTCCACTGTTTACCCTTTTTCACTGAGAAAATTGACCGTTTAATCCTACTCTCTGTTTCCTGTCTTTTAACCAGTTTGTAATCCACAAAAGGACATCGTCTCTTATCCCTTGACTTTTTAGTTTTCTTAGAAACCTCTCATGAGGGACTTTGTCAAACGCCTTCTGAAAATCCAAACACACATCTACCGGTTCACCTTTATCCACATGTTTATTTTCCCCTTCAAACAAATGAAGCAGATTTGTTAGACAAGACTTCCCTTGGGTAAATCCATGTTGACTGTGTTCCATTAAACGATTTTGATCTTTAGAATAGTTTCCACTATTTTTCCCGGCACTGAAGTCAGGCTCACTGGTCTATAGTTTCCCGGATCACCCCTGGATCCCTTTTTAAATATTGGGGTTACATTGGCCACCCTCCAGTCTTCAGGTATAATGGATGATTTTAATGATAGGTTACAATTTTAACTAATAGATCAGAAATTTCATTTTTTAGTTCCTTAAGTACCCTAGGATGCATATCATCCAGTCCAGGTGATTTGCTACTCTTTAGTTTGTCAATCTGGCCTACTACATCTTCCCGGTTCACAGTGTTTTGGTTCAGTTCGTCTGACTCATCACCCTTGAAAACCATCTCCGGAACTGGTATCTCCCCAACATCCTCCTTAGTAAACACGGAAGCAAAGAATTCATTTAGTCTTCTGCAAGGGCTTTATCTTCCCTAAGAGTCCCTTTAATCCCTCGGTCATCTAATGGTCCAACCGACTCCCTCACAGGTTTCCTGCTTCAGATATATTTAAAAAAGTGTTTATTATGAGATTTTGCCTCTATGGCCAACTTCATTTCAAATGCTTTCTTTGCCTGTCTTATCAATGTTTTACAATTAACTTGACAATGCTTATGTTTTATCCTATTTTCTTCAGATGGATTCTTCTTCCAATTTTTGAAGGATATTTTCTTGGCTAAAATAGCCTCTTTCACCTCACCTTTTAACCATGACTGTAATCGTTTTACCTTCCTTCCACCTTTCTTAATGCATGGAATACATCTGGGCTGCACGTCTAGGATTGTATTTTTAAACAATGTCCATGCTTGTTGAACACTTTTAACCTTTGTAGCTGCACCTTTCAGTTTTTTTCTATTTTCCTCATTTTATCAAAGTTTCCCTTTTGAAAGTTTAGTGTTAGAGCTGTAGATTTACTTATTGTCCCCCTTCCAGTTATTAGTTTAAATTTGATCATGTTATGATCACTATTGCCAAGTGACTCCACCACTATTACCTTTCTCATGAAATCCTACGTTCCACTAAGAATTAAATATAAAATAGCTCCATCTCTTGTTGGTTTCTGAACCAATTGCTCCATGAAGCAGTCATTTATTACATCCAGGAACTTTATGTCTCTAGCAAGTCCTGATGTTACATTTACCCAGTCAATATTAGGGTAATTGAAATCTCCCATTATTATTGCACTGCCAAATTGGTTAGCTTCCCTGATTTCTCTTAGCATTTCATTATCTGTCTGACCATTTTTGTCCAGGTGGACGGTAGTATACTCCTATCACTATACTCTTACCCAACAACATGGGATTTCTATCCATATAGATTCTACTGAGCATTTAGTCTCTTGTATGATCTTTATCCTGTTGGACTCTATACCCTCCCGGACATAAAGAACCACACCCCCACCAAGCTGATCCTCCCTATCATTGCAATATAGTTTGTACCCTGATACAGCACTGTCCCATCGGTTATCCTCCTTCCATCAAGTCTCTGTGATCCCAATTATGTCAATCTCATAATTTTCTGCTATAAACTCTAACTCTCCCATCTTACTTCTTAAGAGTTCTGGCATTGGCATACATACATTTCAAAGTGTGTTTTTTGTTTGTATTAATAAACTGCTTTTCAGTTGTTAGGGATAATTTAGAAATCCTTAGCTTCGGTGATTTTTTACATATAGGCACATGGGCTACGTTTTCTTTTATTGGAACCTGTTGGGATGCTCTAACTCTCCTGATTCATTAGTATCCTTCAAGGATACATTGCTCCGAACCATGCACTGCTGAGTGACTGTCGGTTTCCCCCCTTTTTCTAGTTTAAAAGCTGCTCTATCTCCTTTTTGAAAGTTAGTGCCAGCAGCTTGGTTCCACTCTGGTTAAGGTGGAGCCCATTCTTTTGGAAAAGTCTCCCCCTTCCCCAAAGGTTTCCCCAGATCCTTACAAAACTGAATCCCTCTTCCCTGCACCATCATCTCATCCACGTATTGAACTCTGGAGCTCTGCCTGCCTCTGGGGACCTGTACGTGGTCTACAAACAAGGAACTATAAACAAGAATGTGACAGACACTTGTGTCTACATAACCAGTAGCAAGGACATTAGATCTCAAATATAAGGTTCTCCATGAACCTGTAGCAGTGGAATCAGCTTTGAAAAAAAGCAAAGTGTAACAAAATACATTATAGCACCCTTCATGGTAAAGCTGCAAAGTTACCATGGCAAAACAGATTTTCCTATCAGCTGTTTTAATATTTAGGATAGCTTCTCATCATCTATATATGGTACAGTACATGTATAATTCCTTGAAAAAACTGCAAGACATAACCCAGCAGCTCCCATCAGACTCTATGGATCGCTTCACTTATGTACTGCCAGAAGCAGAAAAATGAGGGAAACATCTAATTCAATCAGTTTATGATGCATATAATACTTCCTCCAGAACGTATGCAGCCAGAAGGCAAATATGGCTGAGGGCTTTGGGTCTTCATCAACATTTTCACAAGAAATGTGCTGATGCTCCATGTATAGGGAATAATCTCTTTGGAGACAAAGTTAAAGAAACAGTAGATCTGATTAAAGATCTACTGCAATTTCCCTGTCAGCAGCTACAACTGAACAACCATCAGGAAACATCAACCTTAGCTTCCACAGCAGTTCTACTATGTATTTATAATTTTAACTTGATTTCCCACTATTTGTCCAACAGGTCCCTAAATGGGTTACAATGCAAATAAAATCACAGAAATGTAATTTTATCAACCAAATTAACACAAATGCCACCTCCCCAACCTCATTCCCATCAAACCTCTCTCTTCTCTCCTTCCCACATGCCCCCCCACTCCCAATAAATTGTACTCACTCCCATTATCCCCTTCCCACTACTTTAAGTAAACCACCATTTCTCCACCCCCTACTATATCAGCAGCTGCTAATAAAAGCTTAGATAAATACTGCTAGAAGATCCCAAACCCATTCTTTTCAGTAGTCTTACCCATAAAAGCAGAGCAGGCCACATGCTAAGGAAAGAACACAGCCCAAACCTCTCCAACACACACAATCAAAATCTTATCCTAGTTTTGGACTGTAATATGAAAAAATCTTGCAATGGAGTGAAGGCTTCAACACTTCAGACCATTATGATGTTTGATAATTGACCATTGGGTGTTAAAGATTATAGAACCGGGATACTGTTTGAATTTCAAATCCTCTCTCCCAAATAATCCACCAAAGAATCAATCTATAAAAGCAACTCCTTCAGGATGAGCTGTCAAGCTCTCCTTGCTACAAATGCAGAGGAACTAGTCCCAAAACCACAAATATACACAGGACTCTATTCCAAGTATTTCCACACTTCAAAGAAAACAGGTGGATCCATTCCATCTTGGACCTCAGAGATCAGGATGATTCTTTCGAGAACATCCTTCCTCAGCTGGAGATCAAGCACTGGCTGACCACTCTAGACCTCAAAGATACCTACACCATATTCCAAGTCAGAAAGCTCACAGAAAATGTTTACATTTCACTCTAGGCATCGGAATAGGGGTGCTGCACCCTGAAACTTTCCACTGGTAACTGAAGAAGTTGCACCTGCCATGATCCCTTCACTCATTCTCCATGCTCCTAAAGAGCTGGATGATTGCGTCCTTGCAGCGCCTCAGACCCTCTTCCTCCACCTTGGCTGCTGGCATCTGAATGTTGTCATCAGGCATCAACAGCCACGGAAGAAAAACAAGTCCAAGCTCCTGCAAGACCACAATTTTATGACTCTTTAGGAGTTTGGAGAGTGAATGAGAGTATCATGGCAGCGCCAGGGGCACTTGGAAAGGAAATAATGCACTGTCCCACCTGCCACCATTCTGGGGGGAATGAAGGTGAGTCGGTGGGAGTGAAGGAGGTGAGTGGGGAGGGGGGCAGAGTGAAGGAGGGGTTTGTGGGGAGGTGAAATGAAGAAGGGGAGGGAATTGTAGGGGAGGGGAGTGAATGAGAGTGAATGAAGAGATTAAGGGGGCAGGGAGGAGGGGAAGAGAGAGGCGAGGGCAAGGTTGGGGAAAGAAGGGCTGAAAATGAGAGCAAGTGGAGGTGGGAACAGGGGAGGGGCTGAATGGGAAGATGAGGCAAGGAAGAGATGGGATGGTGGAGATGGAGGGACTGGGGGCAGGAACAAAAAGAAAGGGGCAGAAAAGAGAGGCATGGCCATTGTTTTTGTTGGGGGAGGGTGTATTATATTGGGGGCCAATGAGCCTTTGCTGTTTTTCTCTATGGGCAGGCCTCTCTTCTCTCGCTCCTGCTCCTAGCCCTCTGCCCATATCAGCATTCCACCTCCCTCGCCCATCCACCTTTTCAACCTTCAGCCTCTCTCCTCAGCCCGGGTCTCTCTTCACCTTTGCTCCCTTTGGCCTGCCACATTACCCATCTTTTCCCTTCGGCCTCTCTTCTCCACCTCCTCCTCTCCCTTCTACCCCTCGCCTTCCCTTTCCCATTTCCATCCCTTCCTCTTTCTTCTCCCTCCTGCCATCACCCCTATTTCTACCTATACCTATACCCCTACCCCCTATAAGAAAAACAACAAAGGCTCAGTAGGCCTAACATAGTACTGTATTATGTTGGGGCTAAAGAGCTTTCACTGTTTTTCTTGGGGGCCCATGACCTCTCCTCTTCTCTCCTGCCTCCCCTTCATCCCCATCCTCTTTCACTTCAGCACCCCATCTATACCCCATATCCTTCATCATCTCACCTCTCTCCCTATCCTCACTTCTTCTTGATTTCTCCCCATCTTTAGTATTCTACATCTCTCCCTCATCCTCCCTTCAGCACCGCACATCCCTCCATCATGAAGGCCACGCACCTTGAGGCTCACATGGCTTCGTGAAAAAAAAAAAAAAAAGAGACCAAGGGACTCTGCCTTGAGGGCAGGATGAAAACTAAATCTGCACAAGCTCAGTAGGGCATGTTTGAAAGTTCTAGAATCTTTGAGATCAAAGTTCCGGACCAGGGCTCCATCCGATGATGTCACCCATGGGTGAGGACTACCATCCTGCTTGTCCTCAGAGAACTAAAATTCCTTCCTTTGAAGGTTTTTTTTTTTTGATAGCTGTAATTACTGTCCAGAGAGGAAGTTACTAGCACTCATCTCATAGTCTCTGCATGTTATCCATATTTATCTTTTTATATTTCCTTCTCCCAATTATCTATATTTTATTTATATCTTTTTAACCTTAACCTCAACATTTTCTTGTTTTAATTTTTCCTATATCCAACATTTTATACATTGCATTTAATTATTTCTATGTACTTCATACTATTATAAACCACCTTGTTCATATACTGTGTAGGCGGTATATAAAAACTTTTAAATACATAAATTTATATCCAAATTTCCCACAACAGATTCGTTTTGAAAACTCATCATAAATTTCTATCAAATGTGGTCTCAATTTCACTTAAATCAATCTATAGCATTGCCAATGTTTTTTCCAAGACCATATGCCAATAAGGGCAAAAAAAGCTCTTCACGTTTCAGACTACAGGAGAGCTTTATTATTCTATTTGGAAAGCACAAAGTTTTACGGAAAGTCCTCACAATTAATCATCTCCTTCATTCCAATAACACAAGATTTTTCAATTAAATAAAGAACTCTTTCCACATGGATTTCTGATTACATCGCTTATTGTTAAACTCGGTCAGGACAATAACTTCAAAGCCCAGCAAGTCAGAGCTAATGCAGCTTCTTTAGACTATCCTTGCTCTGTTTCTATAGAAGATATTTGCAAAGCTGCCACATAGTCTTCTGACAACACCATCACTGCTCAATACTGTCTAGAAACTGTTTCATGCTAAGACAGCAGTTTTGGCTAAGCAGTTCTCAAAAGCTTATTTACTTAATTCCTTCAACTCTTCCTCCAACCTCTTCAACATATGGGTTGCATATTTTTCACTACTGATATAAAAGTTTAATACATATTTTTGTACAAACTTAGCTTGGGAGTCTCCACTTGTGTGGCTGATTACTGTCCTGCTTGCTTTATTTACCTGTAACAGGTGTTCTCCATAGACTGCAGGATAAATCAGCCAAACAATCCCACCCTCCTTCCCGAAAAGTTGTAGGTTAGCTTCCTACAAAGATGAAGACGACACACACATGCACAGAAATCCTTGATTCTTTCTGAGCTCTGACAGCTTTCCCATCTCGGTGCCACTGGCTGTCATCATCCCCCACTTGTTACACCTGTTACAGATAAGCAACTTTGCTTTTCTGGCTCTCCTTTCCATCTTCTCTTTTCTTTTATGCCCGTCTCCTTCTTTCTTCATCCATCTCTCCTTCATCTTCTCTAATTTCTCTTCATCTTTCTCTTCCAACTATCTTTCACTCTTCATTACCCAGCACTTTAGCTCTCTCCCTCTTATCCTTCTCTCATCCTTCATCCATCTATTTCCCATGCTTACATTTCTCTACTTCTTTTCTCATTGACTCCTCTGAGGCTTTCATCTCGTCTTCACTGGCTCTCAGGCTTCCCTCTCCCATCTCTTCCTCCATTTCACTTTCTCCAACTTTTCCCCCCACCAGCCCTCAAGCTCCCTTTCTCTGGCTCTCCATGACCTACCAGCTCTTCATCTCCCATTCTCAAGTTCCCACCCTCTACCTACTCAATTTGCACATCAGCATTCCATCTGGCTCTTCCCCTTTCCCAACTTTCCATTGACTGTCTCTGTTTTTTTTCCAGCTCCCTGCTCTTGTTCTTTCACCTCACTTGTCAGCCCCTTATCACTCCTGTTTTTCCTCCCTGATTTGCAGCCCCTACCTCCCATGTTAGCTACTTCCAGTTCTCAGCACTCCATTTCCCCAGTTGTTTTCTTTCTCTCATAGCAGCTGGGGAACAGAAGCAAAGCAACAATCACAAGCATGGGAGTCATGGGACTCAGAGAGGCAGCAGGCACAAAGGAGAATATTAAAGGTGCTGGATTTCCAGTCTCCATGACTGCCTCCTCTTCCTCCTACTCTGATACAGGCTTTATTTCTAATCAGGAAGCCTATGCAATAGAAGACAACAGAAGGAGGTGGCAGCACTAAAGGAACAGGAAGCACAGTGCTGCCTCTGTTTTAGTTCCACTGTCAGCTGCTTCTCCTACTCATCTAATGCTAGTGGTGGAAGTTTTGCCTGCTCCCCAGCAGCCACAAGATTGGAAGATGCTGCAAGTGACCTGGGAGGATTACCGAGATCAGAAAAGTTGGCTCTCCCTGTGACAGTGGCAAGTGATTGCCCTGTACTGTGAACCCAGAAAAGCTTCCATGTACTCCTGATTGAGAACCACTGCTGTAGGTGTTGCAAAGAAGAAAGAAAGAAAAGATCTAACAATCAGATATTCTATATGCAATCAGGACAGCCCCAATACATCTTCTGAGAAGTACTTAAAAACATAGCTCTGCTGTATAAAAAGTTATCAGGAGCCTTTTGCCCCTGCAGAACTTTTCTCAGCCAATGAGAGGGTCCCGCCCACTCTACACCTGTCATACAAGTCCCTCGCACTGGAGGCTTCAAAGTATGCTGGTGAAAGGAGCTTTGCAATTGGTGATTAATCAGACACTGGTTAAGATGAAACTGCACATTGGGCCAGCAGCTTCACTCTGGAATTAGTTACTTGTTTAAAAAAAGGTTGCAGGGAAAGTTCCTATAATCACAAATGCTAGAACAAAACTTCTTTGGAAGTGGTTATAAATTCTGACCAGATAATTGGACTTCACTGTCTGGAACATGCCATCATAGCAAAGGACTTGGCTAATGTTTGGAGAAAGTATTGTTTCCTCCAGTCTAAACCCAGTTGTGCCAGTCCTCTGGCTTTGCAATAGGCTGATTTTAGGACATTCCTGAGAATCTTTCTGGGTTACTGATTCTGTTTGACATGGTATGCAGGGGCAGCTCTAACTGTTTAAGAAGGGGATGTGTTAGACCACAAAAAAAGCCAATACACATGCCAGAACTCTCTGCTTCTGATGAATAAATCTTGAAGTCAGAGTTGAGGGATTTAATGTATAAAAGCATGTTTGCTTACCGTAAACAGTGTTTTCCGTAGACAGTAGAGCGAATTAGCCATGCTGTCTTGGGTACAACATCATCCGGCAGTGCACGGCTCCTCAGAATAGCACAGCTTGACGCTCTGCCCATGCGTGGCTGTTCCCACACAATTACCTCAGATGTCAGTTCTTCAGTTGGTATTAAAGCATCTGGACCATGACTGGTCAAATATCTAGCGGCTGCCAGGGAGGTGAGTGGGTTCGCATGCTATCTATGGAAAACACCATTTATGCTAAGAAAACTTGCTTTTTCCATTGATAAGCCAAATGAAATAGCCATACTGTCTTGGGGAGTCCCAAGCAGAGGGTTGCTGCCTTCCAAGGAGGAAGTTCCTTAGCCCTTCTTATATCTTCTTTAAATTACTGATCTTATTATGACTATTCGCAACCTGTCCACCTAGGTGGCAGTCTCTAGTGAATTCCTACTGTGGTCAATACTGTTCTGCCCACTGCACTGTCTGACTCGGAAAGCTTGTCCAGGCAATAGTGAGATGTAAAAATGTGGAGCGAAGATCATGTTGCGGCTTTGAGATATCAGCTATGGGCACATTGTTAAGGTGTACTAAGGAAGGGGCAGCCACTTGAATCTGATGTGCCTTGACTGTACCATGGAGAGGTGTGGAAGTGGAGTTGTAACAATGTCGAATACACAATGTTAACCAGTTAGCTAGAGTTCTTTTAAAGACCGCGATTCCAAGTTTGTTAAGGTTATAGAAGCGAAACAGCTGTTGGGATTTCATGTGGCCTTATGTCCTTTCCTTGTAATAAGCTAGGGCCCATTTACAATCCAAAGTGTGTCAAGTTTTTTCTCTCTCATTTCTATGTGGTCTTGGGAAGTAAGTTGGTAGTGAGACTTGTTCAGATGAAAAGCTGATACTACTGTCAGCAAAAATTTTGGATGTGGACGTAGTAGTACCTTGTCGTGGAAGAATTGCAGATAAGGAGAGCTGTGAACTAGGGCTTGTAGTTCATTGATCCTTCTAATTGACGTAACTGCTACTAAGAATAGAATCTTCCAAGTAAGGTATTTCAGAGGCATTGTCACTAAAGGTTCAAAGGGGTGTGCCATAAGAGCTGTAAAAGTATGTTAATCTCCAAAGGTACGGGTGGTTTCGATATCGATGGAAGTATGTGCAGGAGGCCTTTCATGTAACGAGATATCAACGGATGTGTTGAGATAGATAACCCAGCTATCCGGTGGTGGTAAGCTGCAATCGTGCACAAATACACTCTTACTGATGATGTTTGAATGCCTGTTTTGGACAAATGGTAGAGTACTTGAGTAGGAGTTCCAGGGGACAGTTGAACAGGTCAATTGACTGTGAATGACACTAGCGTACATAAAGAATCCATTTGAAGGAGTAGTTATGGCGAGTGGAGGGTTTTCTTGAGAAGAGGAGATCATCCTCAATCGGACGTGGGAGGCATAATGGTTCTAAGACCTGGTGCTCAACATCCAAGCCATGAGGTGGAGTGAGGAGAGGATGGAGGAGGGTCCCATTCTCCTGTGTCAGTAGGTTCGGTTGGTTCTCTAGGAGCTTCGGCAGTTGTGCTTAGAGTCATATAAGATATGCGTGCCATGGCTGCCTTGGCCACATTGGTGTTTATGAGAATCATTTCCACCTGATCTTGGATACACTTTTGTATCATTTGAGTTAAGAGTGAACTGGAGGAAAAGTGTAGAGTAGGCCTTTTTACCATGAGAGAAGGAACGTGTCTTGTGACTCTCTTTTGGGACTGGGTAGAAAAGAGTAAAAATTTTGCAGTTTTGTATTGTATTGAGTTGCAAAAAGGTTTGGGGCAGATTTTAAAAGCGTTACGTGTGTAATGTACGTGCGTAACCCTTTTAAAAGCCTCCTGCGCGCGCCAAGCCTATTTTGCATAGGCTCTGCGACGCGCGCAAGCTCCGGGACGCGCATATGTCCCGGGGCTTGAAAAAAATGGGTGGGGAGTGGGCGGGCCGGGAACGGAGCCTCCAGGCACAGCGGCCATTTGCTGCTGTGCCCGGGATCGCGGGCCGGCCGTCGCCGGCACGCGCAACCTACACCTGCCCAGAGGCAAGTGCAACTTAAAAATTAAAGGTAAGGGGGTGGGTTAGGTAGGGGAAGGGAAGCTGTGCGTGCATGTTATAAAATCGGGCATAGATTTGTGCATGCCGGGTTGCACGCACAAATCTACGCCCGCACGTAGTTTTTAAAATCTGGTCCTTTATGTGGTGTTTGCCCCACTTGGCGAATATGGTGTCGGCAATTGTCTGGTCCAGAGCCCATTCGTGCAGATGAAACATTCTGCTAAGTTTGACCTCTTGAATATTCGCTATTCCTGTTAGATACATTGCTTGCAATGAGATGGATCATTGGGCTGCCCATTCCCATATCAGAGTCCTTTCCATGAAAAGGTTCAACAAACCTGATACTCCTTGCTTATGTAAAACATAGCCATCTGATAGTCTGTGTGAACCATGACTGCTTTTCTCTTCAGGAAGTGTTCGAATACCATTAAGGCGTAGTGGATTACCCTGAGCTCCAGGAGGTTGATCTGATATGATGCTTCAATGGTTGACCACAGGCCTCGTGTCTGGTATTGGAGAAGATGTGCTCCTTAACCTGTGTTAGAGGCGTCCATGGTGAGACTTAGTTGATAAGGATCAGGTCATAGAGGTGCTCCCTCCCTGAGGACTTTTGGTTTTAGCCACCAAACTAAGTCCTTTTTCATTGAAGCCGTAATGAAGATTTTGGTGGAAAGTGGTTGAAATACCTGACACCATAGATTTTTCTAGCCCCACTGTAATCTCTCCCTATGGAGATGAGTGAGAGATACTACATGAATAGCTGCTGCCATGTTGCCAAGTAGTACTAAGAGTTTGTGTACTGTTGTTCTGGTTTTGCCTTTCAGGTGTAAAGCTAGGAGTCAAAGGCATTGTGCCCTTTCTTTGGGTAGGAATGCTTTTTCCTGTAGGGAGTCTATCCTTGCACCTATGAACTGCAAGATTCTGGTTGGCTGGAGGATTGATTTCTCATAATGTATGAGGAAGCGTAGCTGCTCCAGGCATTGGCTCGCCATGTGAAGGAATTTTTGAAGATCTGGTGGGTTGGAGGAAATTATGAGCCAATCATCCAGGTATGGGAAGATTTGTAGACCTTTGAGTAGAAGATAAGCCACAGCTAGACACTTTGTGAAGACTCTCGGGCCAGAGGATAGTCCAAAAGAGAGTACTTTGTATTGGTAATGAATTTTGTCTATCTGGAAACACAGGTACCGCTAACATGAAGGGTGGATTGGTATATGCGCATACTCACCTTTCAAATCAAGTGAGCTCATCCAATCGCCTGGCTGTATGAAGGGCAAAATGGACTTCAGCGTTGTCATCTTGAACTTCTCTCTTTTTAGTGTTTTATTGAGTGGATGGAGGTCTAGTATTGGACAAAGTTCCCCCATGTGTTTGAGAATGAGGAAGTATCAGGAACAGAATCCCTTGCTGCTGTAAGAAGATGGGATGTGTTGAATGGCTCCTTCTGCTACTAGGCTCTCTGCTTTTTTCTTCAAGATTTGGTTGAGGTGCCTCGTTGGTGGGGCTAATCAAGGCAAGCTCGGGGGAATGTTGAACTGCAAGCAGTACCCTGTTGAATTATTTTCAATCCCAAGCAGTCTGATGTTATTAGGGACCACACTGAAAAGTGATTGGATACTCTGATCCCGACAGGAGCAGGTGGCTGTGGTTTGGAATCTCTCAAAAACCCTGATGGTTTTTATGGTTTGTCTGCTGTTGTGGTTTTTGTTGCATGCGGTCCCGCTGAAGTCTTCTCTGCGATGTTGTGGAGGCTGTGGGCAAGGTTGCTGGTAGACTTATTTTTTATTTATTGATTTATTTATTTAAGGTTTTTCTATACCGGCATTCATGATAAGATCATATCATGCCGGTACAAACATTCATGATAAGATCATATCATATCATATCATATAAGATCATATCATATAAGATCATATAAGATCATATAAGATATAAGATATAAGATCATATAAGATCATATAATATCATATAAGATCATATCATATAAGATCATATCATATCATATAAGATCATATCATATCATGCCGGTACAAACATTCATGATAAGATCATATCATGCCGGTACAAACAATATAATGGATATATTGTTTGTAGGGCTTTCGTTGGTAATAAGTTTTTTTGTACTGCAAGAATAGCGTCTGAACGGAGTGGGTTGGTCTGTTTGCAATGTGAGGAACTGCACCACTACCTTTTGTTCATTTATTTTCACTACTGTTTCATGGAGCTTGTCCCCAAACAAATTGTCTTCTAAGCACGGCAGATCTGCTAGTTTTTCGTGCACATCATCTCTAATTGCACTCACTCGTAACCAAGCAGTCCTATGGGCCACTTTAAAAGATGCTGAGGTTCTTGAGGTTGTTTCGAAAGCCTCATAAACAGAACTGAGGAGGTGCCAAATGCCTTCTTCTATGTCTTGTAGTGGCTGGGATGTTATTTGTTCGCCAGTCTCAAAGCGTACAAAGGGTATGAGTTGCTGTGAGCACTCGCAGATGCACTGCACCATATAAAATTGATGCTGCTGAATGTACGAGGTTAACATGGCACTTTGAAAAATCTTTCTAGCAAAGTCATCTAGGATTTTGTCGTCTTTACCTGAAGGAGCATTTGCGTGGAGTTTTGATTTCTTCACCCTCTTCATGGCTGCTTCTACTATAATCATTGTGTGAGGTAATTGTACCGGGCCATAACATTGAGACGTTTTAAGACGAAATTTTAAGTCTAATTTTCTGGTTACTGGGAGATTGGACTGTTGTGACTCCCAAGATTTTAGAAGTATGAAATGGTAGGGCCTCTGGCTCAGAAGAAATATCTAAGATTTTCACTGTTCTGAAGACCTTCTTGCAGGGGCCCGGGATCTTCCCGATTTCCACTTTTAAAGTTTCTCCCATTTTTTCTACAAATTTAGAATATGTCAGATCCTCTGGAGGGAAAGAATGTTCTTTTGGTTTGTCAGATGGAAGGCCTATAAGATGAGGTCAGTGACAACTGTGGAGAACAATAAGACAGAGGGGAGTCTGCCTTCTCTGGTTCTTCCCTATGGACGAGGAGCCTTCTGGTAATCTAGGGCTCTTCGGACTACCTTTTATGGATGAAGAGTAGTCTCTCTCCTGTTCTTCTCAGCTCTGGTCCAGGATGAGAAGTGACGCCTTGGTAGGCTGACATTTGGGTGCAAGGAGGACAAAAGACCCTTAATTATTGAAGAGATCTGTTCCATCACCTCTTCTGCTAATCTCCTAGCTGGAGAAAGTGGAGCACATTTCTTCTTCAGTTCTTTGTATGGTGGTGACAAAGGATACAGTTGTTTGCATGACCTTGATGTAGGAATGACTGCCAGGTGTATGTCAGATACTGAAGAATGTAGAGGGCTATTGTGTCTAGGTTCCTCATAGGCTGAACTCTCTCGGAAGAACAGTGTTTCTTGGAGTTCTTCACATTTCCATCTTGACACCATCGATAAGTCAAAATAGACCTGAAGACCATCCTGTGATGACTCTGAAGAAATAATCAAAGGCGATCTTTTTGGAGACAACCATGGTATTGGCGCATAGGTTTGAAGGACAGGTTACACTTCCACTGAGATGTCTATGTCTCGTTTTGGCTTCCTTCTTGATGATTCTCTATGCAATGAGTGTTGTTTTGTTCTGTCATGATCATGGAACTGAGGGACAGGTCGCAAATGCAGCTCTTATGTCATCTGCATGGTCACTGAGCTCAAATTTTCTTTGGATGATTTTAGGAATCTTGATTGTTACAGTCGCTGCAATTTTGCATCGGGTGGTGGCTTGGATGCATTTGTTTTTGGTGTGTCTACATTGCATGGAGTCAATTGTTTCAATCCTGACTGATGTGCGTCGTGTGGCTTGCACGCTGCTGCGCCGTACGTCAACGGTACTGTCTGCTCCGCAGGACGTGAACCGTTGGCCGATGCATGTGCGTTGTACCGTGATATGTCATGAATGGCTGCATCGACCACCTGGATCCCTGACGCAGTTCTTGGGCATCCCTCTAACTCCTAAATCATTTTTTCTGGCTTGGAGGACACAAACTGATCTCTACAGCTGAAGCACTGCCCTTACTTTTCGGGAGCTTGGCTTTGATCAGTTTGGGGTACTTGGTCTGTTTCGGTTACCCCGCCATTTAGTTTGTGCATGTCTCTATTTTGGAGTTTTGGGCCTGGGGACGATTGCATGGAATGGCGAGGCAATGGCGTATAGCTGCCCGATGGTGAGGATACTGTCTCCGCTTCATGCAGACTTGCAATCTTTTCGGCCTTCAGATGCCAGGCCCAGGGAGACATGCAGCCCATCCCCTACAGGCGGACTTGGTCATGGTCAGGACCAAGACAAAGGAAACAGTAATTATGTCTGTCTATTGCAGACATAATGTGGCCACGCAAGCAGTACTTGAACCCTGGTGCTTTTTTCGACATCTTCCTAGCACTAAAAATTGTTTTTTTTAACTAACGAACTGAGAAGATTTGCGTCCGATTGGTAACACTGAAAAAACGCAACTGAAGCACTGACTACTGAGATAATCACACGGGAACAGCTTCACATGGGTAGAGCATCAAGCTCTGCTATTCTGAGAAGGTTCCAAGCTATGCGCCGCCGGATGATGTCACACCCAAGACAGCATGGCTATTTCTCTCGACTTATCGACGGAAAATATGACGGAGATAATATATTTTGTTATCACATTATTGCAACAAGATGATTTTCCTTCTAAACTGATTCCAACCTAAAAATTATTTTGGATTGTTGAAGAGTGTTACTAGTTTAGATAGGAGTAAAACGAGCAAGAACCATAGTAAGAGGAAATATTTTCAAGTGAGAACAAGGAAGGTCTGAATATACATTTTGATATGTCAATTAAGAAAGATTTTGAGATTCAGGAGTTCTTCTGAATAAATATGAAAAATTTGATGAATGTATAAGGACTTATACTTTTCTGCACTCTTCTACTGTTCTCTCCTGAATATACTTATCCCATGTTTGAACTGCATGGAAGCAACTCTGGCTGAACCCTGAAGATTCAGCCAAGGGACTGTACTCAGAACTTCCCTCTTCCCATTAATGACTCGCAAGATAGAAGCCCAAGGTGACATGACTTTGTCTGTGTCCAGCACTTTGGGGAGAACAGGCTGCATCAGCGTGATCTCACAAGATCGGAGCCCAGGGTGGTATAGCTCTTTGGCTGTGTCCATTAGTCTGGGGTCCAAGGCAATTAAGCGTGATCTCATAAGATCAGAGCCCAGGGTACTGTGGCTCTCTAGCTGTTTCCAGCACTCTCAAGTCCAAAGTAATATCACAAAGCAGAAGCCCATAATGGTGTGGATCTCTAGCTGTGTCCAGCACTCTAGAGTCCATGGGCAGTATGAGAGTGATCTCACAGGACACAATCCCATGATGTTGTAGCTCTCTGGCTGTTTCCAGCACTCTTGGGTGTACAAACAGTATGAGAGTGATCTCAATGGATTGGAGTCCATGCTGGTGTGGCTCTCTAGCTGTTTCCAGCACTCTGGAGTCAATGGGTAATATGAATGAGATTGCTAGTCAGTTACCTGGCCACGGTGATCACTACACCCAAGATGGTGATAGCAGTGAGAATGTGCTGCACTGTCAGGACGTCCTCATCATACACAGTCAGGCAGATGAGCACAGCCAGGATGGAACCCGAGAAGAAACCCACGTTCTTGGCAATGATGGTGAGCAGTGGTGAAGTGAAGGAGTTCATATATTTGCTGGCAGGCTTGTAACCACGGCTCAGCCGGGTCTGCAGTTCATGGTTGAGCTCATTGAAGTGCCGGAGGTAGAGGCGTCCATATAGCGACCAGCGGCGAGCACCCAGGCTACCAGGCTCCCGTTTAATGATCTCTGTGTAGCTGAAAAAGGCATAGAGGATCTGCCAGACCAGGATGAAGGGGCACAGCAGCAGGTTGGCAAGGCCCAGCAGGCAGATGGTACGGTTGAGCTGCTGGGCCAGTTCCAGCCTGTTTCCTGCTCGCTTGTACTTGGGCTGCAGGTTCCACTTATTCTGGAAGAGGGAGCCTGGACCCCAGAAGAAGAGCAGCTCCAGATTGTACTTGAGACCCTGGGTGAGGAAGATGACTTCCCCAGTAAGGGGAAGCTGGAAGCGGATTGGCAGAAGAGATTTATTGACCATGGCTACCATGTAGTTCTTGAAGCGCAGGATGCGGTGGTAGATGTCAAGCTCTGTCAATTCCTTCTTGTGGACACACATTTGCTGCTCACGCTGCAGAGAGATGAGGCGGCCTTGCACTTCCTGCCAGGTAAAGTTACGTAGCTCGTCCTAGAAAAAGAGGAACAGAACTATGTTACAAGTATACAAGAGGAGGGAGGGCAGAAGACAGCAATGCAATCAAGAAAATGTATATATGAAAGAAAAAGGTAGGGGAATACAGGAAGCAGCAGTAAAATCAGGCAAACCAATACAAGCAGAGCAAGGTAGGGGAAGGCAGTATTATAACCAATAAAGAAAAGGATAGAACAGGAGTCACCCCCACCTACACCCCAGTGGCACTCATGGAGGGCATCTTTGGAGCTCATATCTAACACTATGACTCTGTTTCCTCTACCCCATGCTCCAACTCCACTCCGCAGCACTGAAACTATCAAAGAGTATATTCAGAGCTCAGGTATAACTGTGCCTCTATCCTACAGTAACATAGTAAATGAGAGCAGATAAAGACCAAAATGGCCCATCTAGTCTACCCAATTGAGATTTGTTCAGTTTGGGTAGATGCACATACAAATTCTTTCATGCAAAGCAACACCAACTTCCCCCTCCCCTATATCTTTCACCTTTCCTCGCAATTCTTTTCCTTTCATTACCCTCCATATCTGACCTCAGCATGACCAAAATCTATTAAAGTGATGGCCTCCACTACTTCCTTTGGTAAGCCATTTCAGGCCTTGTTGTCTTCAGCTTTGATAATTACAGAATGAACACTTATTTATTTAACTGGATTTATTACTCGCCTTTTTGAATAGAAAATCCACTCAAAAGCAAAACCAAACCCTCTTCTATGCCTTATTATCAAACTTAGTATTAATTTCCACAGCCTTTCAAACAGAGGCTGTTTGAAAAAAAATACATAAAATTCCAGTCTCTCCATGCACACTGGAGTTTAGGTTTTAACCATAGTCCCTCCATGCAGGTCACCCCCAACCTTCTTGGAAGCCTGATGCTGTTGAACTAAAGTTGTTTAGGGTTGCAAACTCCCATTCTGTGCAAGTTACTTCTGTGCTTTCTTGATACCAATGCTGTTTAGGATTGTAACTGCTGCTCTATGCCAATCTTTCAAATCCCTCTCCGCTGAGGATGGCAACAGGGCTCAGATATGAACTGTGGTTCTGCTTCCTTCTTCATCTTCATACCCCCCTCCCTCCTACTACCTTCCCCAGAATGTCTCCCCAGTAACACTTACAGAGGGAATCTTCAGGGCTCGAATATAGAAGCTGCGGATCTCCCAGTAATTAAGCAGGTTACAGATCATTTTGATGAGACGATAGAGCCAGAAGATGGCAGCCATGACCAGCAGAAAAATGATCCAGCTGCTCTTCTGGATCCTGTGAAAGGAACCAAACACAGATGAGTATGCTAAGATAAAAGTAACTTCTCCTTCATTGGCTTACATTGCAATGAGATAGAGCAGTAAAAGTTCCCATTAATGATACAGGTGACTGTACCTCAATCCCAGGATGCACAGCCTGGGATACACTCAGCAATGCTGCCTGCGGATTACTGTACTTTGATCACTGAACACAAATGGCCTGATATACTAAAGAGATTTTCCCATTTTGTGTTTATGGGAAAAATATTTAATACATCTGGCCCAAATTGTCTTGAAAAATCCTCACAGCCAAAGCATAGGAGTGGCCTAATGATTAGAGTAGCAGGCTGAGAACCAGGGAAGACAAGATTTAAATCCTGCTTCCTCCACTGATGCTCCTTGTGACCTTGGGCAAGTCCCTATGCCCTCCACTGCCTACCTACCTACTGTACCTGAACTGAAACTTGCCTTCAGTACACGTTTGGAACAGCTAGTAACTAAATCCAAATTCAATCCAATCCAAGTATGACAGAATGTATAGATGAAGAAATGCATATAGTGCAATGGAATCTACAAATGTCCCTGCAGACGGGCAGATTACTGCATCTTTTCTCCCTGTTGACTGTGAGCAGTCATAATGTTCCTGGGAAGGGAAAATATTACAGCCCCGACCACTCTCAATCTCAAAAGTGATCTGTTCCCAGGAAACACTGAGCTGTCTCAGCAGCCTTGTGCAGTTATTCTCTCATGTGATCTCTCAGGGCCTTCAAACTGCATGTCGCTAAGGTTAAAGCCTTGGATCAGTTAATAAACAGGAGCAAGTATCATCTTCTGATTCAAAGAAATGGATTGTGCAAGATGAATTCTTAACTCGCACACACAGTTCCTGACTCATCTTTTACACCGGATCCAGTTACAGCTCATGCCTTAACAGCTGTGTCTCGAACACATGTATAATTATTCACACACGCAAAACACCTACTGAAATTGCACCGATAAAGAGAGTCAGGCAGAGAGGGGGCAACTTCTACACTCCCCACGCGGTTTCCCTTTGAAACTTCAGGCCACTGGGAGAATGTGGGTACTTTGCACTTGCTGTGAATGGCACGCGGAAGAGAGGAGGGGGAATTTGCAGGCATGCAGTTTAAGTTCTAATCACCTATTTACCCTCATGTAAAGTTTTGAAAAGGTTCTCTTCCTTTGAATTTCCTTCTCTTAGCTTTGACTCTTCTGTTAAATGTGTTGTTATTCTTTACCAGCATCCTAATCCCCCACAATCTCTTTTTCAAATTTTATTTATTTACAAATATTTGCTTATTCGCCTGTCTGCTGGGATGCCGAGCACAAGATACATAAAACAAATATAAAAATACAAGAAATCAAAAAGCAATCCAATTATCAGCAAATAACAAATACAACAGAATAAAAAAACATCAAAGTAACAATAATGCCCGTATTACATCTAAGCAAAAAACATATGTACAAATAAAAATAAATAATCTCACCTCAAATGCATAACCTTCCACCAAAAGCAATAGCAGTCAGTATAATAGCCATCTAAAAGAAATAAGCACCAGCCAGTACTTAAATTACACCTCTGAAAAAGAACCCCCTCCCCCGAACCCCTTCCCTGTCAGAAGGAATCATTAAAGACACAGCTAAACTGCTTACCTATAACAGGGGGTTTCTGTACATAGGTGGATAAATCAGTCACATAAGTGGATGAGGATATCTGATGGCACCGAGACAGAAAGGTCTCAGAGCTCAGAAAAACCTAGGGTTTTTTTGAGTATGTGTGGACCTTCTTGTGCAGGTCTCCTCAGTTTCTACAGCAAGCGAAATTTCAGTTCTAAAGGGGAGGTGTTGTGTCCGTCGGTTGCAGACGGCTGCGACCGCTCTGCCTTACCTCTTTTTCTCCCCTTTCACTCTCTTTGGGCAAGATGGCTGCCTCCGGTGCCGAGGGCCTCGGCATTTCCAAACCAGCATGGGCATCCCCATCCGTCATGCTCACTCCCGTGGCCTCCTAGGGCGCGAGCGCGCACATCTCCTAATCTCAAATACACGGCATGGTGGGAACCTCAGGGGCGGCCCCACCGCATGACGTCAGTACCTCCGGGTATATCTAGCCTCCGCTATCACTTTGAGTTAGCAAAGACTTCGCGTCACTACTCTGACTGCTCTAAGCTGCACGCTTAGATGCCGCTTTCACGCTAAGGGCCTCGCTCCAGTAAGAAGCTCTAAACATCCACTCCTCGGGGGTCTCTCGCTTCCAACCTCCCTTCGGGGTTCCTCACTAACTAAGACAACCGCTCCTCGGGAGTCTCTCTCTCTATTCTACTTTCAGGATATTGGACTTTGGGTACACGCTCCTCGAGGGCCTATTTATTTATTTTGAATTTTTCTATACTGGCGTTCATGTAGCAAATACATATCACATCGGTTTACATTAAAACAGTAGTTACATACGTTGCATAAGAGCATTACATGGAACGGGGTTAAACGTAACTGGGGTCTGTGACAAATGAATATCTGGGGTAAATACAAACTACTACTATCACATTCAGGTATAACAGCAACAATAATGATAATTCAAAATATTAACAATAAATTAACAGATAGAAGTAACAAACAAATTATAAATAAACTCGGGAGCGTACATTAAACTGTCGTCATTAAACGTCATTAATCGTCATTAAGCATCATTAAACATATATTATATTAAACGTCATTAAGCGTCCTTAAACATACATTATCTACCTTTTTATCCTGCACCACGGACCTTCGGTTCCATCATTCTATGGCACTTCGAGGCTAAAGCACCTTAAGCTTTAACCCGTATCCTCTATTGTATTTCTTAACTTTTCCACCTTTACTTCCTTCCAGCTACATAAGCTTCCAAGTTCTTTCTCCTTGTTGAATGTAACTTTTTTTGCCTCACTCACTTCTTTTGTTTAATGTTCTTTAGTTATGCTACAGTTATACCCTTGTTAAATGTAAACCGATCCGATATGGTTATTACTATGAAGGTCGGTATAAAAAAGTGTTAAATAAATAAATAAATAAATAAAATTCTACCACTAGGAAGACGCCTTCATTCTGTGAGTACTTCTACAATCTGGCGCTCCAACTCCAGCCACCAGCCACAGCGTTACCCGCACTGCGGGCTCCAGCCTATTGTGAATATCTGGGTGAGACTATACTTCTGAGCCTGTTGAGCGTACTGGAACTTCGTGGATCAGTGTCTCACCTTCCTGCTTTCACCATCTATCTACAGCAGTACACTAAAGACTCCATCCATTCTGTGTCTGCTATCTGTGTCAGCCTATCGCAGTGGTTCCCCACGGGGCTCCTCCCCATGGACGGAGTCATTTCCATTGCGACCAAGGGTCCACAATGCCTCAAAAACAACAGGAGGTGGGAGGGATTGTGTGGCTGATTTTTTCCTGCTATTCAAAAGGAATGTGGGATAAACATAGAGGATCCCTAATGTCTAGAGCAGTGGTTCTCAACCTTTTTTCTGTCGGGACACACCTGACAGATGGTTCTCACATGCGTGACACACTGAACACATGACCATCATAAGGCTAAATGTAAACATATACTCTGAATCTACAGGATCCACCCTGACCCCCCCCCAACAATGGCTACAGAACAGAACTAGGACATTCCCCGTTCAATTTACCATACAAAAAGCAAAATTGCTTACCTTGTAATAGGTGTTATCCTAGGACAGCAGGATGTAGTCCTCACATATGGGTGACATCGGTAATGGAGCCCTATACGGAAAAACTTCTATCAAAGTTTCTATGAAACTTTTGACTGGCACCAGAGTGCCTACTGAGCATGCCCAGCATGCCATCATATTCCCTGCCACAGGGGTCTCCCTTCAGTCTGTTTTGTAGCAATTAGCATTAGCCAAAAATAAAATAATAAAACGTATCGGACCCAACTCCGCGGGGTGGCGGGTGGGTTTCGTGAGGACTACATCCTGCTGTCCTGGGATAACACCTATTACAAGGTAAGCAATTTTGCTTTATCCCAGGACAAGCAGGATGCTAGTCCTCACATATGGGTGATTAACAAGCTAGAGGCTGAGTCATTTGGGATTGAGGCAACAGTGAAGTATTGTTGTTGAAATGAATCAGCCGTAGATCACAGCAGGTTGGATGTAGAAGGAGTTGGGATTACACTGGAAACAAGCTCTTTAAGACAGATTGTCCATAGGCTGAATCTTGTCTTCCTTCTTTGTCTAAACAATAGTGAGCTGCAAAGGTGTGAAGAGAACTCCATGTTGCTGCTTTACAAATGTCCAGAATAGGTACAGAGCGAAGGTGTGCTACTGAGGTTGACATTGCTCTGACTGAGTGTGCTTCTACTCGCCCTTGAAGAGTAAGGCCTGCTTTTTCATAACAAAACTGTATGCAATCTGCTAGCGAGTTTGACAAAGTATGTTTACCCACTGCTTTACCTGGTTTGTTTTGATCATAAGATACAAATAGTTGACTGGACTTTCTTTGGACTGCAGTGCGGTTTAAGTAGAAGGATAGCGCACGTTTACAGTCCAAGGTATGTTAGGCTCTTTCTCCCTGGTGAGAGTGAGGCCTTGGAAAGAATATTGGTAAAACTATAGATTGGTTCAAGTTGAATTCCATGACTACTTTTGGAAGGAATTTGGGATGAGTACGGAGGACCACCCTGTCATGTAGGAACTTTGTAAAAGGTTCGTATGTGACAAGTGCTTGTAGTTCACTGACTATTCTAGCTGATGTAATGGCTATGAGGAAGACAGTTTTCCATGTAAGAAATTTAATGTCACAGGTGTCTATGGGTTCGAATGGGGAACGCATGAGCCTGGTTAATACTACGTTTAGGTCCCATCGTATGCATGGGGGATGAAATGGAGGTTTAAGGTGCGTTAAACCTTTCATAAATCTACTAACGAGAGGTTGTGTAGAGATAGGTGCGTCTCCCAGCTTGTTATGGTAAGCTGAGATTGCACTCAAATGTACTCTTACAGATGAAGTCTGAAGACCAGTGTCTGAAAGATGGTATAGGTAATCTAGTAGTGAGGTAGTGGGGCAAGTGAAAGGATCTATAGATTTCTGAGTGCACCACAAAGTAAACAGTTTCCATTTGTAGGAATAATTCTTTCTAGTGGAAGGTTTACGAGAAGCTATCAGCACTTGAGATATAGTGGTTGGAAGGTTGAGTGGTTGTAAGATCAAGCTTTCAACATCCATGCTGTCAGGGATAGGGATTGAAGGTTGGGATGTCGCAACCGACCCTGTTCCTGAGTTATGAGACTGGGAGCTACTCCCAGGCGAATGGGATCCCTGACTGAGAGGTCTAGCAGTGTGGGAAACCATACCTGCCGAGGCCAGTATTTGGTTATGAGTATCATGGTCCCTTTGTCCTGTTGCAGCTTCACTAGAGTTTTGGTTATGAGTGGTATCGGTGGATACGCGTATAACAGGCCTGAGTTCCAATGGCGAGCAAAGGCGACCTTCGGCAGGCTGTCCTCCTGTCGTAGGAGGGAGCAATAATTGGTCACCTTGTAATTCAAATGGGACGCAAAGAGATCTATTGTAGGTTGACCCCAATGTTGAAAGATCTTGGTTGCTATCGCTGGATCCAAGGACCACTCGTGTGGTTGGAACTGACGACTGAGGCGATCGGCTATTATGTTGTGGATGCCTGCTAGGTAAGTGGCCCGTAGAAGAATTGAATGTGCTAGGGCCCAGTCCCAAATCTGTGCTGCTTCTTGGCAAAGGAGGTAGGAACTTGTTCCCCGTTGTTTGTTGATGTACCACATGGCTACTGTGTTGTTTGTTTGGATCAGAACAGTCTTGTGTGAAAGGCAGTCCTTGAATGCATGTAGCGCATAACGTATAGCTCGAAGCTCTAGGAAGTTTATCTGAAAAGAGGATTCGGTTTTTGTCCACGTCCCTTGGGTCTTCAGATGACCAATGTGTGTTCCCCAACCTAAAGTGGATGCATCTGTAGTTAATGTCACTTGTGGAACTGGATGCTGGAAAGGCAGACCTTTGAGCAAATTGTTCATTGATGTCCACCAGAGGAGGGAGGAACGCAGTTCCTGCGTTATCTGAACGTGAGTGGACAATGGTTGAATGGCTTGAATCCACTGTGTTCTGAGTGTCCATTCCATTAGTCGCATGGTCAATCTGGCCATGGGAGTGACGTGAACTGTGGAGGCCATGTGACCGAGTAGGGTGAGGCACTGATGAGCTGTAACTTGAGACTGATTTCGGAGAGAGTGTGCCAGGAGAGCGAGTGTTTGTGCACGGTCTCTTGGAAGAAAAGCTTTTGCTATGATGGTGCACCGATGAATTGTAGTAGGTGAGATGGTGTGAAATGGGATTTCTGGTAATTGATGAGAAACCCCAAGGAGTGAAGCAAGTTAACTGTGAGCTTGAGGGAATTGAGAGCTCCTTCTTGTGTCTGACTCCTGATGAGCCAATCGTCTAGATAAGGGAATGCATGCACCTTTTGTTTGTGGAGGTGTGCCACCGCCACTGCCAGACACTTTGTGAATACTCGAGGTGCTGAAGCTAGGCCGAACGGGAGCACTTGGTATTGAAAATGTTGTCCTTTGACCAGAAATCGCAGGTACTGGCAATGAGGAGGAAAAATGGGAATGTGAGCGTAGGCATCTTGAAGATCCAGAGAGCAGAGCCAATCCCCTTTTTGAAGAAGAGGTAGCATGGTGCCTAACAATACCATCCTGAATTTTTCTTTTTTGAGAAATTTGTTGAGATTTCTGAGGTCTAGGATAGGACGTAGGCCTCTGGTTTTCTTTGGAATGAGGAAATAGCGGGAGTAGAATCCTCTGCCCTGCTGAGGCCTGGGAACTGGTTCTATGGCCCTGGCTCTCAGAAGGGTGGATAATTCTGTTTTTAGAATTTTGCAATGGTGGTTCACTGTCCAAGAGGAGATTGGTGGAGTTTCTTTTGGTACAGTGAGAAAATCCAATCGGTACCCTTGAGCTGTAATGGAAAGTACCCATTGGTCTGTGGTTATGGAAGTCCAGGTGTGATGGAAAAAGGATATACGACCTCCTACTGGCAGGTGTGGGAGTGGATTGTTGGATGGGCTGCTGTTCTCTGATTGTCTTTCAAAACCCCGACGTTGATGCAGTCTGAGGAGGAGGTTGAAGCTTGGCAGGCCTTTGCCTAGACTGGGGACACTGAGTTGGGTGCGATGGTCTTGCCCGGCTGGTTGGGGGATAGTAGCGTCGTTGGCGGTAGTAAGGACGCCTTGTATCCCTTCTAGAAAGTCTCCTGGCCAGGGGTTGTGACTCTTGAGGTAGTAATAAGAGTTGTTTGAGAGTCTCAGTGTGGTCTTTTATCGTGGCAACTGCTTCCTTAACCTTGTCTCCAAACAGATTATCTCCCAAACAAGGAAGGTCGGCCAGTCTCTCCTGTACCTCTGGTCGTAGATCGGACGCTTTAAGCCAGGCCCATCTACGAGCAGTTATTCCTGAAGCCGAGATGCAGTTTCAAAACTGTCGTAAGTCGCCCTAACCTCATGCTTGCCTGCCTCTAGGCCTTTATGCACGAGCTCTTGGACTTGTTTCCAAAGATTTCGTTGGTACTGATTCATAAAAAGTTGATAAGCTGCAATCCGAGATACCAACATAGATCCCTGGAAAACTTTACGTTCTAAATTATCCAGGAATCTGTTGTCCTTTCCTGGCGGTGTTGAGGAGTGAGTTTTTAACCTTTTTGCCTTTTTCTGGGCCGACTCCACTACCACAGATTGGTGAGGTAGTTGGGTCTTTTGGAATCCAGGAATTGGTTGGACTAAGTAGGTTGCATCTGACCTTTTGTTAACCGATGCAAGTGATCCAGGATGTTCCCATATTCGGTACATGAGTTCTTGTAGTACCTCATGCACTGGCACCGCCAAAATCTCTTTTGGAGGATCTACAAAATGTAGAACTTCCAGTGTTTTTTGCCTGGAATCCATCTCTGACTGCAACTGGAAAGGAATAGTTTCTGCCATTTCCTTTACAAAGTTGGAAAAGGATAAGTCTTCCGGAGGAGATTTCCTACGGTCCTCAGGAGGTGATGGTTCAGACAGCATGTCCTCTTCTGAAGAGAAATCTGTATTGGTATCTGTGCCTGTATCTCTTGGGGACCTCACTGGTTGTGGCCTAGTAGGTATCAACGGTGTCACCTTTGGTATTGGTGGAAGTAAAGGAGACCGTGGCTGATGAGGCCTAGGAACTCCTGAGGGTCCTGGAATAGGTTCTTCCTCGATGTCTTGTGGTTTTTCGATATGGCATCGAGTAACGTGTCCAATTTATTCATCAGAGGTTGAAAATAGAAAACTCTGAGGGTGGCACCGATGGAGTCATCAGTGGAATCGATGCCGGCATCGGACGCGGTACCAATGGCATCGGTGGCGGAATCGATGGAGGTATCGGCATCGATGGTGATGGCTCCGATGGCATCGGAGCTGGTGTCGATGGTGACATCGGTGTCGATGGCTGGACTGGCATCATATCAAGGAGCGCTTGTCGAACCGCTTGACGGATATATCCATCAAGTTCCTCCCGCATAGCTGATGGTATCAGAGCAGCTATGGGGGGAGGTGGTGATGGCGATACCGATACCTCCTCAGGGCCCTGAGGAGGTATGGTGCCCTGCACCGGTATCGGTGGGGATCGCCCTGGTACCGTAGGCCTCGGAGACTCCGAGCTCATCCGAGCTTTCTTAGCGGAGGAGGCCGATTTCGTCGATGGCTCAGCGGGCACCGGTTCGATGGCGTGCTGGCGCCGATGCCAATGCTTTTCCTTTTGCTTTTCACTGCCTGAGGTGGATGCCTTCGACGATGGCGAGGGAGAGGGAGTAGAAGCATCTCCGGCCTCACCTGGAAGTCGTCTTTTCAGAACTACTTGCCGTATCGATCCAGAAGGCGATGACTGGGCTGACGTTGATGCTGTTGGGAGCAGTTGAATTTTAAAGAGATGCTCCAAGCGCTATGCGCTCGCTAATATTCGGAAAATTCTAGCCGCTATGACTATGAGTCAGTGGATGTCCCTCCCATATTTGGCCATCAGCTTCGATGCGGAGAAAGCGTTTGATAGAGTGGAGTGGGAGTATTTATTTTATGTTTTGCAGCTCCTCGGGTTTGGCGGCTTTTTCTTGCAGGCTCTTAGGCTCCTCTATAGGGAACCGAGAGCGTGTATAGTGGCTAACAGGGCGCAGTCGGAAGCGTTTCCGGTGGGTCGAGGCACTCATCAGGGGTGTCCCCTTTCTCCCCTCTTATTTATTTTACAATTAGAACCTTTGTTGCTTATGATTAATGAGTCTCCCGGAATCCGAGGCATTCGTATGGGCGAGGACATCTTTAAACAGGTTGCCTTCGCGGATGATCTCCTCCTGTTCATTACTAAGCCTCACTCGTCGTTGCCCCTCTTATTGCAAGTGCTTAAGGCTTTTGGGGAGTTTTCAGGGCTGCGGCTCAACACTTCCAAGTCGCTGGTCTTGGCATATCCGTCTGCCTTGCGGGAGACCTGGACGGACCCTTTCCCTTTGCAGTGGGCGGGGGATCACCTTCGGTATTTGGGGGTTTCCCTTCCCGGGGACCCAGACAGGGTCTACCAAGCCAATATACCTCGTTTGCTTCGGCAGACCAAAGACTCGTTGGCCATGTGGGGATCTTTGCCGCTATCGATCACGGGGCGGGTGGCTCTTTTTAAGATGACCATATTACCGAAATGGTTATATCTTTTCCAGAATCTGCCCCTGCTCCTGCGGAAACGGGACCTAGCGCTTCTGGAGAGTGCCCTACGTAAGTTTATGTGGAGAGGTGGGAGGTCTAGACTCCCCTTAAAATGGCTGCAGAACCCTTGGGGAATGGGGGGGCTAGGCATACCAGACCTCGCGCGTTATAATATGGCCTGCAATCTGCGGCTCTTGCGTAATTGGCTAATGGGGACTTCCCATTATACTCCAGGGTCCACGGACCAAGCCCTTCTATATCCACTGGCCCCGTCTTATGTGTTGCAGGCCGGATCCAGTCATCTTCCGGTAGTTTTGTCCCAGGCGGCCCTTACTCGGCCACTTCGTTTGACTTGGTTGCGTCTCACAAGGCTCCTATTGATTCCTCCGATGTGTGCTTATTTCTTACCGTTTAAGGGGAATGCTGAGTTTCCTGCGGGATCTCAGTCTGCGATGTTTCGGCTATGGGAGTCCAGGGGAATCACCCATTTGGGACACTTGTGGACTCGGGAGGGGGTCTTTCTGCAGTTCTCGGCCTTTCGGGAGATGTACAATCTGGGACCTATCCATACTTTCCCATATTTGCAAGCCCGCCACTATGTGAATGCCCTGCCGGCGACAACTAAAGACCATCAGCTGTTTCTTACTCTAGATGGTATATTTCATTTTGAGAGACCCACGGTCCCATCCCTCTCTGGTTATTATAAGACATTGCAGCAAAGGTCCATGGTAGATGTCTGCTCTTCCCTGGTGGCGCGTTGGAACAAAGACGGAGACTTTTGTGTTACGAATCTTATTTTGCGTATCTGTTTTCGACGCATCTCCAGGATCTCTATTCATATGTACTTCAGGGAAATGCAATTTAAATTTTTAAGTAGGGCCTACGTTTCTCCCCAAGGGGCGTACCATTTGAAAATTGCCACATCGCCGGTATGCTCCCGTTGTCCTGGGACGGTGGGTACTCTGTCCCATGTTTTTTGGACGTGCCCAGTGATTCGGCATTTTTGGCACAAGATAGCGGACTTTTTGGCAGACTTGCTGGATGTTGTACTGCCGGTTTCCCCCATGTGGTTTTTATTTGGTTGCATTTCCCCTATTAGAGTTCGAGATCCTGGAGCGAGACTGCTGTTACAGAAAGCCAGCCTGGTGGGGAAAAAAATTATCTTGCAGGTCTGGAGATCCACGGACCCCCCATCCTTCTGGGCCTGGAGGAATCAACTACATGCGATGCTAACTATGGAGAGTATGGCGGCTCGGGGTTCTCCGAGACGACGACAGCAGTTTTTCAACATCTGGAATCCGTATATTCAACGGCTATCCCCCCGGGCACGTAGCCTTGTGCTCAATGAGTGCGGCCATCGACCTTCTGAAGGCCTCGCCTGGCGCCCCAGTCTACACTGCCTGGCACCATTCGTCCATTCCACTAGTACTGGACTCTAAGGGTAGGGGAGGGGGGGAGGGGGGAGGTACTGTTGATCTTGAGTTGGGTTTCTTATGTGGGGGAGGGATCAGACCTCACCCTCCCCCTTTGTTGTTGTATTTGTTCTTGTCTTTGTTGAAAATCCAATAAAATTGTTTAAACATAAAAAGAGATGCTCCATTTTCTCCATCCGGAGCAGACGTCCTTTCGATGTCATCTCGGCGCAAAAATTACAGGACCTGATGTCGTGTTTTTCGCCGAGGCAAAGCACACATTCCTGGTGCGGGTCCATTATGGACATATTTCTCGTACAATTCGGGCATTTTTTAAAACCCGAGGCCATTTTAGCCGGACAGCCGTCGACAACTATGGCTCGAAAAACCGGTGTGGAACCGACGAAAATAAAGGGAGAAAAACTTACCGTGATGGTATGGAAGGGAGACCCTTGCGGTGGAAAGTTTTTCCTAACTTTTTTCTAAAGTTTTGCGTGTAGTGAAAAATCACCACAGGACTCCAGATTAACCGCGAGGCTAACGGCTCCGCGGAAAAAAGAAGACTGAAGGGAGACCCCTGTGGCAGGGAATATCATGGCATGCTGGGCATGCTCAGTAGGCACTCTGGTGCCAGTCAAAAGTTTCATAGAAACTTTGATAGAAGTTTTTCCGTATAGGGCTCCATTACTGATGTCACCCATATGTGAGGACTAGCATCCTGCTTGTCCTGGGATAAAAGATATTTCTGGTGTCATCTCAGTAACAGCAACATAAACACTCTTTCCTACCAGGTGCAATAGCCCTCCTTATGAAAAAACAGTAATTTACACCAATGCATGTTCTATTGAGAAAACACAACAAATAATATTGATACAAAAGCCTACATGCTAGTAAAATACTTCACCTCTGTCACACACATAGAATTGACCTTCACTAAGACCACAAATTACAAATATGGAAACAGAAACTGGAATGGAAACCCAAAAAAGCCACTCTGCATTCTGTGCAAAATAGAAATATAGCACCTAACAGACTTCCAGGATCTGCAATAATGTACACAAACTAATGTGCACAAAGTTACACCTGCATTATGGACTTCAAACAGTAATAACCCTACCTATGAAAAAGCAGCACTGCAAAAATTACACCAGGCCCTAAATACCAAAATACCTCCTATTAGGAAAACAGAATAAGCCAAGCTGCTATAGATCCCTACCAAGAAACTACAAGCTTGCAGAACACCTTTAGCTGGGTCACACACGCAGAACACAGACAGACCCTCACCAAATACAGAATAAAGTGACCATAAAGCTAATGTTTTTATTTTTGTGTTGTTGCACTGCATACAGAATTTGGCTTCTTGCTGTTTCCATTTCAGTTTTTGTCTCCACATTTCTATTTATACATTCCTCGAGAAATATAAAATAATTCTAAAATTAGAATATAATAAATGTTTGAAAACAAATGATAAATGGAATAACATCCAATCATTAAAAATGTTCAAAATTAAAAATTCTCCAAACACCAACAAAATATTTCTAAAAGCTGACATCACATAATTCCCAATAATTAAAATGGCAATCAATCAAGAAAGATAAACTTAAAAAGCCACCTTTACTTACCCTCTCCAGTAACTCTCCTACTCCTTTCCTTTGTAGGCCAATAGGACATACCAGAAGCAGCAAGGGCTGCTGAAGCTCTGTCCTCATGCTCTTCTTCCTTAGGGCCCATGACTAGTCTATTTCACTCACACACACACACACACACGCACTTTCTCTCTCTCACACACCAGTCACCTCCTTGACCAATTTCTCTTTCTCACACACACCAGTCACCTCCCTGACCAATGTTTCTTTCTCTCACACACACATACCACATTTAAGATTAATCGGAGAAAATTCTTTTTCACTCAACGCACAATAAAGCTCTGGAATTTGTTGCCAGAGGATGTGGTTAGTGCAGTTAGTGTAGCTGGGTTCAAAAAAGGTTTGGATAAGTTCTTGGAGGAGAAGTCCATTAATGGCCATTAATCAATTTTACTTAGGGAATAGCCACTGCTATTAATTGCATCAGTAGCATGGGATCTTCTTAGTGTTTGGGTAACTGCCAGGTTCTTGTGGCCTGGTTTTGACTTCTGTTGGAAACAGGATGCTGGGCTTGATGGACCCTTGGTCTGACCCAGCATGGCAATTTCTTATGTTCTTATGTTCTTTTACCAGTCATCTTCCTGACCAATATCTTTCTCTCCCTCAAACACCCACCTCCCTGACCAATGTCTTTCTCTCACACACACACACACCAGTCATCTCCCTGACCAATGTTTTTCTCACACACACACGTCACCTCTGTGACCAATGTCTCTTTCTCTCTCACACACACCAGTCACCTCCCTGAACAATCTCTTTCTCTCTATCTCACACACACACATACCAATCACTTCTCTGACCAATCTCTTTCTCTCTCACACCAGACATGTCCCTGACCAATCTCTCACACACACACCAGTGACTTTCCTGCGCAGTATCTTGCTTTCACACACACACACACACACACACACACACACACATTCTCTCATACACTTACACACATGCTGGCTCTGTCTCACTCACTCACCCCCACCCCCAGCACACATGGCAGCTACAGCACAACTTAGCCGGTATGCTGCTTTTAAAAGCAGAGTCCTGACAGGCTAGAAACTGCAGCAGGAATGACCTCCCTGTCCCGCAGTGGTAAGAAGGCAGCACTCAGCTGATTGCTTGTGCTGCTATCACGGCACAGAACAGTCAGCCTAGAATGTAATTTTATATTTTTTCTTCTCCCCACCCCAGCCTTTTATTTTTCTTGCAGTTTATTATTATTATGTTTTCTTGCTGGTGAGAGAAGGGGAGGTCAGAGCCGGGGGGGGGGGGGGGGGGGCGGGCAGCGGCACCGTACTCCTGCAGCCCCTAGCAAAGTGGCCAGCCAGCACCGATCTTCAGCTCCAGGCAGCTGATGGACGACTTTCCCCAACAGCCGCGCGGCAGGAAATCCCAGCGGCCACATTCTCAGCTGATTGCTCTGTGCCATGATGATTGCAGCACAGGCAAACTGCTGAGTGTAGCAGGGCCGGGGAGAGACTTGGGATGTGATTACTACTGCATGGCCTTTTCTTCTTCCTGTGTGCCCGGTAAACATCACTTCCTCTTCCGGGCCACAGGCGCGGGAAGAAGAAAAGGTCATATTCTTGTTGCCGACTTCCACCAACACTGCTGCTGTTCCCCCTCGGGGCTTGAATGAGCTGATAGCTCGAGCAGGAACGGCAGCAGTGTTTGTCTCGCTGAGGTGAAAAGGGAGGGGGGGGGGGAAGAGCGGCGAGTGCGCGACACACCTTCCGGTGCTTCGCGGCACACACACCGGTTGAGAACCACTGGTCTAGAGGATGGAAGCAAAGAACCAAAATAACTTATAGTAACTTTTGGTGTAGCATAGGGGTAACTAAACATACACTAGGCAGACTAGATGGATCATTTTGGTCTTTATCTGCTGTCATTTATTATGTTTTTATGTTTACGGAGAACCCCTGTTATAGGTAACAGCTTTCTCTGTGGCCAAGCAGGTTAATATCAGCCATAAAAGTGGGGACTCCCAAGCTGAGGGATGCACATCGTTAGTTTGTTATTTTTGGATGTCAGTGGATCACGACAACCTATTCATATTGTGCAAGGATGGAGGGTAGAGTTGAAGGAATTCATTGAATAAGCTTTGAAGAACTAGCCTAGTCAAAAGCTGCTGCCTTGACACAAAGCAGTCTTTAGGAAGTAATGAGCAGTGAAAGACCTTGTAGCCAATCTGCAGAAATCTTCTATGGAAGCAGAGCACAGATGCGCAAAAGTTGCTGTAGCCCTAACCTGGTGGGCAGTTTCTTTACTTTCAAGATGTAGCCTTACTTGATTATAACAGTTTAAGTAAACTGCTTAGATCTACCAAAATATTTGTATAGGCGGTATACAAAATATTTTCAGTAAATAAATCGGAGATCCAAATATAAAAACCTCATTTGAGTGGATTAAAAGAAAGGAATAGTTGTGAGGACTTTCCAAGAGACTGCATCCTTTGCAAATAGAAAAGTAAAGTTCTTCTGCAGACCAAAGTAGGAAAAGCCAGCTTGCCCTTGCGAGCATGCAGTCTTGGAAAGAATGTTGGCAACACAATGGACTTATTCAAATGCAACTGAAAACCAATTTTGGGAGAAATTTAGAATGTGTTTTTAAACCTACTTTGTTGTGAAAGAAGTGAATATGAAAAGAGCATGAGACTAGTGCTTGCAATGCTCTTACACTTCGAGCAGAACTGCCTACTATTATAAACAACATTTTCCAAGAAAGGAATTTTAGGTTTGCTGTTGCCAAGGGTTGAAACAGAACATAAGAAATTGCTATGCTAGGTCAGACCAAGGGTCCATCAAGCCCAGCATCCTGTTTCCAACAGAAGCCAAACCAGGCCATAAGAACCTGGCAAGTATCCACACACTAAGAAGATCCCATGCTACTGATGCAATTAATAGCAATGGCTATTACCTAAGTAAACTTTATTAATAGCAGTTAAAGGACTTCCAAGAACCTATCCAACCTTTTTTGAACCCAGATACATTAACTGCACAAACCACATCCTCTGGCAACAAATTCCAGAGTTTAATTGTGCGTTGAGTGAAAAATAATTTTCTCCGATTAGTCTTAAATGTGCTACTTGCTAACTTCATGGAATGCCCCCTAGTCCTTCTATTATCCGAAAGTGTAAATAACCGATTCACATCTACTCGTTCAAGACCTCTCATGATTTCAAAGACCTCAATCATATCCCCCCTCAGCCGTCTCTTCTCCAAGCTGAACAGCCCTAACCTCTTCAGTCTTTCCTCATAGGGGAGCTGTTCCATCCCTTTATCATTTTGGTTGCCCTTCTCAGTACCTTCTCCATCGCAACTATATCTTTTTTGAGATGCGGTGACCAGAGTTGTACACAGTATTCAAGGTGCAGTCTTACCATGGAGCAATACAGAGGCATTATGACATTTTCCATTTTATTAACCATTCCCTTCCTAATAATTCCTAACATACTGTTTGCTTTTTTGACTGCTGCAGCACACTGAGCTGACTATTTCAAAGTATTATCCACTATGATACCTAGATCTTTTTCCTGGGTGGTAGCTCCTAATATGGAACCTAACATCGTGTAACTACAGCAAGGGTTATTTTTCCTATATGCAACACCTTGAACTTGTCCACATTAAATTTCATCTTCCATTTGGATGCCCAATCTTTCAGTCTTGCAAGGTCCTCCTGTAATGTATCACAATCCACTTGCAATTTAACTACTCTGAATAATTTTGTATCATCCGCAAATTTGATAACCTCACTCGTCGTATTCCTTTCTAGATCATTTATAAATATATTGAAAAGAAACCGGTCCAAGTACAGATCCCTGAGGCACTCCACGGTTTACCCTTTTCCACTGGGAAAATTGACCATTTAATCCTACTCTCTGTTTCCTGTCTTTTAACCAGTTTGTAATCCACTAAAGGGCATTGCCTCCTATCCCATGACTTTTTAGTTTTCTTAGAAGCCTCTCATGACGGACTTTGTCAAATGCCTTCTGGAAATCCAAATACACTACATCTACTGGTTCACCTTTATCCACATGTTTATTAACCCCTTCAAAAAAATGAAGCAGATTTGTTAGGCAGGACTTCCCCTGGGTAAATCCATGTTGACTGTGTTCCATTAAACCATGTCTTTCTATATGCTCTACGATTTTGACCTTTAGAATAATTTCCATTATTTTTCCTGGTACTGAAGTCAGGCTCACTGATCTATAGTTTCCTGGATCCCTCAGGGACCCTTTTTAAATATTGGGGTTACACTGGCCACCCTCCAGTCTTCAGGTACAATGGATGATTTTAATGATAGGTTACAAATTTTAACAAATAAATCAGACATTTCATTTTTTAGTTCCTTCAGTACCCTAGGATGCATTCCATCCTGTCCAGGTGATTTGCCAATCTTTAGTTTGTCAATCTGGCCTAATACATCTTCCAGGTTCACAGTGATTTGGTTCAATTCGACTGACTCATCACCCTTGAAAACTATCTCCGAAACAGTGGTTTCGTTAGCTGAGTAAGGACTACATTCAGGTCGCAAGGTACAAGATAATCTTTTATTGGAGTTTTCAGATTTCAAAGACCTGTCGAAAATATGACAACTGTAGGCCGGTGGGAACTAGCAACACCTTCTGAATTCTCATGATATGCTGCTATGGAACTAAGGTAAACACTGACTAACCTGGTTTTTAAAAAAGTTGGAAGGCTTGGAAGATATTCAAGAAAAAGGAACAGGACACTAAAAGGGGTTATGTGAGAATTTTGAGCACCAGATAGTAAATCTTTTCCATTTAAAGTTGTAGGAACTTCTAGTAGAGTACTTCCTTGAAGCATGCAGAATTTCCATTACTCCAGTAGGTAACTGCATGGATGAAATTAATTGACTTTCAACATCCAAGCCATGATAGCTACAGACTGAAGGTTGGGATATAGTAGATTCCTATGCACTGCATGATGAGGGATGAGATTATCTGCAACCTTATCAGCTGCTGAAGAGCTAGGGGTTGCAGCCAAGGACATCAGAGTTGACAAAGCCAAAATGGGATTATCAGAATCATTTGTCCTCTCTCCCTTCTCAATTTCTGAACAGTCCTTAAAATTAGCAGAACTAGGGGAAATGTGTAGAGAAAGCTTGGAGTGAAGGAGTAGTCTAGTGGTTAGAGCAGTGAGTGATAACCCAGGGGAAACAGGGTTCAAATCCCACTGTCAATTCTTGTGACCTTGGGTACAAAATCCCTGTCAGGATAGGCAAATATCTATAGTACCTGAATGTAATCTGATTTGATGTACACTTTGAAGTGCCGAAAAGCAGAATATAAAAAAAATCTAAATAAACAGATTCCACTGAACTGAGAAAGCATCTGCTGCCATTTTGCCCCTTGCTGGTTTCCTAGATCAGTATGTGGGAACTTTGTTGCTGAGGAATGCTGCGTGTTAAAATCGGGTGGCCGTGCATGCATGTGTGGGCGAACTGTTGCAATTTCCGCGCGGTGACATGATCAGGCCTTCCCCAGTTCCCTCCCAGTCCACTCCAATTAAGGAGCTGACTGGGAGGGAACTTCCCTACCCCCCTAACTAAACTCCCTACCTCTTCCCCTCTCCTCCCCACCCCCTAAACCCTTCCGATCTTTTTTTTTTTGTTCCACAACTTACTTCAGGTCCGGAGCTGAAGTAAGTTGCGCGTGCCAGCAGCCATCAGGACAATGTATAATGGCGCTATCCCGGCCCGCCCCCCCACCCTGCCCCTTCCTGCCCAGACCCCGCCTGCCCCTTTGAAGAGGCCTGGCACTTGTGCATGTACCGGGCTTTACACACTTGACTGGGACCCTTTGAAAATTTGTGCAGCGTGCACAAGGCCCAGGATTTACCCATGCAGGCCTTTTAAAATCTGGCCTTAGAGAGTGGTTCCTGAATTTTCTGATCCTGGGAGACATATAAGCACAACTGGTGCAAGATGGCATGTAATGAGAAGGGCCCAGACATCTGACACAGAAATTACTGAAGTCAGTCAAAGACATTTTCTTATAGCATCTAGAGCTGTGACGGTGAATTCCAGTCCTCGAGTGCCACAAACAGGCCAGGTTTTCAGGTTATCTACAATGAATATGCATGAGAAAGATTTGCATGCATTGCCTCCATTGTATACATATCTATCTCATGCATATTCATTGTAGATATCCTGAAAACCTGGCCTGTTTGTGGCACTTGGGGACTGGAATTAGCCTTCACTGATCTAGGGCATCTTTTTTTTTTTTAATTTAAATTTTTTATTGGCAACTTCAACCTTTTGCATTACATAACAAATCATAACAACACTAATATGTGGCAAGTATCACCGAACTATACACGTGAAACATAGTTAGCCAATATATGTTTTCCCCCATGTATCCTCCCTCTCCCTCCCCCCCGGAACAACATAAAGCAAAACAAGATCGCTTAACAAGAACATCAAATAGACATTAGATGGAACAAAAGAAGTAACTGGAATGAATGGAGTAAATCCGCTGAATGAGTACTCCTATTCTTCAATAACTGAAGCAAGTCCCTTAACATATTCTCTCCCCCCTCCTCCCCCCTTGTAGTTGTCTGACATATCCAAAGTATCCATCCTCAGAAGTCTTCAAACCATTTTAGGAATGGTTCCCAGACTTTGGTGTGACGTGCTACCTTTATTTATTTATTTATTTAATACTTTTTTATACCGACATTAATGAAATAATCATATCATATCGGTTTACATAGAACCGGGTATGATAACAATAATAACAATAGCAATAGCAAACATGCAGTGAAGAAAGTTACAATGAACAGGGGAGACATAACTAGGGAGAAGTTAAACATCCCAGTGACGCTGGATGTTTAACCATACACAGAAAAACTAAAGTTTATATCCCTCATGGCGAAACACGGGTCCGTGTCGGGGGACCCTCTTTTCACTGATTTCTGTTATCAAAACACTGTGGAATTGCCGTTTTAAAAAATACACTCCTTTCATTGAATTATGTGTGGTCATTGAATTTATTCTGCACATTCTCCTCGTTGATTTGATTGCCTTAATAGTTGAAGCCATACCCTCAAGTGATACATTTAATATTTCCGTTTTCATCATATTGACCTTAAAACCGGAGATTGAACTAAATTTATCTAATTCCTGGACCAATACCGGCAATGTTAATTGAGGGTGGGCAATAGAGAACAAAATATCTAGGGCATCTTTTGAAGCCTGGTTTCAATTCAGACATCTTAAAAATCACTGAGGTAATACTGAACTCAATTTTGGAGGAAACATTTCTTGGCTAATGCCACAAGAAAAAAAAATGGTACTACTGTCTATTTTTTTTCTTTACAAGAAGACTTGGTAAAATAAAGAATTAAGAGAAAGCAAATGTTGCTTACCTGATGTAACAGGTGTTCTCACAGGACAGCAGGATGTTAGTCCTCACAAATGGGTGACATCGAGGATGGAGCCCACCACGGAAAACTTCTGTCAAAGTTTAAACAGAACTTTGACTGGCCCCTACTGGGCATGCCCAGCAAGGCACTGACCCTGCAGCCAGCAGGGGTCTCCCTTCAGTCTGATTTTCAAAGCTACAGGCAGTGCCTAGAAAGTAAAAATAAAACGAACCCAACACCGCGGGGAGGCGGGCGGGTTTCGTGAGGACTAACATCCTGCTGTCCTGTGAGAACACCTGTTACATCAGGTAAGCAACATTTGCTTTCTCACAGGACAAGCAGGATGGTTGTCCTCACAAATGGGTGAGTACCGAGCTGAGGA
This sequence comes from Rhinatrema bivittatum, assembly GCF_901001135.1. NCBI lineage: Eukaryota > Metazoa > Chordata > Amphibia > Gymnophiona > Rhinatrematidae > Rhinatrema > Rhinatrema bivittatum. Next base: position 45,791,434 of record NC_042616.1, on the reverse strand, counting down.
TGTCCCGACTTGCACCAAATGTACCCAACGGTGTGCAGCAGGCACAATAAGTGAGGGGAAATTTGGGAAAGGGCATCCGCACCCAACCGGGTAGGTGGAAGGGTGTTGGTACATCAGGTTGGAAAAAGGTTACGCAAGACAGACTGGCCGAAGATGGAGTCCTGTCTTCCAGCCTTGTCCAAACAATAGTGGGCTGCAAAGGTATGGAGAGAACTCCAGGTTGCAGCTTTGCAGATGTCAGGAAGCGGCACCGATCGAAGGTGTGCCACTGACGTCGCCATGGCCCTCACAGAGTGTGCTTTAACACGGTCTTGAAAAGGAATGCCAGCTTGCTCATAGCAAAAAGAAATGCAGTCCGCCAACCAGGAAGAAAGAGCCTGCTTACCCACAGGTTGTCCCAACTTATTAGGATGGAAAGAGACGAATAATTGAGTGCTCTTCCTGTGGGAAACTGTACGGTCTAGGTAAAAAGCTAGAGCTCGTTTACAGTCTAGGGTATGCAGGGTCTGCTCTCCAGAGTTGGAGTGGGGCCTGGGAAAAAAGATAGGTAGTATGATGGATTGATTGATATGAAACTCAGAAACTACCTTAGGTAAAAATTTAGGGTGAGTGCGGAGTACCGCCCGGTCCTGCAGGAGCTTAGTGTAAGGCGGATAGGTAACTAGGGCCTGTAATTCACTAACCCTGCGAGCTGAAGTAATAGCCAAAAGGAATAACACTTTCCAAGTGAGATATTTAAAGTCACAGGAGTGCAGAGGTTCGAAAGGAGGTTTCATAAGACGACCAAGAACCAGGTTAAGGTCCCAGGATGGGGCTGGAGGACGCAAGGGCGGCTTTAGATGGAGCAAGCCCTTAAGAAAGCGTGTTACTAGGGGTTGTACTGAAATAGGATTACCCCCAATACCCTTATGGAAGGCGGCTACCGCACTGACATGCATTCTGATAGAAGAGGTTTTAAGACCTGATTCAGAGAGATGCCATAAATAGTCCAAGAATTTGGAGATTGGACAGGAAAGGGGATCAAGGGACTGAGAAGTGCACCATGATGTGTACCTTTTCCATTTGTATGAGTAAGACTTTCTTGTGGAAGGCTTTCGTGAAGCTATCAGGACCCGAGAAACGGAATCTGAAAGGTTGAAAGGCTGAAGGACTAACCTTTCAACATCCATGCCGTCAGGGACAAGGCTTGGAGGTTGGGATGGAGGAGGCATCCGTCGTTTTGAGTGAGCAGATGCGGGTCCGTTCCCAGAGGAATGTGCTTGTGGATGGAGAGATCCTGGAGTATTGGAAACCATACTTGGCGTAGCCAGTAAGGTGCTATCAGGATCATGGTTCCTCCGTCCTGGCGTAGCTTCACGAGAGTCTTTGACACAAGAGGGAGTGGAGGGAATGCATAGAGCAGACCGGTTGTCCACTTGAGGGAGAATGCATCCCTCGGCCGAGAGTGCTGGCTCCGAATGAGAGAGCAGTAATCGTCCACTTTGTGGTTCTGAGGGGACGCAAAGAGGTCTATGCGGGGAGAACCCCACTTGTGAAACAGAGAGGTCGCTACCAGAGGATCGAGTGACCACTCGTGTGGTTGGAAGACACGGCTCAGCTGGTCTGCCAATACATTGTCTACTCCCGGCAGGTAAGTGGCCCTGAGGTACATGGAGTGGGAGAGGGCTTCCGCCCAGATGTGCGCAGCTTCCTGACACAGAAGGAAGGAGCCTGTGCCTCCCTGCTTGTTTATGTACCACATGGCCACTTGGTTGTCCGTCTGGATTAAGATTATCTGATGAAAGAGATGATCTTTGAAAGTGCGGAGCGCATAGCGGATTGCTCGAAGTTCCAGGAAATTGATCTGGTGTTCGGCTTCCTCTTTGGACCATAACCCTTGGGTTTGAAAGTCGTCCACATGGGCTCCCCAACCGATGTGAGAAGCGTCGGTGGTTAGGATTACTTGCGGATCCGGTGGAAGAAAGGGTAAGCCCTGAAGGAGGTTGACCCGAGTCGTCCACCAGGTTAAGGATAGGCGCAGCGCTTGTGTGACTGTGACTATGGAGGACAGAGGCTGAAAAGCTTGAATCCATTGGTGTCGTAGAGTCCATTGTGTTACTCTCATGGCTAGTCGGGTCATGGGAGTGACTTGAACCGAGGATGCCATGTGCCCTAGGAGAATGAGGAACTGGCGAGCCGTGGCAGTGTTCTGAGACTGGAGCTGGCGAGCCAGGGACATTAGGGTGTGGACCCTCTGAAGAGGAAGGTAAGCCTTTGCCTGTAAGGTGTCCAAGTCTGCCCCAATGAAGGATAAGGTTTGAGACGGGACTAAGCAAGATTTCTCGTAATTGACGAGAAACCCTAAGGAAAGGAGTGTTTGAATAGTCAATTTTAGGGAGGATTGAGCTATCTGTTGGGTGGAGGCCCTGATTAGCCAATCGTCCAGGTATGGGTAGACGTGGACACCTTCCTTCCTTAGGAATGCTGCTATCACTACGAGACATTTGGTAAAGACTCGTGGGGCAGAAGCTAGACCGAAAGGTAGGACACAGTATTGATAATGGTCGTGGCCTACTAGAAACCGCAGATATCTGCGATGGGATTGTGTGATCGCAATGTGGGTATAAGCGTCCTTGAGGTCGAGAGAGCACAGCCAATCCCCTCTTTGTAACAGAGGGAGCAGCGCGCCTAGGGTTACCATTTTGAACTTCTCTTTTTGAAGGTATTTGTTGAGGGCTCGAAGGTCCAAAATGGGACGTAGTCCCCCTGATTTCTTTGGTATGAGGAAGTATCTGGAATAGAATCCCTTGCCTCGTTGAGAGGGAGGAACGGGTTCTATAGCATTTGATTGCAGAAGAAGAGATACTTCCTGTTGTAATTGAGCCAAATGGGTGGATAGACTCCACGCTTGAAGAGGCGGGGAGTCTGCCGGAAGAGTTATGAAGTTGAGGTGGTAACCCTGTGCGATAATTGAGAGCACCCACTGATCTGAGGTGATCTGCAACCAAGGTTGTAGAAAATGGTACAGTCGACCTCCTACAGGGATGTCCGGAAGAGGGGTTTGGCATGTGTTCCCTACAGGGGAGTCAAAGGCCAGCCGCAGGCCCAGGAGGAGGGGCTACAGTAGGCCCTTGTTTCCTAGGCTGACGAGGCTGAGGCCTAGTAGAGGATCGAGCTGGACGAGGCCTGGCCGATGGAGGGTAGTAACGGCGCGGTCGAAAGAATGACTTCTTAGAGTCCTTCTTTTGCGGTTGCTTGGAAGTCAGCTCAGGTGGGACAGACGAGAGTTGTTTCAACGTCTCATGGTGGTCTTTTAACTCTGCCACGATCTGCTGAATTTGCTCTCCAAACAAATTGTCGCCTAAGCAGGGTAAATCAGCAAGACGATCTTGGACCTCTGGGCGAAGGTTGGATGACTTTAACCAAGCCCAACGTCTGGCTGAAATGGCTGTGGCTGAAACTTTTGTGGAAGCATCGAATATGTCGTAGGCAGTCCTGATCTCGTGCTTCCCTGCCTCAAATCCCTTGTGAAGAAGGGCTTGAAGCTGCGGTTGGTATTGGTCCGGCAACGTGTCAGCATAGTCTTGCATCTGCTTAAGGATGGCTCTGTTGTACTGAGTCATGTAAAGTTGATATGAAGCTATGCGTGAAATCAACATAGCTCCATGATAGACTTTCCGTCCAACACTATCTAGGAACTTGTTGTCCCTGGTAGGTGGGGTAGAAGAGTGTGGCTTAAGACGCTTGGCCTTCTTCTGCGCGGACTCAACCACAACAGAGCGATGATCCAGTTGAGGTTTTTGGAAACCTGGCGCTGACTGGACAAGGTAGGTGGAGTCAGCTTTTTTGTTAACTGGTGAAACTGATGAAGGAGATTCCCAGTTTTTCTTGAGCAGATCCACAAACACCTGGTGTATAGGGATGGAAGCGATGATCTTTGGAGCATCCAGAAATTGAAGGAGTTCCATCATCTGGTGTCTGTCATCAGCTTCAGATTGTAGTTGAAAAGGTACAACTTCTGACATCTCTTTCACAAAATTAATGAAAGATAAATCCTCTGGAGGAGATCTCTTTCTACTCTCTGTAGGAGATGGTGGCGAAGGTAAATCTGTGTCAGAAGATGTATCATCATCATCACCCCAGGTATCGTAGGGATCAAGTGGGGCTTGTAGCCCTGATGGACCTGGCTGAGGCTCTGAAGGCATCGATGGAAACCGAGGTGGAATCGGTGCCGTAGGTGGAACCAGAAATGGCATCGATGGCTTCGGTGCTGCCGATGGAATCGGTGCCTGGCGTGGAATGGATGGAATCGAAGGATATATCGGTGGAGATATACCAGAGGGCACCGATGGAACCACCCCGGAAGGGGGAATCCGGAACGGTGTTTCTCCTGCCGATGAGAATCCAGTCGGAGACGGTGGTGTTGTCGATGGCACTGGAATCACCGATGGAAGGGCCGTCATGAGCGCCTCCATACGGCTCAGTAGCGGTGCTAGCGCTTGTATCAACGGCTCGGTGGCCGGTTCTCTCCTCGGTGGCGAAGCCGGTGCCGGTGTCGGTGCCGGGGGCGGCACTGGAACCGGTGCCGGAGACGGTGCCGATGGAGGTTGCAGTTTCTTCATCGCTTTCTCGATGGCCTCCTGGACCAGGCGGTCCAGTTCTGCCCGGAGACCAGGGGTAATCATACCCGGCTCGACGGGAGAGGGAGGCTGAGGCAGGGCCGGAGGGACCACCGTAACCGGTGGGATCACGGCCCCCTCACCCCAGGAGGGTGAGGGTTTTCCTCGATGCCAGCGAACGAGACGTGGAGGATGTCCGGTCTGTTCGCGGCTTCTTTGTCGGTGGCTCGGCTTGAACAGAGGTCGATGGCTGTGGATCCTCGACAGGCCGAGACTTGTGCCGTCGATGGCGATGCTTTTCTGTCCGGTCCCCTTGCCCATCCGGGGAAGGAACGGGAGTCGACGGCCGAGAAGCGATCGATGGCGGACGGTCACCGGAGGGTTGACGGTGATGGTACAACTTCGACGGTGCCGGTTCCGATGACGTCGATGCTATCGATGGCGTTGGGGTGGGTGCATGGAAGAGGAGTCCCATCTTCTCCATCCTGGCTTTGCGACCCTTGGGTGTCATTAGGGCACATTTGGTGCAAGTCAGGACATCATGCTCACTACCCAAACACATTACACAAACCCTGTGGGGGTCTGTGATAGACATAGTCCGGGTACAATCCGGACAACGGCGGAACCCCGTTGCCATGGCTTGAAGCCAAAATTTAGGCTGGGGATCGGTAAGTGCCAACAGGCCTCAAGGGCCAAAATCGACGGTAGTCGATGGAAAAAAGGCAAAAAACTTACCGGGTTCCGTAAGATGTCTAAAAATTTGTCGAAGGGAGACCCCTGAGGGGCAAATTTTCTTAGGAAACTAATTTCCAAATTCCTGTCAGGAACGTGGTTAGAGAGCTCCTTTCACCGCGTGGCAACTGCTGCGCGGAAAAAAGAAGACTGAAGGGAGACCCCTGCTGGCTGCAGGGTCAGTGCCTTGCTGGGCATGCCCAGTAGGGGCCAGTCAAAGTTCTGTTTAAACTTTGACAGAAGTTTTCCGTGGTGGGCTCCATCCTCGATGTCACCCATTTGTGAGGACAACCATCCTGCTTGTCCTGTGAGAAAGGGAAAAAGAAATCCAGACGAGTGGCTGGAAAAATACAAGAGCAATTCATATCTGTTTCAAAGAGTGGAAAGCAATAGACTTGAGGAGACTCATATAATGGGAGGCCAAATGAGTGGCTCCATGCATGCACAGAAAGACCTTCTAAGTTTTTCTGAGCCCTGAGACAACGTTCCATCTCAGTGCCATTGGATGTCGCCCATTTGTGTCACTGATATTATTCTGCTTGTCCACAGACACCCATCCAGACTAACTGTGATATACACCAGAAAAAGGCTAAGTCTAACAATCTTAATTCAATGAGTAGTCATAGGCATGAGTATATAGCCAAGATTTTAAAAGCTTCCAAAAGGAAAGAAATCTCTTTGGAGAGCCTGCTCTCCTTTGGAAGACTATTTATTTATTTATAGTTTTTATATATAGACATTCTTACATTAAAATGCAAATCATACCGGTTTACATAAAACAGAAAAAGCAGGAAAAAATATTTCCATAGTCAAATACAGAGAACATTTATAATAAAATTGTTAAAAAAGCCATAAGGTAGGAACTTGAAAAAAAAGGTTACTTAACAGAAAACGTAAAAGAAAAAATATTAATGAAGCACAAAGAGTTGCACGAAGGGGTGCACAAAGTATGGGTGCAAAACATGACCAACTATTTTTCATCTTGTGATCTCAGTGAGTGAACTCGAAAATACCACTGAACCTGAATCCTAAGATACCTAGGGGTAGATTTTAAAAAGATGCGAGCGCTACCCGGCAATGGCCGCTGTATTGGAGGCCTCTGGCCCCGCCCACGTCCTGCCCCCGGACCGCCCCTTTAGTAAAGCCCCGGGACTTACACGCATCCTAGGGCTTTACGCGTGTCGCCGGGCCTTTTTAAAATAGGCCCGGCGTGTGTAGCCTTTTAAAAATCCGGCCCCTAGTGCTCAGGCCATTAAGGGCCTTAAAGATGAAAACATAACGCCTTGAACTGGCAGCCAATGTCACTTCTCAAGGTAAGGAGAAAGATGGGCTCTAGGGATACACCCTATCAGGGGTCAGGCAGTTTTTCAATAATCTTTGCTCACAGATGCCCAAATTTTCTCCTCTCTCCTTTTCCTTGTCTTGCTGTTGATGCTAGCATTTCTTCATTTGATGAGTTTGGGTTTAAGTTTGTTCACCAAGCAGGCAATCCTCCCCATTACTTCTTCTTGCATTCCTGTCCACTCACCTCCACTTCAGTTTCTGCTCTCCTCCTTTCAGATCACCAGATTATTTGCCTTTCTACTCAAACCATTCCCTCATCTTCACAACTACAGGTTTCTCTTCACCAATGATCCAATCTAAATGCCATACTTTCAGACCACCAGGGCTGGCTGTCTTTCATCTCTCTTTTGTTGGTTTTTGCTACCCTTCCTTCTACTCTGATCTCCAGGTTATTGAATTAAGATACAATAATTCATGTTCCACATAAAACATTGCTTCTTACTGGTCTCACTAACTACTTTTGAACTCTTTGAGGCTTACATACCAAAGGGTTTCTCCCAGTTTTTGTCTCTGCTTAGTATAAAAGGCCCTTAGAGATTAAAACTCTTATTATTAAACTTTTACTATCAGTCTATTCTCTATCTTTTGATCTATTCTTCACCCCTTGCCTTTGACACCTGTTGACTTTGCCAATTGTTTTTGGACAACAAAAGTAAGATTCACTCCTTCTTCCCCTCCACTGCCCTTCCTTTGTTCTTTCGGTCATCTTTGACTATCTCTGGGATTAGATTACAGATTTTCATCCAACTACCTGTATCTCTGACTTTTACTGCTCAACTGGTTCAGTCTCTTTCATTGTCTCTTCTTTCTAATTGAAAGCCTATCCTTAACTGTTAAAACATAGTCTCTTTATATCAGCTTCTACTTTTCCTATCTTTAAACGCTTACTCTCAAGTTTTTTCTCTCCAATTACTGTCCCGTATTTCTTTTTTATTTTCTTCTAAAAATAATGAATAAATTGATCACTGCCAAATACCACTCAATGCTTATTTCTCAAACTTTTTAGACTTTTATTTGTTGCAACCTATGGAATCTGCCCTACTTTATGTCACTGACTCTCATCTTCTGTTTTTATTCTTTTAGACAATTCTTGTGCTTTTGGTATGACTGATCACTTAGTTCTTTTCTAAGTGATGGTGGCTTTGTCCTTCATAATTTGCATTATGTTTTCCCAACCACCTGTTGCTCTCTGCTTTTCCTTCCCTTTTTTCAGTTGTTGTTCCCCAGTGGCTTGCAAAGGTCTTCCAACCCTTTACATTCTGCTGTCTAAAAAGTACAAATCAAAATGCATTAAAACAGGCATTTGTTTCATCTATCTACACAACATACTCTACACTTTCATCATGAAAGAACCATTCTAGAAATATTCCAAAAGTAATCAAGACTAAAATAAAAGTTTTGACTGCATAACATGGATGGGTAGCCCCCAGTTTTTCATTGGTTTGTTTTTTTCATTTTGAGGATTTTGGTTTTTTGTTTAAGTGGGGTTTTTTTTTCAATTTGGTTCATTTGCCAAACAAAAAAAAACCAAACAAAACTTTCAATGTGAAAAAAAACTCACAAAAACAAAAAACCTTGACCCGATTAAAAACCAAACAAATAAGGCCCAGATGGGTAGGCCCTGGAAACCCTCGGGGTCCAGGCTTACCCATCTGGGCCTCCCCAAAACCCTCCAACCACCATACCCAGCCCAAAAAAGTAATCCAGCTTGGTTGGATCCTACTTAGCATTGCATAAGAAGATACATTGATTTCTCTTCATCCTCATCGTCACTTGATATTTCTAGCTAAATCTTGTTATCGCACATTAACTCTTGATAAAATTGAGATTCCTTATTTTTTTTCTCCAGTTCATCTTATTCCACTTTTCATTATATATTCATGGCCCTTGCTTCCCCTTCTCTCACCCCAGACTAGCAACATAGAAACAGTCCTTTACTCAGCTCTTTTCTCGTCTCCTCAATCTCTTCTCACTAGATTTCATCGTGGCACTCATTTCATATTTCTTTCATTTATCCTTACCTTATTATATCTACTTCTAAAATATTTGCTCCATTACATCTTTCCTATTCACCATGAAGCAAATCATGGTGAATAGGAAAGATGTAATAGAGCAACTTGACAAATTAAAGAATAACAAATCTCCAGGTCCAGATTGTACACATCCCAGAGTTCTAAAAGAACTAAAAGAACTTCTCAGTCAAATCCTCTATGGTTCCTGAGGACTGGAGGTGGCCAATGAAATGCCTATTTTTAAAATGGGCTCCGGGGTGAATCGGGAAACTACAGACCGGTGAGAGCTTGATGTTGGTACCAGGCAAAAATAGTAGAAGCAATTCTGAAGAACAAAATTACTGGCTATCTGGATAGACATATAAAGGGGCAGAGCCAACATGGATTAAACAAAAGGAAGTCTTATGTATCTATTGGATTTTTTGAAGGTTTTAATAAACATGTGAACAAAGGTGAACCAGTTGATATAGTTTATCTGGATTTTTAAATGGCATTTGACAAAGTCCCTCATGAGAGGCTCATCAGGAAATTAAAGAGTTATGGGATAAGAGGCAATGCCCTGTTGTGGAAAAGTAAATGATTCAAAGATAGGAAATAAAGAATAGGACTGAACAGTCATTTATCTCAATGGAGAAAGGTAAATTGTGGAGTGTCCCAAAGATCTGTACTGGGACCGGTGCTTCTTAATATATTTATAAATGATCTGGAAATGGAGTGATGAGTGAGGTTATCAGATCTACAGATGATACAAAATTGTTCAAAGTAGTTAAATTACAAGCGGATTGTGAGGAATTGCAAGAGGACCTTGCAAGACCGTCAGGGGGGGCTTGACATCCTAAATGGCAGATGAAATTTAATGTGGACAAGTGCAAAATAATGCATGTAGGGAAGAATAATCCAAACTGTAGTTACACAATGCTAGGTTCTGTATTAGGGTATTAGGCATCATCACCCCGAAAAAAAGATCTTGGAGTCACAGTGGTCAAACCTTTGAAATCCTTGGTGGACAAAAAAGCAAATACAATGTTAGGTATTACAAGGAAAGAAAAATAAAATGGAAAATGTCATATTGTATTACTTCATGGTGTAACTGCATCTTGAGTATTGTGTGCAGTCCTGGTTGCCCCATCTAAAAAAGATACAGCAGAACTTGAAAAGCTGCAGAGGAGGGTAACCAAAATGACAGAAGAGATGAAACATCTCCCTATGAGAAAAGGCTAAACAGGTTCTTCAGCCTGGAAAAGAGATGGCTGAGAGGAAATATTATAGAGATCTATAAAATCATGAGTGATGTGGAACAGATAAATATGGAACAGTTATTTATCCTTTCCAATAATACTAGGAATAGGGGACACAAAATGAAGCTAATGGGTAGCACTATTAAAACAAACTGGAGGATTTATTATTTCACTCGGCATACTATTAATCTGTGGAATTTGTTGCCAAAGGATGTGATAAAAGCAGCTATTGTAGCTGAGTTTAAAGTGGGTCTGGACAATTTCCTGGAGGAAAGTCCATAAGTAACTATTAGCCACATACACTTGGGAAAGTCATATCTTATCCCAGTTATGAAAGAGAAGAATTGGACCTATTCTTTAGGATCCTACTGGGTACTTGTGACCTGGATTGGCCACCCTCAGAGACAGGGTTCTAAGCTTGTGTTACGGTCCCGGGCCGTGCCCCGGGACCTATACTCACCGCGCGGCCCAGTCCGGCTGCGGGAACGCCTTCTCTTCAGCCTCCCAGGCCCGAGACGCAGTCCTCCGCGGCGTTCTCCCTGCGAGGGAGACGCCGTTGCTGATCCGCAGCTGGCCCCGCCCGCTAGGCGCGCGCGTACGCACCAGGGCTTCAGATTTAAAGGGGCCAGCGCGGGAAACCTAGGACAGCTCTCCTGATGACGACAGACGCTGCCGGGTTATTTAAACCCGGCAGCTGCAGCTGTACCTTGCCTTGCAACGAGGTTCTCTCAGTTCGCTGAGTTTCTAGTTGCTGCTTTGGATCTGGATCGTCTCTTCTGTCTTCTGACTTCCAACCTGGCTTCGTCTCCTGACTCGTCTTCAGCTTCCGCTCCTGGTTTTGGTATTGACTTCTGACTTCTGGCTTCCGACCCGGCTCCGTCCCACGACTCTGTCTTCATCTTCTGCCCCTGGCTTTGGTTTAGATCTCTGACTTCTGGCTTCTAACCCGACTTCGTTCCTGGACTCCTTCCACCACCTCAGGTATCCGGTACTTGCTGGCCCAGAGAATTCTCCTAAGTCCCAGCAGTTCGGGCTCTCACGGGCTCCTCCTGGGGGAGCCGTGGGCTTCCGAGGGTGAAGACTCTTCCAGCCTCCTGAGTCCAGCCATCCTCACCATCCACCTCTTCGGCCGCTGCCCGGATCCTTGGTCGCATAGGGTCCCCCCTAAGTCCAAGAGGCCTGGGTCCCTACGGGCTCCTCCTGGGGGAACCTCGGGCTTCCAGTGGTGAAGTCTCCCTCCAGAGTCTCTTCCAGCGCTGCCTCCTGGCTGTAATGCTTCCTGTGGGTCCCCACAGTATAACATCTACCGCCTCAGCCGGCCCAAGGGTCCACGACCGTAACAGCTTGATGGACCTTATGTTCTTACAAATGCTGTAATTCTTGCCTACCTGGCATCCCAATCTTTGCAAGCCTCTTTTTCTCTCCATTAATGTTCACACATCTCCCCTCTTCCCTTTCATCTTCACTGGCTACCATTTCCTCTTTTTTCAGATTTAAAGTTCTTCTGTTTGCTTTCTCTAGCTTTTACTCTGCTGGTAACCTTAACACCAGTACCTCAGCTCTTCCTACATTGTCTCCCTTCCTCTTCTGGTCTGTCCTTATCCTTTCCTCTCACCCTCTCATGTTCCATAAAAAAATATCAGCCTTAAGTCAATCCAAAATTGAATTTAAAAAACTTTAGTATGCAACCACAGATCTCACACCCGATTCTCAATAACAGGCACCTTGTTAACAGGTAACACAGTGCAAATTGTATTCATTATAATCATGGGTCTTACTCGTGGTCTTTTTTCAAATCAAATATAATGCCCATCGTCCATCAAAAAATGATAATAATAAAAGTGTTCAAAAAAGAATAATAAATGGTGCACTTCTCTTGCTTGATACATCAACACCGGCTGTGTTTCAAAGTAATAAAACTTCTGCCTCGGGGAACATCTATTTTTTTCCCTGATGCTACCATTCCCCTACTTCGGTGGCATCAGGAGTAAAATGAATGAAATTCACACACTACTAAAAGGCTACCATTGCTCTATAATGTAGAAATATATGGCTATACAGGTTTTTTTTTTTAAACCCAAATTGCAAAAGATTTCAGTTCCAGCAAGTACTAACATCTATAACACTGGTCTACATCAATTTTGCTGACTACAAGATAACATGCGATCTTTAAGTATTTTAGTGTGCTGAATCCAAAAATCACATCCGTTTCCTCCAGTCATGTCCGGTTTTCCGCAAAATGCTTCTACTCATAAACTCTTATAGCAATAACGTAACATTATTATTTAGATATGCTGAATACGCAAAAAGATAATTAATGCGCAGAAAGACATGCTGAATATGCAATCGGTATAACCAATAGGAAGACTGCTTATTAAAGTTTAAAACTGCTGACGTCGGCATTTTGTGGCTATATAAGCAGCGTGACAACCGATGGCAGCATTCAATCGTTCAAGAGGCTTAGAAGTCACAGCAAATTTAACTCTGTTAAATCTGTTTTTGTTGAATATGTCATCCAACACTCTAATAGTTTGTGGACAGTGCCGGAATAATCCTGATATATTCTGTTACATTTGTGGTTGTTTTACAACACCCAAAGGACAAATATATCTGACTTTGTATCAAAAGCTTATCATGCATATTTCAGGGTTAAACTGGGTGACCAGGACAAACCTTGGGCACCACATAAAGTGTGCAGGGCATGTGTTGAAACCCTGAGACAGTGGACTAAAGGTCAGAGAAAAAGTCTCATAACTATTCCAGAGCATCCAAAAAGAGAACATTTCTCCCTTGAAGATTAACAAATACACACAGCACTGGGGATGGCGGTGAATACCTCCAGGGGCAGCAATGTAGCACTATACAGGTACAGAAACCCTGGAGCAGTGGTGCATTTACACATGGGGATAGGGTATCTTTGAAGACAGCATTGCAGTACTACACAGGAACAGAAACCCCAGGCAGGGATGCTGCAAAACCTGGCGACAGGTCAGCCCCAAGAGCAGTAATGCAGCACTACAGCACTGCTCAGAGACTGCACCCTCCTGGGAGCAGTAGAGCAGTACTATACAGGGTTAGGGTAGTGGCATAGTGTACCCTTCGGTGAAGGTTCCTTCAGGCATGTATGAATTACACTATATGAACACAGCTTACCTCTCGGCACACTGTGGTGCAGGAAGGATGGCATCGGTTAGTGTCACTTTGTTTCTTTCTGGAAAGGTGGCGGTGTGCGTGTGATTCACTGCCTTGTTTGCGAAGAGCACATCATATTCCACACAGTGAAAAAGGAAGGTAGTGAATGTCACAACAAACAGAAACTGCCTGTATAGAAAAAGAAAGTCACCCCCCAACCAAAACAAAGATGTGAGTGAGGGGATAGACTTCGCTTCCACACGTAATACACACAGAGGTGAATGAGAAAGCACAGTTGCTTACCTGTAACAGGTGTTATCCCAGGACAGCAGGATGTAGTCCTCACATATGGGTGACATCATTGGATGGAGCCCTATCACGGAAAACTTTTCTGTCAAAGTTTCTAGAACTTTTGACTGGCACACTGAGCCTACTGTGCATGCCCAGCTTGCCATGATCCCTGAAGCCACAGGGGTCTCCCTTCAATCTCGTTTGTAGCAATAAGTGACAGCGAAAAAATAAAATAATAAAAACGGTAGCGGACCCAACTCCGTGGGGTGGCTGGTGGGTTTCGTGAGGACTACATCCTGCTGTCCTAGGATAACACCTATTACAGGTAAGCAACTCTGCTTTATCCCAGGACAAGCAGGATGTTAGTCCTCACATATGGGTGATTAGCAAGCTACAGGCTGACTATTTTTTAACAGGTCAATGGCACTCAACTCGTGCAACAGGCACAACAACTGGAGTGCCATTGACTATGATGAGGCAGCCTGAATCACAGCAGGATGTTGTGGAAGGAGTTGGGTATTATACTGGAAATAGGTTTTTCAAGACAAATTGTCCAAAGGCAGAGTCTTGATGTCCTTCCTTATCTAAGCAATAATGAGCTGCAAATGTATGCAGAGAACTCCAAGTTGCAGCTTTGCAGATGTCAGCAATAGGTACTGAACGATAGTGTGCTATGGATGTTGACATAGCCCTTACTGAGTGCACCTTTACTCATCCCTAGAGAGGAAGGCCTGCTTTCTCATAGCAGAATTCGATACAGTCTGCTAGCCAGTTGGAGAGAGTTTGTTTGCCAACTGCAACTCCTGGCTTGTTTTTAATCAAAAGAAACACAGAGTTGAGTGGATTTTCTGTGGACTGCAATACGGTCTAGGTAAAATTCAAGTGCACGTTTACAGTCCAAGGTGTGCAAAACCCTCTCGCCCTGGTTAGAGTGGGGCCTTGGGAAGAAAGTGGGCGAGACTATGGATTGGTTAAGGTGAAATTCCGTTACCACCTTAGGAAGAAATTTGGGGTGAGTGCGGAGGACCACTCGGTCATGCAGGAACCTTGTGTAGGATGAGTGTGTAACAAGAGCTTGTAACTCACTGACCCTTCTAGCAGATGTAATAGCTACTAGAAAAAGGACTTTCCATGTAAGAAATTTTACATCACAGGAATGCAAAGGCTCAAACGGGGACTGCATGAGTCTTGTAAGCAATACATTCAGGTCCCATTCTGTATGGTGGTCGAATGGGAGGTTTAAGTTGAAGTAAACCCCTCATAAACCGACTCACTTTAAGCTTTTACTGGGGCATTCCCTATTTCTTTGTGGTATGCTGCAATGGCACTCAGGTGTACATGCACAGAAGAAGTCTGGAGACCAGAATCTGAGAGGTGCCATAGATAGTCTAATAGAGATGGAATGGGACAGGAGAAAGGGTCAATACCTTTTTGAGTGCACCACTTGGTAAATCTAGTCCACTTGGAATGGTAAGATTTACGTGTGGAAGGCTTTCGTCAAGCTACGAGAACCTGAGAGACTTGAGTTGAAAGATTGAGTGGTTGTATGATCAAGCTGTTAGGGCAAGGGTTTTAGGTTCGGATGGCGTAGACTGCCTTGGTTCTGAGTTATGAGAATAGGCACTGTGCCCAGACGAATAGGTTCTTTGATCGCAAGGTCGAGAAGTATGGGAAACCGTACTTGTTGAGGCCAGTATGGGGCTATGAGGATCATTGATCCTTTGTCCCGTTGTAGCTTCACGAGAGTTTTGGCTATTAGTGGAATCGGATACGCATATAGAGGGCCTGTGTTCCAGGGGCAAGCAAATGCGTCCCTGTTGAACGCCTGTTGACGGCTGTGGAGGGAGCATAGCCTTTCTACTTTGTGGTTCAGTTTGGACGCAAAGAGGTCGATGGTTGGATGACCCAAGTGTTGAAAGATTTTGCTCGCTACACAGGGATCCAGAGACCATTCGTGGGGATGGAAACATCGACTGAGACTGTCCGCTAGGACATTTTGTATGCCTGCTAGATAAATGGCTCTGAGATTCATGGAGTGTCAGGGCCCAGGCCCAGATCTGCACCATTTCTTGACACAGGAGATAGGAGCCTGTGCCACCCTGTGCCACATTGCTTCTGTGCTGTCTATTTGTATCAGCACAGTTTTGTGTGAGAGGCAGTCTTTGAAGGCATAAAGGGCTAGTGTATTGCTCGAAGTTCCAAAAAGTTGATTCGACACTTCTTTTCGAGCGGAGTCCACATACCTTGTATCTGGAGAAGGTTGACGTGAGCTTCCCATCCCAAGTTGGATGCATCCGTGG
Organism: Rhinatrema bivittatum; assembly: GCF_901001135.1. NCBI lineage: Eukaryota > Metazoa > Chordata > Amphibia > Gymnophiona > Rhinatrematidae > Rhinatrema > Rhinatrema bivittatum. Next base: position 45,775,787 of record NC_042616.1, on the reverse strand, counting down.
TCAAGGTTACTTGAGGAGCCGGTTGCTGGAACGGTAGACCAGTCAGTAAGGCAGGCTGGTTTGTCCACCAGAGGAGGGAGAGTTGTAACTGGTGGGTGACTCATAGTAGGGATGATATTTATTTATGGCTTTTCTTTACCGACATTCGTCAGGGACATCATGCCGGTTTACATCGAATAAGGGGGAACAACAAGGAGAAATCATTGATAGTGGTTGAACTGCATGGATCCACTGAGATTTCAAAGTCCACCGAGTCCTTCTCATGGCTAACTTTGCCATAGGAGTCACGTGGACCGTAGACGCCATGTGGCCCAGTAGTGTAAGAAATTGATGGGCAGAGGTGAACTTGCAGCTGATGAATGAGTCTGCTAGATTTGCTAGGTTGTTCGCACGGTCGCTTGGAAGAAAAGCTTTTGTGACTGTGGTATCGAGGTCTGCTCCAATGAAAGTGAGGAGCTGAGACGAGGTCATATGTGATTTTTGATAGCTGATCAGGAATCCCAGGGAATGCAATAGAGTTATGATGCTTCTTAAAGCAATGAGAGCTCCTTGCTTGGACAGGGTCCTGATGAGCCAATCATCTAGATCAGCGATTCTCAACCGGTGTGTCACGACACACTAGTGTGTCGGGCTGGTGTGTCGCGTGCTCCCGGTCTCTCCCGCTGCTCTTTCTTCCCTGCTGCCATTGCCGCCGGGCTATCAGAACGTTCAAGCCCAGTAGGAACGGTAGAAGAAGCAGTGGCACCTACGGCTGGCCTTTTCTTCTTCCCGCGCCCCCCCCCCCCCCCCCGGTGACCCGGAACAGGAAGTGATACGCGGTGCGCAAGAAGGAGAAAGACCGTGCCGCGTGATAAAGTAGCAGCAGCGGCTGCAGCATCGGCCCCTGAGCTATTGAAGCAGCCGGTAATCGAGAAAGGAGACAGCAGCATGAGCCTCCCGCGGCCGATGGGATTCTTCTTTCTTGGCCTGCGGGGACTGGAGGAGGCTGCTGCAGCTACCATTTGGGGGGGGGGGGGGAGGAGGAAGTGAATGAGAGAAAGAGAGAAGCAGCCAGCCAGCTTGTGTGTAAGTGAGAGAATGTATTTGATTGAGAGCATGTGTGTGATTGAGAGAAACTGGTCAGAGAGCTGATGTGTGTGTATATGTGAGACAATGAAAGTGACTGCTCAAGGAGATGACTGATGTGTATGTGTTACGATCCCGGTCACTAGCCTAGTGACCGGGCTCTTACCTTCCTCCGTGGCGCCGCGAACCGCCGGGTTTCTGGCCTCCAGGGCCGCATGGCAGCGGCGTCTCCTCGTGGAGACGTCGTCAGAAACTCCTCCCCCCAGCCCTGGTACGCGCGCGCGCGCGAAGAGCCGTGTTTTAAGGCGTCTGCACCCGGATGTGCAGACACGCCTCTTTTGACGTCAGCTGATTGAGCAGGGGATTTAAGCCGGGACTTTTGAAGTTGCAATTCGCCTTGCAACGAGGTTTCTCTTCGGAGTGCTAGTTGCCATCGTTCATCTGCCTGCCTGGTTCCTGACTTCAGCCTGCCTGACTCTGGTATCGTTTATCTGCCTGCCTGGTTCCTGACTTCTGCTTGCCTGACTCTGGTATCGTTTATCTGCCTGCCTGGTTCCTGACTTCTGCCTGCCTGACTCTGGTATCATTTATCTGCCTGCCTGGTTCCTGACTTCTGCCTGCCTGACTCCGGTATCGTTTGCCAGCCTGGTTCCTGATCTCTGCCTGCCTGACTCCGCTCTCTGCCTGCTTGTACCCCGGTTCGTATCGCTTCCTTGGATTCTTCTGTTATCACCTAAGACCCAGCGGTCCGGGTCCCTACAGGCTCCTCCTGGGGGGATCTCGGGCTTCCAGGGCGAAGTCTCCTAAGCCCTAGTGACCCGGGCCTCTACAGCTCCTCTGGAGGGGTCACGGGTTCCCAGGTGAAGATTCATCGTTTCATCTAGTCTGCCTCCCGTCCGTCTCCCTCCGGCGGTCGGCCCAAGGATCCACTTCCGGATTGGTCAATCACAACAGTATGTGAGAGTGTGAGACAGTCAGGGATGTGACTGATGTGTGTGTGTGTGAGAGAAAAAGCATGGAAGTGAGAAATCTGGGTATGTAAGAAAGCATGGGAGTAAGAAGCCTGGTGTTGTGGGGGTGTGTGTGAAAAAGCATGGGAGTGAGAAGCCTGATTATGTGAGAGAGAGCATGGGAGTGGGAAGCCTGTGTGTGTGTGTGCATGCATGAGCGAGAGACTGGTTGGTAAGGTGACTGTGTGTGTGAGAGAAAGAGACTGGTGTGTGTGAATGTGAGAGAAAGAATGTGATTCAGGGAATGAGAAGCCTGTGCAGTGGAGAGCGAGCATGGAAATGAGAGAGAGACTGGTGTGTGTGTGTGTATGTGTGTGTAACAGAGAGAAAGTGATTATGGGAATGAGAAGCCTGTGCATGTGAAGAGAGTGAGCATGGGAGTGAGAAACCTGGGTGTGTGAGAGACACAGCATGAGAGTGAGAAGCCTGTATATTTGAAAGAGAACATGGGAGTGGGAAGCCTGTGTGTGTGTATGCATGAGAGAGATCAGGTGACTGGTGTGTGTTTGTGTGTGTTTGTGAGAGAAAGAAAGTGATTATGGGAATGAGAAGCCTGTGCATGTGGAGAGAACAAGCATGGGAGTGAGAGACTGGTGAGTGTGACTGTGTGAGACAGAGAAAGTGATTATGAGAGTGAGAAGCCCGTATATGTAAGTAGAACACAGGAGTGGGAAGCCTGTGTGTGTGTGTGTATGGCATGAGAGAAACTGTTCAGGAAGGTGACTGGTATGTGTGTCAAAGACTGTTTGGGAGATGATTGGTGTGTGAGAGACAGAAACTGGTCATGGGGGCATGACTGGTATGGTGTGTGTGTGAGAGACATGGGACTAAGGAAGAGGATCATGAGTATAGAGCTTAGCCTCTACTGCTGCTTCTGCTTGTGCTATGGCCTGCATGGAAGAGGAGTAGGAGAGCTGCTGGAGGGGGTAAGTAAAGGTGGCTTTTTAAGTTTATTTTTCTTGATTGACTGCCATTTTAATTATTTAATATTATGTGATGTGTCTGCTTTTTTTTAAAATATTTTATTGGTGTTTGGAGAATTTTTAATAGTTTTTATGAGTTTTTAATTGTTGGATGTTATTCTGTTCATAGCTGTTTTGAAACATTTATTCTGCTTATTAGTATAGTTTTACAATTATTTCTGTGTGGGGATCTATAGCTGCTTGCTAGTTCTGTTTTCCTAATAAGAGGTGTATTGGTTTTTAGGGCCTGATTTAATATTTGTAGTGTTGCCTTTTCATAGATAGGGTTGCTCCTGTTTGAGTGTATTCCATAATAATGTGTGCGGATTAGTTTATGTGCATTACTACAGATCCTGGGAGTATGTTAGGTTGGTTCTGTGTCTGTTACCGAGATGAGATATTTTACTAGCATGTAAGCGTTTTATCAGTCTTATTTGTTGTGTTTTCTCAAGAGGACATGCATTGGTGGTAAACTGCTGTCTTTTCATAAGTAGGGCTATTGAGCCTGGAAGTAGAAGGAGTTTGAGTTGCTGTTACTGCGATGACACCAGAACCAGAATATCTTTTTTGTAGGGTGAGTTGTATGGGGAATGTCATAATTTCGCTTTACATCCATTATTGTGGGTCAGGGGGGTTCCCGTGGATGCAAACTGTACTTTTACATCTAGCCCCGTGACGATCATGGGTCAGTGTGTCACGCATGTGAGAACCATCTGTCAGGTGTGTCCCGACAGAAAAAAGGTTGAGAACCACTGGTCTAGATAGGGAAAAACATGTATGCTGTCTTTTCTTAGATGTGCAGCAACCACAGCCAGACATTTGGTGAATACCCGAGGTGCTGAAGCTAGTCCAAATGGTAGAACTCGGTACTGAAAATGTTGTTGTCCCACTATGAATCGTAGATATTTTCGATGTTGTGGGGAAATGGGTTTGTGAGCATAGGCTTCTTGAAGATCCAGAGAACAGAGCCAATCTCCTTTCTGTAATAAGGGAAGAATGATCCTGAATGAGACCATCCTGAATTTTTCTTTTTGAAGAAATTTGTTGAGATTGTGGAGGTCTAGTATGGGGCGGAGACCGCCTGTTTTCTTTGGATTTAGGAAATAGCGGGAGTTGAGACCGGGGAATAGGTTCTACGGCTCTGGCAGTCAACAGGGTGGAGAGTTCTAACTTTAGTTGAGATATTTGATTGTTTTGTGACCACAGTGGAGTAGGTGGGAAGTCCCGAGGTATTGTTCGAAACTTGAGATGGTATCCTCTGTTCAAGATGGTTAATACCCACTGATCTATGGTGATAAGGCCCCAATTGGGTTTGAAATAATGGAGACAACCTCCTATAGGCAAGTCTGGTCTGGGATTGTTGGAGTGGCTGCTACTCTCTGAGAATGTTTCAAAACCCCAATGCATGTCCAGCTTGTGGGGCTGGTTGAAGTCTAGGTTGTTTGGTTTGACAAGGACGTCCATGTTGAGATGGTCGTGAAGAACGTACTATAGAGGCTGGTGGATAATATCTACGAGGCCTGTAGAAGGGCTTTCTAGTATCCCTTCTGATGGGCTTTCTTGATGAGGAAGACTGATCAGATGGAAGCTTTGAAAGCTGTCACAGTGTTTCATAGTGATCTTTCAGTTGTACACGGCTTCCTGAACCTTGTCACCAAAGAGATTGTCTCCAGTGCATGGCAGGTCAGCTACTTTTTCTTGTACTTCTAATCCTAGATCAGAAGCCTTCAACCAAGTCCACCTTCTGGTGCTGATTCCCGCAGCAGACATATGTGCAGATGTCTCAAAAGAATCATATGCTGCACGTACTTCATGCTTTCCTGATTCAAGGCCTTTTTGAATGATAGCATTGAGTTGTTCCTTATGCTGCTATGGGATATTATCTGTGAGTTCTTGAACTTGTTTCCACAAGTTTTTCTGGTAGTGTGTCATGTAGAACTGATAACTTGCAATATGTGATATTAACATTGAACCTTGAAAAACGTTTCGGCCTAAGACATCCAGAAATTTTTGTTCCTTTCCTGGAGGTGTAGAGGAATGAGTGTTCTGTTTCCTTGCCTTTTTCTGTGCTGTCTCAACCACCACCGACTGATGTGGTAGTTGGGGCTTTTGAAAACCTGGTGTATGTTGAACGAGGTATGTAGCATCTGTTCATCTACTGACAGGTGGTACCGTGCAGGGATGCTCCCAAAGGCGGTGCTGTAAATCTGAAAGCATTTCATGGACAGGTATTGCCATGACTTCTTTGGGGGCATCGACGAACTGGAGGACTTCTAGAGTTTTATGTCTGGTGTCCTCTTCTGTAACTAGGTCAAACGGAATCGTCTCAGACATTTCTTTAATAAAGGTAGAGAAAGAGAGGTCCTGTGGGGGGGGGGGGGGTGACACGACTTTCTTCTTTCCTCTTGTGGGGAAGGCTCTGAAAGGATGTCATCTGAATCAGTATCAGTGTCTACATCTTCCCATGGGTTGTAATGGGGTTCTGAATGGGACCCTTGTGGAGGAAGAATGTCCTGTATGTTTGGATATTTTGGCATCGATGGAATCTTCGATATATTTGATGGATGGAGGGTGGATGGGCACTGATGGTGATTCGCCCGGCATCGATGGCATTGACTGGAATCGATGGCTAGTATCTCCCGATGGACCTGCTAGAGGCATTGATGGTGTCAATGGAAGGTCCGGTTGGTATGGCCTCTGAAGACCCAATGGACCAGGTAGAGGTTCATCTTTCTCCGATAAATCCGGTATCAGGATTGTCGGAGTTAATCGAGTTTCCCTCCATAGCACCGGCAATGGCTGCGTAGGAAACGCACCAATTAAGGCATCGAGCCTGTTCAACAAAGGAGCGAAGACCGATGGCTTAGGTGTCGGTGCCGGTGCGGGAACTAGTATCAGTGGTGGCTGAAGGTTCTTAAGCGCTTCGATGACCACCTGCTTGACGAATGTAGTCATCTCTTCCCTGGATACTGGGGTAGCATCCTCAGCAACAGGGGAAGGCACGATGGGCGCTACTGGCTTATACACATTAGAATGTGGTAGCTCAGTTCCCAACACCAATCCCGGTGGGGAGCGCCTCGGTTCCTCGGGTATAGAGGGGCATGGAGACTCATGTATCCAGGCCCGCTTCGCTATCGGATTGATGGCCATTGATGCCAATGCGGTACCGGTTCCCTCTGTATGGTGTCAGTCTGATGTCGATGATGCTTTCTTTAGATGGAACCAAAGAAGAAGCCACTGATGCCACAGAAGGAGATGGTGATGGACGGTCACCAGATCTTTTTCCCTCGATGAACTTTTTCGAAGGAAGAGGACGATAACATCGGTGAGGATTGAGTTGACGTTGATGGAGTCACTTTTTTGTATAAGTCCTCCATTTTATCAAGGCGAGCCCGCCTGCCCTTCGGGGTCTTCTGCGCACAGGTTGAACAGGCGCAAACAACATGACTTGGACCTAGGCTTAGGACGCATATGTCATGCGGATAGGTGATAGACATCGTTCGGGGGCATTTTGGGCATTTTTTGAAACCCGTGGCCATGATAAAATTATAGGCCACAAACGGTCGATGGCTTTCGGGAATCGGTATGAGGTAAACGAACCGTCTGAAAAAATGCACTGGAATGGTACTCACTGAGTGTCACCGAAGGGAGATCCTTATAGGGGAGTTTTTAAAAATGCTTTTTATCAAAATCCTTAATTTTCCGAGGAAAAAATGTGAAAAAATTCACAGAGCTCCTTCAACGCGGGGCTAAAAGCAACGCGGAAAAAAAAGAGACTGAAGGGAGACCCCTGTGGCTTCAGGGATCATGGCATGCTGGGCATGCTCAGTAGGCTCAGTGTGCCAGTCAAAAGTTTCTAGAAACTTTGACAAAGTTTTCCGTGATAGGGCTCCATCCAGTGATGTCACTCATATGTGAGGACTACCATCCTGCTTGTCCTGGGATAAAAGGCAGAACACAGAGAGGTGAGTGACAAGAGACAAAGACCCCACCCCAACAAAGAAACATAGGCTATGATCCAGATAAAGACCACCAGGCCCATCTTGTCTGCCCATGCTTTCTTATTTCAATATCACAGACCTTTTTGGTCTCTGGTTTTACCCTTCATTTCCTTTTTAAAGGATTCTTTGTACTTATCCCAGGCTTTCTTGAATTGCTATAGAGGCAAGTCTTTTCAGTGAAAAATATCTGAAACTTACATCCCAGTAATTCTGCTGACTTTTAGTTGAAGGCTATAGACACTGCCTGTATTACCTTCCTATCATAAACCTTTTCATACAAAACAGAAATAAAACTGTTCATAGTACTTTATGGATGTGGACCACTTTCTTAGTGGGTACTACCACAGCATTATAGGAAAATTGGTTTTTACTTGCTAATTTTCTTTCCTGGAATAACAGAGATCAGTTCAGATGCCTGGGTTTTACATCCCTACCAGCAGATGGAGATAGGGAATAAAAACTTTTCTGACACTGCTACATAACCTAGGTTGCCACCTGCAGTTCTTCGGTATTGACCTGTATCTAAACCAAGATGGAACCAATTCAAAAACTTAACTCCCCTTTCTAGCTCGAGCAGGTGAAAAGTGAAGTCCCCACAACTGGAGCCCTTACATCATCAACGGGGACTGAAAACTTTAAAACCTCAAACCAGACAGAAACTTTCTGTATTATATACACACTTTCTCCAATATATATATACACACACAGAAGAGAAATCAGTCTTTTAAAAAAAGGGCAGGGTTCTGGACTGATCTGTGGTATTACAGGAATGAAAATGAGCAGGTAAGAACCAATTTTCCTTTTCTGTTTATACCCCAGATCAGTCCAGAAGCCTGGGATGTACCCAAGCTTCCCTAAACCGTTCAGGAACGTGAAAGATCTGCTCGCAGCACACTCTCCCCAAACCATGCCTCCTACAATGCCCAAACATCCAGCTGGTAATTTTTAGTGAAAGTGTGACGTGAAGACCATGTTGCTGCTCTGCCGATCTTGTGCAGAGAAATCAGCTGACATTCCACTCAGGAAGCTGCCCTGCACCCAGGTAGAATGTGCCCACAGGTCCTCCAAAATCAGCTCTTCTCTACATATATACGCCAATACAATTGCATCTTTCAGTCTCCACACAACTGTAGCCTTCAATGCTTTACATCCTTTCTTTGCACCACTAAACAGCATGAAGAGGTGATCAGATCTCCTAAATCGTTGGAGACTAAGATTCCACAACAAAGTTCAGCAGATATCCATTAAATAAAGTTCCTTCACATGCAGCATTGCTGCATCCAAATGTTGAAATGCAAGGAGCTCCACTGTCTGACCAAGATGAAACAGAGAAACAACTTTCATACAAAGGAGGCACCTTATGCAACAATACCCCATCATCCGATTTTTGAAGGCAAGGATCCCTATATGACAAGGCCTGAAGGTCAGAGATCCACCTGGCTGAATAAATCGCCACCAAGAAGACTACCTCAAATGGAAGACCACAAGGACTCTAAGAACCATGAGGGGCACAACTTGCTAACTGGAGGACGCAAATGTTTCACATCCCTAAGAAAATGGATTACATCCGAATGTGAAGACATTGATACCTTACTGTGAAAACAGCCTAAGGCTGCCACCTGAGCTTGAAGAGAGTTAGAAGCCAAACCATTTACTAGACTTCTGTAAAAAGGCCAAAATGTGAGTGTTGCGACAGTCACTTCCCGACGGCTTCACTCCGCCTACCTTTCCTTTTTTGCGGCTCCTCCTGCTCTTCACGGACGCCTGGATGCCGCGATGTCCGCCTGCCGTCCTCTCCGGCGTCCCAGGACTGGCTTGGGCACTGCCTCCCGCCATGTTCTACAGGTACCTTAGGGCACGCGCGCCGCACGGCCCTCATTCTTATTTACTCATTGACGTGTTCCTCAGGGGCGTCCCCCTGTGATGATGTCACGCTGCCCGGATATTTAAGCCTACAGTTTATTGCTAGCCGTTGAGTTAGCAAGGGGATTCTTACGAATGGGATTCGCTCTCCGTACCCAGCTACTCTGCCTTTCCAACTTCCATTGGACTCTTTCTGCTAATGGGGTACTTGCTCCTCGAGGGCCCATGTTCCCTGATCCGCTGCCTGAATTATCTCCTCTTCTACTTGGAAGAATTCGCTACAGACACCATCAGTGAGTACTACTATCATCCATTCCTCAGAGCTGTCTCCCTGGAACCAGGTACTCGCTCCTCGAAGGCCTGCCTCCATTCCAGCACCAGTGCCATCTCCTACTTGAAACCGATGTGTGAGTACTTTGCCAACGAGTCTCTCTGCTCCCAGGGATTTGGTACTCGCCCTTCGAGGGCCAGCTTTCCCTATCTCGGGGCTTCTCCATACTTGGGACTCTGTGAATGTTCTATTGTACTCATTTTCTCAGTTCTACATAGAAATGACGGCAGAAGAAGACCAAATGGCCCATCCAGTCTGCCCAGCAAGCTTCACACTTTTTTTCTCACTTATCTGTTTCTCTTAGCTCTTTGGTTCTATTTCCCTTCCACCCCCACCATTAATGTAGAGAGCAGTGATGGAGCTGCATCCAAGTGAAATATCAAGCTTGATTAGTTAGGGGTAGTAACCGCCGCAATAAGCAAGCTACACCCATGCTTATTTGTTTTACCCAGACTATGTTATTCAGCCCTTATTGTGATATAATTCATAACTCTGGTTCAGAACTGTGGCTCATTCAGCCATTCCCAGAATCCTCAGAGGGCTGAGAATTTCTGACCATCTCAGATTCAAAGAATTTAGAAGAGTTGGGAAACTTGTGGCTCTGCAATGCCTATAATTAAAGGCCAGGTGGGCATCAATGACAATATTTGCACCACAATACAGGGAAGCTTGGTTCGCATGAAGCCAAGATGCAAGCTTTTGTCTTACAGATGCCTATCTCAATGACAGGAGCCAGGTGAAAAGAAGATTCTTTTAAGGTTACAGTTTTAATTAAAGTCCTGGCGCCAGCAAACGGAATTCAGGCCTATTTTCTATTCAGAACACAGACTTGCTATCTGTTTACACAACACAGCGGATCAAGAGAAGATCAGAAGAAACAAAGGGCATCAAAGCCATGTTGATAAAGGAACTTTTATGGTGGGAGGATGGACAGGTTTAGCTGGTGAAGAATTCTCAGGGTGGGGGAGTGATCCTCACAAGCATTTTCTATACATGATAGATTGTCATGACAACAGCATAATGTGTCTCTGTAAATGAGTCTTTGGGCAGTCACGCCATTCTGGAAACTTCGGCGGTGCTGTATGTTTGACTATAAAAGTAAGGGCACGTCCTATATTCAGGGAGATGCTGGTTATTTTGAAAGAGAAAGGGCACTCCCCATACAGTATCTCCCAGAAACACTTTTTAAAAGCCAAATAAAATTTACTTATACCATATGTTGAGTCTAAGTGTTCTTGTGTGCCTGGCCCTGAGTACAGAAATTATGAACAATTGGTTATTTTTCTTCTCTCCTGCCGTTGAAGCAGAGAGCTATGCTGGATATGCATTGAAAGTGAAGTATCAGGCTTATTTGGTTTGGGGAAGTAACCGCCGTAACAAGCCAGCTACTCCCCGCTTTGTGAGTGAAAATCCTTTTTTCCACATTTCCTCTTGTGTTGAAGCTTAGAGCGATGTTGGAGTCACAGTAACCATGTGTATGTTTATTGAATAAGGGTATTATCTCCAGGCAGTAGCCATCATTCTGGCGAGCCACCCACTCTTCATTGAAGGCCTCTTGACTTTATGGATCCACAGTGTTTATCCCACGCCCCTTTGAAGTCCTTCACAGTTCTGGTCTTCACCACTTCCTCCGGAAGGGCATTCCAGGCATCTACCACCCTCTCCGTGAAGAAATACTTCCTGACATTGGTTCTGAGTCTTCCTCCCTGGAGCTTCAAATCATGACCCCTGGTTCTGCTGATTTTTTTCCTATGGAAAAGGTTTGTCGTTGTCTTTGGATCATTAAAACCTTTCAAGTATCTGTAAGTCTGAATCATATCACCTCTCCTCCTCCTTTCCTCCAGGGTGTACATATTTAGATTCTTCAATCTCTCCTCATAAGTCATTTGATGAAGACCTTCCACCTTTTTGGTCGCCCTTCTCTGGACCGCCTCCATCTTGTCTCTGTCTCTTTGGAGATACGGTCTCCAGAACTGAACACAATACTCCAGGTGAGGTCTCACCAAGGACCTGTACAAGGGGATAATCACTTCCCTTTTCTTATTCGATATTCCTCTCTCTATGCAGCCCAGCATTCTTCTGGCTTTAGCTATCGCCTTGTCACATTGTTTCGCCGACTTCAGATCATTAGACACCATCACCCCAAGGTCTCTCTCCTGCTCCGTGCATATCAGCCTTTCTCCCCCCATCGAATACAGTTAATTCGGATTTCCACTCCCCATATGCATGACTCTGCACTTCTTGGCATTGAATGTCAGCTGCCATATCTTCGACCACTACAGCACTGCTACCGGAGGAACCACTGTTCCAGCGCCCTGGGGAATACTAGCCAAGCCGGGCTACATCTGCTACTCACTACTGCTACCTCTGGTGGCTTCTCAAACTATCTAAATAAAGAAATATCTGTGTTTGTGTGTCCAGAGCTGAGCCTGACCTGTGGCCCCTCACGGGACTTCCCCCCCGTGGGCATGGTCAGCTGCCACAGTGTCCAAGGGTCCACCCAAACCTCACTAATTATAATAGTGAGACACTGACACGTGGAAGGGCTTGCACCTACGCACAAGACACCACATTTTGAACACTTTCCACACTCTGACATTATTTATTTATTTATTTATTTATTTATTTTTAATTTTTATATACCGAAGTTCTTGTAGGGACTACAAATCACTCCGGTTTACATAAAACGAAGAACTGCTCAACAGAGAGCGGAGCTTTACATGGAACCGTAGAACATATGGAACAGTATAACTGGTTGACAATTTAACATAATACTAAATAGAGTGATAATAGTTTAACTGGAAATAAATAAAGAAATATAATATTTTATATATAAGAAGTATAACTATTTAACATAGCAATAAATATAAAAATAAGCAATGCCAAATAAATATATGAAATAAAGTGAATTTTTGAGCTCCAAGATAATTGTCCAGTTGCAGATTCTTAATAGTAGTATTTGATACAGTGTCCATAATAAGGGATACCTAGTAATTAGGAAGTCTGTCAGTCACAGTAAGATTAAGCGTCTGGGAAAGCTTGTTGGAAGAGAAAAGTCTTCAGGGAAGTGGACGCCCTCTTGGCTTAAAGTAAGATTGTAATAACCACTTCCAAGTATCTTTTAAAACACAAATGCCCCCTTTCAAAAGCCAGGCTGAGACACAAAAGCGATCCACCCGATCCGAGAAGACTGGCCCTTGGTGAGTAACCCATGCAGATTTCCTACCCATTGTCGCACATCCAATCTGGAGCTACTAGAATCAACCTTCCTGGGTGCCTCTTGATAAATTGTAACATCCTGCCTATTAGAGGCCACAGGGAAAGACATATAACAGAATTCCCGCTGGCCATTGAAGAACCAGAGCATCAAACTCTTCAGATCTGACCTCTCGCATGCAACTGAAGAACTGGCTTGCTTTAGCATTCTGCCGCAAAACCAACAGGTCCAGCCGGGGACAACCCCACTTGGCCTGAGTGAGATCCATGGCCTCTGTGGACAGTTTCCATTCTCCAGGATTCAACTCTTGCCAGCTAAGATAGTTCACCTGCACAATGACCACTCCAACTGCATGAGACACCTCCAATACTGCCAGGTGCTGTTCCACCCAGGCAAAAAGCTCCTAGGTTTCCTGAGACATCATGAGACTCTTCATCTCACCCTAATGATTGATATGTGCCACCGTCATCACATTATCTGACAAAACTCGCATCACATGACCTTGCACCCGCAGAAGAAATGAAAGCAACGCCATGTGTATGTACCACTCTCATTTCTAAGCAATTGATAGACCATAATGCTTCCTCTGATGACCATCGACCTTGAGCGTGTGTTCTTGACAAATGATCCCCCAACCTCTCAGGCTGGCATCAGTGGTCACCACCAACTCCACTCCTCTCTTCAGATTGGGATGAGAAAGCCACCATGAAAGACTGGACCTGGAGGTCTCCTGAAGTGGTAATGGAAGCTGAAACTCCTCCAACTGCAGACTTCCCTGGGGCAGAAGCACCAACTGAAGAGGCCAAATGTGAATGAATGCCCATGGTACTAAATCCAGCATAGATGCCATACAACCCAAGATCTGCAAATAATCACAGACCCTGGGTACCGAAAGCTGCAACAGCCAGAGGACCTGGGCCTGCAACTTCGTCACCCTGTCTGAAGTGAGGAACACTTTCCCTTACCCTGGTGCTGAATCACGCCCCCAGGTATTCAAGTGATGGGGGAAGGAAACAAATTGCTCTTTGCCAGGTTTACCACCCAATCCAGAGCCTGCAACTTCTGCATGATCCGCTGAACCGACTGTCGACATCCGGACTCCGATTTTGCCCAAATGACCCAGTTGTCCAAGTAAGGGTATACTAAGACCCCCTTCCTTTCCCAGTATTGCGGTTACCACCACCATGACCTTGGTGAACGCCCTTGGTGCCATCACCAATCCGAATGGAAGGGCCCAAAATTGGAAATGCTCTCCCAGAATCATGAAGCTGTACCATCTCTCTTTGTGCATCAGCTTTGTTTTCTCCTGTTCTTGTTTTTCTGTTTCAGGTGATTAAGCATATAGGCTCTCATAACTAATCCAACACCAAGTCGCCACCTCTACTCTCAACTTTCTATACCTACTGCTACATCACTTGCCCTTACCACTGCCCTTTGTATCTGTCCCAGGCATGCTTAAATTCTGTCACTCTGTTGGTTATTACTTCCTCTGCTGGTAGGCTACTCCACATATCTACTACCCTATTAGTATTTCCTTCTGTTTTCTTTGAACCTTCTTCCCTTCAACTTCCTATCATAACTCTTGCCCTTAAGTTTCTTTTTCATTACCTTGTTTCCTTTGGGCTTCCAGCTCAGTGGGAACCAGAGATGAGATCTGGCAACACGAGCCTTCACTTGTATCTAGCAGAAATGTTTTCCCATATTATATAGATATGTTTTCCTTGTACTTTATTGAAGTCTGTCAAATATTCCATTTTTAAAAATTATATCTCTCCTTTACCTTCTCTTATCCATAGAACATAATTTTGAGTTCCTAAGCCTCTCCTTGCAAGGTTTATGTTGCAGGCCCTGTACCATTTAGGTGGCTTTTCTCCAATTCCTTTTATATAATTCTCTTCAGCAATTTGCGCTCTTTAATGGAGGACTAGCAAAATTACAATAAATTTCCATCTGAAGCTCTTTCATGGTGGACTTTGACATTTAGCTTCTGGACACATTTCCATATGTGAAATAAAGAGAGATTTTCTTCAGTTATCAATCTCAGTCACTGAAATGCATAGAGTGGATGCGAGAAAAAAGAAAGTGGATACTTACACCAATTCAAAGAAGTCTGACAGCAGCATACAGGAAAAACCATTCTTCTGGTGGAAATGATAGATGTGCGGAAACTAATCAAGGAATGATACAATAATGCAACAGTGGTGTGAGCTCAGCTTGCATCAGGATCTATCCTGGGACTCTGCAATGATTGAATTGGTAACTACACAGGGGTGTGACCTCAGCATGTGCTAACATCTCATCTTGGGATCCTGGAATAACTGTATCAGATACCCGTACAGTGGCGTAACCCTCAGCCGGTACTAAGACTGAACCCTGGGATACTGTAATAACTGTACTGGAAATCACACAGTGGCATAACCTCAGCCTGTGCTAGGATCTAACCCTGTATCCATTACTGCACAGTAGGGCAAACTCAATATGTGCTAAGAAATAATCAGATGAATTCAAGGATGTACATGCTTGTGTGAGAGCATAAGTGTACAAATGTACAAGGACTGTAACGCACAAACAGCATGTTTATGAATATACTACTAAAGGTATCAAACACACAAGCCCTATATGCCACATTAATCTAAAGCACATGGTTACATCTAGGTGTTCAGCAGTCAGCAAGGATTTTTAGTCATTTGGGTTAAGCTCTTATCCTCCTTGATGGTGATGGTTTTTACAAAATGAAGCTTGAAAAATAAAAGTTATTCCCAAATAGCAGTCTGATATGTGCTCCCTCAGCCCTTTCCTCCCAATCACTAGAAATTGAAAGGATATCTTAGTGAAGAAGTTGTCCAAGTTCTTGATGTGATGCCAGGAGTCTGTCAAATAATTCAAAAAATAATATTTAAACTAAACAGAGAATTATGGAACATCTGTTAACTCTGACCCTATCTGTAGAAGAATGATCCCCTTACCCTGGTTCAAACATTTATTACTACTCTGACTACTGTAATTCTCTGTTAAAAGGATTATCAAAACATAAGCTTTATAGATTACAAATGATACAAAATACTACAGGTCAGTAATCTCAGGAGGAAAGAAACATGATCATTTACAACCAGTGCTCAACTTCCTCCACTGTTTCTATATAGTAGATTTTAAATTACTCTGCATAAATTTTGTATCCTGTACAATTGTGTCCCTTCTTCTTTAATAAATATCATTTTATTTATTTATTTAAAAAAAAAATGTTACACCTGTATTTGGTTATTACTACCTTCATTTGTACTTTTATACCCCCTACTTTTCCAGTAAATAGCTCCTCCCTTCCTTCCCTTTAATTTATTTTACTGTTCCCATCCTTCCCTTTAATTTATTTTACTGTTCCACCTACTCTGATCCCCATTATAAGTTAAGTGTTGATGTTTTCTTGCTTTAAATTATAGGTTCTGTTTCTGTTTCTTTTATATTTATATTTGGTTCCAATTTCTATGTAAAGCTCGGTTAGCTACAAGTTGTTTAATGTAAACCGATGAGATGTTCCCAACGTTCATCGGTATATAAATCTTCTAAATAAATAAATAAATAAATAAATAAATATCGGTTTACAATATAGAACAATATAATACAAAACAATAAAAGAATATAAAAACAAAATAAAATCTATAGCTTAATTCATACATTATTACATTATTAAAATACAAGTTTCATTTAAACTTCATTCATGCATGTAACCAATCATATCATAGTTCTTATATAACCAGTCATCCCATAGCTCTTAAAAGGCTGTTTGCTGCAATAATCTCTGCTGCTCTCATGGAACTATGCTTTTCCAATCTCAAAAGCCTGTTGAAATAACCAGGTTTTGATTTTTTTCTTAAATTGTGCTGCATTTGGTTCCAACCTCAATTCGGCAGGTAAAGTATTCCATGATGTTCCATAATTCTTATTAGACAACCCGGGCTCTCTAGCTGTTGTAGCAGCCTTACTCTCAGTTCCAGCTGTTAAATGGGTTGAGACTAAACAATTTTATGAAATGCCTTAAACTTAGAATCTAGCCTTATAGAAGATTATACTGTGATCTGTAAATCATATAAACCTGGATGTTCTTCAAAGCATTTGCTTGATTTTTTGTGTTTTTAGTTAACTATCGCTTGTAATGCTTGTTCTTGTTTATTCTGTACACAGTTTTGTAGCCTTATGGAAATGGCAGTATATAAAAATGAAAATAAATAAAAAGAAAGAAAGAAATTCTCCAAACCAGAGCATGTCACCTGCTTCAGACACTCATAGGGCAGCTTGGCCTTGAAATACAGATCTAAGACATGAACCCAGCCTTTAGAACTGAAATTGTTCCAACTCTGCTTATTTTACCTTTGAGGCCCTCCGGCACATGCACCAGAAGATCCTCTTCTCCAGGGGGCGAGTCCTCCTCAAAGTCCTCGAGGCGCTGGTACTCGCGATACTGCTCCAGGTTTGCCATCCTCAGTGCATTCTCTGCCTAGTCCTTGCTCAGTACTGCAAGAGGAAGGAAATTCAAGTCAGGCCAGGCGTGCAAAGGTTTGATTCAACAAAGGTGAATTATTGATTGCAACTGGTGCAACCAATGTACAACAGGTGACATGGGTGCCAGTAAGGCAGTCCATAACACAGATTTCATGGCTTTGAGAGTATATGAATGATGAATATTAACAAGATAGATATGGGTAGGTACTGGTATGATACAGGTACAGATACACTATTATAATGCCTACCAGTTGGTGCACACAAGATTTGGGTGGACAGATGTATGAATATAATAAACATCAGTAGATATAAGTATAAATACAGCCCCAGTTTCCTGTGGCAGATTTTTCAAGACTCTGTGGCAATTATGTTGCAAATTTACATAATGTCTCAAAGTTTCACACCTCTGACCATGCATAGAAAATTAAATTTTAATTGAAAACTATTCATATGGTGATCCATATTCAACATTTGAGCATTTATCCAGCTAATGAGAGAGCCGGCTAAGATCTAGTGCCACTAACCTGCGAAGTTTTATTGGGGGAGGGGTCACACTACTACGGGGGGGGGGGGAGGGGTATTGCCATAATAATAGAGCCCCTCCCCCAAAAAAGCTTTGTGGCTCTATGGTGCATTTTTGTGTCTCATGGCCAAACACCGCAGGGCAAAAGAACTGGCCTAGCGGCCCTTTAAGGGGATAGCGACCCAAACATCAAGGAACCATCATCGCCTTAAACTGCTACTGGTCCCCCTGAAAAAATGTCCAGGGAAAATGGGGAAGTTGAATGGGGGTCAGTGCTTACCCTCTTCTCAACTCAGGGTCGCCACTCAAGGTAGCCCTGACTCCCTCAAACTAAAAAAAAAAAAATGTAGAAAATATAGCCGCTCAGTGATGTCTTCTGCTCCGCCCCCATTCCTACAAAGTCCAATAATAAAGTGGAGGGTTCCAGTTCTGCCCCCCCATCCCTCCTTCCCTCCCAAAGGTGTCATAAAAAAAACCAAAATAGGGTCCCGGGCCCCCTACACACCCAACCCCTTGAAAAGTGAAATACAAAAGAATAGGCCCCCAAGCCCAGCGCCCCCCTGCCGACACCCTTTCCCCACCCCCTACCTCCCTCCTGTTCCCCCCCAAACCTCAAAATCAAGTAGAAGATCCCGTGATGGGGCTGGATGCACCCTCGTACCTGGCCTAGTTGGTGCCATTTTCCAAAATGGCGCCTACCTGACCTTGCTCCAGCCATGTGACTGGGGCAAGGTCTGGGGATTAGACAGAGGCCACGTGGCCAAGGTCTGATATTCAGTTAGCTGGATGATTTATCCGGCTAACTGCATCATTCTTCAACATGCGTTATGGCGTTAACGCCATAATGCCCACAAAAATTTTGGGGGGGGGGGGGGGGGGGCCGTGGAGGAGTTTCGGGCAGGAATTAGTTAAATTAGGGGACATATCGCACCATGCAATAGCATAACGCATGCTATTGCACAGTCTTAACACCACAAATAACTACACCTTTTTCCCTGGCGTTAAGCTGTGCGATATGCCCATAACACAATTCATATGAGAGAGAGAGGCTCTGGGGAGGGCCTCACTGTGTGTACCTATTTAAATCTCTATAGGAGGTGCTGCCTAATAGGTCAAGGTGAGGTGTTAGGAGTGGTTTAGGGGCCAGTAACGCATGTAGCATGAGATGTACAAACAGCACAGTACACCTTGGTGAAGATCTGACATCATTTGGATTAAGGAAAGTCTAACAAAGATGAAATTTTGTACTATGTTCTCTCACCCTAGCTTGATGGTACCCTGTTATAGAAATGTTACTTTTGAAAGAGTGCAACCATCCTTTTTATATTTTCTTGAGAATGTCCTTGTCATCCTTCCAAGTATGCAAGCTTATACATACTGAAAATGTCCTCAGCATCAGCAGTTTGTCATGCTGTCAATTAGGCAGAAAGATATATGCACATAAATGGGACACATGGCAACAGATACAAAAAGGGGTTGAATTAGTACAAGTTGAATCATGTCAGCAGTGGTGCCAGTCATCAACACTTCTATGAATTGAAATTATTGCCCGCTCTGCCAGCTGTGGGACACTGGCAGTTGCAGACTTTCAAAATACATCAAGATCTTTGTAAATGGTGCAAGATTGGCCATACATGCAGATGCAAGAACCTTTGTATAAAGTTGAAATTCTTCTATTGGGACTTATATCAAAATCATCTTTGGTTTCAGTGATTTAAGTCATCTTTGAGGGATTAAACATTCTGATTGTTTTTTCTGTGCATTTCCAACTTCACCTTCTCCCTTGACTTCAGGACAGAAGGAAGGTGGTGAAATGAACAACAGAAAGAGGTTCCCTGCAGGAGCCGGAACAGGAGCAGAGAGAGAGAGCTGAGACTAGAGACGATACAGAGACTCAATTGGGGCTTTGCCTATATGAGCCCCTTTCCCTGTGGGTTGAGCCTTTAGGTTCCGGGGGCCGGCAGGTCTTAGGTAAGTGTCTCTGGAGAAGAATAAGAGAGGTTCTGTAGTCAGGCTGAGGTCGAGGAAGGCAGCAGAGAAGGATGGTAAGGTCACAAGCTACGACCAAGGCAGGCAGCAGACAAGGATGATCAGGTCTCAGACGATGGTCAAGGCAGGACGAGGCTGAAAAGCTGAAAACAAAGAGGCAAGGCAAGGCTGGACAAGGTGGAAGACGAAGCGGCAAGGCAAGGAGACGAAGAGGCAAGGCAAGGCTGGATGAAGTTGACCATGAAGAGGCAAGGCAAGGCTGGGAAGCAGCAACACACCCACTACTGAAAGGTAGTCAATCCGTTGATGAGGCAGTGAGGATGAAACATGCGATGTTATCGGGGGGTGGGGGGGGAGTTGTGAGCTTTTTCCCACCACGGGCCCTTTAAATGTGCCCGAGTTTGGCACGTTGGAAGGAGCAGGAGCGGTGGCGTCCTGCCATTTCTTGTCAGGCCCAGCATCGGGATGAGTAAACTGGCTCGCGGGCTGCCCTGAGAGCCGGGAATCGTAACAACTGCAAATGATCACAAGGTTTTAAAATCAATTCCTGCACAGACACAAACTACCTACCAAGCTCAGTGCACAACCTTCCCAAGCCAAACAACTAGGACAATCACAATCAACTTTGATTATTTGAAAGCTTTGATTATTTACCTGAAGAAACCAAGACAGCTCCAAAACCTAGTCAGGATAATCTGGGACTAATGAGTGGGACAGGTAAATCTGCTCCCTTGGTGCTTCCTCCTACCGCTGTAACATTTAGTCCCAAATTGCTAATTAGCATTGCTTCCAGTACTCAACCGTCCCCAGCTGAAACTCCTAGGCCTTTAATGGCTACAGTTCAACCTGCTAAGAAGCTAGCATGCACTTTTTTCTTCCCATTGTCATTTTCTACAGAGGAAGTCAGGTCTTGTCATTAACTCCGCTCCTGCTGTCTTGAATCCACTCCAGCCTTTTGCCTCCACCACAGCTGTCATTCAGTAATCAGGTGATGGAAAAAATCCTGCAGAACATTTGATTAACTGATCTCTCCCTTGCTCTGCTTTCAGGAGAAACAGGCTAAGCAAGTATGCCAGAAAGATGCTTGTTACGACCATGGCTGCTATGCAGCTGCCTCACCACCAGAGGTCCCCCACGAGCATGCTCTTCTGGCTGGCCCACTCCTTCCTTCCTGTCTACTCTATGTCCCAGACTCTCCTTTATAACCCTGTCTAGTAGTTCCATCGGTGCTTCGGCATCAAGCTAGCCTGGGCTCCCTGCTCTAGCCTTCCGTGCTTGCTGTATCTGGCTTACGGGCCTTCTGACCTGCCTTGCTATTGTGTATCTGGCCTACGGGCCTTCTGTGTGTGTGTGGCCTACGGGCCTTCTGACCTGCCTTGCTATTGTGTATCTGGCCTACGGGCCTTCTGACCTGCCTTGCCTTGCTATTGTGTGTCTGGCCTACGGCCCCCTGCCTACTGTGTGTGTGTGGCCTACAGACCTCTGCCTATTGTGTGTGTGTGGTCTACGGGCCCTCTGCCTGCTGTCTGTGGCCTACGGGCTCTCTGCCTGCTGTCTGTGGCCTACGGGCTCTCTGCCTGCTGTCTGTGGCCTACGGGCTTTCTCCACTCTGCTGCCTTCGGACTTATGTGTTTCATGTTCAATGTTAGTGCTGTCCTGGTTTGTCTGTTCAGTTCTCTGTCAGTCTTGTTTCCTCAAACCAGTCACTTATACCTCCAGCCATTATCACTCTTACCTGCACGCTTCCTGAATTCATCCTTACCAGCACCCAGTTCCAGTTTCCTGTACACCTTTACCTACATTCACGCTCACACATACCTCCATGCTGTTCCAGTATTCAAGTTCACCTTTACTTTCATGCATCTGGTATCAGGTATCTCCAGCCAGTATTAAACTCAGTCTGCCTATTCCATCTTCCCACTTGCCCATAGAGTTTACTCATTCCTGCCTGCACCAGCCAGCATCTAGACTCTTCTGCAGTCCTGCCTTTCTCCACCCTGAGACACCCCTGTTAGTGGTGTTCACGACTCCTGACTGAAGCCCATTCGTAACAATGCTGCTCACATCCTCCAGTGTCAGAGTCTCAGACTCAGCTCTCCAGCTGCTGAGCAACTCTGAATCGGCATCCCAGCTAGATAGAGATTCTGAGCCCAAAATCCAACACCTTGGGGGGGGGAGACATTGTTGGCTCAGCTTTCCACCGTTCCCAGCAGCCAGAAGGAGATGCTATCCACCACTCCCAGCAACCAGAAGGAGGCACTATCCACCGCACTCTGTGCCCAGAGAGAGGTAATGACCCAGCCATCAAGCACCATATACCAAATGCTGGTCTTGTTTCCCAGCCTCAAGGAAACTCTGTGCCAGTGGTTCAATTCTCCACTCACCCTGTGCCGGTGATCCAGTTGTCAGAGGATCCTGAGCCAGTGGTTCCACTCTCCACTCAACCTGTGCTGGAGGTCCAGTCTTCCGAGGATCCTGAGCCAGTGGTCTTACTAGCCAATCACCCAGAGTCAGCAGTCCTCTCACCCAGGTATCCTGGCCGTCCAGATGAAGATGCTCTCCCAGAGCCTGACTGCCCAGAAGAGGGCACTGTTCCAGCTACTATGTTCCCAGAGGAGGGCGCCTTTCCTGATGCTATTGCAGACGTCCAGTCTTTCAGCCAAGCCTCGCCTTGCCTCATCTATCCAACCAAAGCTCCCATGGAAAATGGGACCCAGGAGGAGGGGGGTCTTAAAGGGGGACTGTTAGGATTTCACCTGCTACAAAGCTTCATCCTACCCTGTTAATTCCTGCAATGATGCCTCCCAACCAGCAGAGGCTTCTAACGAACTCTGCTTCCAGCCATCAGAGCCATCTCCTCACTGCTGGCTTGATTATGCCTGCGGTACAACCTCCTAGCCTCCAGAAGCCCTCAATGAGCTTAGCCACCTGCCTTGCCAAGCTCCTCCTCCCTGCACCACACCCAGACTCCATCCCTAAATAACCCTTATTTGCCAAACCCAAGATGCTTTCACATTGAGTCGCCCTTGGCTCCTTGCCCTAGCTGCTGTTTCCTTGTCTTGCCTTGTGGTCTCCAGGATTTCTTGTTTCTTGCTTTGCCTTGTGGCCCATTCTGGACCTACCTTTGCTTTGTGGCCTCTCAGCCTTCTTGCTCTTTACCTTGCCCTGCTGCCTATTTAGGCCTTTTCCTGACCTTTGGCCTTGCTCTGTGACCTAACTAGGCCTCTCCTTGCCTTGCCCCTCAGGGCCTCACCTTACCTATCGCCTATGGGCTTCCTGTATAGCTGCCTTCGGGACTTTATGTTCCTTGTTCCAAGTTGTTCTTGTCTCCCCTGTTTGGTCTTGTTTTTGTCCAGTTCCAGTCCTTGCCTGCACTCAAGCCCCAGTTCTAGTCCTTGCCTGCACTCAAGCTCCAGTTCCTGTCCATATTTACATCTACTCTGTCCAGCCTATAGACACTCACCATGAGGTACTGCTGCTGCAGCCAAGCCCTACTGGCCCCCAGTACCTACAGGGAAAGGGGCTGGCTAGGCAGAAGACCAGCCTCAGTCTTGCAATCCTGCGCCACTCCTAGGGTGGTGTTCCTGGCACCCAGCCAGGACCCAAGCCCTGACATGCAATCTCTCATATTTACTGTTGGTGTCCTTCTTAAGATTTGTATTATGCCAAACAGCTTCTTTCTGTCGCTTGTCTGCTGTAATATAAAATATCGAGCAGAATTTGGAAGTACTTTTTAACCAGGCGAGTGGTGCTGAAACAATTAAGATTGCTTCTGTACCTTTAGGCCACATTTTCTTGGTCTCTGATTACATCTCTTGGAACTTAATGATCTTCTCTCCCTTCTATGATAATTGCTGTTTTGGTCAATTTCTTCTTTACCATTATGTCTGGTTTTCTCTGTCAAACTTTTTATTGGTTAGGTTTGGAATTAATATAATTATGCTCTATGATTTATGTGAAGAATGTGTGTAAGAAAGAATGACATTGAATGTAAAGTATGAAATTTGCAGTGGGAATTGAGGGTGGAGCTTGGCTGCCCCCCCGCACCCCCACACACCAGAAAAGTATTCCGCTGCCCCTGTATGTGTTTTATTTATTTATTTAGAATTTCTTGTAGCTCACTCCCTCCAAAGTTCAGGGCGGGTTACAACTGAACATTACAATATTTACTATTTATTTATTTTCTGCTTTTCAGGCACTTTCAAAGCAGATTATATTCAGGTACTGTAGGTATTTCCCTATCCCCATAATGAAAAGGCATTAAAACAATGGACAAATAACAATGTAAAGCATAAGAAAACATTTACTATCGAGCAAAGACCTTGAAGTCACTGCAATGTGCTGTTTGTTAGAACTTTTAATAACGCACTGGAGGAACTTACAAAGGAAACTTTATAAGACTGGCTGGTCCTGGATAAGGTCCTTAAAGGTGATTTTAAAGAGAGAGGTTTTTAAAGCTTTTAAAAAAAATTTTAAATCCTCAATGGTATACAGATGTATAGGCAATGAGTTCCAAAGGGCAAAACCCACATTGGAAAAGGCTCTTTCCCTTGAGTCAAGCCTAGCAAACCTGTGAGATGGAATTTCTAGAAGGTGCTGACTGGATGAATGAAGAGAACGATTGGGTGTATATAGTTTTAGTACTGCATTTATCCAGGGGGAAGTGTGCTGATGTAATAAATTGTGAATGATTAAAGTTAGTTTATACTAAATGTGCCATTGTATAGGAAGCCAGTGTAGTTTAAAAAGTATTGGGGTTAATATGAAGTAAATCCTGGTAAGTTAATAGGTGTGCGGCGGAAGTTTGGATGATCTGTAAGGCTCTTACGGTACTTTGGGGGAAACCAGTGTACAGGGAATTACAATAATCTAATGAAGAGAAAATGAAAGCTTGTAGTACTGTCCTAAAATCAGAAGCATTTAGAAATGGCTTTATGTGACAAAAAAGTTTTAACTTTGCAAATTAATTCTGAGTAACGGTAGAAATGTGAGATTTCAGAGTAAGCTGCTGATTCAGGGTAAACCCAATATTGCAAACTTTATTGGAGATTTTAAGTGATTTATTTTGAAGATGTAAGGTGTCTAGTATGTCAAATTTTAGACAGCAGCCAAGAAGGAGGATTTCAGTTTTTTAATGTTAAGGGTAAGCTTGTTATGAGTTAACCAACTTTTTATGGAGGATAAGCAAAGTATGGCAATGTTAACAGCAGAGAACCAGGATGATTTCAGCGGAAAGAAAAACTGGATATCTTTAGCATACAGTTTGTAAGCGAATCTGAAAATAGCAACCAGCAAAGTGGAGCAAGATAGATATTAAAAAGAGCTGCAGAAGTCTGCAATTCTTGGTGTCTCATAGCTGGCAGAGTGGGGATTAATTTCAATTCATAGAAGTCTTGATGACTGGCAGCACTGCCAACAAATTTCAAATTTGTGCTAATTCAACCCTTTTTTGTATCTGTTACCATGTATCCAATACATGTGAACATCTTTCTGTGTAATTAACAGCATGACAAACTGCTATTGCTGGGGGCGTTTTTAGTATACAGAAGCTCCATCTACTTGGAAAGAAGGCAGGAACTTTCTCAAGAAAATAAAAAATGAATGGTTGCACTATTTCAATTCAAAACAAAAAGTGATATTTTACAGTTAAAAGTTTGTTACGTATGTCAACTTTATAAATTGTTGATTTGTGCTCTGATACATTTTTTATTTGTAAATATTTTAAATATTGCTTTAAAACAATGTGACTTTTTCCAATCATAAAATTGACTTTTTTGCATAATCAGCGATGTGATTCTTTACACAAAATTATACAAATTTGCCAGAGAATTTTGAACCCACAGAATCTTGAAAAATCTGCTGAGGATACTGAGAGCTCCAAGTATAATTAGTGCAACTACAGGAGCCATGAACAGTCACACAATTTAATACCATTAACCATCTAGACCGATTCTGCTCATTGCAGATTGGCCCCAGGTCACCAAACTTGAGAGTAAGAGATGATGTAAGCCTGGCAGAAATAGGAAAGCTTGGTGTGTACTTGGGAAATTGTCACTCATTTTCACCTCATTCTGACATTGTTCAAAAAATGTACCTTCTCCAATGACCTGCAGCAGTGGGAACTTCTAGGGCATTATTTTCAAAAGGACTTGCTCACATAAAATGTGGTTTTGTGTGCATAACTGAGCTTTGAAAAATTGCCCAGGGGAGGGAGTTGATTGCATAGAAGTGCATACGGATGCTATTCCGTGCGTACTTTTACATGTACTTGGGGGGTGGGAGGTGTAACTGAGGCAGGGATATCATTTACGCGCATACTTTGATTTTTTTTATACAATGTGCGTAAATCTATCTGTACGCATTCACACCTGCTAACCAGTAGATGTAAATGTGCGCATATTTAGAGCTGAGTTTCACACATATTGGCTAATTTTCAAAGTAGACTTATGCATATAAATCCACTTTGAAAAATTCAGCGTTCAGAAGTAAAGTTTTCATCCGGTGGAAGATCAGGAAAACCTAGTTCTGAAAATTCCAGCCCCTACGCCAGGATGGTGTAACACATGGATTCACTCCCCCCTCTGCAAGATGAGCTTTTAACCAGTCAATCATCCAAGTAAAGAAATGCATGAACTCCCCATCTACGTAGAAATGTTGCAAAAACATTTTGTGAAAATCTGCACTGCTGATGCTAGATCAAAGGGCAGGAAGGATATAAAATATGCGGGTAAAAAAACACCAAATGGTTTATCCAGTCTGTCCAATTATTCCTGTCTACACTGCCAAAGATATATCTCAGATGCCAGCCATAGAGTGTGACCACATGTGGGATATCACGTTCTATCCAAACAGATTTTGCTGCCTTCCTCCACTGTATCGGAGCAGGCTCTTTAAGCATCTTTAGAGCAGGTGTCACAGAATGTAAGCCTTGGGCTGTGGTGAGGTTGACGCTAGCCAACTGGTAGCCCAGTTGAGTCTCACTGACAGGCGGTGGACCGAACTTCACCTATATCATCCTCTTCCCCTGCAGGTGGAGCCCTTGGGTTCTGAGGCTGGCAGGACTTAGGTGAAGGTCCTGGGAAGCTTGGACAGATGAAGTCAATAACCAGGCTGAGGTCAGGGAAGGCAGAGACCAGACGTTATTGGTATCCAGGCAAGAGGTTAAAGCAGGCAGAGAGCAAGCAGCTTCATTATCCAGGCAAGATATCAGGGCAAGCGGAGACCATGCAACATTGGTATTTAGGCAAGGTCAAATCCAAGAGGCAGTCAGAAAAGCCAGGCAGGGAGGTTGAGGGCTAGGCCAAGGAAGGAGAAGGAAATGAAGAGAAGAACTTGAGCAGAAACAAGGTAGGATTGGTGTAATGCTGAGGCAGGCAAGAGCAGAGGCAAGGCAAGTTGGAATGGAGGCAAAGCAGGCTGGACTGGAACAGGGCGAGCAGGAGCAAGTAACGTGTATTGCAGGCAAAGGCATGGTAGGAGGTCCTGTTGTTGAGGCGCCAGCACCAACGCATGCTGAGTTTAAATATCCAGGGATGCTGATGTCATAGATCAACACCACGGCCAGGTTCCCACCATGAGATCTATATCTAGCCCTGCTGCGCATGTGCCTAGAGAAAAGGAAGCTAGCTCAGTGATGCGATGTCTGGCCGCGCTAATGTGTGCAGGACCCGAAAGTGAGTGAGACCAGCCGTGGCTGACACCGCAGTCAGCCAAACATTGCAACAGGATTTACAATTGTAAACAAAGTTTTAAGCACTCCTGGTCAAATTATAATTTTAAATGAATCTCTGAGTAAACAGTAGCGGACATGACCTCAAACAAGGTAAAAAATGAACATGACAACTTTTTGCAATTTTTTGCAAAGCTATTATTTAATTTCTTATTTTAAAAGACTGAGTACATCATGTGCAAAAATTTGGACACCCTTCCAGTTGATTCATTACTCTTATTTTTTTAAAACAAAGTTGCTAACAATACTCAAAACGTTGATTGACTTCTTAGGCCTTCAATTAGTCTGGTGAAGACAATTTTACAGTTGAACAACCATTCTAACCATTCTAATATCTCATGTTGTTATTGTTGTTCTGGTCTACTTTCAACAACCATGGGCTCCTCAAAGCAGCTGTCTGACCATTTTAAAATAAAGATAATTTACTCTCACAATGTAGGGAAAGGCTATAAAAAATCTCAGTTTCAACTGTCAGAATCCTTGGTAAGAAATGAAAGTTACATGGAACTGTTGAAGTAAAGGCAAGATCTGGAAGACCAAGAAAAATCTCTGATAGAACTACCCAAAAACTGATCAGATTTGCAAAGCAGAACCCACACATCACTTCAAATGATCTGCTGAAAAATTTAACTTACACTGGAGTAATTGTCCATAGGGTCACAGTACAATGTTGCTTACACAATAATGTTTTCCATGGGAGGATTAGCAGAAGGAAACCTTTTGTATGACCCCATCACAAAAGGGATGACAAAAGTCATCATCTAAAAAATGCAAAACAAAACTTGATAGGCCTGAAACTTGTTGGAACATATCTTACAAGCTAACATCCCACAGTCAGTGAAGAAACTAAAGCTAAAAATAGGTTGGATATTACAGCAAGACAACCATCTGAACCTTACTTCAAAATCAGCCTTGAAGTACCTACAGGAAAGAAAGACAATGGTTTTGCAATGGGCTTCATACTCCTCTGACTTGAATATTATTGAAAATCTGTGGGGCATGTATGCAAGGAGATCTAAGAACATTTGTGAGCTAGAAGTTCTGAAAGAAAGACTGGGGAAAAATTACCAAAGGAAGAATATAAAGACTCAGCTGGCTACAGGGAATGTGTAGAATCAGTTATTTCTGCCAAAGGACGTGTTAAAAAGTATTGACTGAAAGAGTGTCCAAACTTTTGTAAATGCCATATTCACTTTTTAAATTATTTTTAATCGTTAAAATCAGCAAATAGTAATTTTGCATTAAAAATTGTAGAAAGATATCGTGTTTAACTTTGTAATTCACAAACTACAAATAATAGAAAAAATTCAGTATCTACTACCTAACTGCATAAACGTTCAATAGTAATTGAGAAACTACCATGACCAAATCGCTTACTACTTCCAAATTGATTTCTTCTTTTTAATCATAGATCTCTACCATATTGGGTTTTTTTAAAACAATTTTTATTGCAGATTAAAACAAATTGTGAAAAATGTAAATTTATGTCTTTAAGATTCTCAAAAGTAGCCTCTATTGCCTATTCTGTATTTTATAAAAGTCGCAATTACATTTTCACTTTCATGCACAAATATACATGCATGAAAAAGGAGAGGTCTAGGGGTATTCCAGGGCAGGGCTAGTACTTAGGCGTTTAAGTTGTTATTTTAAAAGACATTTACTCACACATTTTTACATCTGACATTTATCTGGAGTAAATTATATTAAACATGTTTATTGTGTAGTAATGACTGGAGGGAGGTCTGCGTGAACTGTGAGGAGTTCAGGCTGAAGAAGTAGAAAGGTCTTGAAGACTTGGAGAACTGGTGGACTAACTGGTTAATTTCCTTGACACATGTATATTTTAAATTGGCCAACTTATGCTAGTAAGTCCTCATGAGAAAGTCTACAGGAAACTCCCTCAGACTACCTTGAGGGACCAGGCACAACTATTTCGCTCAGTCTTCCTTAAGATCCAGACCCTCAAGTAATCCTGGGTGAAGGGAGGAGCCCCTCATCAGAGTATAAGTACTCAGGGCCTAGAATGGTTAAACAGGCCCCGCAGGCAGGAAGCCAGAATATGACAAGATGTTTGACTTTGTTACCAGCACTGCAAATTGTAAATTGTATATAAGAAAACAGTCTGTATTTGCCTTCTTTATCTTACTGGCTGTTTCCCAGTCATGACTGCCCAAGTTACCATATGTGGTGACAGAAGTGGGATCTTCTTGCTTAAAGCGGGAACCATAGGCAGAAGCCCACAGCTGCAGCAGAAAAAAAAGAGAAACAGAATCTTTTTCTTTTTTTTCCTGGGACTCACAGTTCCACTTACCCCACCCAATTTACAACAGGTCAAGGGGGCCAGCTCCGCCTGCATAGTAAGGTTTAAAGAACTAAGTAAGGGCCAGACAGGCCAGTAGGTTTTTTTTTAAATGTTTCCTCCTGTCTCCTTCCCCCAGAGAGATACCTAGTTTGGAGCCACCTGGAAAGCAGGGAAGATGGAACAGGTGGGCAGCAGCAATGGCAGAGCACCCTAAAAACCAAACTGACCAGCAGCAATCACTGCAAGAACAGGTGATGCAGCTGCACATGGTCCTAACCCAGATAGCACAGGCAGTGCAAACCACAGTAACCAGTCCACCTCCTTTGTCACTGACATTACTTAAGATGACCTCAGGAAAATGGTTTCCTGAAATATTTTGAACGCACAGTGCAACTGACAGTTTGGCCAGAGGACAAGTGGACCACCTATCTGGGGAATCTACTCATTGGGAGTAGTCAAGATGTCTTCCAAACCGCCAACCTGGAAGGGAGGGCCACATACCAGGAAGTCAAGGCCGCCATTCTAGAGAGAGCAGGACTCACCCCAACAGCGGTTTTGGCTGGGAGATCTTCAAACTGGGGAAAACCCATGGAACCTATTCCACAGACTTAAGGATGTTGCTTGGAAGTAGCTGCGCCTGGAAAGGAAGACCAAGTCCAAACGGGAGTATGGGTAACTGGAAAAGTCCCTCTGGTGTCAAGAATGCAGTCTTCGCCGCCGCTGGTGTGAGAAGAACCTGACAATAGCCTTTTGTAAGATCCAAGATAGAGATGAACTGGGCTGATGCCAGATGCTCAATCAGTTCATCCACTCATGGCATTGGGTATGCATCGAGTTTTGAGACCTCTGTAAGGGAGTCTATAGGAAACGGCCTCAGACCACCTTAAAGGACTGGGCACAGCCAGCTCTGCTTGTGTAGTCAGTGGTCAAGCAGTGAGTAAGGGCTGGACAGGCCAGCAGGATTTATTTTTCTCCTTCTCCTTTCTCAGGAGAGGCACGTAGTTTGGAAGCAGCTTGGTAAGCAGGGAAGATGGAGTAAGTGATCCAGGTCCTTGCTACACGGCAGCAACAATTACAGAACGCCCTGCAAATGCAAATCAATCAGCAGCAGGCCTTGCAAGGGCAGATAGTACAGCAGCATATAAATTCTGTGTAGGAGACACACCAACATCCTGAGACTTTGAACTGGGTCCCAGGATATTTTACACTGATAAATTAATATTCTCAATCAGTTAATACAATTTTTCCATCGTTTGGTGCCTCTGGCTTGATTTTCTGGCTCAACGTGTCTCCTTTCTCTCTGGTCTTGCCTGTGTTCTTTTTTTGTTTTCTCTCTCTGCTGTTCTGTTTCAATTCTCTCTCTCCCTTCTATCTCTTTCTTTTAGAGTGGATATTTTAATATTCTCTCTTCCTTCTCAGTTCTTTATTCTCTTCCTGCCTGCTCTTTATTCCCCAATTCTCCTCCTTTCTTTCCTCTTTCTCCAGTGTTCTCTCCTCCATTCCTCATCAGCTTCCTCTTGCTTTATCTTCCTGAATTCATTTCCTGCTTCCCTCAATCCAGGGCTCTCTTTTCCCTTCCTCATCATAATTCTTTTCTCCATCTCCTTCCCTGCTGTTGCGTCCGTCAGTCCTAGATGGCTTCGTCCCGTTTGCCTCACCTTGTTCACGGCTCCTCCCGCTTACCTTAGGAAAATGGCTACCACCGCGTCTGCAAGCCGCCCTCTCCAGCGTCCCCAGAACAGCTATGCTGCTGCCTCCCGTCATGCTCCTCCCAAGGGCCTACTAGGGTGCGCGCACACGCGACCCTCATCTTTATTCTAACATTGGCGCGAACCTTGGGGGCGTCCTCCTCATGTGACGTCATGCCATCCGGGTATTTAGCCTGCCCTTACGTGCTAGCTAATAAACAGGCCGATACAGTACAGTGCGCTCCAACGGAGCGCACTGTTAGCCTGCTCTTGGACGCGCGTTTTCCCTTACCCCTTATTCAGTAAGGGGAGGAAAACGCGCGTCCAACCCGCGGCACCTAATAGCGCCCTCAACATGCAAATGCATGTTGATGGCCCTATTAGGTATGTGTGCGGGATACAGTAAGTAAAATGTGCAGCCAAGCCGCACGTTTTAGTCTAAGAAATTAGCACCTACCCAAACGTAGGCGCTAGTTTCTGCCGGCACCTGGAAAGTGCACAGAAAAGCAGTAAAAACTGCTTTTCTGTGCACCCTCCGACTTAATATCATAGCGATATTAAGTCGAAGGTCCCGAAGGGTCAAAAAAGTAAAAAAAAAAAGAAGAAAAAATTTAAAATGGGCCGGCGGCTGTTGGGCCGAAAACCGGACGCTCAATTTTGCCGGCGTCCGGTTTCCAAGCCTGTGGCTGTCAGCGGGCTCGAGAACCGACGCCGGCAAAATTGAGCGTCGGCTGTCTTACCCGCTGACAGCCGCCGCTCCTGTCCAAAAAGAGGCAGTAGGGACGCGCTAGTGTCCCTAGCGCCTCTTTTTACTGCCGGGCCTAATTTAAATAAATGTTTTTACTGTATCGCGCGCACAGGAGAGTGTATCGGCCCGTGAGTTAGCAAGGATGGTGATATGGATCGTATGGATTAGTCTAGGCCGGTCTAAGCTACTCCGTCGCTTCCGTGCTGCCGCTGGAAGCTCTTTCTCTGCCCTTCGGTGTATTGACTAACCTGGGTACCCGCTCCTCGGGGGCCCTCTGCTTTATTTCAGGTGCCTTACAGGGATCAGGTACTTGCTCCTCGAGGGCCTGCTCTCCCTGCCTCAGTGCCAGTACCATCTACTTCAGCCTGGTGGAATCGCATACCTACAGCAACCATCTAGTGAGTAATCTAACTCTCAGTCTGTCTCATCCACAGCATTGCCTTGCTGGGAAACCTACACCGGAATTCCCCCATACCAACGGGGTGAGAAGGGTCCCCTCTGCCGAGGTTCCCGAGACTGCTACATCCAGACTACCTCACTACTGCCACCTCTAGTGTTATACATCAAGCTGTACAATAAAAGAGCTAATTCTGTGTTTGTGCGTCCTGAGTCTAACGCAGTACTGTGGCTCCCCACAGGGCCCCTCCCTGTGGGCGTTTTCATCTGCCACAGTACCCAAGAAGCCACCCAAACACCACTTAACCATAACACCTGCCTCAGTCCCTATTCTCTCTCTGCCTCTCCCCAGTACTCTTTCCCTCCATTTCTGGTCCTCTGTATCTCCAACTCCTTATACCCATTTCTTCCTCCCTCCCCATCCTGGGCCCTCTGCCCTGCCCCCCTCCCCCTCCCCGCCCCCATCCTTTCTCTCACTCTGCCTTTAATCCTAGGTTGGTTTCCCTTCCCTGATCCCCAGAAAGCTCTTCTTAAATCGCTCTTCCCACAATCTCTCTCCCAAAAAGACATTCACCCTCACCCCTGGAAAGCTATCACCCTATTCCCACCATTACCTAGAAAGCTCTTCTTGATGAATGGATTTCTGGTACAGTCTGGCCTTCCCTCCCCAAATGTTCTCTGCCCTGTTGTCACCCATTTTCGGGATCCTCCCTC
The DNA here is from genome assembly GCF_901001135.1 of Rhinatrema bivittatum. NCBI lineage: Eukaryota > Metazoa > Chordata > Amphibia > Gymnophiona > Rhinatrematidae > Rhinatrema > Rhinatrema bivittatum. Next base: position 45,742,752 of record NC_042616.1, on the reverse strand, counting down.
TCTCTTTTGCCCTAGTCTCTATCCCCCATCTCTGTCCCTGTTCCTCAGTTTTCACTTCCTTGGTCTCTGATCCTCTATATCTCATTCTCTTTACATTTCACTCCCCATCCTGGGTCTTCTCTCTGACTGTACTCTCTTGCTCTGTTCCCCCATCCTACGTTTGGTCTTCCCTCTGCCTGACCCCCAGAAATGTTTTCACATTTCCCACCTTACTCCCTCTTCCCACCTCCTCCTCAAAAACTGTTCCCTCTTCCTACCCAAAAAAGCTTTCACTGTGCTTCCCTCCAAAGCTCTCACCATGTTCTCTCTCTCCTCCACCCAAAGCTCTCACTGTGCTCCCACCCTACCCACTCTCTCAAACCTCTGACCTTCCCCTCCCATCCCCAGTGCAGCAGGCCTACTTGCCTGATCCTCCTCACCAGCTGGTAGGAGAAACAGCATTTAATACAGTGTGCCTGACTTCCTTCCTGCATGGAGCCAGTTTCCCAGTATAAGCTGCTCAAATCTTATGGCTCATACCGCAAGACTGGCCCCATTCCTCATATGAAGCAGATGCTGTATTAAGCGCTGCTTTTCCTGCTAGGGTACGCCTTGGGGGAGATTAAGAGTGACAGCAAGGCTGCCAGGAAGAGAGAGAACAGTGGCAGGAGTCTGGGAGCTCAGTAGTGGTGGTGGAGGGCCCTGGGGTCCGGGAGCTCAGTAGCAGCAGTGCGCCATGGGATCCAGGAGCAGCGGAGTCAGGCCACAGGGGGGAAGAAGTTTAGCAGGAGTGACAGTGATGGGCTACAAGGGAGAGGGAACTTGGCAATAGTGGGCCACAGGAGAAGGAATGTGGCAGTAACGATGTTGGGCTGCAGGGGAAAAGGGAGCTCAGTGGGGGTGGCAATTATAAACTGGGCTGCACCTCTCTGGCTGAACTGTGTGATGCTGTCTCTCTTGAGTTGCCACTCAGTGCAAATGCAAGGTTTGCATACTGGTTGGCACCAGCTCTGTTCCTATGAACATAACCAAAACAATAGGCAACACTAAATTAACACTAAAACTAACACAAATGGGGAATCATCAGGTCAGGGTTATGGTTCCACTGAGATACTGAAGACATCAGTAACAGCTGAGTTTTGGGGACCATGAGATGAGATTACAGTCTAGTTTTATAATAGGGGTTTCCATCCGATATGGCTCCATGCCATTCTGATAAAGGAAAGAGGACATGTGGGCTGCTTCGAGGATCAGCACTATGTCCAGTCCTTTTCAATGTCTTTACTGATGATACTGTAGAAGGGCTGGAAGACAGACTGTGCCTAATTTTAGAAAATATAAACATCTGTAACAGAGTTTACATGTCAGGGGAATACATGAAATGAACAATCAATTTTTAAAAAATTAGAAGAATAGTTGAGTTGGCAACTAAATGCCATTGTGTTGTAAACTAAATCAAGAGCATAGCCAGAACTTAATTTTTGGGGGCCCATATTTAACATGGGTAGGCATTGTGGCCAATCCCCTCCCAATCCCATGTGGGTCTTCTCAATGGAGGTTACAAAACTCTTAATTTCTGGCAACACCATCTCCTGGCTCTTCACTGTCTCCCTAGCCTGTCTGTGCTGTTTCTCACTCTCCCTTTGTGGTTAAGGTAACTACTTTATAAAAAAGTGTTAATCTTTCATGTTGCTGAAGAGCTATTACATAAATAGGCTTTCACCCAGCCCAGGTATTCTTGGACTTTGAAGGGGCTGAGAGGAGACAGGATAAATAATTACCTGAAAAAGTAAAAGATTTGATGGCCTCCAACTTTTACATGTCTAGCAGAAGGGCAGTGGTATTTCCCATTCAAGTTAGCCTCCTTAAAAGCATAGGGGATCATCGACTGGCAGTGATTTCAATGCCTTCAGAACTTCTAACTTCTGAAACTTTTAAGGGACTAACTCAGATGGGATATGACCCTGCTGTTAGGGGTGAGGGCCTGAGCCAAAGGTACCACACAATTATACCTCCTATCTAAATAAGTGCAAAATCATACATTTAAGGAGAAGACATCCAAGGGATAAATGCCGTTTGGAAGGAGAAAATCTAGCAGTCAAACAGAAAATGGACCTGGGGTCTCATCATCTCTGATGACCTCAAAGAAACCAATCATTTCTATACAACAATGAGGGAAGGCTAACATAATGCTCAGGTGCATAGGGAGGCAATAATATTACCTCTGTACATATTTCTAGTGAGACTCCACCTGAATACGCCATCTATTTCTGGAGACCACAGAAGGCCATTGAGTAGGTGCAGGCAATTCAAATGAAGGATCAGATCAAGTAGAAGCTATAGCAGCACAGTAGGCAGATACAAATGAGCAGCATGAGAGAAGCAGAAGGATCTTATCTGACATGTTCAGCATTCTAGGCTTACTCGAGCAGTAAGTTTAGAATGCAATAATTCACCATCATCATCCTCATCGTTTATTTTTTTCATGCTCTTCCAGCTAAAGAGTTCAGAGCATGTTACAATATATGGAGGTCTACAAAAGATATAGTATACTGTACATCAGAATAGAATACAAACACCACAATTATCAATGTAGGAAAAGGATTTCTCCAAGCAAAGGGTACAATCATAAGAACATAAGAATATGCCATACTGGGTCAGACCAAGGGTCCATCAAGCCCAGCATCCTGTTTCCAACAGTGGCCAATCCAGGCCACAAAAACCTGGCAAGTACCCAAAAACTAAGTCTATTCCATGTTACCGTTGCTAGTAATAGCAGTGGCTATTTTCTAAGTCAACTCAATTAATAGCAGGTAATGGACTTCTCCTCCAAGAACTTATCCAATCCTTTTTTAAACACAGCTATACTAACTGCACTAACCACATCCTCTGGCAACAAATTCCAGAGTTTAATTGTGAGTTGGGTGAAAAAGAACTTTCTCCGACTAGTTTTAAATGTGCCACATGCTAACTTCATGGAGTGCCCCCTAGTCTTTCTATTATCCGGAAGAATAAATAACCGATTCACATCTACCCGTTCTAGACCTCTCTTGATTTTAAACACCTCTATCATATCCCCCCTCAGCCGTCTCTTCTCCAAGCTGAAAAGTCCTAACCTCTTTAGTCTTTCCTCATAGGGGAGCTGTTCCATTCTCCTTATCATTTTGGTAGCCCTTCTCTGTACCTTCTCCATCGCAATTATATCTTTTTTGAGATTCGGCGACCAGAATTGTACACAGTATTCAAGGTGCGGTCTCACCATGGAGCGATACAGAGGCATTATGACATTTTCCGTTTTATTCACCATTCCCTTTATAATAATTCCCAACATTCTGTTTGCTTTTTTACTGCCGCAGCACACTGAACCGACGATTTCAATGTGTTATCCACTATGAAGCCTAGATCTCTTTCTTGGGTTGTAGCACCTAATATGGAACCTAACATTGTGTAACTATAACATGGGTTATTTTTCCCTCTATGCATCTCCTTGCACTTATCCACATTAAATTGCATCAGCCATTTTGATGCCCAATTTTCCAGTCTCAGAAGGTTTCCTGCAATTTATGACAGAACAGGCAGATCAGAGCAGGTGTAGGGTAAATTAATAAAATAATATCAAGTTGATCAAAAACTAAGAGGGGGATAAATGAGGCAATTGGGAACCTCCATAAATAAAATAGATGAGTACATAATTAATAGGCGATGGGGAAAAAGAAGCAGCCAGTTACGGCTGATGCACAGTTCAATGAGGAAATATTGAGGCAGATTAAGATTTAGCATGTGGCGCTCATGTAGCAAACAGTTAAATCTGAGTCGAAGAAAACAAAGCAGCAATAGGATGGAACTAGAGTGGTAAGCCGCAAAGCTCCAGTTGAGGAGGAGAGTTGAGAGCCAGGTTTTTAGTTCCTTCCTGAAGGTGAGGAGGTTGTCCAGAGACAGCGAGTTCCAGAGGGTGCGGGCTGATCCTGAGAAGGACCTCTTTCTCATGTTGGAAAGCTGGATGACTTTGGAAGCTAGTACTACTAGGTGCGTGAGAGGCAAGGTAAGCAGAGTGTGGGAGCAGGGTGTACAGGGAGAGTCGGCCTTTTAGGTAGGTGGCAGCAAGCCTTTGAGTGCTATGAAAGCCAAGACCAGGATTTTGAAAGTGATGCAGTAGAGATATTTTTTAAAATTTATTATTGCACTTATTTTCTGCTATGTATAATACAAGTTGAGCTGTATGTTTTATAAAAAAAAAAATCCATAAAATAATAAAATATAAAGCAAAATTGCTTACCTTGTAATAGGTGTTATCCCAGGACAGCAGGATGTAGTCCTCACATATGGGTGACATCGGTAATGGAGCCCTATGTACGGAAAACTTCTGTAAAAGTTTCTATGAAACTTTTGACTGGCACCAGAGTGCCTACTGAGCATGCCCAGCATGTCATGATATTCCCTGCCACAGGGGTCTCCCTTTAGTCTTTGTTTGTAGCAAATAGCGTTAGCCAAAAATAAAATAATAAAACGTATCGGACCCAACTCCGCGGGGTGGCGGGTGGGTTTCGTGAGGACTACATCCTGCTGTCCTGGGATAACACCTATTACAAGGTAAGCAATTTTGCTTTATCCCAGGACAAGCAGGATGCTAGTCCTCACATATGGGTGATTAGCAAGCTAGAGGCTGATTCATTTTGTGCTGAAATGACCGTAAGGTATTGTTATTGAAATGAATCAGTCGAAATCACAGCAGGTTGGATGTAGAAGGAGTTGGGATTAAACTGGAAACAAGTTCTTTAAGACGGATTGTCCATATGCTGAATCTTGTCTTCCCTCTTTGTCTAGACAGTAGTGAGCTGCAAAGGTGTGAAGAGAACTCCATGTTGCTGCTTTACAAATGTCCAGAATAGGTACAGAGCGAAGGTGTGCTACTGAAGTTGACATTGCTCTGACTGAATGTGCTTTTACTCGCCCTTGGAGAGTAAGGCCTGCTTTTTCATAACAAAATTGTATGCAATCTGCTAGCCAGTTTGACAGAGTATGCTTACCCACTGCCTTACCTGGTTTGTTTGGATCATAGGACACAAACAGTTGATTTGATTTTCTTTGGGCTGTAGTGCGGTTTAAATAGAAAGATAACGCACGTTTACAGTCCAAAGTGTGTAAGGCTCTCTCTCCCTGGTGAGAGTGAGGCCTAGGAAAGAATGTAGGTAAAACTATGGTTTGGTTCAAATGAAATTCCGTGACAACCTTAGGAAGGAATTTTGGATGTGTACGGAGGACTACTCTGTCATGAAGGAACTTCGTGAAGGGTTCGTAAGTTACTAGTGCTTGTAGTTCACTGACCCTTCTAGCTGATGTAATGGCTATGAGAAATACCGTTTTCCAAGTAAGGAATTTAAGGTCACAGGTATTTATGGGTTCAAATGGAGAACGCATAAGCTTGGTTAAAACTACGTTCAGGTCCCATTGAATGCTTGGGGAATGAACTGGAGGTTTAATGTGAGTTAGGCCTCTCATGAATTTACTGACGAGAGGCTGCGTGGAGATCGATGCATCTCCTAGCTTGTTATGATAAGCTGAGATTGCACTTAAGTGTACCCTTACCGATGACGTCTTAAGACCAGAGTCTGAGAGATGGTAAAGGTAATCTAGTAGCGAGGTAGTGGGGCAAGTGAAAGGATCTAAATCTTTCTGAGTGCACCATAAAGTAAACCTTTTCCATTTGTAGGAGTAATTCTTTCTAGTGGAGGGTTTACGTGCAGCTATTAGTACCTGAGATATACTAGTTGAAAGGTTGAATGGTTGTAAGATCAGGCTTTCAACATCCATGCTGTCAGGGACAGGGATTGAAGGTTGGGATGGCGCAACTGACCCTGTTCCTGAGTTATGAGATTGGGAGCTACTCCCAGGCGAATTGGATCCCTGACTGAGAGATCTAGCAGTGTGGGGAACCATACTTGTCGAGGCCAATATGGGGCTATGAGTATCATGGACCCCTTGTCCTGTTGTAGCTTTACTAATGTTTTGGTTATGAGCGGTATTGGTGGATACGCGTATAACAGGCCTGAGTTCCAATGGCGGGCAAACGCGTCCTTTGGTAAGCTGTTCTGCCGGAAGAGGAGAGAGCAGTAATTGTTCACCTTGTAGTTCAGATGTGACGCAAAGAGATCTATTGTTGGTTGACCCCAGCGTTGAAATATCTTGATTGCTAACGCTGGGTCGAGGGACCACTCGTGTGGTTGAAAGTGACGGCTGAGGCGATCCGCTACTGTGTTGTGGATGCCTGCTAGGTAGGTGGCCCGTAGTAGGATTGAGTGTGCTAGGGCCCAGTCCCATATTTGAGCCGCTTCCTGGCAAAGGAGGTACGAGCCCGTACCACCCTGTTTGTTGATGTACCACATGGCTACTGTATTGTCCGTTTGGATCAGAACAGTCTTGTGTGAAAGGCAGTCCTTGAATGCATATAGAGCATAGCGTATAGCTCGAAGCTCCAGGAAATTTATCTGAAAGGAGGCTTCTTGCTTTGTCCACTTGCCCTGTGTTTTCAGATGAGCAATGTGCGCTCCCCATCCCAAGGTGGACGCATCTGTAGTTAAAGTCACTTGTGAAACTGGTTGTTGGAAAGGTAGGCCTTTGAGCAAGTTGATTGGTGATGTCCACCAGAGAAGGGAATACTTCAGCTCTGGTGTTATCTGGATGTGAGTGGACAGTGGTTGAATGGCTTGAATCCATTGAGATTTGAGTGTCCATTGCATTAGTCGCATGGTCAGTCTGGCCATGGGAGTGACGTGAACTGTTGAGGCCATGTGTCCGAGTAGGATGAGGCACTGATGAGCTGTGACTGTATATTGATTGCGAATAGAATGTACTAGGAGAACGAGCGATTGAGCCCGGTCTTTCGGAAGAAAAGCCTTTGCTGTGATGGTGTTGAGATCTGCACCTATGAACTGCAACTGGTGAGATGGTGTGAGCTGGGATTTGTCGTAATTGATGAGAAATCCCAAGGAGTGAAGCAATCTTATTGTGAGATGGAGAGAAGTGACAGCTCCGCTCTGTGTATGACTCTTGATGAGCCAATCGTCCAAGTAGGGGAACACATGTACTTGTTGCTTGTGAAGATGTGCCACCGCTACTGCTAGACACTTTGTGAACACTCGAGGTGCTGAGGCAAGGCCGAAAGGTAGCACCCTGTATTGGAAGTGTTGACCTTGTACCAGAAATCGGAGGAACTGTCGATGAGGTGGAAATATGGGAATGTGAGCGTAAGCGTCTTGAAGATCCAGAGAGCAGAGCCAATCTCCTTTTTGAAGAAGAGGTAGCATGGTGCCTAAGGACACCATCCTGAATTTTTCCTTCCTTAAAAATTTGTTGAGATTTCTTAGGTCCAGGATAGGACGTAGACCCCCGGTTTTCTTTGGAATGAGGAAATATCGGGAGTAGAATCCTGTGCCCCACTGAGGCCTGGGAACTCTTTCGATGGCCCTGGCAGTCAGGAGGGTAGATAATTCTGCTTGCAGGATTGTGTAATGATGAGACACTGTCCAAGACGGCATAGGGGGATTGTCTTTTGGTACAGTGAGGAAGTCCAAGTGGTACCCCTGAGATATGATTGAGAGTACCCATTGGTCCGTAGTGATGGAGGTCCAAGTTTGAAGATGGTGAGCAACTCGGCCTCCAACCGGTACTTGTGGATAGGGATTTTGATAATGACTCATGCCCTCTGGTTGAACTTCAAAATCCGGAAGTGGACGCCGCAGGCGGAGGTTGTTGAGGCCTAGCAGGTCTTTGGCGAGGCTGAGACCGTTGAGCAGGTCTTTGTTGTCTGGGCCTGGCTACTGGTGGATAATACCGCCTAGGGCGGTAATATGGCTTTCTTTGTTCCCTTCTTGGAGGCCTCCTTGAAGGTTGATGTACCTCTTGTGGCAGCTGAGAAAGCTGTTTGAGGGTTTCTGTATGGTCCTTGATGGTGGCTACTGCCTCCTTGACCTTATCGCCAAAGAGGTTCTCCCCTAAGCAGGGCAGGTCCGCCAAGCGCTCCTGTACCTCTGGTCTCAGCTCTGAAGATTTAAGCCAGGCCCATCTTCTCGCTGTTATTCCAGCTGCAGATAATCTGGAGGTTGTCTCGAATGAATCATACGTGGCCCGAACCTCGTGTTTCCCTGCCTCTAGGCCCTTATGTACTAGGTTTTGAAAACCTTCCTGAAGATGGTCAGGTAACTGCTGAGACAGGGATTCCACTTGCTTCCATAGGTCACGCTGGTACTGGTTCATAAAAAGCTGGTATGAATTTATTCTAGCTACCAGCATCGCAGCTTGGAAGATTTTCCGACCAAGATTGTCCAAGAACCTATTATCCTTTCCAGGAGGTATGGAGGCGTGTTGCTTTAATCTTTTGGCCTTCTTTTGGGCCGACTCGACCACCACTGACTGGTGCGGTAGTTGAGTTTTTTGGAACCCCGGGATGGGTTGTACTAGGTAAGTGGCATCCGCCCGCTTATTAACAGCTGCCACCGACCCAGGGTGTTCCCATATCCTGTACATAAGTTCTTGTAAAACTTCATGAACAGGAATAGCAAGAATTTCCTTGGGAGGGTCCACGAATTGAAGCACCTCCAAGGTTTTTTGCCTGCTGTCCACTTCAGAGATGAGAGAAAAGGGAATTGTTTGAGACATCTCCTTAATAAAGTTGGAGAAAGAGAGATCCTCCGGTGGTGACTTTCTTCTATCTTCTGGGGGAGAAGGCTCAGAAAGGAGGTCTTCATCCGAGGAGAAATCTTCGTCACTATCATCCAGAGGGAGCTCCAACGGCCTAGTAGGCTTAGTTGGCATTTCAGAAAGTGGAGTCTGAGGTCTGAGGGGTGGTGGGACACCCGAAGGACCTGGTATTGGCTCTTGACTGTCATCTACATCTATAGGTTGTGGTGGAGATGAGAAGCAATGTATTAGTGAGTCCAGCTTGTCCATTAATGGTTGAAAAATGGACTCTTGAAAAGGCATCGAGGGTGCCATCGGGATCGATGGCCGTGGTGGAATCGATGGTACCCGGGGAATCGGCAATGCTGAATCCGGTGGCTGCGGCCTAGGTAGAACCGGTAATGGAATCGGCGCCATCGAGGAGAGCGGTGATTTCCTTGGCATCGGTAGTGAAGGAATCGGTGATGGAACCGGAGATCCTCCTATGACCGGTGTCGATGGCAGAACCGGAGTGGCAGGCCGTGGCATCGCCTCGATAAAGGCATCCTTAACCGCTTGACGTATGTAATTGTCAAGTTCCGCCCGCATGGATGATGTGAACAGAGCACCCATGGGGGGAGGCGGTGGCGGCGACAGTAGTACAACCTCAGGGCCCTGAGGAGGTACGATTCCTTCCGCCGGAATCGGCGAGGGTTGGTCTGTCGGTGGCTCGGAAGCCTTACTTTGGAGCCGGGCTTTCTTACTCGGTGCCCCGTCCTCCGCCGATGGCTCGCCGGGTATCGGAGCGATGGTTGCTGGTTGCGGCCTGCGATGCCGATGGCGATGTTTATCTTTTTCGCGCCCTTTTTCGCTACTCGATGTGGACGCTCTGGACGATGGTGAGGGGGAGGAAAAAGGAGCGTCTCCCGAGTCACCGGAGTGACGTTTCTTCAAGACCACTTTCCTAATCGCCCCAGCCGGAGACGATTGTGTGGAAGTAGACGGAGCAGTAATCAGATGAATTTTGAATAATTGCTCCATCTTGTCCATCCGTAAACGTCGACCTTTCGAGGTCATCGTAGCGCATAAGGGACAATTTTTTACATCATGACCTTCACCAAGGCAAAGTACACAGTCTTGGTGAGGGTCTGTAATAGACATATTTCTCGCGCATTTCGGACATTTTTTAAAACCTGTAGCCATTTTGTGGCCGGGCAGCCGTCGACGGCCTAAGGCTCAGGTAAATTTTGTTTTTAACGAAAAAACGGCACGGAACCGCGAGAACGGGAAAAACTCACCGCGATGATCAAACTAAGGGAGACCCTCTGCGGTTGAAGTTTTTTAAAGCTTTCCGTAAGGAAAATATGTGGAGAATCCCACAGGACTCCTGATAACCGCGAGGCTAATTGCTTCGCGGAAAAAAGAAGACTAAAGGGAGACCCCTGTGGCAGGGAATATCATGACATGCTGGGCATGCTCAGTAGGCACTCTGGTGCCAGTCAAAAGTTTCATAGAAACTTTTACAGAAGTTTTCCGTACATAGGGCTCCATTACCGATGTCACCCATATGTGAGGACTAGCATCCTGCTTGTCCTGGGATAAAGATAGTTTCTTATTCAAAACTTCTTTACAGAAAATAATAAAAGTTGAGCTTGAATGAGTGAAAGTAAAGCTGGTACCAGAATGGGAAGAATAATCTGTTGCTGAAGAGTCACTGCTGTACCTAATTCAGGAGAGCAGTGACTTGTAATAAACCTGTCAGTACTTTGCTCCATTGCTTTACCATCCTCCCCCAGCCACGATTTGTTCATACATTGCTTTGTCATCAACACACACACACAAACTTTACATCTCAAATGTAGAGGCATACTAAGCAGTAATTATTCTTTTGTTTCAATAATTATTGTACACAACGGTTTTGGGTGTATTCCTTTTTCTCTGTACACATCAGACAGAAGATATAAGAGAACTGGTGCTGGAAAAACATTAGCAGGGGCAAGTTCAGGATATGGCCCAAATGCTCTGCCTCAGATCTCCCTGTCTCTTTTACCAGCTACAAATTAATTCCAGCTTCCCAAAGTCAATGAGGACAGGAAGAAATCATAAAGAAAAGCAACACTGACAAGTGGCACGTCTATCAGTTACCCCAAACCACCCCTGCCAGAAGCTGTTCCTCTCCTCAACTGATTCTTTCCAGAGCAGCTGGCTACCCACCAACAAACAAATGGAGTCTCTGTTTACCTTTGGCACACAGTCTGGCTGAAACTTAAGTTATCCCAGCGTCTCTGACAAGCGGCACGCCTGGCCCTGACAAGAAAGGACTGCGGGCATTTCTCTGGTCCGTATCCTTCTCACAAGGCTGCTGGACTTCTGCCTCAAGGGCAGGAAGTGGTGCAGTCACCTAACTGTCGGGGCTGGATTTGGTAGGGGACACCCAAATCCTATCCTCCATCCAATAGGAATGCAGGAGGATGAAGACAAAGCTACAAGGCATGCCACCCAAGCCTGAGGCAGTGATATATCATGAATCAGATTTCAGACAGGCTAGTTCGGTTTTTTTCCTTTGAAGTGTATTTATAAAACACCACTACCACCAAAATGGTATTAGAAGGGTTCTTCTCCTTTTATCCCAACCTTAGCCCTACAGTTATAACTGCAACAAACCGTCAACACAAATGATCGTCTCCGACAGTTGCTGTTTTCTTAACTGGTTTTCACACAACAAAAGAAACAGTGCGTTTGGTAACACAGTGTTATTATTATTAATAATAAAAAAACTAAATTTTCACACTGATTCCAAGATAATAGTTGAATGAGAAATAACGATGATAGAGAATTATGTAAAACAACGTAAAAAGAAAAAGAGATGTTATCACTATCCAGATAAGCCCCTGACTAGGAAAGCAGATACCCAAGAGTCAAATTACATTAAAAATAATAAGAAAAAAAAAGTCAAACTAAATAAAACAAACCTATGGCGCTACATTGGCTAACTATCAAGCAAATCCTCCAGGATTTATTTTATTTATTTATTAAGGCTTTTATATACCGACTTTCTTGATACAAATCAAATCAATTCGGTTTACAATGAACTAAGCAGAGTATACAATTAACCAATCAACAAGAGATACGGAGCATACAGTTACATTATAACAAGGAAGCCTTAACTTGGAGTAGGAAAATAAAGAAGGGGTGAACGGAGCAATAAATATATAAATAAAATGAAATAAAATATAATAAATACTATATACAGAAGAGGGGGCAAGGGGCCAACCTCTCTTTAATGGATATTATGCATGAAAAATTTGGAGAGTTTTGTTTACAGAGATGTGTGGTATCATAGTGAGCGCTTACATCTTCATTAATCCCCCAAGAAAGGCTATACCCAGGGGATCAGGGATTAACATCAGCATCAGGTTTAGAAGTACCTTTGAAAAATTCTTCAAACTGAACAGAGCCAAAAAAAAGGGGGTATCCGATTCCTTGAAACGTCAAACACTTACATGGAAAGTTAACGAGAAATTCAGCTCCCTGAACAGACATTTTTAAATGGAAACTCAAACGTTTTTCCCGTTTAGCTTGGGTCAGACTAAACACATTCAGGAATACCCCAACCCTCTGACCAAGAAACAACATCCCTATGACAGAGAAAGAGAAAGAAAAGATGCAGAGTCCGATCTCTGTCAGGGAACAATGCAAGGTAATCACAAAGCTTGCTTTAGAAACACTCTCATCCTTAGACTTTTCCAGCATACGAGTAATGCTGAAGCTGTCCAGCTTCAACAGATGGATCAAAATAAGACATGCCATACTGGGTCAGACCAAGGGTCCATCATACCCAGTATCCTGTTTCCAACAGTGGCCAAGTCACAAGTACCTGGCAAGTACCCAAGATTAAACAGATCCCATGTTACTAATGCTGGCAACAAGCAGTGGCTATTCCCATTTATTAATAAGTTTATGGACTTCTCCTTCAAGAACTTATCCAAACCTTTTTTTAAACCCAGTTACACTAAGGCCCGGATTTTCAGAGGATTTACACGCGTAGGTGGGGCGACGCGCGCCAGGCCTATTTTTAAAAAAAGGCCCAGCGATGCACGTAAAGCCCCGGGACGCGTCTAAGTCCCAAGGCTTCGGGAAAGGGGCGGGGAGGGGGCAGGGCGGAGTTAGAGGTCCCCGGCACAGCGGCCATTTGCCACTGTGCCGAGGGATTACGTGCTGGCAGGGTGCCAGCAGACGCAAATGGTAAGTTAAAGGAATTGGGGGGGGGGGGTTAGAATAGGGCTAGGGGGAGGGAAGATTAGGGGAAGGGGTAGGAAGGACAGAGTGGGGAAAGAGAAGTTTACTTACAGGCCACTCCTAAATTGGAGCTGCCTGGGAGGGAACGGGTGAAGGCCACGGGCGTCAGCATGCACAAGATACACTAGTGTGAACCCCCTTGCGTGCGCCGACCCCCGATTTTATAACATGTGCGCACCTCTCTCTTTTGTTTTAAATGTGCTATCTGCTAGCTTCATGGAGTTCTAATTCTTGTATTATCCAAAAGAGTAAATAACTGATTCACATTTACCCGTACAAGTCCTTTCATGGTTTTGTAGACTGTTATCTTATCCCCCCCTCAGCCATCTCTTCTCCAAGCTAAACAGCGCTAACCTCTTTAGCCTTTCCTCATGGGGAACCATTCCATCCCCTTTATCATTTCTCTGTATTTTCTCCAATGCAGTTATATCTTTTTTTGAGATGCACAACCAGAATGCACACAGTATTCAAGGAGTAGTCTCAGCATGGAGCAATACAGAGGCATTATGCAGAGCTGTAGCCAGGCAGTTTGGTGCCTATAGCCAAGTGAAAAACTACAACCTCACCCATTACACAACACGACACCACGAGTTGGGAGGCTCTGTTCAGTGTTTGTACAGCAATGCCCATGGCTAGTGCAAGGGTATTAGGTGCCCTATGAAAACCTTAAAGCCTTGCACTCCCACCCCATTTCACCCTCATCACACACAATAAAAATTAGGAATTTATAATAACAGATTTTACATGAAAAAGAACATTCAAAGCACAATCTTCTGAGGTAAAAATATCACTTAAGAACATAAGAACATAAGAACATAAGAAATTGCCATGCTGGGTCAGACCAAGGGTCCATCAAGCCCAGCATCCTGTTTCCAACAGAGGCCAAACCAGGCCACAAGAACCTGGCAATTACCCAAACACCTAGAAGATCCCATGCTACTGATGCAATTAATAGCAGTGACTATTCCCTAAGTAAACTTGATTAATAGCAGTTAATGGACTTCTCTTCCAAGAACTTATCCAAACCTTTTTTGAACCCAGCTACACTAACTGCACTAACCACATCCTCTGGCAACAAATTCCAGAGATTTATTGTGCGTTGAGTGAAAAAGAATTTTCTCCGATTAGTCTTAAATGTGCTACTTGCTAACTTCATGGAATGCCCCCTAGTCCTTCTATTATTCGAAAGTGTAAATAACCGAGTCACATCTACTCGTTCAAGACCTCTCATGATCTTAAAGACCTCTATGATATCCCCCCTCAGCCGTCTCTTCTCCAAGCTGAACAGCCCTAACCTCTTCAGCCTTTCCTCATAGGGGAGCTGTTCCATCCCCTTTATCATTTTGGTTGCCCTTCTCTGTACCTTCTCCATTGCAACTATATCTTTTTTGAGATACGGCGACCAGAATTGTACACAGTATTCAAGGTGTGGTCTCACCATGGAGCGATATAGAGGCATTATGACATTTTCCGTTTTATTAACCATTCCCTTCCTAATAATTCCTAACATTTTATTTGCTTTTTTGACTGCTGCAGCACACTGAGCTGACGATTTCAATGTATTATCTACTATGACGCCTAGATCTCTTTCTTGGGTGGTAGCTCCTAATATGGAACCTAACATCGTGTAACTACAGCTAGGGTTATTTTTCCCTATATGCAACACCTTGCACTTGTCCACATTAAATTTCATCTGCCATTTGGATGCCCAATCTTCCAGTCTTGCAAGGTCCTCCTGTAATGTATCACAGTCTGCTTGTGATTTAACTACTCTGAATAATTTTGTATCATCTGCAAATTTGATAACGTCACTCATTGTATTCCTTTCCAGATCATTGATATATATATTGAAAAGCACCGGTCCAAGTACAGATCCCTGAGGCACTCCACTGTTTACCCTTTTCCACTGAGAAATTGACCATTTAGTCCTACTCTCTGTTTCCTGTCTTTTAACCAGTTTGTAATCCACGAAAGGACATCGCCTCCTATCCCATGACTTTTTAGTTTTCGTAGAAGCCTCTCATGAGGGACTTTGTCAAACGCCTTCTGAAAATCCAAATACACTACATCTACCGGTTCACCTTTATCCACATGTTTATTAACCCCTTCAAAAAAATGAAGCAGGTTTGTTAGGCAAGACTTCCCTTGGGTAAATCCATGTTGACTGTGTCCCATTAAATCATGTCTTTCTATATGCTCTACAATTTTGATCTTGAGGATAGTTTCCACTATTTTTCCCGGCACTGAAGTTAGGCTCACTGGTCTATAGTTACCCGGATCACCCCTGGAGCCTTTTTTAAATATTGGGGTTACATTGGCCACCCTCCAGTCTTCAGGTACAATGGATGATTTTAATGATAGGTTACAAATTTTAACTAATAGGTCAGAAATTTCATTTTTGAGTTCCTTTAGTACCCTGGGATGCATACCATCCGGTCCAGGTGACTTGCTACTCTTTAGTTTGTCAATCTGGCCTACTATATCTTCCAGGTTGACAGTGATTTCGTTCAGTTCGTCTGACTCATCACCCCTGAAAACCAACTCCGGAACTGGTATCTCCCCAACATCCTCACTAGTAACACGGAAGCAAAGAATTCATTTAGTCTTTCTGCAATGGCCTTATCTTCCCTAAGAGCCCCTTTAACCCCTCGGTCATCTAATGGTCCAACCGACTCCCTCACAGGTTTCTTGCTTTGGATATATTTAAAAAAGTTTTTATTATGAGTTTTTGCCTCTATGGCCAACTTCATTTCAAATTCTCTCTTCGCTTGTTTTATCAATGTTTTACACTTAACTTGACAATGCTTATGTTTTATCCTATTTTCTTCAGATGGATCTTTCTTCCAATTTTTGAAGGATGATTTTTTGGCTAAATAGCCTCTTTCACCTCACCTTTTAACCATGACGGTAATCGTTTTGCCTTCCTTCCACCTTTCTTAATGCGTGGAATACATATGGACTGCGCCTCTAGGATTGTATTTTTAACAATGTCCAAGCCTGTTGAACACTTTTAACCTTTGCAGCTGCACCTTTCAGTTTTTTTCTGACTATTTTCCTCATTTTATCAAAGTTTCCCTTTTGAAAGTTTAGTGTTAGAGCTGCAGATTTACTTATTGTCCCCCTACCAGTTATTAGTTTAAATTTGATCATGTTATGATCACTGTTGCCAAGTGGCCCCACCACCGTTACCTCTCTCACCAAATCCTGTGTTCCACTTAATCTGTGTTCCACTTAATCTGTATATCTGTATATCTGTATATTATATTTACATACACTATTGAGGTGCCAACCAGAAAACCCTGCAAAAAAGCAAGAGATACTTGGAACTCATATGGTATTAGGCCTACTGTAATGCATCTTGGGCATGGGCATGACCTTCAGAGAGCCACTCAAACAGCAACAACCCTACCTATGAATGTTAATACTATAAATATTCCACAAGGCCTAAAATATTCCCCTATTAGGAAAACAGAACAATCCATGCTGCTAGAGATCCTTACATAGAAACTACACACTAACAGAATAACTCACTTCAGTCACACAAGCAAAACACAGACAGACCCTCAAATACAGAATAAAAAGACCATACAGTATAAATAGAAATGTACAGACAAAAACTAAACTGGAAACCAGAACAAGCCAACTTCTATATACACTGCAACAATGTAAAATGCAGAAACATTACCATTCCTTTAAAACAAAATTAGTAAAACCATACCAATAAAAAGAATAATTCAAAACAAGTAATGAGTAGAATAACATTCAATAATTAAAAACTTATATAAAAATCTTCCAAACATCAATAAAATATTTCAAAACGGACAATTAAAATAACACCCAATAATTAAAATAAAGATTTTTAAAAATTCCCCATTATCCATACCTTGGAACTTTTGATTTCCAGATGCCCTGAAATTGTCATGGATTAGCAGGCTGAGAGTAACTAGAGTAGTTGTGCACACACATACTCCCTCTCATACACAGATATGCTTTCTCTCGCTTCCCCACATACATACATGCTCTTACTTTCTCACACACATGCACACATGCTCTCTCTCACTGTCCCACACACACATACTCTCTCTTACTCTCTCTTACTCTCCCACACACAAGCACGCATGCTCTTTCACTTTCCCATATAAAAGCACACATGCTGACTCTGTCACTCACTTCCTCCTTGACTTAGTAGGGAGCAAATTCTGGCCACAGGGCACGGACCACTTCTTACAGGGCACGCTCCTTCTCTTCCGAAGCAGTGCGGCCCCGCCAAAATCAAAGCGTGGTAAGCGCTGCCTTAATATGTGGAAAAGCAGCGTGGCCCCGCGAGAATCAGCAGCATTGCAGCGGGGCCACGCTGCTTTTCCCCACTTACTAAAGCCGCACTGACCACGCTGTCAATTTCAACGGGGTCGCGCTGCCTTTTTTTTTTTTTTTTTTTTGAGGACCGCACTACTCTCCTTGGCACCTTTTTATAGCGGCATCTATGGCCATTGCCATATCCCCCATAAATACGCTACGGCTCTGGCATTATGACATCCTCCTTTTTATTTCCCATTCCCTTCCTAATAATTCTTAACATTCCATTTGGTTTTTTTTTTTGACCACCACAGCACGCTGAGCCAATGATTTCAATGTGATATCTGCTATGATGCCTAGATCTTTTTCCTGGTTAGAAACTCCTAATATGGAACCTAACATTGTGTAACAACAGCAAGGGCTATTTTTCCCTATATGCATCACCTTGCACTTGTCCACATTATATTTCTTCTGCTATACGGACACCAATCTTCCAGTCTTGCAAGATCCTCTTGCAATTTATCACAATCTACTTGTGAATTAACTACTACTCATTGTACACCTTTCCAAATCATTTATAAATATATTAAAAAGCACTGGTCCAAGTACAGATTGTTCGGGAGAAGAACCGTGGTCTGGTGCCCGTTGTTCCCGGGGGTGACCGCTGGGCTGGGAGCCGTCCCTGCTCCTCCTGCGCGGCATCAGGCAGCTTCTCCCGCGTGGCCAGAATCCAAGATGGCCACTGCCATCTTAGGCGCGAGGCCGCGCCTCTTCGCCAGATTTAAAGGGACCTGATCCCTTTAAGCTTTAACCCGTACACCCTATGGCATCACTTCATATTTATTTCCTGCCTTATCTTCTTTCCAGCTTGTTGCAAGCTTCCAAGTTCTCTTCCCTGTTGATTGTAACTTTGACTCATTCCTACTTACTGTTTATCTTTAGTTTACTTGAATAGTTACCCCAGTTCTTTATTCTTGTTAATTGTAAACCGATCCGATATGGTTATTTACTATGAAGGTCGGTATATAAAACTGTTAAATAAATAAATAAATAAACTACTTTCAGCTGCCTCCAATGAGCCAGAGCAGAGGAAGTATAAAAGGAGGCTTCCTCTGCTCATTCCTTGACTTGGCAGCGTTCCACGTAGTCAGGTCTGCTTGCTTCGGTGAGTTCTTGAAATTTGGATCCTTGCTCCTTGGTTCCTGTCTCGTCTCAGTGATTCTTGGTTCCTGACTTTGGATTGGCAAGCGGTGATCCTTGGTGTGTGACCTCAGACTGGTAAGCGACGACCCTCTGGCACTTGACCTCATACTTCTTCTGGACCCTCGTCTCCAAGGGCCCACGTAAGTCCCAGCGGCCCGGGTCCCTACGGGCTCCTCCCGGGGGGACCGTGGGCTTCCAGGGGTGAAGCTCCAGTTAGCCCTTGCACTGACCTCGCGACGCCTTGACCTCTCAAAGGTCCACCTAAGTCCCAGCAGCCCGGGTACCCAAGGGCTCCTCCTGGGGGGACCGCGCCTTCCAGTGGCGAAGACACAGTTCCTCTCCTTGACATCACGACTCTTCGTCTGTCTCCACAGTTGCCTCAGTCTCCAGCGCCAAGGGCCAGCTGGTCACATCTTCTGTTCAGCCTCGCCACCCGACGGGAGAACCTACGGATCCACCTCCTGAGGTATACCATCCTCCCGTCGGTCCAAGGGTTCACAAGCCTGAGCATAACACAGATCCCTGAGGCACTCCATTGTTTACCTTTTTCCACTGTGAAAATTGACCATTTAATCCTACTCTCTGTTTCCTGTCTTTTAACCAGTTTGCAATCCACAAAAGGACATCGCCTGCTATCCCATGACTAGAAACAAAAAGAACCCTTTAAATGGCATTTGATTCATTCATGTGAAATGTTCTTAGTTGTACAGTTATTTCAATTTCTGTTGAATGAACACTTGTGTAACTTATTATGTAGTTTAGATGATTCTTTAAGAAGTGTCCACCACTTGAAGAGCAGAGACTCTGTTCAGTGTCGGCACGCACAAATGTACACCCGATTTTATAACATGGGCGAGCTGCCGCGCGCATATTATAAAATCCAGGGTCAGCGAGCGCAAGGGGTGCACACATGTGCACCCCGGAGCGGCCTTGGAGGGAACTTTTTTTGTTGTCCCCCCCACCTTTCCCTCCCTTCCCCTATCTAACTCACCCCCCCAGCCATACCTAAATCCCCCCCCCCACCTTATTTTGTTGAGTTACGCCTGCCTCTGGCAGGCCCCGACACAGGCCGCAGTGTCGGGGCACTCGGCCACGCCCCTGGACTACTGCCACGCCCCGGACACGCCCACAGCCTTGCCCACGTTCCACCCGTTTTTGCAAGCCCCGGGACATACGTGTGTCCCAGGACTTGCACCGCCGAGCCTATGCAAAATAGGCTCGGCACGCGCAGGGGTTTGTTTTTTTTTAAGGGTTAGGCGTGTAACTTACGTGCGTAACCCTTTTAAAATCCGCCCCAGTATGTTGTAGTTAGAGACCTTCGTTTTCAGTTTTTATTTTTTCTGGGAATTTCAATGTGATAAGAAAAAAAATCAGCAGAAAAAAATTACTTTGTTATAGCACACAGGAAAGTTATCAGTGGAAAAGTCATTTTTCACTGGATTTTCTTTTTGTTATCACATTGAAATCCCCAGGAAAATTTAAATAAAAACTGAAAATGAAGATCCCTATGTATAGTGTATCATCTTGAGCAGCTGGTAACGATTCCAGGTTTAGTATTGCACTCCAAATGTCCTCTAATGTAGGGATTACCAACCCCTTTTCCACCTCCAAAATGTTTCAGGTATCCCCAGCCTGTCTCCGTATCTCTCTCCACTCCCCTATGCCTGGCACTCCTAGCCTACCACCACTACTCTCTCTCCCCCACTCCTAGGCTGTCCATAGTACAGCATCTTGCCCCAACCCCCACCTAGTCCCACTGCTATCTCTCGTCCCTACTCTCACCTTTCTCTGTCTTTCTCAGCCCTTCCCCAACAGACTTTTTCTCATGCTTTCTCTCTCCTCTCACTTTATTGCTGCTGACTACATTTCTCCTTAATGTGAACAAGATATAGCCGATTATTCTAAATCGGATTCCTGTGCCAGATCCCCCTTTCTCTCCTCTGCTTCGATGGTCATATGATTCCAATTGTACAACGTTTGCAATCTTGGTGAGATATTCAAGGATGACTTATCAATGAAACTGCATGTTCAGCAGGTGACCAAATCTTTGCTATTTAAATTGCATATCCTAAATCAACTGAAACCCTTTTTTATCAGTTGAAAAATAACTCTGTCAAGATTAGATTATTACAATTCCCTTTATTTAGGCTTACCCACTTCTTTGACAAGGCCACTGCAGATCATACAAAACTCTGCAGCTCGAGTTTTGACCAACAGTAAAATGAAGGAACATATCACTTCCATATTAAATTCCCTCCACTGGTTACTCATTCAATGGAGGCTGAAATACAAAGTATTAATATTAATTTACAAAGTCATCAACACTGATGAAGTTTCTGTTTTAAGTACTATTCGTTTATATCATCCTTCTAAGTCTTTATATTCTGCCAATCGTGAATGGTTTGAAGTGCCATCCCTCCGAACTGCACAGCTTGGCGAAATTCACAACATGCATTTTCAATTGCAGGCCTACACTTACGGAATTCATTACCAGAATTCATTACCAGAATCCCTCTGCTTAACTTCCCGCCCAAAATAGTTACAACAGCAGTTAAAAACACATCTTTTTCGACTGGCATTTGAAGATGCTTGATTTGTAGATTTGTTGTCCTTTACGCTCTCTCACTACACTTATAGATGCAGATGTAGCTCCTCTTAAATTTTTGCTGTTTTTAATTTATGAATTTCTGTTCTTATTATTCATTTGTCAGTTTTAAAATAAATCTCCCTGTCCTTTGCTGATTCACCCAAGAGTACAGCCTTGTGAAGAGACTATTTTTCTTTCCCATGGACCTCATGATGGCCTCTGGGACCACGAACCACAGGTTGGGAATCAATGCTCTTCATGAGGATACTCCTGAAATAGCCAATTCAGCTGCTCTTGGCAGCATCAAGCTAGAACTAGCAGCCTTAGCTCCTCTAGAAGCTCCCATGCCACATCCCAAAGAGAACATAAGAACATAGGAAATTGCCATGCTGGGTCAGACCAAGGGTCCATCAAGCCCAGCATCCTGTTTCCAACAGAGGCCAAAACCAGGCCACAAGAACCTGGCAATTACCCAAACACTAAGAAGATCCCATGCTACTGATGCAATTAATAGCAGTGGCTATTCCCTAAGTAAAATTGATTAACAGCCATTAATGGACTTCTCCAAGAACTTATCCAAACCTTTTTTGAACCCAGCTACACTAACTGCACTAACCACATCCTCTGGCAACAAATTCCAGAGCTTTATTGTGCATTGAGTGAAAAAGAATTTTCTCCGATTAGTCTTAAATGTACTACTTGCTAACTTAATGGAATGCCCCCTAGTCCTTCTAGGGACCAACAAACAAAAGCGGATTTGATAACCAGGATCCTGATCTCATAGGCAAGGCCGAGCTGAGGAAATCTTAGCCATTATTCAATGGGGTCACCTGGTGGCCAGGCTTAGGGTCCACTTGATATCTCGGTTGCATTTGACACTGTAAGCCATCAGATCCTCCTCAAGCGTCTCTCTGATATAGGTATAACCGACCGCGCCCACAAATGGTTCGGTTCCTACCTCAGCGACAGAGTTAAATTTGGCAACCATGAATCTAAGGAAATTCCCCTTGGGCAGGGAGTCCCCCAAGGCTCCTCACTTTCATCCACGCTATTTAATGTTTACCTCCTACCCCTCTGCCAACTCCTCTCTAACCTTAAGCTACCACACTATTTGTATGCTGACGACGTACAAATTCTTATTCCCATTACTGAATCTATTCAGAAAACCCTGGAAATCTGGCACTCTACCCTTACCTCAATTAACAACCTCTTAAATTCTATCCAGCTTGCCCTTAACGCTACGAAAACTGAACTCATGGTTATCTCACTTCCTACACCCCTACAGGCTACACCCACATCACGCATTATCCCATCACACACACATTTCTCCCAACAAGTCCGTGATCTTGGAGTTGTATTAGACGATCAAATGTCCCTCAAAAAATTTATTAATGCTACCCTCAAGGAGTGTTTTTTCAAGATCCATACACTCAAAAAACTTAAACCATTATTACACTTCTCCGATTTTCGTACTGTGTTACAAGCCATGGTTTTTTCTAAAATTGATTATTGTAATGCTTTGCTAGTGGGCCTGCCTAAAAATGCCATACGCCCATTACAAATCTTGCAAAATACTGCAGCTCGTATCCTCACGAATACGCCCACAAAGGAACACATCACTCCCACACTTAAGGAGCTACACTGGCTCCCCATCCACTACCGTATACAATACAAGATATTATCACTTATCCACAAATCCCTCCACAACCCAGAAATGAACTGGCCCTCCAATTCCTTTCAATTCAATAACTCTAACAGGCCTACTAGAAAACCATACATAGCCACCCTGCAAACCCCCTCACCAAAACCTTTCAAATACGCATCCACCAAAGCTCGTGCCATATCCCTAGCTGGCCCTATGCTATGGAATTCCATGCCTACTGATTTACGTCTTGAACTGTCCCCAAAAACCTTTAAGCAAAAGCTCAAGACATGGCTCTTCACTAAAGCCTACACATGACCTTCACATGTTCCTTCTCAGCCCTACTTACCCTCCCCTCTATACCTCCTCAATCTTTTATCCATTAAGTTAAGACACTGAAGATGTCACCCCCCTCCCCGACCCCTCACTCCTACCTCCATCTTATAGCAGTCAACTCCAGTTTCATTCCTATCTATGTCATCCCTAGCACCTTTCTTGCTATTTTATAAAACCAAAGAATTTGCTGTTTTTAACAGCCTTACATGTATATAATCCCTTCCTCCTTTACCTTATTCTCTTCTTCCCCTATTTAAACTCATACCCCCTCACTCCTTTTCCCCCCCTACAATTCTCCCTTGATTCTATAATAAATTGTAATATTACAACTAATCCATATAATATTATCACTATATATCTATTTATATCTTTATAACCTGTTTTTTGTTAATGCATTTAACTGTTTTAATGTAAAGTTTCTCAGTTGTTTTCTTACTGTTTTATGTACAACGCAATTGCGGATTTTTGTTCTATGTACACCGACGTGATATCTCTGATGAGCGGCGGTATATAAAAACCAATAAATAAATAAATAAATGTAGCCAGAGCCGGGAAGAAATCACAGTTTGTGGCACTTGGCCAAGCACTGTCACTGTGATGGCTGAATTAGATGGGAGGGGGAAAGAGCTCACACATACTACATCACATCTTTGGAATACTGCTCAAAAGGAACTGCGCCTCATGATAGATTTGCCACAGGTCATAGAACATAAGAAATTGCCGTGCTGGGTCAGACCAAGGGTCCATCAAGCCCAGCATCCTGTTTCTAACAGAGGCCAAACCAGGCCACAAGAACCTGGCAAGTACCCAAACACTAAGAAGATCCCATGCCACTGATGCAATTAATAGCAGTGGCTATTCCCCAAGTCAACTTGATTAATAGCCGTTAATGGACTTCTCCTCCAAGAACTTATCCAAACCTTTTTTGAACCCAGCTACACTAACTGCACTAACCACATCCTCTGGCAACAAATTCCAGAGCTTTATTGTGCGATGAGTGAAAAAAGTATGACTTTATTGTGCGTTGAGTTGCTATAAGTATGACTTTTTACTCAGACCTTCTGAAGCTATACTAGTTTGGAGATGTCTGGAAGGTACAATTAGGGAGAAATGTGCACTTCGTTCACGAGTGCTAACCCGTAGAGATATTGAAGACTAGTAATGTATATTTATTTTATTTTATTGATACTGTCTCAAAAATTTATTTTATCGATTAACTCCAAGGGCACTGCTTTATTTTAATTTTGGTTTTCTTTTATTTTTAGAATATTAATTTAACGTATTTATTTGATAATGATCATGGCATGTTCTTGATCATGTTTCTGTAAACCAATATGAAGTTAATGCGAATGTTCGGTATATAAAAGCGATTAAATAAATAAATAATATATGGAGGGATGGGTGGGATTATCCTATATTTTAGTTAGTTCGAGATGGGAAGGTCAGCAGCTGGGGGAGGATGGAGAATGGCATGGATAAGAATTATGAATTTATGGGGGGGTTAGTGGCAGTTACATGATTATGTTTTATTGACTTTGGGTTTAATATTAAGTTTTTATATATTTCTATGATAGGATGATTATGTTTCATATTTTGTGTGATTTTTGTTGTAACTTGCTATGAATTATTGCTATGATAACATGCAACAAATCAATAAATAACTTCAGGCAAATATCCAAAGAAAGGGCAAATAAAGCCTCTTGATGTCGTAGTCTAATTGATTTGGAAGCCAAGATGTGCAGGAGGAACAGGCAAGTCCTCCAAAAAATCTCTAGATATGATTTAAATCTCCCTACAAGACTCCAGGCATGCATACCACATACTCTGAACAGGTATGCTGTATATAATGTGCATATGGATTTCTGTAGGAGTACTTATTTAAAACAAAACCTTATTCCCTTGTCTCATAATTTTTCACACCAGTTGTATGGGGGGGGGAAGGGGGTGCGGGATAATGGTGTTGGTTTACTATATTTGAAAATTAGAACAGAGGTTGTTTGTTATTCGCTTGTCTCGTAATTTGTCACACCAGTTGTATGGGGGGAGGGGGGGAAGGGGGCGGGATAATGGTGTTGGCTCACTATATTTGAAAATTGGAACAGAGGTTGTTTTTATTTTGCATATTTACGTCATGTCTTGAATCTTGTGCGTATACTGTTCTTTGTATCATCAAGATATGTTATTCTTGGTCTTTGTTCTAATAAAAACCTTTATACACAAAATAAAATAAAACAAAACCTGAGGAAATAATTATTTACTGAGAAGATAGTGGATGCCTGGAATAACTCATGAGTGGAGGTTGTAGCAACCAAACTAAAGTGGAGGAGCAGCTGACTGAGAACTAGAGAAGCCAGGGTTCAAATCCCATTGCCATTCTTTGTGTCTTTGGCCAAATAAGTTCACCCTCCATTGCCTCATGTTCAAAAACTTAGATTGTAGTGGCTTTTAAAGGGACAGAAAAATAACTGTACAATATTGGTATATAAATTGCCTTAAGCTACCAATGAAAAAGACCTGAACTAAAAAATATACAATAAATAAAAGACTGACAGGTAGGAAGGTGTGGGAAATATGAGGGATCTAGGGAAGCTCAAGGAATAGTCTAGGGTCTGGTAGCTAAGATTTAATGCTAAAAAAAGGCAAAGTTATTAATTTACAGGTAGATCTTAAAAGCATTGCTCACATAAAAACTTGTGTATGTGAACAATGCAAATTTTAAGAAACCTGGAAGTACGCACGTACATACCTGTGCACGCATCAAGAATAAGGAGGCAGAAAAGGGGAGGAGCCTGGGTGTTCCAGGGTGAGGTCAAGACTTACATGCATAATGCCCAAATTTTGCAAGGCTGAACATGGCAATGTGTGCCATGTTACCTGCGTAACTTTACTACTGGTCCTGATGAAGCACTAGTCCGGAGATTTTGGGCCACGGCAGAGGGGTGAAGCAAGAGAGAGCGAATCTGACACTCTATATGTCTCCCACTGTAAGAGGGGCACTTTCAACTTAAGGTGGGTTTGCGGAGGGGCCGTGTTACATTGGTCTACCTAAGGTGAAAGGGTCTGTAGACCCTTGTAACAGTGCCGCCCCTTCCCCCCTCCAAAACCCACCCTGAGTTGAAAGTGCCCCTCTTACAGTGGGAGATATATAGTCATGTTCTCCCTCTGACCGTTCTCTCTCTCTCAGTACACGTGTAAAGACACCACACATACGCGTGGTAGGAATAATTTAAATGATGTGAGTGTAATTGCACACTGTATGAATCGGCTCCTGTGGAGGGAGGAGTTAGCAAACTGTTGTGATCTACTCCTCAAGAAGGGAGGAGTTAGCAATCTGTTATGAATCTGCTCCTGTGGAAGGAGGAGTTAACAATCTGATATGCTCAGCTCCTGTAGAGGGTGTAGTTAACAATCTGATATGGTTTAGATTGCGGAGATAGCAATCTGTTATGAATCTGTTGCTGAAGACTCCTGATGGGAAAGGAGTAGCAATCTGTTACCAGCGGAATGCTTGGAGAGGGCACTCAGCTGTAGAGGAATGGCAAATAACTACACCCCCAGGAGGATATCCTGAGAGGGACCACCGGCTAGGCTTGAGTACGGAGACAGACACAGATAATTCTTTTATTAGACAGGTTAGTAGAACCACCAGAGGTGGCAGTAGTGAGCTGATATGCACGGCAGGGCTGAAGTCCCTCAGGTACTGGAACAGCAATCCCAGGGTTGCTGAGCTGTAGAGAAACTATAGATAGTGAGTAGACAGGGTATGCTGTGTTCA
This sequence comes from Rhinatrema bivittatum, assembly GCF_901001135.1. NCBI lineage: Eukaryota > Metazoa > Chordata > Amphibia > Gymnophiona > Rhinatrematidae > Rhinatrema > Rhinatrema bivittatum. Next base: position 45,715,980 of record NC_042616.1, on the reverse strand, counting down.
TAGCCAGAACTGGATGACAAAACTCACATAAGGTCTTTAGGAAGCTCAGTAACTGGAAAGGGTTAGGCCCTCGAGGAGCGAGTACCTGGTTCCAGGGAAAGCTCTGAGAGAGCGATGGTAACTCACAATTGTCTGTATCTGTGATAGCTTCCAGGCAGTAGAGAATCTTCAGAGTGTCCAGGACCATGGGCCCTCGAGGAGCGAGTACCGGTTCCTATCTGCAATCTGAAATAAAGAAAAGAGAGCGAGGCCCCCGAGGAGCGGGTACCCATGGTAAGTCCGAGGAGGCAGAGTAGCTTGAGAATAAAGCCGAAGCAATCCCCTTGCTAACTCGATTCGTTAGCGAATACTGAGACTTTTTATTATTGGCAGCGGATGACGTCATCTCAGGGGTCTGCCCCCGAGGTTCACGCCATTGCTGGTACATCGGAGTGTGCGCGCCCTACGTCATCAGGACATGGCGGAGCCGCAGCTTCGTGACAGTCCAGGGACGCCGGAGGGAGATGGCAAGAAGATGCCGCGGCAGCTAACCGTCCATCAGACCCGGAGGGAGTCGCCACAGAGGTAAAGAGGGCGGAGTGAGGGTGTCGAGCAGCAACGGACGCAACAGACACATGATATAAAATTAAGCGTATTTTAGCTTGTATGCCAAATACACGCGTTTATGGGCGCCTGCACACTTCTTTTAAAATGTACCTGTTAGGATGCAAAATTCAAGGGAGAGGTACAGTATAGGGCAAAATTCTCAGCACAAAAGAAAAGGGGAATCTGGGGGTGATCATAGCTGATGATCTTAAGGTGCTCAAACAGAGGATAAAGTGTCTAAAAAATCCAGAAAGATGCTTGGCTGTATAGGGAAAGGAATGGTCAGCTGACTTTTTATAAGTAGGGCTATTACGCCTGGTAGTAGAGGGAGTTTGTGTTGCTGTTATTGAGATTTAGGACCGACCTTACTGGAGTGAAGATAGGGAACTGGTCCCGGACAAATAAAACAATATAAGAATGTGAGCGAGTGGATTCGGTTGCTTCCCCCTGAGGCAGACAGAAGATGGATCAGACATTTGATGACCAGATAAGTGTGGGAATACTTTGATGCTCATTTGAAAAGGAATTTTGTTCTGGGAATGTACGAGACTGGTTTTGGTGATCTCTAAATATTTTTGGTGATTTCTAAAGATTTTTGAAAAAATACAAAATAACATAAAAAAAATATATATATAGATAGAATTAAATAAAGAAAAGTGGACTTCCCTCCTGAATCAGCTCTTTTATAAAACTGAAGAGCTTAGGGTTGTCGGTCCCACATAAATGTCTGCATAAAAAGAGTTTTTTACATAAAGTATGAGTTTGTACAAAATCAAGGAAAATAGTTAGAAAAAAACTGAAAGGTGCAGCTGCAAAGGTTAAAAGTGTTCAACAGGCATGGACATTGTTTAAAAATACAATCCTAGAGGCACAGTCCATATGTATTCCACACATTAAGAAAGGTGGAAGGAAGGCAAAACGATTACCATCATGGTTAGAAGGTGAGGTGAAAGAGGCTATTTTAGCCAAAAAAACATCCTTCAAAAATTGAAAAAAGGATCCATCTGAAGAAAATAGGATAAAACATAAGCATTGTCAAGTTAAGTGTAAAACATTGATAAGACAGGCGAAGAGAGAATTTGAAATGAAGTTGGCCTTAGAAGCAAAAACTCATAATAAAAACATTTTAAAATATATCCGAAGCAAGAAACCTGTGAGGAAGTCGGTTGGACCATTAGATGACCTAGGGGTTAAAGGGGCTCTTAGGGAAGATAAGGCCATTGCAGAAAGACTAAATGAATTCTTTGCTTCCGTGTTTACTAATGAGGATGTTGGGGAGATACAAGTTGCGGAGATGGTTTTCAGGGGTGATGAGTTAGATGAACTGAACCAAATCACTGTGAACCTGGAAGATGTAGTAGGCCAGATTGACAAACTAAAGAGTAGCAAATCACCTGGACCGGAAGGTATGCATCCTAGGGTACTAAAGGAACTAAAAAATGAAATTTCTGATCTATTAGTTAAAATTTATAACCTATCATTAAAATCATCCATTGTACCTGAAGACTGGAGGGTGGCCAATGTACCCCAAATATTTAAAAAAGGCTCCAGGGGTGATCCGGGTAACTATAGACAAGTGAGCCTGACTTCAGTGCCAAGAAACATAGTGGAAACTATTCTCAAGATCAAAATCGTAGAGCATATAGAAAGACATGGTTTAATGGAACACAGTCAACATGGATTTACCCAAGGGGAGTCTTGCCTAACAAATCTGCTTCATTTTTTTTGAAGGGGTTAATAAACATGTGGATAAAGGTGAACCGGCAGATGTAGTGTATTTGGATTTTCAGAAGACGTTTGACAAAGTCCCTCATGAGAGGCTTCTAAGAAAACTAAAAAGTCATCAGATAGGAGGTGATGTCCTTTCGTGGATTACAAACTGGTTAAAAGACAGGAAACAGAGAGTAGGATTAAATGGTCAATTTTCTCAGTGGAAAAGGGTAAACAGTGGAGTGCCTCAGGGATCTGTACTTGGACCGGTGCTTTTCAATATATATATATATATATATATATATATATATAAATGATCAGGAAAGGAATACGACGAGTGAGGTTATCAAATTTGCGGATGATACAAAATTATTTAGAGTAGTTAAATCACAAGCGTATTGTGATACATTACAGGAGGACCATGCAAGACTGGAAGATTGGGCATCCAAATGGCAGATGAAATTTAATGTGGACAAGTGCAAGGTGTTGCATATAGGGAAAAATAACCCTTGCTGTAGTTACACAATGTTAGGTTCCATATTAGGAGCTAGCACCCAGGAAAAAGATCTAGGTATCTTAGTGGATAATACTTTAAAATCGTCGGCTCAGTGTGCTGCAGCAATCAAAAAAGCAGAATGTTAGGAATTATTAGGAAGGGAATGGTTAATAAAACGGAAAATGGCATAATGCCTCTATAATCGCTCCATGGTGAGACCGCACCTTGAATACTGTATACAATTCTTGGTCACCGCATCTCAAAAGAGATATAGTTGTGATGGAGAAGGTACAGAGAAAGGCAACCAAAATGATAAAGGGGATGGAACAGCTCCCCATGAGGAAAAGATGAAGATGTTAGGGCTGTTCAGCTTGGAGAAGAGATGGCTGAGGGTAGATATGATAGAGGTCTTTAAGATCATGAGAGGTCTTGAACGAGTAGATGTGAATTGGTTTTTTACACTTTCGAATAATAGTAGGACTAGGGGGCATTCCATGAAGTTAGCAAGTAGCACATTTAAGACTAACTGGAGAAAATTCTTTTTCACTGAACGTACAATAAAGCTCTGGAATTTGTTGCCAGAGGATGTGGTTATTGCAGATAGTGGAGCTGGGTTCAAAAAAGGTTTGGATAAGTTCATGAGGAGAAGTCCATTAATGGCTATTAATCAAGTTTACTTAGGGAATAGCCACTGCTATTAATTGCATCAGTAGCATGGGATCTTCTTAGTGTTTGGGTAATTGCCAGATTCTTGTGGCCTGGTTTGGCCTCTGTTGGAAACAGGATGCTGGGCTTGATGGACCCTTGGTCTGACCCAGCATGTCAATTTCTTATGCTCTTATAGTAAATCACAGCAGATAAAGACCAATATGATCCATCCAGTCTATTCAGCAAGGTTTTCAGGATAGTATTGTAGCCCCCGTGTGCCACAGAGTTGTACAAGGTTTGCTTCAAAGAGGATGTATTATGTTAAAGCTGTGATTTCCTCATAAGGGAAGTCCTACAAGGATTGTGTCATTGGGATTGCATGAAGGATCCAGTGAGAGGTTCATTCTGAGGGCAGTGGGTGTGACAGGCAACTACTGTATATGAGTGACAGTCCCTTTGGGCATGGTTTAGAGGACATAAAAGCCCTATTTACATGTCTGTTTGAGGCTTCTTTGGAGTGTCTGAAAAAGGTCTGGGGAGGCGCAAGTGATCAGGTGGAATACTCCCAAAGCATCCCTGGAGGCCTGGGAGAAAGCTTCTAATCTGGCAAGTTGAAAAGTCAATCAGCCAGAGAAATATTTGTAACTGTGGTGGGACCAGGCAACAAACTGTGACGAGCTGGGCCTTACCACATGGCTCAGAGGACTGCACTGCTGAAGAGAAACAGTGTGAACCTTCCTAGAGATGTGCTGGATATCTACAAGTGCTAGAAATGGGGACATACAACTGCAGCCGGGGACTCACAGAACCAGGAGAGAAACTGTGCCTGTTTGGGACTCTGTGCAGGGCTCAGGAGGTTTCAGCCTGCAGCTGGAGAGATCAATGAAAAGGAAACAGACTGCAAATAAGGGCCTGTGGGCAGAGTGAGCAGAGGGAAAGATTTTTTTTCTTAAAGTGGAGTAACTTTTTTTTTCCTTAATTATTTTGAACTGAGATCTGTGAACTGTTATTTTTGGAGCACAACCATCGTATGGACATCAAGTTTTTTATTTGGTCGTGGTGTCCTCTGTCTGGTTTGGCCCTGCAGGTTTTCCTACCCATGGACCAAGAGACTGTGTGTTCCGATCCTGGGAAAGATGTCCCGCTGCTTCCCTAGGGCTGGAAGGTGACTCCCGAGGAAAAAAGGTTTACAGTAATAATTGCCACTCCATGTAGGTTACCTCTAAGCCTTCTGTTAAAGATAGTAATGGTACTCACAAACACCACTTCCCCTCAATTGACTAAAATGTTGCATGCCATCATTATTTATTGACTTGGAAGTAATTCTCCAATAGCCTACATAAGAAAAGTTAGCATAAACATGCATAAGTTACACCAGTTTTTAAAGTGAACTTACATGCCAGCATTCACTTTGCAAATCATTCCAACAAAATCAGCTGGCATGTACTTACACCTCCTAAAATGTATGCAGAAATACATGCATCCTTTTGAAAATCCAAAAGTATGCGCTTAAGTGCAAACCTCTCCCCAACTCCATCCTCGGGACACCTCCACTCAAACCTACACACGTACAGGACATACTTGCGTAAGTTTGCCTGCACATGGGTAGGCAATTTTAGAAAAAGCCATTATCATGGGTCAAGCTCTGCTTGACCCAAGGAAACAATTTTTTGTTTTAATTGCCCTCCTTATGTGAGGAAACCAACCAAGGAATAAATTGTCTAAAGCATCACTATGCAAAGGTTCACAGCTACAACTCAAAACTTCTGTCTCCTGTAGTAATAAAGAGAGACCCCTCCTGACACCCACACAGTATATGAATGGCCTTTGGCTTGGCACACTTCTCAGCAACTGTCTACGTAAACTGCTAACCTCACCCCTCCCAGGCATCTGGGATCATCTGACTTTTTCTTGTCCTCTGAAAGAAACCTCCCCCACTCCCAAAATAAACTATGATTGTTTTTTGTAGGATGCTTTATTTAAAGCACTGTCATGTTAATTTAAGAAAGAACAGGGCAGTGGCTTCTCTGTGCCTGACTGCCCTCTTTTCACAAGAGGAGATGGGGCAAATGCCAAACTTGCAACCTGTGTTAAGGTTTAGCCATGGCTCCAGGATTAATGTCTCTGATGTTGGGGAGAATGAATGGGACAGTTAATATCCACAAGGTGGATGGGACCTTGGTGAAACATTTCATATAACAGGCTACATGGCAGCTCCTAACCCTCATGCTGCGAGATCAGCATAAAAACTCACTTTTCTGTTTGAGTGAATTGGTATCAGGATAGTGCGGTGCCTGCTTATTTTACTCTGGCTATTATAGCAAATATGTTTTCTACACATATTTTTGGGTGTGATTCTGAGTGCGTGTACGTGGGAATTGGACTGAAAGTCGAAAAGCATATCATGCGAGAGATGTCTCCCATCCAGCAGGATGGGAGACACCTCTCGCGTGATATGCTTTTTGAGAGTTGTAGAGTAGCATGGCTGCACGTGTCTTCCCTGTGTCCTCGACATTCCAAGCAGCCTGCTCGCTCGCTTCTAAGCACTGGAGCCACCCCGGACATCCTCATTGACTCAGAGAAGAACGCTGCATACATGCAAGGATGTGGCTCTTCAGCATACCTGAGGTCAACAATCAGCACTAACAACTCTTAAAGCAAACGCCAATCAAGTAAATCCAACAGGTCCAGGCAGGGTTTAGAGCATGCATAGCCAGAAGGCCAATCTGGTGAAACACATCAGTTCACCATCAGTACAAGCAGTCACCTCCAAAACAGAGACACTCCCACATGCTGCTTATAAACCCAGCAGAGACTAGGAACAGGAAATACAGAATACTCATATATAAAACAACATGCTACTTTATGAGATATGCCAGATACTTGTGACCTGGCTTGGCCATTGTTGGAGACAGGATCCTGGGCTTGATGTACCTTGGGCAGACCCAGCATGGCAATATCTTATGTTCATATGTTCTAAAATAGTTTAACTTGTTCAATAACATCAGAAGAGAGAATGCAGCTTGATATGCAGTAGCTGTGTAAGAACAGGTGGTAGTAGCTCAGAAACTCAACTTTAAAGAGACATGCACACTCAGCCAAAGGTCTCAGATTTTCTTTCATTCTTTAATTTAAAGTTTATTAACCATAATAACAATTTATTTAAAAAGTTTATTAACCATAATAACAATTTATTTTATTTATTTATTTTTAACTTTTATATACCGAGGTTCCTGTATAGGATACAGATCACCCCGGTTTACAATAAAACTGCAACTTCGCGCAAAGGCAGTACATGAAACCAGTGAATACAAGAGCTAGTACAAGGAACTTAAACTGAAACATTCAAAGATATGAAACGGTCCAGGAGGCTGTGGCAGAGGATTTAATGGGAGAGTTTGTACAATCGAAAATAAAGAGGGTGGCATATGAGGGTACAAGGTTACGTACATTGAATTATAGTACGCGAACTACACTGGGTGAATATACATAGGGAACTGGATAGAACTGTTATTAAACCAAGGGCAAAGTAAAGTGAGAGTACATTGTGGACAGGACCAGGCTGATATTAAACCAGGGCAAAGTTTAAGTGTCAGGGAAGGCTTGGATGAAAAGCCAGGTTTTTAGGGGTTTTTTTGAAAGCCGCGGGGCATGATTCAAGTCGTAGGTCCGGGGGAGTGTGTTCCGTTGATGGGACCTGCTGTAGATAGGGCCCGCTTCCTTAGTGCTGTTTTCGCCGGAGGGGCATACAGTGAGCCTTTGTATGCACTTCTGATGGGTCTGGAGGAAGTGTGCGGTTTCAGTTGCGTGCTTAAAATGAGAGGAGAGAGGTTGTGCGTCACTTTGTGTATAATTGTGAGAACTTTAAAAAGGATCCTGTATTTGATGGGCAGCCAGTGTAGGGTATGGAGGATGGGGGTGATGTGTTCTCTTTTATTGGAGTTGGTGAGAATTCTGGCGGCAGCTTTCTGTACCATCTGTAAAGGTTTGATGGTGTTGGTGGGGAGTCCGAGCAGGAGGGAGTTACAATAATCGATCGTAGATAGAATGATGGATTGTAGAACCAGGTGGAAGTCATTGAAGTGAAGGAGTGGTTTTAGCTTTCTGAGGACTTGCAGTTTGTAGAAGCACTCCTTTGTGGTGTTTATAAATTTTTTTAGGTTTAGCTGGTTGTCCAGCCAGGCTCCTAGGTCCCTGACAAAACGGTGATAGGTTAAGGTTTAGGGTTGTAGGTGGAGAAGAGCTTGGTGGGTTGAGCAGGGCGTGATTGTCGTCTTGAGAGAAGATGAGCATCTCCGTTTTGTTGGAATGGAGGACTAGATTAAGGCTGGAGAGTAGTTGCTTGATTGACTGAAGGCAGTCATTCCAGTGGGTCATGATTTTGTGAAGGGATTCTGTGATCGGGATGAGAATTTGAACATCGTCTACGTAGAGGTAATGAGTTAGCTTTAGATTTGTGAGTAACTGGCAGAGCGGGAGCAGGTAAATGTTGAAGAGCGTAGGAGAGAGGGAGGATCCTCGGGGGACTCCCTGGTCAGTGAGGACGGGTTGAGATTCTTTGTTGTTTATCCTAACTTTAAAGAACCTGTTGCATAAGAAGGACTTAAACCAACTAAGTGCAGAGCCTTTGATGCCTATGTTTGCTAGTCGTTCTAAAAGAATTGCGTGTTTGACCGTGTCAAAAGCTGCGGACAGGTCTAAAAGAACAAGAAGGTAGGATTGTTTTTTCTCTAGGTTTAAGAGGATGGTGTCCGTGAGTGATAGGAGGAGGGATTCAGTGTTTAGAGATGGGGCGAGTATGTTATTTTCTTCAAGGTATTCCGAGAGTTGTTTGTTAACTATTTTCTCCATCAGTTTGGCAATCAGAGGTAAGTTGGCTATGGGGCGGAAGTTAGCTGGATCCGTTGGTGACAGATTTGTTTTTTTTAGTAGAGGTTTAAGAATTGCAAGTTTTAACTGGTTTGCTACAATGCCTTGCATTAAAGAGATGATTATGATTTCTGCGATTGGTTTAGAAATGGTATTCGGGATGGAGATGAGAAGGTTCATCGGTAATGGGTCTGACAGGTGGGAGGAAGGTTTGAGTTTCTTGAGAATATTTTCTATTTCAAGAGAAGAAGTGGGCTCGAAGGATTCCAGACTTGTGGTTTGTTGAGGCAGGGTCACAAGAGAGTGAATAGGCGAGAGATTGAGAGTTGTAAGAGGGTCGGTTAGGTTGGAGATTTTTTTTCTTGAAATAACTGGCCAGTTCTTTGGCTTTGTTGAGTGCTTGGTTGTCCGGAATGATGGGTGGGGATGGTTTGGTGAGTATTGAAACATAGGTAAATAGTGCCTTCGAATCAAAGATGAAATTGTGGATTTTTTTTGAATAAAAATCTTTTTTTGTTCTGAGGATGGCGTTCCTGTAGGTGTTGAGGAGGGATTTGTAGATGGCTTGTGTCATGGTGGAGGGGTTTTTCCTCCAGCTTTGTTCTTTCCTTCTTAGATCTTGTTTGATGGACTTCAGTTCTGGGGTGAACCATGGTTTCCTGTTGTCCGGCGAGGGTTTTAGCACTTTAGAGGTAGTCGGGCAGATTTGGTCGGCAATATTATTGGTGATATTGATCCAAGAGGTGGTAGCTGCGATTGCGTCTGAGAGGTCCTGAGAGCTGCTCTCTGAGTAGGTCTGGGAGCAGGGTTTCTTGAATTGGATGGTGGTTTTCGGGAAGGTTTGCGGAGGGTGCTCTTTGATCTCTAGCACCATAGATATGATCCGGTGGTCCGACCAAGGGACTGGGGAGCAAGAGGGCTTGGAGTGGATGGAGATGTTATCGTTAATGAAGATAAGGTCTAAGGTATGGCCGGCTTTATGCGTGGGGCTGTTAACAATTTGTGTGAATACCATGTAACTTTTGTGTGAATCCCATGTAACTAAGCGAGGTGAGAAAAGTTTCACAGTTGTGAGATAGTGGGGAGGCGTCAACATGTAGGTTAAAGTCTCCGAGGATTATGGCTGGTTTGTCGGCATTGATATGTTTGGCTATAAGCTCGATCGTAGGCGAAGGGTCAGATTCTAAGGATCCTGGTGGGGCGTAGATAAGGCCGATTTGAAGATGCTCAGATTTGAAGAAGGAGAATTCCAGCTTTGTTGTTGTATTTGTCTGTTGTAGGGTTAGGCCTAGTCCTTTTTTTTTTTTTTTGACTTACCCAGATATGCTCATGCAAAGGTTGTGCGGCCCCGTCTCCCAGCTCCCGATTCTTGGTCTTCTCTGAAGGTGGTGTGAGTTGTAGGCTGCTGGCAAAGGAGACTAAAGAGATTGTAGTTGGTCTGGGATGGTCAGGGTGGTCTGAAACGAATGCCTTGTAAAAATTGTGATTAGAGAGATAATGGGGTTAAAGGCAACGCTGCGGTGCTGCACGAAGGGGCGCACAAAGGGGCCTGCCCTTTTGTCGCGCTCCTTCGGCGCGAGACGCCTAGCTGCTGAGTAGCTTTAAAGGGCCAGTCGGGGCTGTCCCCTGACTGGCTGAGCGTCGTCGTCGCCCGGGATTGGTTGCCGGTGCGAGGTGGAACCTTACAACATAACACACAGGCTTATACAGAACATATGGTGCAATTTTCAGTAAACTCTCCTTCCCACCCCCACCGGCAATACTTGACCACTGCACTGCAGATACAAAACATGGCAAAGCAAAACAAAGAAGAAAAGGAAAAAACAAAGTACTGGAGCCCACAAAATACATGAGCATTGGAATACTTTAGATAAAAAGTGTACTATAATCTGTCTGCTTTCAGCCACTTAATGTAGGGATCCCACTTCTAATTAAATTCCACAATTTTATCTCATCTCAATTCAGTGAGATAATTAAGAAAATATATTTCATATAGTCTTTTGCAAACTACATCCTTGGCGATAATCTGGCAGCTAACCCAATCTGAACTATCAATGCCTGATCCATACTGAAATATTAAAGATTGGTATACTTAGTAGCATGTACTTGGGATTCTTAGGTATGGACTGCTGCAGCAGTGGCTTAATATATCCCAATATATCAACCCAAAATCTGGAAACCTTAGGACATTCCCACCAAATATGGCTCTTGGAACCCACCAAGCTCCATTGCCTCCAAATTATCGCAGAAATTTCATCATATATTTTATGCAGTCGATCCAGAATAAGATACCACCAGTATAAGACTTTATAACCATTTTCTCTTAACAAGGCAGAAATAGAACTTTTACAAACAGATTGATAGCATAGATCGCAAAGAGTCAAATACGTCTCACCCAAATCAGTTTTCCATAGCAAAATATGTTTCGGTTTAGATGAAATCTCTCCAATCAGAACCTTATATATTTTTAACATTATCCCTTTAACCTTCCTATCACTGTCAGATAGTCCTTACATGAAGGATCTACCTTTAGCTAGTGCCAAACTAACCTTTACTAATTTCATATAATGTCACATTGGTATACAAGGATATAAATCTCTGACTCCAAGGTGATATATATCCTTCAGCGGAGCAAATTCCTTGGTTGAATTATTGTTCCAAAACTGCTCCAGAGATTGTAACCCCAAGACATTCCATCTAACAAAATCAAGAGAGGTAAGACCTGGAGTAAATCCCTTATTAAAGTATAAAGGAGTCCAAAAAAACCCTCTCTATCCCGCACCAGCAAGGCCTTCCCCCCTTCAACAATGTAAACTAAGTATATGGAGAGACATAAGTTGGTAAAAAACTCTATAGTGCTTGGCTATCCAAAACTATGATTTAACAGGGACCTCTCCTTCAATGGCCTGCTCCACATCCACTCAAGGTTAGAGACGGTTTGTAAATGCCAATCCACCACACTTCGCATCTGAGCTGCCACATAATACTTTTTGAAGCATGGTACTCCAAGACCCCCCAGCTCTTTTGGTAAATATAAGATTCTGTGCAACTCTCTGAGGCCTCCCTTCTACAGATGAAGCTGAAAAACTATTTTTGCAATTTCTTGAGAAAAGCATCTGGAATAGAGATCAGTACTGTTTGGGAAAAGATATGAAAATCTGAGAAGGATATTCATTTTTATAGTGGCAATTCTGCCAAACCAGGAAAAATCAGGTTGGTCCCAAATGTTCAAATCTTGAAATACTTTAGTCATCACCGGAGTGTAAGTCAGGGAAAACAATGCACCAGGGTCAGCGCAGATATGAACACCCAAATATTTTAAACACTTTCTTGCCCTTTTAAATGAAAACTTTGATTTCAAAACATCAGCAATATCCCTACTTAAAGATATGTCCAATATCTCAGATTTGTCATATTGACTTTAAAACCTGAAACCACCCCATAGATCTCCCTTTCCCTAATCAATATTGGTAAGGATTTTTTCTGGCTCACATATGGTAAATAAAACGTCTGTAAATAATGAAATTTTATACTGAGACCCACCCACTTCAACGCCCATAATCTCCTGATGCCTTTGTACAGATTCAACAAGAGGTTCTATCACCAGAGCAAATAATAAAGGCAATAGTGGGCACCCCTGTCTCGAACCCCTGCCCACTGGGAAATTTTTGGAATAGTTTCCACTGACTTCAATGCAAGCTTCTGGTGCCGAATATAGTTTATGAATCCACCTAATAAAATTATCACCCAACCCGAATTTTTCCAAAATCTTAAACAAAGTCCCAATGGACTCTGTTCTAATGCTTTTTCAGCATCAATCACTAACAATAAAGAAGGGATTTTCTTATATCTAGACCACCAAATTAAATTCAGCACCTGGTGCACATTATCAGCTGCCATCCTGCCTGGTATAAATACCAAATGATCCTTGTGCACCAGTATCGGGAGAAATATCCGGAGTCTATCAGTCAATATCTTGGCCAATAGCTTAAGATCTAAATTTATCAGCAATATTGGATGATAGAAGCCACAAAGGGTTTCATCCTTCACACGTTTGACTAAAACAGTTATACCTGCTAAATTGGAAGCTACAGATAAACTACCCACTCCTCAATAAACGAATTAAACATTTCTCTCAAGGGAACTGACTCAAAAGTTTTATAAAATTTAGCAGTAAAGCCGTCAACCCCTGGTACTTTACCAGATTTCAAACTCTTTATAGCTTCAAATATTTCAATGCACGTAATTTCTTTATTAAGCCGTTGGATATGGTTGGGCTCTAAATTTGGCAGTGTAAGCCCAGTCTGATAGCCCACCTCTTCAGATGGAATTGATCAATCAGTATGGTATAAAGACCCATAAAATAGTTTTACACAATCTCTAATCAGAGCTGATGATTAGCCATTATTATCTTTATTTTTCAAAATAAGGTTATAGGCCTGTAAATGACCAGCTTTGTTTCCGTATTCAAAATAATTTTACTGTACCAAATTCAACTGATAGGCCATTTCTTCAACTTTAAGCAATTTTAGCTTATCCCAAGCTGCATCTAGAGCTTTAAGACAGGTAGCATTACAAGTCAATTTATGCCTTTGTTCTAAGCTTTTAATAGTGCATTCTAAAGATAATTGCTAAAGTGAGATCAAGTGACCACAAACAGAGGCCCTCAAGACTCTCTCATATAGCAATGGCAGAGACCTTGCCAGTATTATTAAGCCGTAGAAATTCTTCAATCAACAAGCACAACTTATGACATAAATCCTTATCCAACAATAAAGCATCATTGAGCCTCCAGAAATGAGTGCCCTTGTTGCTATTAGTCAACTCAAATTTTAGCGTAATGGGGGCATGGTCTGATCATGTGATAATACCAATAGAGGTGTCCTGTACTTGAGGTAATAAGCACTTATCCACTAGAAAAAAATTAATTTGGGAATAATTATTGTGAGGACTGGAATGAAAGGTATAATCTTGTTCAGTATTATGTCTCAGCCTCTAGACATCAACTACCCCAATAGAGGAAAGTGATTCCTTAAAGTACAGTCGGTGGGTTTTTTTTTTGTTTTTTTTACAATACTATCTGAGCCTATAGAGTTATCAAAGGGTTCGGCACAATACTGAAATCTCCACCTATTACTAAACCTTCCGCTTTTACAGCAATAATGTCTGAAAGCTGTTGAAAAATGAAGCCTTGATCATTATTCGGACCATATACATTGACAAGTATATATATATCATCAGCAATAACCATTTTAAGCAAAATGTAACGTCCTTCTGGATTGATACTCAGTTCTAGAAAATCCGCACATAAATTCTTAGAAATTAAAATACCCACAACCCTCATATTTTTTCTTGACAGTATTTGATACCAAATACATTGTTGGAAAACCTTTGGATTTCAGTAACTGCTCATCCTTTTTATGTAAATGTATCTCCTGAACAAATATGTCAGTATAAGAGCCATCAGTAAGAAATGACATAGCGAAACGTACGCACATATAAACCCAAGTATTTTCTAGAGCACCAGTAAAAGGACAAAGACACAGATCTCTAAATTTGGTCATTAATAGCCATTGTTTTGAGGTTGGGAAATATTGAGTGTAAAAACCCATTATGAACATAGTAAATAAAACACGCCATAAAAATGCTCAGCTACCCCTATCAAATCCCCTTTTCATATGGACACTTCATTAGAGAGAAACAATGTCTCCCAAAAGCACAGACATTTATGATACTATACCAAAAATAAGCTCAGCTCCTGCTAAAAAAAAAAAAAAAAAAAATATGTAAAATAAAAGCATCAGCTTCCCTAATGGCTTGCAAAATTATTTGTCTGCTTCAAATGTAACAGAAGAAAATTTTTCAGATAGTCCAATGGAGGCAATTCAAGAATACAATCCTTCATCAAAAACCTCTTTCCATCGATACTGTATCAGGAATGTCTGTCAGAATTCCTGCACAGTCTTCTATCCCTCTTTCTGACCTTTTACCATCTGGAAGTTTCTCTCCACAATTTGGATTTGGCATCCAGCTTGGGTTGCTGAACAGAGATTCCAGCCTCTAATTAAAATGCTGTAGCCTCTGCAGCAGTGTAAGTTTGGCAATAGTAAAAGCTATTCCAAAGGATATAGCCATCTGTAGCAAATATTTTCTGATCTTCTTCTTTGCAAAGTTTGAGGAGACAAATCATTGAAAATGGCAATATCCATGCCACTCACTTAAATCACCACAGTAACCTTAGAATTTATTCACGGTTGGACCACTGGTAAACATGTAATAAATTTTTAAGTCCAGTGTTTAATTATTTTTTATACTCAAGTTTTCAGGATATCCACAATGAATATGCATGAGAGAAAGTTTGCATGCATATGCAAATTTTCTGTCATGCATATTCATTCTGGATATCCTGAAAACCCGACTGGCTGGAGGGTCCCCAGGACAGGGTTGGGAACCACTGCTCTAGCTTGATTAGGCTGAATGTTACCTAGGGAATGGTGGGCTCTTTCCACTATTATTTCTCTCTGTCCTTCAGAATCATTAGCGTCTGATAAGATGGAGACAAATAAGATTGCACAATTTCTCTGCAATTATATTTATCATTATCAGGCACTCTGCGGATCCTGTTTTTGCCTTGATGCGATCTATTTTCTAGGTCTTCCATTTGTAGAAATTGTATATCAGATCGCAGTTGTGCTATATCATCTGTCGTCTCATGAAATCCACTGTTCTACATAAATAGGCCTTTGATCAAGCGCTGCCATTTCTTTGATTAACTCACTCACAGTTTTGACCACCTCAGTTTTTACCGCACTGATATCAGCCTTCAACTCCTTGAACCATGCAAGCTGTTCATCCAGAGTAAAGCTCTGGCAGCATGTTTAAATTGGGCCCAGCAACTGCGTCAGCGATCTCCGCCAGCGCCATGTTAGAATTGCGGCTCTCTTTTAAATTTGCAGAGCTCCCAAGGAAGGAAAATTCACAAAGGTCCGTGACTTTTTTTCCCGAGTCACCATACTTTCACACCACTAAATATCATACTTGGAAGCTTATCAAGCTATAAGGAGCTGAAAAAAATCACAAATATTAGGTGCTGGCTGCAAAAGCTATGCGGCCATCTTAGTTGGGTGACGTCTCTTCCCCAAGGTATCAGCTTTTCAAGGGAGAATTCTCAAAGATATCTACAGTTATTACACTTTGCCTACAATCATTTTCTGATGTTAACTACTTGGGTCCCCTCTTTCTGCCTTCCAGCTCAGATCCAT
The DNA here is from genome assembly GCF_901001135.1 of Rhinatrema bivittatum. NCBI lineage: Eukaryota > Metazoa > Chordata > Amphibia > Gymnophiona > Rhinatrematidae > Rhinatrema > Rhinatrema bivittatum. The sequence goes on along the minus strand of NC_042616.1, from coordinate 45,700,410 downwards.
TCAGTTTCAATTCACTCAGAGGAAAGGGGGTTACCAGTGGTGTGCCAAAAAGATCAAGACTCGGTCTGGCTCTTTTTCACATTTTTGTAAGCAATAGTGTGGGAGGGTTATTGGGAAAGGTTTGGCTTTTTGAGGTTAATACCAAAATTTGAAACAGGGTTAGACACCTAAGAAGTTGTGGAAAACATGAGGACGGATCTAGTGAAACTTGAGGAATGAAGAAATTAGATCTTAACTGATCATTTCCTTTCCTTAAGTCCAGCCAGAACAGTCCAGATGCATGGGTACCTTTCACCCTATTCTGGGAATGAAGCAGCTCAATAAGGCTCTGAAGTTGTTTTGTTTCATCCATCCTCATTTCAGGATGCAGACTGAAGTTGGTTACAGTAGCAATGCGACAAGGAGAATTCTTAATGTCATTAGCTACGATGGATGCATACCTGCATTGCTCAAAAAAAGAAATGCACAAGAAATATCTTTGCCTTGCAATGACTGGATGGGGTAGGGGGTGCACCTGCAATGTAAAGCTCTCCCTTTTGGGGTCACTATGGTTCCAAGATCTTTTTCCAAGGTGGTGGCTGTGGTGGAGGCTCTGCACAGGGAAGATATTTTGGTGCATCCATGCCTGGACAATTGGTGGATCCTACCAAAGTTGGCCCAGGATAGCAAGTTAGCAACAACCAGAGTGATACAGTTATTGCAGGATCTAGACTGGCTTTCCAATTTCAACAAGAGCATCTTGCTTCCCTCTTGATCCCTAGAGCACCTGGGATCAAGAGGGAAGCTAAATAGCGTTTGAATATTGACCTCAAGGGGTTTTAGAAACACAGATTCAGAGAACATAGTAGCAGATAAGGACTGTAAAACCCATCCAGTCTACCCAATTTACTTCTTGGTGCAATGACATAGATCTCAGCTGATCTCACTTCTCTGCAACTAAAGATAGTCTGTACTTATTGTATGCCTTCTTGAATTCTATTACTGTTTTTGTCCTCACTATTTCTCCTGGGAAACTGTTCCAAGCACCATCATCCTTTCCATGAAGACACATTTTCTAATGCTACTCCTGTCTACCCCCCTTGGAGCCTCTTATACCTTTGAGGTATTTGAAGATCTGTATCTTCTTCCTTCCTCCTCTTTTCCTCTAGGGTATAAATACTTAGGTCCTTAAGTCTCATTTTATCAGCTTTTGGTGCAGGCCCTATACCATTTTGGTGGCCCTCACCTGGACTGCCTCTACACTGAGCTATTAAGGAGCAAAAGGATATAGACAACAGAGAAAGACTTGTAGGGAGAATCGAAGCTTAAGCTTAATGCTTCTGAAGAGCCATTATCAAAACGTCCATAACTTAGCCCTGCCACATTGCTGAGGAGAAGGGAAATGGCAGGGGAGAAGGAAAAAGGAAGGAACCAATCACAGGGCTCGGATTCACTCAACTATTTTATAACTCTCATTACAAGATAACTACTTGTTCCCTTGAATTGCACCCAGCTCCATCCCTCCCCAATAATGTAGTTGGGTAGCACGGATCCTTTTGTAAGGGTAAAGGAGAAATTACTACTTACCTGATAATTTCCTTTCCTTTAGTGAAGGGTAGGACAATCCCAACAAATGGATTATGCATCTCTGCCAGCAGATGGAGACAGAGCAAAGGCTGACATCACAGTTATATAATCCCACCCCATCAGCCCGCCAGCATTCTTTGGAAAAGCCAAACTGTAGACAAACCTGATTAAACTTGAACATTATTAGCAACAGGCAACCATTCGTGTTTCTCAACCAACAGGAACACTAAGCTCAGCTAAAAGAAGGAACATATCTAGCAAACTAAGCTAGATAAGCCACTTACCAGTTATCAACAAAGAGCAGGAATCATACTCTGCATTGTTCACCCTAAAAAGGCTAACCACAAAATCCAAATCCAGCAGCCGAGGGCAGGTCTGGGATTGACCTACCCTTCACTAAAGGAAAGAAAATTATCAGGTAAGTAGTAATTTTTCCTAAGCATACCAATGAGTGGGATGTACAAAAATTAATCCCGAAAAGGCTACCAGCAGCCCAGTCAAAAACCACTCGTGCTAAAGCAGCGTCCTCCCTAGTCTTAATATTCAAGAGGTAATGCTTGGAGAAGGTGTGCAAAGATGAACATGTTGCTGCTCGGCAAATTTCAGCAGGCGACAATAAACAAAGCTCCGCCCATGATACCACCTAAGTCCTCATGGAATATAGTCTAATCTGCTTCGATAAGGCAACCTCAGTAGCCACAGAGGCTGCTGTAATAATCTCCTTAACCCAGAGGGCTATTGTTGCCCGCATCGCTGGTGCTCCCTGCTTACCTCCACCATGGAGCACAAGCAGGTGATCAGACTTCCGAACAGTCTTCGTCATTTCCAAATAGCACAGTAAATGACTCAACATCCAAGGAGCACAAAAGGCAGTATTCAGCGTCATCTCTGACCCTGTCCAAGGCAGGCAGAGAAATGGACTGATTCAAATGAAAGTCCAAAACCACTTTGGGCAAAAAGGAAGGCATAGTCCAAAGCTGAACTACATCTGGAGTCACACAGAGAAAAGTTTCACAGCAGGAAAGAGCCTGCAGCTCACAGACCCAACAAGCCAAACAGATTGCTACCAGAAAGTCTCTTTCCGCAAGGAAAGAGTATGCAGCAGTCAAAAAGTCAGACTTGCCAAGAACTCAAGGACCAATTTAAGATCCCACAAAGGCACCGGAAGCCACAACAGGGGACGAAGATGTTTAACTCCCCACAAGAAACGGGACACATCCTGATGGGAAGACAAAGGCCTTCTTTTGACACTTCCCCTGTAACATGCCAGTACCGCAACCTGAACCTTCAAGGTATTAAGGGCCAAATCCTTAAGCAAGCTGTCCTGTATAAATTCCAGAATCAAAAAAATATTCACCTTGAGCGGTTGAGTACCTTGCCCAGAACACTAGGCCTCAAAAACCCTCCAAATTCTAACGTAAGCTAGAGAAGTAGAAAATTTCCGCCTATACCATGAGCACATCTATCTCCTCTGACACCTGTCGACTCTTGGTTCCACCCTGATGACTGATGTAAGCATTGTTGGACATTATCTAGACCTCCTGAGCCTCTAGCTACTTGGCGAACCGCAGGCACGCCAATGAAACCACTCGTGCCTCAAGTCTGTTGATGTTCGACTACCATTCCACTGCATTCCAGTGCCCTTGCACCACAAACTCCTGACAGTGACCCTCCCGCCCCCAGCGGCTCACATCTGTTGCGAGTACCAACCACACCGGCATCATCAGGGAAATTTCCTTCCTGACCTGGTCTGCGTGTAACCACCAGTCCAACTGAGATTTCACTTCTAATGGAAGGAGGAGCCTCATCGCATAGTTCTGAGACTGCGGACTCCATCGGGAAAGCAAGGCATGCTGAAGAGAGCACAAATGTGCCTTCACCCAGGAAACCAATTCTAATGTGGCAGCCATCAACCCCAGGACCTGTAGAGAAGACCACACGATTGAACAAACAGAGTTCCGCAGGGATCAAACTCGCAGCATCAACAAGTGTATCTGAAACTCCAAAAGAAACACTCTGCCCTGCTTTGTATCGAATCAAACCCCGAGATACTCCAGGGTCTGGGACAGCTGTAAAATTGCTCTTGGCCAGATTCACCACCCAGCCTAGTTCCTGTAGCAAGGAAATCACCATGCGGGAGTTGAGAAGCACAGTAAATGACTCAACATCCAAGGAGCACAAAAGGCAGTATTCAGCGTCATCTCTGACCCTGTCCAAGGCAGGCAGAGAAATGGACTGATTCAAATGAAAGTCCAAAACCACTTTGGGCAAAAAGGAAGGCATAGTCCAAAGCTGAACTACATCTGGAGTCACACAGAGAAAAGTTTCACAGCAGGAAAGAGCCTGCAGCTCACAGACCCAACGAGCCAAACAGATTGCTACCAGAAAGTCTCTTTCCGCAAGGAAAGAGTATGCAGCAGTCAAAAAGTCAGACTTGCCAAGAACTCAAGGACCAATTTAAGATCCCACAAAGGCACCGGAAGCCACAACAGGGGACGAAGATGTTTAACTCCCCACAAGAAACGGGACACATCCTGATGGGAAGACAAAGGCCTTCTTTTGACACTTCCCCTGTAACAAGCCAGTACCGCAACCTGAACCTTCAAGGTATTAAGGGCCAAATCCTTAAGCAAGTTGTCCTGTATAAATTCCAGAATCAAAAAAATATTCACCTTGAGCGGTTGAGTACCTTGCCCAGAACACTAGGCCTCAAAAACCCTCCAAATTCTAACGTAAGCTAGAGAAGTAGAAAATTTCCGCCTATACCATGAGCACATCTATCTCCTCTGACACCTGTCGACTCTTGGTTCCACCCTGATGACTGATGTAAGCATTGTTGGACATTATCTAGACCTCCTGAGCCTCTAGCTACTTGGCGAACCGCAGGCACGCCAATGAAACCACTCGTGCCTCAAGTCTGTTGATGTTCGACTACCATTCCACTGCATTCCAGTGCCCTTGCACCACAAACTCCTGACAGTGACCCTCCCGCCCCCAGCGGCTCACATCTGTTGCGAGTACCAACCACACCGGCATCATCAGGGAAATTTCCTTCCTGACCTGGTCTGCGTGTAACCACCAGTCCAACTGAGATTTCACTTCTAATGGAAGGAGGAGCCTCATCGCATAGTTCTGAGACTGCGGACTCCATCGGGAAAGCAAGGCATGCTGAAGAGAGCACAAATGTGCCTTCACCCAGGAAACCAATTCTAATGTGGCAGCCATCAACCCCAGGACCTGTAGAGAAGACCACACGATTGAACAAACAGAGTTCCGCAGGGATCAAACTCGCAGCATCAACAAGTGTATCTGAAACTCCAAAAGAAACACTCTGCCCTGCCTTGTATCGAATCAAACCCTGAGATACTCCAGGGTCTGGGACAGCTGTAAAATTGCTCTTGGCCAGATTCACCACCCAGCCTAGTTCCTGTAGCAAGGAAATCACCATGCGGGTGTTGAGAAGACTCTTCCAATGTCTTGGCTCAAATCAACCAGTTATCCAGATAGGGGGTGAACTAGAATGCCTTCCTTGCGAAGGGCCGCCACTACCATCACCATGACCTTGGAAAAAGTCCTGGGCACTGTGGCTAGTCCAAAAGGCAAGGCCTGAAACTGATAATGATGATCCAGGATGGCAATATGCAGATACGCCTCTGTCAGATCTAGAGACATGAGGTAGTAGATCCAGTATGGGCCTAAACAAACCTTCCTTCTTGGGCATGACAAAATAAATGGAATATCGCCCCTTATTTCACTGTGATTCAGGAATGGGGATCACTGCTTTCAGAATCAACAGCCATTGTAATGTCGCTTCCACTTCTGAACTCTTCTGAGGGGAGTTGCAAGGAGAGGCCATGAATGTATCAGAAGGAATGCAAAGAAATTCTAGAGCACAGCCATTCCGAACCACACCGAGAACCCATTGAGCTAGGTAATCTGGACTCACCTGTGATAAAATTAGGATAGAAGAACACCTATCTCCTGCACCACCAGGTGAGTCCACAAACCTTCACTGGGAAGACAGAGGGGACTCTGCCTCCGGAGCCCATATCCTTTCGAGGACCTCTGGAGCGAAAGGACTGAGATCTCTGGGAAGAACCTCCCCTATAAGGCCGAAAACACCAGTAGTCTCGAGAGTGGCCACTTTCCCAAGAAGCCCAGAAATTTAGCTTCTTATTCTCAGGCAAACATGGGATCTGGGTCTCTCCCCATTTACTTGCCAATTTTTCCAATTCACTGTCAAACAAGAGCAAGTCTTTGAAAGCAGCTTAGATTGGACTTTGAAATAGTATCTGCGGACCAGTTGCACAGCCACAGCTGTCGCCTGGCCACAATAACTGAAGCAGCTCCTCTGGCGGCTGTGCATACCAAGACACAGCTTGCATCAGCCAAGAAGGCGGCCCCTAGTTCTACCATAGGCCCTAAATTGGACCCAACACCATCAGACTCTTGACAAAGCCACAAAGTAGCCTGAGCTACCAAGGTGCAACAAGAAGCAATTTGCAAGTTCATTGTCACTGCCTCAAACAAAGGCTTGCTTCAGAATAGCCTATCCTAAGCATCCTTCAGAGCCGCACCTCCCTCTACTGGGATGATGATAAGTTTCGTAACAGAACACACCAAGGCATCTACCTTAGGGAAATGCAACGGCTCTCTAGCTTGGGAATCCAAGGGTTATAGACTTGTTAGGATGTGTCCTCCTTTAAAGGATGCTTCTGGCGCATTTCATTCCAGATCAATCAACTCCTGAATTGCAGCCAAGAGGAGAAAGAAAAAAGAAGCCTTGTGCAGAGTAACCAAAATAGTGTCCTTCTTCTGTGTCCCCAAGGAGTCAGGCCCAGCCACTCCGAGGGTCTTCAGGGTCTGAGATATCAGACCTGGCAATCCATCTCTCTGAAAGAAACAAAGAAGGGTTCTATATGGCTCCAAATCTGGGGGAATATCCCCTTCCTCGCTGAGAGACACCCCATTGTCAACATCGGTATCATCCTGATCCACCTAAATTCAAGCTCTGTCAGTCCACACTACGTTTCAGTGCTTGACTGTGGAGAGAGGTGAAGGAGCACTAGGAGAGCCTGGACCTACCTTCGTAGGAACTGTCACTTCAGCAGACCAGCCCTGTAAATATGTCTGCAATCCCTGGAAAAATTCCACCCAGGAAAAGGAAGCCAGGTTCTGACGTCCTGCGTGCCAATGTCCCCTGAGAACTCAACCTGCGGATCAAACAGAGGAGGAGACACCCCTGCAGTGTCTTCCTCGGCCCCACTCCCCTCAGACCGAGGAGATAGATCATCGTCTGCAAAATGGGAAGGAGGGAAATCTTCCCAAGATTCCAGGCAGCGCTGACACAGGCTTAAAGAAAGCTCCAGCTGAATGGCTCTAATGTGGCAGACAGCACAGACAGATAGGCGATTAAGTTTCTTCGTCCTGGTGCCATGCTATAAATGCACAGTCCAATGAAGGCTCACGCTTAGCTTTCCTGCGTGTACAAGCGCGTCTAATATGTATGCACAAAAAATGTGCGCACAAACCCACGCACCTAGGCCGCTTGTCCTACTGGATGCCCAAACTGAACAACCAGGACCGATGCCTAAACCGGACACACAAGATGTGCATGCAGAAGAACGCCCAATTGCATGCACAAACAAGAATGGGCGCACACCCAGAAGCACAAGCGCACACTGATGGGGTACTTTCATGCACCTGAAGCAAAAAAGCATGCAAAAGTAACCTGTGGCCTACCGTGCACCCAAAATGGAAGCAGCCTGGAAGTGGGCCTAGCCAAAGAGCTGCTCAACCCGCTATGCCGACACTCTCTCTTCACCTCAAAGAACTCCCCAGAGACATGAGCGAGACAGCTGAACGCCAAGGAAACAAACCTTTCTCCTGCTGTCTTCCTTTTGCTAAGTCAAAACTTTTACCTGAGCTCAGCCCTCCCTGGCTGAGAGCAAGAAAGGGTCCCAACTGCAGGGGGAGAGGGCTAAAGCCTTCACCGCCAAGCATCTCTCGGCCTGCAACCATTAACTGGAATTTAGGTCCATGCCAGTCAAGACTACTGGACTGAGGCACTCAGAAAGGGACCACATGGTTATCACCTCAGGAGGCAAGCGGTGCTACATAGACATCTCTTTCCAATTTTTTCTTCTCTCTCTCTCTTTTTTTTTTTTTTAAACTCACAGGCAATCGCCCAAAGGGAAATGCATGTCCACCATCTGCTGGAGACGGAGAATACTGGCAGGCTGATGTCAAGGTGGGACTATATAGCTGTGATGTCAGCTTTTGCTCTGTCTCCATCTGCTGGCAGAGGTGCATAACCCACTAGTTGGGACTGACCTAACTGAACGCTTAGGATGTGTGTTTCCAGACACAGCCTCTCAGAAGCACTCTGGCTCCTTCCTTAGATGGGTCACTGCTCACATATTGAAATCTCTGTTATTCTTTCAGGTCAGTTTTCAGAAGGGTTTATACAGGTAAATTCTTTTTTTTGACAATTGCTTAACCTTACTGTGGGTAAAAATAAATGTGCTTGTGGGGGGAAAATGTGCTTGTGGGAGGATTTGTAGTACATGTGAAGAACTGATTTTCTAGATGAGAATAAAATTTCATTAGCGTCAAGGGAGAAAAAGTATGCCCAAAAATGTGATTTTCAAATTTCCACCTGTACTTTCTCCACAAACTTGACTCATACAAATAGCAGGTGCAAAGTCTATGGGTACAATTTGCAGCTCCAATTTTTAAAAGAAAATTCCATAGACCCACAGCTCTTTTGGGAATTTTTTTTTTTTGACTTGGAAGTTTCCTCCTGCTGCTTTGTAATTCAAGCTCAATCAGAAGCAGGGCTGCTCCATGGGGATTTTGAAGATAGCCCCATTAGAAAGGCATCTTCTCTGCTTACTCACTTTTTGCATTTTCTGGCTTTTAGTTCTGACAGGCTAACATGAAGCTTCTTTTCTAAAAGATATTTCTGGCTGCTTGCCCCCAGATGGTAATGAAATCTTATTTTCATATAGAAATAATAATGAGGCAGCGTCAAGAAGCCCTATGGTCCCAAACAGAAGCAAACTGTACCACACTTAATAGTATCCTTGGGTGCAAGCCACAGCCAAGACCCAGCTTTGCTTTACCATGTTCTGTTCTGACACCTGACCCCAGTTCCAAATCTACCCCATTTACCGTGAGCCCTTAGCCATTCCCGCCACCTGCATGTGCCCATGCTTGGACTGGAAGATCTGTGAGGCCCAGCACCTCAATGTCTGGACAGAACCACAATGCTAATTTACCAGTGTTCTGTTTTATAATCTTTATGATTGTTAGTCTATCGCAGAATATAGGACTTTTGCTGCACCCACAATTTCTGAGCACCTCCCTATGATTCGGAAACCTTTCTGCTCCTGGAAGCAGGCAGTTGTCTGCTGACCTGAGTGCCTTTTTTTTTTTTGTCAGGCAACCTTCCCAGCAGTATCCAACTGAAGATCCTATGAACATAAATTGCAAAATAAAGGCACCAAAACTGCCTAATGTCAGGCATGGAAAGGGAAGGACTCCTCTCACAATCTATTTCTCATTTTATGGGTTTGGAGTTAAATAAAGGCCTGGGATTCATGCAGACTTATGAGGTATATTTAGTCATCCTGCTGTTGTCTTGCCAACTGTTGTTCTGTATCCTGAGATATCTCCCTCTGTCACATCACATAAGCAGTGCCGGTCACTGGGGGAGTTACTTGGCTGCAGCCTCCATCTTCCCTCATCACAAGCAGTGGCAGTCACTGGGGGAAAAATCTTCAGAGTGATAGATGTTTTAGTCTGATGTAGGAAAAATGACAGGGATTGGGTGGTACCTTACAGACTAATCAATTCAATAAACTGGTTAGTCTATAAAGTGCCACATGACTCCTGTCATAGTCACTGGGGGAGTCACCTGGACGCATCCTCCATCTCTCCTTGTTAGCAGTACTGGTCACTGGGGGAATTACCTAGCCACAATCTCTCCCTCTGCCCTCATCTTTAGCAGTGCTGGACACTGGAAGAGACACCTAGCCACAGTCTCCTCTTACCAATGCAAACCTCAGGCCCAGCTCACTTCCTCATTCCCAGAAAATGGGGAAACATTCAGAGGGAGGTTTTCTTGTGAATAATTCCACTATTTAATATCTCCCTCCTTTGACCAAACATTACAAAACAAACAGAAATATCTATTCCCTTCTAATTCAGACCATGCTTGCCTACAAAAATCTTGTCGGACCTCCAAGCCCTTCAGTATCCACTCCAAAATCTGACCTCCAAGCCCTCTTGGCACCCTGTCCAGAGCATCCAAACTCTGACCACTTCTAGTAGCCTATCCCACTATGCTGACCAGATAGTGGAGGCAACTTTAGAAATATTCAGTGAAACCTGGGGTAGGTCTGTGAATAATATGCTGGGTTAGACATTGGTTTGAATGATGGGCAACACAGGATGACAGGAGAGGAGGGTAATCTGTGAGGTACTACCAGATCAGTCTGAGGACCAGTTCTTTTCAGTTTTTATAAGCAATATTTCAGAGGAACTACAATGTTGAAGATCCAGTTTCTTCTTGGCTTGCGAAAATATCATTGCGGTACATTTAATCGTTATGATGCTTAAAATTGAATATGATGTAAAGAGGTCTTATGAGATGAATTTTACATGAGAGAAATGATATATTAATTGGAAGCATATGTCACTACACCATTATTTATACTATTACCACTCAGGGTATTTGACAAATAGCAAAGTATCTGATGGTGTGAAAAAATCTCTCTGAAGAAGCCTGTGTCTGCGTGAAAGAAGTGGCCCTTGTCAGAGTGGTTATTGTACATACACGTATATGGAACGAGAAGAAAAGGGCAGATGTGATTCCTATTCATAAGAGTGGAAGTAAGGAGGAGGCTAGGAACTACAGGCTGGTTGGCCTGACTTCTGTGGTGAGAAAACTAATGGAATTGCTGCTAAAACAGAGGATCCTACAATTTTTGGAATCCAATGGACTGCAAGTTCAGGGACAGCATGGTTTTACCAGCGGTAAAACTTGTCAGATAAATCTGATCGATTTCTTTGATTGGGTGATCAGAGAGTTGGATCGAGGGAGAGCGCTAGACTTAGTATACTTGGTTTTCAGCAAGGCCTTTGACATGGCTCCGCACAGAAAACTTATAAATAAATTGTGTGCCCTGGTATGGATCCTAGAATGACTGACTGGGTTAAAAACTGACTGACTGGGAGGCAACAAAGAGCAACAATAAATGGAATTTTCTCTAAGGAGAGGGTTGTTACTAGCAGTGTACCTCAGGGATCCATCCGTGGACCGATTCTTTTCAACATTTTTGTGAGTGATGTTGCATGTGCCGGCCACGGCAGGCCTACGGCCAGGCCCTCTTACTCCCATTTGCCTGCTCCAGCACTTGGTTCGGCTGCTCTTGCAGCCGGTGGCCGCCGCCTCTGACCCTGGGCCACTCCTCATACTCCCAGCTCCGCTGCGGATGTCTCTGCTCCGCGGCAGGGAGACACAGCCGTCTCGCGTTGCGCCCCTCCCTAGGTGTGCGAGCATCAGCTGTACTTTTAAAGGGGCCGCAGCGGGAAGCTCACCCATGGACCCGGATGTCGTCGTCACTGGGTCCCAGAATATAAGGCCGGGCCCAGTCAGTGCTTCCTTACCTTGGCAACAGGTCTCCTTGCTGGTCGTGTCCTGAGTTGCTTGTTCCTGCATCTCCTCTGTGTTCCTGGTTCCTGATTCGTCTGTGTTCCTGTTCCCGACTCTAGTACCCATTCCTGCTCCTGCGTTCCATGTCTACCTTGCTTGTTCCTACTGATTGACTTCCTAACATTGACCACTGCTTTGTCTGACCACGCTACCTGCTTGTCTCCTGGTTTTGACCTTTGCCTTGCCTGACCATCCTACTGCTGACTTCTGGTATTGACCTACGCTTGCCCTGCTACCTGCCCTGACTTCAGCTTGCTCTACGACGCTCCTCTTGTCTCTATTCTGGACTTGGCCATTCAGGCTTTGGCCTGTTCTTACTCGGGCGCCCTCTGCCTGCCTACTGTACTCATTGGCACCCGGGTCTCTGGGACTCTGCTCGTCCAGATCGGACTACCTATTCCTACTACCGCTGCTGGCCCCTGGCTGACCGCCTCATCGTCCCAAAGAAGACCTCAGACGGAGGCCCACTTAAGTCCAGCCAGCCCCAGTACCCAAGGGCTCAACCTGCGGGGAACAAGGGCTGGTATTGGCGAAGCTCCAGCCAGCCTCTGTCAGTCAGTCTTCTCCACCTGCCAACGGTGGGGACCCGTAGGGCTTGCCCTGCGAGTAGCGTCAACCCCACCTCGGCCCAAGGGTCCACCTCCTGCACAACAAGCGACATAACAGAAGAATTGTCAGGAAGGATTTGTCTTTTTGCCGATTACACCAAAAGCTGTAACAGGGTGGACAACCAGGAAGAAGTAAAAAACATGACGAATAGTCTAAGGTCTGGCAGCTAAGATTTAATGCAAAAAAAAAAAAAAAAAATGCAGAGTAATGCATTTAGGATGAAAAAAATCCAAGGGAAAGGTACAGTATTGGAGGTGAAATTCTAAGCGCAAAGGAAGAACAGGATCAACAGGTGGATAAAGTGATGGTAAAAGCCAGAAAAATGATTGGCTGCATAGGGAGAGGAATGGTCAGCAGAAAAAAGGAGGCAATATTGCCCCTATATAGGTCCCTGGTGAGACCTCACTTGAAATACTGAGTTTAATTCTGGACACCTCTTCACTGCCAGAGGATATGGTTATGGCAGTTAGTGTAACTGGGTTTAAAAAAAAGGTTGGCTAAGTCCATAAACTGCTATAAGAAAATTATTCCTTACCTGCTAATTTTCATTCCTGTAGTACCATGGATCAGTCCAGACGGTGGGTTATGTCCCCCGTCCAGCAGATGGAGTCAGATCAGAGCTCGAGAGTGCCACCTCATATAGCAGCGCACCCTCTGCTGGAGCTCAGTATCATGTATAACAAAGCCCAAAAGAGCAAGAAACAAAAAACAATTTGGATCAAACAACTGACGTAAGTAAACATCAAGAACAAGAACATGTACGACCCAGAACGCGGTCGAAACAGTGAAACCTATGAGGAGCTGTACCAATCCCCTTAGGAAGAAAAAAGAAAGAGACAGCTACAGATACAAGGCCGAGCAGAGGTTCACAGTCCCAAAGTGGTGGGCGTCTGGACTGATCCATGGTACTACAGGAATGAAAATTAGCAGGTAAGGAATAATTTTCTTTTCCCTGTACGTACCAGGATCAGTCCAGACGGTGGGATGTACCAAAGCTTCCCTAAACCGGGTGGGCCCCTGAGAGCCCTGCTCGGATAACCTGATCGCCAAAGTGCTCAGAAGGCGAAGGCGGTAGGTGTAGTCGATAATGCCTAGCGAAGGTATGCAGTGACTTCCACGTCGCTGCCCGGCAGATCTCCTGAGGAGAGACCGCACGAGACTCTGCCCAAGACGCAGCTTGAGAGCGTGTAGAATGAGCTCTGACGCCCCTAGGCGGATCCCGACCGGACCCAATATAAGACGCTGAAATGGCATCCTTAATCCAGCGGGCGATGGTCGTTTTTGACGCGGCGGAGCCCTTTTTAGGCCCCGACCAGAGCACAAACAGGTGATCGGAAACGCGAAAGTCATTGGTAACCTCTAGGTAGTGGAGGAGCACCCGCCTGACGTCCAAATGACGAAGAGACTTCGAATCCACAGGAGAGAACGCCGGGAGCTCCACCGTTTGATTCATGTGGAAGGAAGAAACCACCTTTGGAAGAAAAGACGGGACCGTACGAAGCGAGATCCCCGCTTCCGAAATGCGTAGGTAAGGTTCCCTGCAGGAGAGAGCCTGCAGTTCCGAAATGCGGCGGGCAGAGCAGATCGCCACCAGAAAAACGGTCTTCATAGTGAGGTCCTTCAGCGACGCGCCCTGTAGAGGCTCGAAAGGCGCGCCCGCCAGGACTCGAAGAACCAGGTTGAGGCTCCACGACGGACAGGGATCCCTGACCGGTGGCCGCAAATGACGGACCCCCTTCAGGAAACGTGCGATATCCGGTTGGAGAGGCAGGGAGACTGTTGTCTGTACCAGGACATTCAGAGCCGCGACTTGTACTCGGAGAGAATTATATGCTAGTCCCTTATCCAGACCATCTTGCAAGAATTGAAGGATCAATGGGACCGTCGCCTCCGTGGGCCGGGCTCCATGGTCGACACACCAAGACTCGAAAACCTTCCACACGCGAACGTAGGCCACGGAAGTGGAAGGCTTGCGTGCCCTGAGCATCGTGGAGATTACCGCCTCTGGATAGCCTCTGCGGCGGAGGCGGCGCCGTTCAAAAGCCAGGCCGCAAGACAAAAGAGTGCCGCCTGCTCGAAAAATACCAGTCCCTGTCGGAGGAGCCGGGGAAGGTGACTCAGCCGGATCGGACCGTCCACCGACATGTGCAGCAGGTCTGCAAACCAAGGCCGACGCGGCCACTCCGGCGCTACGAGAATCACGGGGCCGCTGTGATTCTCTATTCTGCGAAGTATTTTGCCCACCAAGGGCCAAGGAGGAAAAACATAGAGCAGCTGACCTTCCGGCCACGGCAGAGCGAGAGCGTCCACCCCCTCTGCCCCCCGTTCCCTTCTGCGACTGAAGAAGCGCGGAGCCTTGGCATTGCCCGCGGTCGCCATCAAGTCCAGTCGAGGGGTTCCCCAGCGACGAACCAGGAGAGCCATCGCCTCGTCAGAAAGAGACCATTCGCCGGGGTCCAGTCTTTGTCGACTCAGATAATCTGCATGAATATTGTCCACGCCGGCAATGTGAGAGGCCGCGAGCCGAAGCAGGTGAAGTTCCGCCCATGCCATCAGGGGCGCGATTTCGGCTGAAACCTGAGCGCTTCTCGTTCCTCCTTGACGATTGATGTAAGCCACAGTGGTCGCGTTGTCCGAGAGAACCCGTACCTCCTTGTTCTGAAGCAGAGGGAGGAAACGTTGCAGCGCGAGGCGCACTGCCCTGGTCTCCAGACGATTGATCGGCCACCTCGCCTCCACCGGAGACCATGTCCCCTGTATGGCGCTGCGCTCGCAGACGGCGCCCCACCCCACGAGGCTGGCGTCGGTGGTCACCACCACCCAAGATGGGACTGCTAGAGAAACGCCGCGAGCCAGGTGATCCGGGACCAGCCACCACTCTAGGCTGTCGCGAGCCAACTGAGGAAGAGGCAGAATCACGTGATACTCCTGGGACACCGGTTTCCAACGTGAGAGCAGGGACGCCTGCAGAGGGCGAAGGTGTGCAAATGCCCAGGGAACCATGTCTATGGTGGATGCCATCACTCCCAGAAGCTGTAGATAATTCCAAGCGGTAGGTTCCGTCAAAGACGCGAAGAGCCTGATGTGCTCCCTCAAGGAGAGGGCCTTGTCCGCTCGGAGGAAGACCATTCCCTGCTGAGTGTCGAAGGTTGCTCCCAGAAAATCCAATCGCTGAGAGGGAACTAGGGAGCTCTTGGACAGATTCACCACCCAGCCTAGGGAGCAAAGCATCTCCAAAACTCTGGTCACCGAAGCCTGTCCATGTGAGAAGGACTTTGCCCGCACCAGCCAGTCGTCCAGGTAGGGATGTACTAAGATCCCCTCCCGTCGAAGGGCCGCTGCCACCACTACCATGATCTTGGTGAAAGTTCGTGGGGCCGTCGCGAGTCCGAAAGGAAGAGCCCGGAATTGAAAATGCTGATCCAGAACTTTGAAGCGTAGATAACGTCTGTGGTCCGGACGTATAGGGATGTGTAGATACGCCTCTGTCAGATCCAGAGAAGCCAGGAACTCCCCCTGGTGGACTGCTGCAATTACCGACCGTAACGTCTCCATGCGGAACCGACTGACCCGCAGCGAGCGGTTTACCTCCTTTAAGTCCAGTATGGGTCTGAACGAATCGTCCTTTTTGGGAACTACGAAGTAGATGGAATAATGGCCCGAGCCCACCTCGGCGAAGGGAACGGGAACAATAGCCTCGATGTCTTGGAGTCGGTCCAACGTCTGTTGAACCGCCATCCGCTTGAGATCGGAGCCGCAAGGAGAGAAGACGAACCTGTCTCTTGGCGGACGGACAAAGTCCAAGGTGTAACCGTGTTGTATGGTGTCCAGCACCCACTGATCTGAGGTTATCCTTACCCACTCCTCGAAGAATGCCGAGAGTCTGCCCCCGATGGGCGGACTGGAGGAGTGGGTCGCTCTGGCATCATTGGGAAGGCTTGGTGGAGGAATGTCCCTGTCCCGAGGCCTCTCTCGCGGGACGCCGCCCGCGAAAGGAACGGGACCAAGGCTGCGATCTACTGGGAGCTGTACGAGAACCAGGCTGTCGGTATGACCTGTAACGTCGTTGCGCCCTAGCCCTGGTCCTAGAGGAGGCAAATGCCCGGTAAGGACGCTGCCTGTCTTCAGGCAGACGATGTACCGAGTTCTCACCCAGCGACTTGATGATTTCATCGAGATCATTGCCGAAGAGAAACTTCCCCCGAAAGGGCATAGAACCTAGGCTCAACTTGGACGAGGCATCCGCAGACCAATTCCGCAGCCACAGGAGCCTTCGTGCTGCCACCACAGAAACCATGGACCGAGCAAGAACCCGGAAAAGATCATACAGGGCATCAGCTCCGTAAGCAATGGCAGATTCCAGGCTGTCGGCCTGGGCGGCTTCCTCCGGAGGCAACTGCTGGGACGTTAAAAGCTGTTGAACCCACAGGAGACTGGCCCTCTGAGTCAAAGAGCTGCACATGGCGGCCCTCATTCCCAAGGCCGAAACTTCAAATACCTTCTTAAGGAACGTCTCCAGCTTGCGGTCCTGCGTGTCCCGTAGGGCTGTCCCGCCCGTGACGGGGATCGTGGTCCGTTTCGTCACCGCTGAGACCGCCGAATCCACTTTAGGGAAACGAATGAAATCCAAAAAATCCTCCGGTAATGGATAAAGTTTTTCCATGGCACGGGTGACCTTCAAGGACGCCTCAGGGACGTCCCATTCCCCAGTGAGAAGCTGTAGAAAAGACTCATGCACTGGGAAAGCCTTCGCTCTAGGCCGGAGTGCAGCCAGAACTGGATCCCCTTTTTTTGATGAGGTCGCAATCGCCGGGGTCACTGGTGCCGGAGGATCCGGAGGTGGATCCAGATCCAACTCCTGCAGGGTCTGCTGGAGGAGATCCTCCAGCTCCTCTTTGTGGAAAATGCGCAGAGCGCGAGGATCGTCGCCCTCCGCCTGTCCCTCCGGGTGTGCAGGGTCCGGAGGATCCAAGGGGTCAACCCCCGACGTGGAAGCCGCTCCTACCAACCGTGGCTGAGATGGCAAAGCAGAGGTCCCCGGAACTGCCCGAGCCGGGGTCAGGGACCCGGAGGGAGGAACTGTGAGCTTAGGAATCTTTGGAGCAGGAGGACCTGCTGGAACACCTCCCGGGGCTGCCAGGCCCTGTAAATAAGCTGTGTGCATCTTGAGAATAAAGTCCGGGGCGAAAAAGGGCAGCCCGGGAGGCGCAGCAGCAGCAGCATCCCCTGGGGGTGGATGAGCGGGTCGACCTTCCTCGGGACAACGATGTAGGCGGGGGGGCCCCCTAACAGCCCCTATCTCCTCCGGCGAATTTCCTGCGCTCAGATCCTGTTCCAAAATGGCCGCCTTTCCCGCCATCGGCGATGAAGTGGCCGGCCCTCGCTGCCCGGGCTGCGGGGAGGATGGCGTCGGGAGCGAGCCCGAGGCGTGCGCTTCACCTTCCCCCTCGGGGAGGCAACGTGGACACACACCCTCCCGCGAAAAACGAGACCCCGGGTCGCCGCAGGTCTCGCAACGGGAGAAACGCGGCATGACAGCGCCGCTAGAAACAAACGCCGCGGGGGGGGCCAAAAACGAAGCGCACCGCGGGGGGGCCTAAAGGCCTTCACAACCCGCCCAACGAGTCCGCAAGCGCCGGCGGGAAGGTCCCTTCTGCCGGCACGCCCAGGCCCGCGAAAAGGCTGCCGGGCCGCGGGACCGTCCAGGAAAATTAGCTGCAAATAAAAAACTTGCACAAAGTAGAAAACTTACCCCCCAAACGAACCCTGAAAGGGACTGAGAGGTAGCACAGGAAGGAGACAGAGCAGAGAAAAGCACGCCTCCTCAGAAATTAAAGTTAAAAATTTTTTTTTTTTTTTTTTTTTATACAACTAGATCCAAATTGTTAAAAGAAATAAGACATGACAGGAAGAACTGAGAAAAGAGCTAAAATAACCAAAAAACCTGTCACACTGGGGAAGCACTGATTTCCCCAACTCGCATCTGCTGGAGTCAGAATGATACTGAGCTCCAGCAGAGGGTGCGCTGCTATATGAGGTGGCACTCTCGAGCTCTGATCTGACTCCATCTGCTGGACGGGGGACATAACCCACCGTCTGGACTGATCCTGGTACGTACAGGGAATATTCAATAAGAAATAGTAGCTTAGGATCTATTTAATGTTTGGATACTTTCTAGGCACTTGTGACTTGGATTGGCCACTATTGGAAACAGGATGCTGGACTTGATGGACCCAGTATGGCATATTTTATATTCTTATGTTCAAAAGGATATAAACAGAATGGAGTCAGTTCAGAGGGTGGTTATTAAAATGGTCTTTGTTCTAAAGCTTATGGGGACAGACTTAAAGATCTAAACATGTATACCATAGAGGAAAGGCAAGATAGTGAAGAGAGACATTCAAATATCTCAAAAGTTTCCATGCACAGGGGATGAGACTTTTTCAATTGAAAGGAAGCTCTAGAATGAGTGTTCATGGGATGAGGTTAAAAGGGGAAATTCTCAGGAGTAATCTTAGGAGAGGGTGGTAGATGTGTGGATAGCCTCCCAATGGAAGAGGTAGAGACAAAAATATTATCTGAATTCAAGAAAGCATAAGATAATTATAGGTGATATTTAGGTAAGTAATGAGAATTATAATGCTAAATTAATTGGACGGACAGGCAGACTGGATGAGTCGTTCAATCTTTTTCTGCCATCATGTTTCTAAGATTCTTGAAGATATTTAGAGAAAATGGGTGACCATTCTGCACAAAATGGTTACTCTGAACATGTGCTCGGTGGGAAGAAAGACACTGGGAATATTGCAGAAAGACATGTGAAGTGACTTGAAGAAATATTTTTCTCATGCAGTGCACTGTTGGATGTGTGTAGTTGAATGAGGAAGGGTATTTAGTGAATGTGTGTGAATGACTGGGCTTTTATGTGCATGTGATACTATAGGTTTCTATAAGTGTAAAGCAAAATTGCTTACCTTGTAATAGGTGTTATCCCAGGACAGCAGGATGTAGTCCTCACATATGGGTGACATCAGTAATGGAGCCCTATGTACGGAAAACTTCTGTAAACGTTTCTATGAAACTTTTGATTGGCACCAGAGTGCCTACTGAGCATGCCCAGCATGCCATGATATTCCCTGCCACAGGGGTCTCCCTTCAGTCTTGTTTTGTAGCAATTAGCGTTAGCCAAAAATAAAATAATAAAACGTATCGGACCCAACTCCGCGGGGTGGCGGGTGGGTTTCGTGAGGACTACATCCTGCTGTCCTGGGATAACACCTATTACAAGGTAAGCAATTTTGCTTTATCCCAGGACAAGCAGGATGCTAGTCCTCACATATGGGTGATTAGCACGCTAGAGGCTGAGTCATTGTGTGGTGAAGCAACAGTGAAGTATTGTTGTTGAAATGAATCAGCCGACATCACAGCAGACATCCAGCAGATTACACTGGAAACAAGTTCTTTAAGACAGATTGTCCATATGCTGAATCTTGTCTTCCTTCTTTGTCTAAACAGTAGTGAGCTGCAAAGGTGTGAAGAGAACTCCATGTTGCTGCTTTGCAAATGTCCAGAATAGGTACAGAGCGAAGGTGTGCTACTGAGGTTGACATTGCTCTGACTGAGTGTGCTTTTACTCGCCCTTGAAGAGTAAGGCCTGCTTTCTCATAACAAAATTGTATGCAATCTGCTAGCCAATTTGACAAAGTATGTTTACCCACTGCTTTACCCGGTTTATTTGGATCATAGGATACAAATAGTTGACTGGATTTCCTGTGGACTGTAGTGCGGTTTAAGTAAAAAGATAATGCATGCTTACAGTCCAAAGTATGTAAGGCTCTTTCTCCCTGGTGAGAGTGAGGCCTTGGAAAGAATGTTGGTAAAACAATGGATTGATTGAGGTGGAATTCCGTGACTACTTTTTGAAGGAATTTAGGATGAGTACGGAGGACCACCCTGTCATGTAGGAACTTTGTAAAGGGTTCGTATGTGACTAGAGCTTGTAGTTCGCTGACCCTTCTAGCTGATGTAATGGCTATAAGGAAAATTGTTTTCCAAGTGAGAAATTTAAGGTCACAGGTATCTATGGGTTCAAATGGAGAACGCATAAGCCTGGTTAAGACTACGTTCAGGTCCCATTGTATGCTTGGGGAATGAACTGGTAGTCTAATGTGCATTAGGCCTCTCATGAATTTACTGACGAGAGGCTGTGTAGAGATAGGTGTGTCTCCCAGCTTGCTATGATAAGCTGAGATTGCACTCAAGTGTACTCTTACTGATGAAGTCTTAAGACCAGAGTCTGAAAGATGGTATAGGTAATCTAGTAGTGAGGTAGTGGGGCAAGTGAAAGGATCTAAATCTTTCTGAGTGCACCACAAAGTAAACCGTTTCCATTTGTAGGAATAATTCTTTCTAGTGGAAGGTTTACGTGAGGCTATCAGCACTTGAGATATAGTGGTTGGAAGGTTGAGTGGTTGTAAGATCAAGCTTTCAACATCCATGCTGTTAGGGACAGGAATTGAAGGTTGGGATGGCATAACTGACCCTGTTCCTGAGTTATGAGATTGGGAGCTACTCCCAGGCGAATTGGATCCCTGACTGAGAGATCTAGAAGTGTGGGGAACCATACTTGTCGAGGCCAGTATGGGGCTATGAGTATCATGGTCCCCTTGTCCTGTTGAAGCTTCACTAGAGTTTTGGTTATGAGCGGTATCAGTGGATACGCATATAACAGGCCTGAGTTCCAATGGCGAGCAAAAGCGTCCCTTGGTAGGCTGTTCTGCTGCCAGAGGAGAGAGCAGTAATTGTTCACTTTGTAGTTCAGATGGGACGCAAAGAGATCTATGGTTGGTTGACCCCAGCGTTGAAATATCTTGGTTGCTAGTGCTGGGTCTAGAGACCACTCGTGTGGTTGGAAGTGACGGCTGAGGCGATCCGCTACTGTGTTGTGGATGCCTGCTAGGTAGGTGGCCCGTAGAAGAATTGAGTGTGCTAGGGCCCAGTCCCAAATTTGAGCTGCTTCTTGACAAAGGAGGTAGGAACCTGTTCCCCCTTGTTTGTTGATGTACCACATGGCTACTGTGTTGTCCGTTTGGATCAGAACAGTCTTGTGTGAAAGGCAGTCCTTGAACGCATGTAGTGCATAGCGTATAGCTCGAAGCTCCAGGAAGTTTATTTGAAAGGAGGCTTCTTGTTTTGTCCACGTGCCCTGTGTCTTTAGATGACCAATGTGTGCTCCCCAACCCAAGGTGGATGCATCTGTAGTTAAAGTCACTTGTGGAACTGGTTGCTGGAAAGGTAGGCCCTTGAGCAAGTTGATCGTTGATGTCCACCAGAGAAGGGAAGATTTCAGATCTTGTTATCTGAATGGGAGTGGACAATGGTTGAATGGCTTGAATCCACTGATCTTTGAGTGTCCATTGCATCAGTCGCATGGTCAATCTGGCCATGGGAGTGACGTGAACCGTTGAGGCCATGTGCCCGAGTAGGGTGAGGCACTGATGAGCTGTAACTTGAGACTGATAGCGAATAGAGTGCGCTAGGAGAACGAGCGTTTGAGCACGGTCTCTTGGAAGAAAAGCTTTTGCTGTGATGGTGTTGAGATCTGCACCTATGAACTGCAACTGGTGAGATGGTGTGAGATGGGATTTCTAGTAATTGATGAGAAATCCCAAGGAGTGAAGCAACTTTATTGTGAGCTTGAGAGAAGTGAGAGCTCCGCTTTGTGTTTGACTCCTGATGAGCCAGTCGTCCAAGTAAGGAAACACATGCACTCTTTGTTTGTGAAGATGTGCCACCGCTACTGCAAGACACTTTGTGAATACTCGAGGTGCAGAGGCTAGGCCGAATGGTAGTACTCGATATTGGAAGTGTTGCCCTTCCACCAGAAATCGCAGGTACTGTCGATGAGGAGGAAAGATGGGAATGTGAGCGTAAGCGTCTTGAAGATCCAGAGAGCAGAGCCAATCTCCTTTTTGAAGAAGAGGTAGCATGGTGCCTAAGGATACCATCCTGAATTTCTCTTTCTTTAGAAATTTGTTGAGATTTCTGAGGTCCAGGATAGGACGTAGGCCCCCGGTTTTCTTTGGAATGAGGAAATATCGGGAGTAGAATCCTCTGCCCCACTGAGGCCTGGGAACTTGTTCTATGGCCCTGGCATTCAGAAGGGTGGATAATTCTGCTTGTAGGATTGTGGAGTGATGAGACACTGTCCAAGATGAAAGAGGAGGATTTTCGTTTGGTACAGCGAGGAAATCCAAGCGGTACCCTTGAGCTGTAATTGAGAGTACCCATTGGTCTGTTGTGATGGAGGTCCAAGTTTGATGGTAATAAGCTATTCGACCTCCCACCGGTAAGTGTGGAAGAGGATTTTGGGAATGGTTTCTGCTCTCTGGCTGGTTTTCAAAAGCCTGACGTGGATGCAGTAGGCGCAGGCTGCTGGGGCCTAGGAGGCCTCTGCCTAGTTTGGGAACGCTGTGTAGGGCGTTGCTGTCTGGCTCTGGTAGCAGGAGGATAATATCGTCGAGGGCGATAGTACAGTTTCCTGACTTCTCTTCTAGGAGGCCTCCTAGAAGGCTGATGTGTCTCCTGAGGAAGTTGAAACAACTGTTTCAGGGTTTCCGTGTGGTCCTTTATGGTTGCCACCGCCTCTTTGACCTTGTCTCCAAAAAGGTTTTCCCCTAGACAAGGTAGGTCTGCCAACCTTTCTTGTATTTCTGGTCTGAGTTCAGAAGATTTCAACCAGGCCCATCTTCGAGCTGTGATACCTGATGCCGATAAGCGGGAGGCTGTTTCAAAGGAATCGTAAGTGGCTCTCACCTCGTGCTTGCCTGCTTCTAGGCCCTTATGCATGAGGCGAAGGAACCCGTCCTGAAATTGGTCAGGTAAATGTTGAGAAAGTGTTTCAACCTGTTTCCACAGGTCACGTTGATACTGGTTCATGAATAGTTGGTATGAGTTTATCCGTGAAACCAGCATTGCTCCTTGGAAGATTTTCCTTCCTAAGCTGTCAAGGAAATGACTGTCTTTACCTGGAGGTGTGGAAGCATGTTGTTTCAGCCTCTTAGCCTTTTTCTGGGCTGATTCCACCACTACAGATTGGTGTGGCAATTGAGACTTTTGGAACCCTGGAATGGGTTGTACGAGATAAGTGGCATCAGCTCATTTATTAACTGCTGCCACAGAGCCAGGGTGCTCCCACATCCGGTACATTAACTCTTGCAGGACCTCGTGCACTGGAATGGCTAATATCTCTTTAGGGGGATCCACAAACTGAAGGACCTCCAAGGTTTTCTGCCTAGTGTCTATTTCCGAGAGGAGAGAGAATGGGATAGTGTCAGACATTTCTTTTATGAAATTAGAGAAGGAAAGATCTTCTGGTGGTGATTTCCTTCTGTCCTCTGGTGGTGAAGGTTCAGATAGGATATCTTCTTCAGATGATATATCATTCTCTGAGTCAGTACCAGTATCCAGTGGATGTCCTGATGGATTAAATGGGACCTCAGACATTGGTGTACGTGGCCTGACAGGTGGAACAATTCCTGATGGACCAGGCAGTGGTTCTTGATGTGGATCCAATTCCTGAGGTGAAGCCGAAAAAGCCTGAATTAGGGAATCCAATTTATCCATTAATGGTTGAAAAATGGAGGATTCTTGAACTGTCATCGATGGTGGCATCGGTGCCGGTGGCCGAATGGGAATCGACGGCATCGTTGGCATAGACGCCGGAACCGGCGCCATCGGCATTGACGGCATCGATGGTTGCGGTGGAATCGGCATCGAGGGCACCGGTGTTGGAACCGGGGATGTCCTCGGGATCGGTGTCGAGGGCATCGCTGGCGTAGATGGTTGAGGTCGTGGCATCGCCTCGATGACAGCATCTCTGACCGCTTGACGTATATATACATCAAGTTCCGCCCACATGGATGGTGAGAACAGAGCACCCATGGGGGGAGGCGGTGATGGCGATGCCGGTACCTCCTCAGAGCCCTGAGGAGGCACGGTTCCCTGCGCTGGAATCGGCGGGGATCGCCCTGTCGATGGCTCTGAAGCCTGACCCTGGAGCCGAGGTTTCTTAGTCGGTGTACCGTCCTCTGTCAATGGCTCGCCGGGTATCGAGGTAGCGGATGCCGTATGCGGCCTACGATGCCGATGCTTGTCTTTTTCGCAGGCTTTTTCACTGCCCGATGTCGACGCCCTGGACGATGGTGAGGGGGAGGAAAGGGGAGCGTCTCCCGACTCACCTGGTGGACGCTTTTTGAATACGACTTTTCGAATCGACCCAGCCGGAGACGACTGTGTTGAGGTGGATGGAGCTGATACAAGCTGTATTTTAAACAACTGCTCCATTTTCTCCAGTCGTAGTCGTCGGCCCTTTGAGGTCATCGTGGCACACAAGGGACAAGTTTTTACATCATGCCCTTCACCGAGACAGAGGACACAGTCCTGGTGAGGGTCCGTAATGGACATGTTCCTGGTGCATTTGGGACACTTTTTGAAGCCTGAAGCCATTTTGGGGCCGGACAGCCGTCGACGGCCAATGACTCAGGACAAAAAATCTGGAAAAAGCGGAACGGAACCGCGAAAATGGGAAAAACTTACCGCGATCGGTGTTACTAAGGGGAGACCCTTTGCGGTTTGAAGTTTTTTAACTTTTCCGTAAATTAAAGTTGTGGAGAATTCCACAGGACTCCTAACGACCGCGAGGCTAACTGCTTCGCGGGAAAAAGAAGACTGAAGGGAGACCCCTGTGGCAGGGAATATCATGGCATGCTGGGCATGCTCAGTAGGCACTCTGGTGCCAGTCAAAAGTTTCATAGAAACTTTTACAGAAGTTTTCCGTACATAGGGCTCCATTACTGATGTCACCCATATGTGAGGACTAGCATCCTGCTTGTCCTGGGATAATTATTATGATATTGTTAAATGGGTCAGTATTTTGTATAAAGATGCAAAATGTATGAAAGATAGTAAAAATGTATTATACAGTAAATATATTTTTGTGTGATATTCTTTTCTCAATACATTTGATATATTGTGACTTTTTTGAGAGAAGTGAATTTTTCCTTCATGGGTTGGTTCACCTTTATAGCTCCCAATAGCTACACTTTACTAGGTACTGTGTATACAGCAACTAACCTCACAGTGATTATGTAGCACACCTCCTTACAAACTTTACACTCAAAGGTTATATTTAAACACTCATTGATTGGGTAAGTTACCCTGATAATTTTATCTGGTTTACTTTACCTGGATCTTCAGCAGCATTTATCCAGGTAAAAATGCCACTAAATATAGCCAGTTACCCCAACAAGGTTGTCTGGGTAATTTTAGAATAGCAATTTATCTGACCAGAATCACCCAGCTAAATTTAGCTGACCAGCACTGAACAGCAGTGCTCACCGGCTAAAGTTTAACCGTGTGCTGGAACACCTCCAGCATTGCCTCTTTATGTGGATAAATTTTGTGCGGGCAACAATTTTCTAGGACAAGATTGACCTGATTAGTGGGGAGATCATTTAAAAATCCAGAAGATTTATCTGGCTAATTCTCAAAGGCCCCAATGTAGTAAGACATGAGCAAAAAATGTTCACTAAACTTCGGCACACATTTTCTTTATACACATGCTAAAAAACAGTTAACTCCCGATGCAGTAAGCTAATACACTACTATATCAGGAGTTTAAAAAATTCATGCTAACCTGAAACTGCTTCTCAGACATTCTCGGCGCACATAAAATATGATTTATGCACAGAAAACAGGTGCAATTAGGATTTTATAAGCATAAAACACAATCTGTACACAAAGCATGTTCTCTGAACATAACTCACAAGTCCTGAGTACTGCTCCTCCACACCTCAAACTCCAGATTTAATCCAAGAGATTTACACTAGCTCCAGAAATTTTACTCCACCTCTGACCAGAGCCCACTTCTGATCAGAGGTTACATTTCCAGCGTTAAGAACACATGAGTTATGCCTATGCACATCTCTGCATTGGGCAGTAACAGTTAATGCCTTGATTAACATGGGATTTGCATAAAGAAGCACTAATTTGTACGCACAGGTTTACTTGTGTTTGTGCGTGCTAAACTCTGTTACATCAGGAGTAAAGTTGAACACACAAAAATTTGCGCACAGCTGATGCCCCACAAATCTTATTATATCAGGCCAAAGTTAGACAAGCAACTCTTGAATATGGATCTCTTAAGAGACTGCCCTCTTATATACTTTGCATACAGTATCTTCTCATACCACTCCTCACACTTTCAGTATTTTCTGCAATAAGTATTACCTCAATCCTGAGCTGAATGACTGCAGGAAAATCCCAGGAAAAGAGCTGGTGGTAGTCAGGATCCAGCTGGCATTGCCTTCTCGGATCGTCTCCGTTATACAGTGTCAGAGCATCCACTATCTGTCAGGATTTCCTAGAAGAACAGGTAGAAAACTCAAGGACTGAATCATTACCATTGGAGCCAACTTTTCAGAATGATTGGGGGTGCTAAACCCAACATAAATGACCCCTCCCTGGACACAGTGCAGAAGTTTGCTCAATACTGGGGGTGCTCAAGCACTCACTGCATCCACACAGATGGCACCAGAGTAGGATCCTCAATGTGGGCTGCACCTCATGCCCTGCAAAGATGAGAGCCTGTTTGTATTCTGTATCTCATCCACTCTAAGGGACCGATGCAATACAGTGTGCCGAGCCCAATGAACTGTATAACCGGCAGTTAGACACGGGCTGTAGAGGCGATAACTAATCCCCTTATGCCCATTAGTCCTTTTTACTGACATTTGTCAGTGAAAGGACCAATCCCCTTTCAGGACAGCCTTCTGAAAGGAGATTGGTCCTTTCACTGACATGTGACAGTAAAGGAACTAATCCGCAATAAGTGAAAGAGTAAATAAATTAATATTAAGTGCCCACCACTTTAATATTGATTTATACACTCCTTCTGGTGCCAGTAGTCAGGTTGGGAGAATGGACGCTGAATCAGCATCCATTTTCCTAACCCCTGCATGTGCACTGGTTAGGAAAATGGGATGCTGATAAATTCAGTGTCCGTTTTCTTAACCGGTGGACAGCCACCACAGCGGACCTCTTTCCGGCTTCCGCTATCAATGAGGCGCTAGGGGCGCGCAATCGTCCCTAGCACCTCCTTGACAACGTAAGCCCTAATTTAAAATATTGCATCGCGCCCCCAGGAGAGGTGCCTGGGGGCGCGTTACGAAAGCGGGCGCTGAATACACAGCGCCCGCTTTCAGCACGAGTTTTTTTTGCATCGGGCCCCTAAATTCAGAAATGATCCAATGCAAAAAATGTGAAGAAGTATGCTACACTGGAGAAACAAGCCAAAAATGAAGGACAAGAATCAATCTTCGCAGACATATAACATAAAACTTTACAGAGAAAAACAGAATGACAGCTCAGACCAATACAGTAAAGTGCGGCCGCGGTTACCCTGCTTCTAACCTACTCACAATTTGGCCGCGTTAGTCCAACCTGCGATTCACTATCCTTTTTAACCCACCCTTACCGCTTCTTTAAATCAACGGGTAACCATTTCCGCCCGCGGCATGTATATGAGATGTAGACAATCGGATTAGCTATTCCCTCCCATTCAGTAACGTGCGCCCCGACTATCGCCTTTTTAACCTGCAGTTTAGCCGCGTCTTTAACCTGCTAAATTACCGCCTACCCTTACCCCTGCGTTAGAGGCAGGGGTAAGGGTAGACGGCAAACTTTCCCCCAGCCCCCGCTCACCTGCCCTGGCTGCGTCCATGGGTGCCGGTCTCCGGGGCAGCCCCAATCCTCTCTTCCCTCCTCCCGAAGCAACTTTAATCAAAAGAAAACCTAAAAACCTAAACTCCCCTCCTCCCGAAGCGACTCGACATGTAAAGTATTGTGAATAAGTGGAACCAAAGTTAACTTACTTTTTCTTTCAGCCCTTTCTGCCCTCTCTGCCCTCCTCCGGAGGCGCGCACCTTGGCTCCCCTGCCTCCCGGGGGCAGCCAGCGGCAAAAGCGGCTTCCAGTGGCCCCCGCCGGCGAAGACAGATGAACGCACACCCGTAGTGCTCGGGCGCTCAAGCCAGTCAATTTGGGCGCTCAAACCAGCGAAGCGTATGAACATACGCCGCGACGTCATGCGCTTTGCTGGCTTGAGCGCCCAAATTGACGGGCCCCCAAGTCAGCGAAAGCGTATTAACCGGCGTGCGTGACATCACGGCGTACGTTCATACTCTTCGCTGGCTTGAGCGCCCAAATTGACGGGCGCTCAAGCCAGCGAAAGCACATGAACGGGCGTGCGTGACGTCACGGCGTACGTTCATATGCTTTCGTTGACTTGGGGGCCCGTCAAATTGGGCGCTCAAGCCAGCGAAGCGTATGAACGTACGCCGTGATGTCACGCACGCCCGTTCATGTGCTTTCGCTGGCTTGAGTGCCCGTGCACTATGGGCGCTCAAGCCAGCGAAGCGTATGAACGTACGCTGTTACGTCACGCACGCCCATTCATGTGCTTTCGCTGGCTTGAGTGCCCGTGCACTATGGGCGTGCGTTCATCCATCTTCGCCGGTGGGGGCCACTGGAAGCCGCTTTCGCCGTCAGCTGCCCCCGGGAGGCAGGGGAGCCATGGTGCGTGCCTCTGGAGGAGGGCAGAGAGGGCTGAAAGGGCTGAAAGAAAGAAAAAGTAAGTTAACTTTGGTTACACTTATTCACAATACTTTACATGTCGAGTCGCTTCGGGAGGAGGGGATTTTAGGTTTTCTTTTGGTTAAAGTTGGGATCCACTTCCTGGTACCTGTCATTTGAAATGACAGGTACCAGCGCACCCAGGATACTGTATAGGCGCTGTATAGCGCCTATACAGTACAATGGATTGTGCTTCATGGACGCGCGTTGGACGCGGCTTGCATTTGCATGCCATTTAAATAGAGTATCGAGCGGTATGTGATCCGAACTGTGCGTGCGGCAAACGCGGGTACGCCCGGCCCTAACGCACCTTACTGTATCGGCCCGTAGGTGAGTACTTTTCAAAGGAAGATCATTCCACCAATCAATTACCTCACAATCAGGTACTTAAAGGGAACTTTAGAACACAGGAATGGACAACATTTAAAATTAGGATGATCAGGCTCATTGAAACAAACACAAAAGGACTTAAATAAAGACATTGGCTTTCTCACCCATTATCAGATATAAGCACTTTCAACTCAAAGTTTAAATAGTCTCATCAACTCTTGCATTCTCCCCACCCTCCTTTCCTGTAGTGAGCCGAAAAATACAGGCAGACAGCCTAAAACCTAGATGACTGTACTAGCTAAAACCAGTATAACTGCACAGTTTCTTCACCTACTTGATGAAGCGAGAATAACTCTGGAAAGCTTGTCACATATCTATTAATTTAGTCCTATAAAAAGTCACCACCTATAACTTATTCATTCACCCTTAATTTCAGAAATAAAGAAACCTTTACACTGCATGGAGTGACAGTTACTACCCTTAACAAAATGCATGGGGGGTAACTGCACAGAGCGGCAGTTACTACCCTTAACAGAAGAGATGGGCTAATCTGTATAGGGTGGCGGTTACTATCACAATCAGTTTTGCTGGACAAATTAGATGGACCAGTTGGTGTATATATGCCATCATTTACAATGTTACTATGATGTTACAGTCGGAAGACCTCGAACCTTAAGGTGATGAGACTGCAACAAACAAATACAAAGACAGACAATAGAGAGGACAGTTTCCTTTCTCAGTCACTACAATCTTCCTAGAACTACCGGTACATAGATTCTGGATTATTTACTTTCCTGAACTTCTTCACTTCTTTCATTTTATTTATTTTTCGCCTTTTCGTGACACTTCAAACTTCAAAGCAGATTACAATATAAAGTCTTCACACATCTGAATAAACAAGAGCAGCTAAGGAAAGGTAATGGATGAAAGGCCAGTCAGATTACATAGCCCGGCACCCATCCTTTCACTAAAGCTTTTTATGACTTAACCCTGCAAAGAATATACTGGAATATTCAGCCATCTGCTCTTAGCCCATTTTGTTGCAATTTGCTGATGGGATTAAACGTTAGTCATAAATGTATTGGGTTGGTCCAATAAAACAGTCGGCTGTTGCTACTACTATGATTATTATTTTTCTGTAACTAGACAACGGTTAAGCAAATAACACTTGTGGAATTGCTGATGACTCCAGAAATATTTCTTTTAGGATTGCCAAGTAACGAGTCTTCACATTAGGAAACAAATTGTTGACATTTAAGTTGATTGCAGCCAGTTTAACAACTACTGCCAAACATAAAAGATCATTGTTGCTGAGCATACACGATGGCATGTTCAGTTCTGAGATAAACAAACAGTAGAACTAGGGGTCATGATATGAAACTTGGGAGGGGGGGGGGGGTTTTCAGAACCAACACCAGGATGACTGGAATGCTCTTCCGGAAGAAGTGGTGAAGATGAAAACCATAAACAAATTCAAAAAGGTAAGTGATAAACACTGAGGATCCCTAAAGGCTAGAGTTGGAAATTAAGAAAAGAGTGTATGAGAGGTAACCAGCATGGAGCGGCAGCTGCTAATCCTAACAGAAGGTATGGGGATAACTACACTTAACCAATTAGTTTACATGATTTTGACACAACTGCAGCATCTCTCTCCGCTTCAATGGAAGGGGGGAGAGAGGAACTGGATTCAGACGACAACTAACGCTGGGCCCTAACTTCTATGATCCAGGATTGGGATATTTATTATTTATTATTTTATTTAAGCACTTTTATATACCGAAGTTCGTATGGACATCACATCGGTTTACATAAAACAAAGGAAGCAGAGGGAGCGGAAATGGAAGAAAAGTTACAATAAAACAATTAATTGATTAAATATGAGGATCTAAGAATGAAGAGGAAAGGAAGAGACGGATGGATAGGAGAGGGGGATGAAAGGTAGAGAAAAAGTTAACTGGAGAAATATAACATAGCATACAATCATAACTTTCGTGGGGGGGAGTATATATAGGGTAGGGGTAGGGGTATGTACAGAGGAGGGGAAAATGGTCGGCGATTAGAAGTGGCGATGTGTTATGTATGAGAAGGCCTGTTTGAAGAGCCAGGTTTTTAATTTCTTTTTGAAGGTTTGGGTGCAGGGTTCTAGACGAATGTCAGAGGGCATCAAGTTCCAGTGATAGGGGCCGGCGATGGATAGGGCGCAGCCTCTGGTGGAGCTAAGGTGTGTATGTTTGGCGGGGGGAATGAAAAGGGTGCCGGTGTTTGAGGATCTGGTGAGTCTGGAAGGAGCGTGAAAGCGTAGGGAATTGTTTAGCCATTGCATGTCAGGGTTGTGTAGGGTTTTGTGTATTAAGGTGAGGGTCTTGTACAGAACTCTAGATGAGATGGGGAGCCAATGTAGGTCTTCAAGGATGGGGGTGATATGATCGCATTTACGAGAGTTGGTGAGAATACGGGCAGTGGAGTTTTGGAGCATCTGCAAGGGTTTGAGGGATGAGGCAGGGAGGCCAATAAGGAGAGAGTTACTGCTTGGAGGACTGTGCGGAAATCGGTTTTGTGAAGGAGGAGTTGGAGGTTTGGTTTTTTTTTTTAAGTACATGGAGTTTGTAGTAGCAGTCTTTGAGGGTGGAACTGAGATTGCAGTCCAGGGTGACGCCAAGGCTTCGTGCTTGGTGGAGTAAGAGGGGGGGAAGGGGAGGAGAGAGGAGGAGGTGGAAGGTCATGTGTGAGAAGGAGGAGTTCAGTTTTGGAGGTGTTAAAAGCTAACTTTAGGTTCGAGAGAAGTGTATTAATAAAGGATAGGTGGTTTTGCCAGGTTTGAAGGGAAGCGGAGATAGATTTGGTGATAGGTATGAGGATTTGCAGACATTAAAGAAAAAGCGCAGGACCGCTTCTGCAGCAAAGTCTAAAAGCAAAGCAAGTTCAAGCAGCAGCATTGTATGAATTAGCAGAAAGGTTGCTCACTTGTCCGAAGTTATCTAGACTCATCTTTGGTAGAATAGGGTAAGTCTGCCCCCTATGGCTTCTTCCTTTGGATGGGTCAGCTGATTTTCATTGTGGGGTGCGGCTGGGGCCTGGGCCCGAGCTGGCTCCCCTTTTGGAACAAGCAAAATAAAAGGACTGGCTCCAGCCTGCGGGACGGGCCGCTTGATAAGAGCTTCTATATGGGTTGAAGTGCTGTGATCCTCTGCCCCTGGAGGTCCGGGGGAAGGATCTCTGGTTTCTCTTATTCCTGTCCTCTGGTAGCCGCGGCAGTGGGGACTCGCCCCACTTGTTGGCTAGTTTCTCTAGTTCGCTTCCGAACAGGAGTGTTCTCTTGAAAGGCATCTTTGTGAGTCTCGTTTTGGAGGATGGGTCGGCTGACCAGTTTCGGAGCCAGATTTGTCTTCTGGCTGCCACGGCGGATGAGACTCCTCTAGCTGCCGTGCGTACTAGATCCGAAGCGGCGTTCGCGAGGAATGATACGGCTGGTTCCAGGGCTTCCCCAGGAGTGTTGTTCCTGGTCTGCGTTAAGCAGGCGTGTGTCACCACGGCACAGCAGGCCGCGATCTGTAAAGACATAGCGGAGATGTCAAAGGACTGTTTGAGGATAGATTCCAGACGTCTGTCTTGAGCATCCTTGAGTGCTGCTCCTCCCTCCACTGGGATAGTAGTGTGCTTCGAGACCGCGCAGACCATGGCATCCACTTTCGGACATTTATTTATTTATTTAACATTTTTTTATACCGGGATTCATGTAACATTTTACATATCATCTCGGTTTACATTGTAACTGAAAACAGGCATGTGAGAATGCAATTACATAGAACATGGCATAAAACTTGGATCAAAATACATGGGGAAAAAACTTGGAGCATAATAAGGGGAAAAAACACATTTTTATTATTAGGGACATATATTTAATATGAGAGACATAAAACTTTGGGTTAAGCTGATGTAGAGAAGGGTTACTAAATTGTAAGGGTAGCATGATTGGATAGTCTTAATTTAGGGTGATGGATAGTATGATGGTGTTGAAGGTATGTTATCATAATTGGAACGCTTGCTCAAATAGCCAGGTTTTTAGTCTCTTTTTAAAGTTGATTGGGCAATGTTCTGAACGGAGTTCTGGTGGTAGGACATGCCAGGAGATCTTTGGCGGCAGGGTCCAGAGGATACATGGCTGCCAGAGCCCGGCCCCATTTGAACGTGGTTTGTGGGGCCTCCCATTCCAGGTCAATTAGTTGCTGGATGGCTTGTAATAGTGGGAAATGGCGGGAGGTCTGACGAAGTCCCTCTAAAAGTGGGTTCGGCTTAGGTTCCCCCGAGGCGCTTGTGCACAGGATGGTAAGCTCTTTCAAGCTGTGCGTGACCAGGTCTGGTAGTTCGTCCTTGGTGAAGAAGCATCTCATGGTTCGATGGGGTTCTGACTCCTCATCTGAGATGTCTGTGTCCCCGAAGGTGCAGCTTCTGGGTGGTGGGATCACCTCCCTGGGCATAGAGGGTCCTGGCATGTTGAGGTCCTCTGGTGGTGCTTGTGACCATATTGTAGGAGGCCCCAGTTGCATGTGGACGAAGGTATGCAGACCTTTGAAGAATTCCACCCAGGAGATAGAAGCTGGGTCTAGACTAGGGGGGGCGCTGTGTTCCTGGGGAGCCCCGTTTGAGGGAGGGTCCCGCTGTGTGATGCTAGGTCCAGCGTACCGCTTGAAAGGCTGGGGTCCGGTACCGACTGGGGAGGGCCATGAGTTGGGTCCCCTAGGGCCTCTTCGCACTGTATACACAGGACCATGGCCTCCTCATGCTGTGCAGCTCTAATGTGGCCTGCTGGGCAAAGGCCCTGAGCTTTGAGCTTATTTTCAGGTGGAGCCATGGTTTGTGCACGTACAAAACAGTTGTGCGCTCCGGTGTGCGTCCAAGATGCGCGTGTAGGGTTAGTGCACGAGTGCGGAGCGAAGTACGCGCTGTTGTGCGCACAGGTCGAAGTCATGCGCCCAGCACAGTGAGCGTGTGGTTATACGCTTCGCTTGTGCGTCCAGCACTTGAGCGCACAAGATATTTGTGCGCACGGCTCGCCTCTGTGCGCACGGATCGAGACGGCAGACAGGGCAGCGAACAGGGCCAAAATGGTGACGGTGACCACACGGACAATATGGCAACCACCTTGGAGGGTCTCCACATGGGAGGGCCCTCGGATCTGACCGGGGTCTAGCCCTGCTAGGGCCGATCAACCCGGTGGCACTGGTCCCGGCTGGCGATCTGTGCGTCTCCTCGAGCTTCGGAGACCGGAGACTTTTAAATAGATTTCTACCTTACCTTGTCCCGGCGCTTCCCGGTTTCGTTCCGGGCGGTCTCCGGCTGCAGGGGGAGAGGGAAAATACCTTCACCGCCGCGCTCGAGGGTTGCACCCGCTGCCTCTCAGCCTCACCTGATGTCGGGGGCTAGGTCCCCGCCGAAGGTCGGCCGCTGTACTGAGGCTCACCTCCGAGGGATCGCAGAAATCACCTCGGGAATCTCGACTGGGGAAGGGACCCAAGGGGTATCACTGCAGGAGAACGGGGCTCGTCTGTAGAGGTAAGATTTCTTCTTAATTTGGATTACTTTGGTTAAATTTACTCGAACACTATGCTAGCATGCATAGAGTCCCTAACTACAATGGAGACGGAAAATACTGAAAAGCTGCACTTCCTGCAGGGGTATATGTACTAGGGCTGACGTCAGATTGAAATCTGATCCGTCTCCAACTGCTATCAGGAGTACACTATACCCATTGGTCCTGAGTCCATCTGCTACACGCTAGGAAAACATCTGTTTTCTCTAAAGACAAATAGGTCATCTAGTCGCACAGATGGTAAGCTAAGGCTTGTCTTCAAAAAAATAGAAGCAACACACTAATTTAGCAGCTCAACTGCTTTTAGAGGGTTTTAAACATTTTTTAAAAAATGGGAGTTTAGGAGGAAGACAACCCAAAATTATGAAAATAGACTCTATGGTGGCTAAAGTTGGGCTCTAACCTTCAAAAATACCCTGAAGGACAGGTTACATAAACTGAAGCCTGCATTCCAGCCCTGTATATTTAGATTAGAGATTTAATTATTTGCTTTCCAAATTCAAACTCAAGGTGAGTTACAAATTCAGGAATAGTTCGTAGGGCCCTTCCCAAGAAGGCTTACAATCCAACAGGTCGATGCAATATTGGCGTGTGTTAAACGGGCGCTCATGATTCAGCGCCTGCTCTCTTAACGTGTGCCAATCCACCTCTCCCTGTCACCTGATTTTATATTTAAATGGGCTACCGCGGTAAAAAGGAGGTGCTAGGAAAAATGTTGTGTCCCCAGCACCTCCTCGGCATCAGGCACCCAGGAGAGGTGGCTGTCAGCAGGTTAAGGAATACAGATGCTCAATTTTTCCAGCATCAGTTTTCCTAACCTGACCGCCAAAACTTTTTTTTTTTTAACCGTTCTCCCTTTTCGGATCTCCCAATTTAATATCGCCATGATATTAAGTCAGGGGAACTTTTGGGGCTTCTCAAGAATTAATGCCTGCTTCGGGGCAAGCATTAATTTTTTAAAGTAAAAATGTACGTTTCAGGTGCACCTTTTTTTTTTTTTTTTGGTCAGGGGTAATAGCCAATAGCCTCATCAACATGAATTTACATGTGATGAGCACTATTAGCTACACGCTCGACTGGTCACACATTTTGGACACTCTAACCACTGTTTTGCATTGGGGGGTTATGGACACACATCCAATTGCTTGTGGAGCCGTGCGCTGGCCGCAGCACATGGTATTCCATTGGCCTGCAAGTTTGTACCTGAGGCAATGGAGGATGAAGTGACTTGTTCAGTGTCATAAACAGCACTGGTGAGAGAAGTGGGATTTGAAACCTGGCTTCTCTGGCTTTCAGCCTGATGCTCTATTTGAGTACTCTTCCAATATCTTTTCAATACAAGTTGACCTTAGATGAACTAGTGATGCAGCAACAGCCCTGGTAGTATGGGCATCAACATTCTGGTACAAGGTCAAACCCACTTGGGCATATGTGAAAGATATGCTGCCCGTTATCCAGTTAGAATTGTTGAGTGCAAAAACAACTGAATGGACTTTCTAAAGGTTTTGGTCCATTTCAGATAGAAGGCAATGGCTCTCCTATAATTCAAGGTGTGCAGGGCTTGTTCATCTTTGTTGGCATATGGTCTTGGGAAAACATTTGGCAGGACAATTGTCTGATTAATCTAGAAGTCCAACACTACCTGAGGCAGAAATTTAGGATGCATAAGTAGCACCACCATGTTATGATGGATTTTAGCAAATGTTATTAGAGCCTGAAGCTCTCCCACTATGTTGGTTGAAATGACCACCACAAAAAAACCAATATTCCAGGTCAGGTACTTTATCCAATTAGAGGCCAGAGGCTCAAGAGGAGCTTTTATTAGTTCAGCTAAAACCATACTGAGGTCCCATTATATTGAGGGTGGATTCATGGCAGGTTTCAAATGAACCAAGCCCCTCATGAATCTTACAATTAAGTGTTGAACAGAAATTGGCCTCACTGCTACAAAATGACGGCGTGCACCAATTGCACTAAGGTATACCCAACAGAGTTGGTTTTAAGATATGCAGAACACATTTAAAGCAGCTTTGTGTGAGAAAGAATCTAGGGCCTTGCTGTCATATCAGACTGCAAACCTCCTCCATTCACAATCATCTAGTGGATTCCAGAAGTATTGAAGACACTGAATCAGAGAGACCAAAAGGATGTATTACTTTGCTCTCAACAATCAGACCATGAAGATGCGAGGTTGGAAGTTAAGGTAAAGTAATACTCCCTAGTTCTGCAATATTGAAGTTGGGTCATTTCATATCAAGTGACCCAGGGGTCCACGCTCAACCTCCTCCAAATTGAACACAAATTTGCACAGATGTTCTCTAGGGTCTCAAACAAAACTGTACTAAATTTTTCACCTAGATCTCCATTGGTTGGAGAGCTAGAGGCAATTGAATGGAGGTCACCTCCGAGTACCATGCTCTGCGCAACCTAAAATGGCCATTTTGTCCAGGTGCTGCAACCCAACACCTCTCAGGGGCCTGAAATTTTGAGAATTAGTGCAACCCCTGGTGGTAAGTCCCAAAGCAAAGTTTGGAACATAACGTGAGCTTGCCTCCCTTATTATGGGCCTGCAAAGCATGTGAAAAATTTTACAAAAGAAATATAAGGCCTACTTTGACTCCTCATTGCTCCTGACCTATACTTTGATTCAGACTCTAACTGGACCAGTAGTCATGGCGTATATGTATAATATTTGCACTAAGAGGCTTTACAGGCAACTGGAAGCAAAGATATAATTACTTAAAGACATGTCACTTTTTATGCAAATTTTTGCCAATTTTCAGGTGCAAATCTCTCTTCCTTGTAGGTTTTAAATCTTTTCTTTATGTCATTTGAAAGAGCATCTTTTTTTCAACAAAAGTCACCCTGTTTCATTTTTGGACCAGATATTGCTTTGGTCAGAATTAAGGCCCCAACAATATTCATCATTTGCATGCGTGGGCACGCAATGTTAAAAAGAGGCATCTTTGGCACCCTACTGTGTAGCACGCAATTGAGCTAGGGATGTGAAATTTTATATGCTATTATTCCCATGGCCAGAAGCTGGCGAATCAGCTGAATGTCCTATGAGCCTACTCCACATTCATGCTATCTAATATCTGTGTCTCCTGCTGATACGAAGTAGTTAGTAGGCTCTGGCATAGCTGCTTCAACACTTCCGAGCAGTCTTGAAATTCCAGGGCCTACTCACCCCGGGAACCTAGCTGCCAGTCTTGGATCACCTTCGCTCGCGGCGGCGGGCAGCCACCTCCACCATCAAGCGCCTGCAGCCTCCTCTGCTGCTTCCAACTCCTCTGTGGTTCCTCTCTGCGCCCGCGGGTCTCCCTGCGTGGGCCGCAGAGAAACGCCGCCGTACTGCCTCCTCCGGGCCCTGGCTTAGGTGCGCGCGCGTGACTCCCGTCCTTTTAAAGGGGCCGCAGTGGGGAAATAGCCCACGGCCCTGGATGATGACATCCCTGGGCCTTAGTATTTAAGGCAGGGCCCAGCCACTTGTTCCCTGCCTTCGCAACAGGTCTCCACGATTGCTCGTATACTCATTGCCCATCGTTCCTGGTTCCTGCTCCTGACTGCTCCTTGGTCTCCTCCTTGTTCCCTTGGACTGATCCTCTGGCTTTGACCTTTGCTCTGCTTCCTGGTACCATGCTAGCTCAGCCGCCTGCCCCGACTCCAGCTTGCCTTAATCTTGACTACGGTATCCCTCGGACTTGGCCTTTCAGGCTTCGGCCTATTGCTACCTGGGTGCCTCCTGTCTTGCCCTGTTCCTGTCGGCGCCCGGGTCTCTGGATCCCTGCCTCATCCGGACCGATCTCGGTCCTCGGATACCTCTGCTGGTCCCTGGTGAACCCTTGCTATTCATCTACTGGGAGTCGTCACACTGAGACCCGCCAGCCCCGGCGCCCAAGGGCTCAACCCGCGGGGAACGAGGGCTGGGTAGGGGAATGGAATGCACACTTCTGATCTCCACTATCAGCGGATTTGAGCTTGGTAAGGGAGGAAGGGTTAGTAGGGAGGGGAGTTAACTGGGTGGTACAGAGGGGAATCCACACACTATTGTTTCAACATTGTGTTCCAAGTTCGTGCTGGCACCTTACAATTCGACCATTTCAGCCATGGGGAGGTAGATTGGAGATGGGAGCCTCAACTGGACGGGCCCTCATTGAGCAAAAATTTCCAAATTCTTTCATAGAATATGATAAAGCTCTTATGGATGGCTAAAAGTGGCACAAGAATCTTCTCCTGGAATGTGTGCGGAGTTAATTCCCCCATTAAAAGATCCAAAATTTTAAGGACACTGAGGAGGAAGTCTGCAGATTTAGTCTTTTTACAAGAAACACATTTGAATGACTTGGAACACAAGAAGTTGTGTCGAGGTTGGGTGGGTGCAGTCCACTTTGCCTCGGCTACGACCAGGTCGGCGGGGGTCGCAGTGTTAATCGGGAAGCATGTCCCACTTAAGGTCCAAACAGAAATTAAAGATCCACAAGGCAGATATATAATTTTAGTCACTGAGTTCCATCAAAGTACATACGGATTTTGCAATCTATATGCTCCTAATAACCCTAGTCTTGATTTCTTCTGAGAAATATATAGTCAGTTAGTCCCCTATATGGAGCATGTGGTCATTGTAGGGGGAGATTTTATTATTATACGAGACTCACAGTTGGATAAAGACAAGGCCCATAAATGTGCTCAAAACCCTGGTAATGGAATTCTTTTTAAGAACATAAGAACATAAGAAAATGCCATACTGGGTCAGACCAAGGGTCCATCAAGCCCAGCATCCTGTTTCCAACAGTGGCCAATCCAGGCCATAAGAACCTGGCAAGCACCCAAAAGCTAAGTCTATTCCATGTTACCATTGCTAATGGCAGTGGTCATTGCAATTAGTTGATGCTTGGTACACTCTGCATCCTTTGGAAAAAGATTTCACGCACGTGCATACCACACAATCCAGGTTAGATTATATCCTGGTTAGCAATCATATTTTTCCCAAGCTGCAAGAGGCCCACATAGATGATATTGTGATTTCGGATCATGTTCTGGTGTGGGTAACACTAGCCAGGCCAAATATACTTCCCCAGGCCTTTATCTGGAGATTTCCGTATTACCTGACTGATAACACTCACTTTAAGGAGTATCTCCGTGAAAAGTGGAATGACTATCTACAACTTAATAAAAACAAGTTTGCTTACCGTAAACGTTGTTTCCGTAGATAGCAGGATGAATTAGCCATGCTGTCCTGGGATCTGTCAATCAGGTCCGGGAGGCGGAGCTTGATAAAGCAGAGGATAGATCTTTGTTCCCTCTGCGGCTGCGCGTGGGTTCCCGCGCAGGAAGTACAGATTCTCCTCAGTCTGTGATTAAGCAGTGGTAGATCGAAATATAGGTGATTGCCAGGGAGGAGGGTGGGTCAGCATGGCTAATTCATCCTGCTATCTACGGAAACAACGTTTACGGTAAGCAAACTTGTTTTTTCCCGTCGATAGCAGGGATGAATTAGCCATGCTGTCCTGGGAGTTCCAAGCTCCCAATCACGTTCTGTGTATTTTTTTTTTTTTTTTTTTTTGAACGTGAAATGTTTGTGGCAATCACTTCATCTGAGCTGTTGCGGATTGTAGGATTATCTGACCTAG
The DNA here is from genome assembly GCF_901001135.1 of Rhinatrema bivittatum. Lineage (NCBI taxonomy): Eukaryota > Metazoa > Chordata > Amphibia > Gymnophiona > Rhinatrematidae > Rhinatrema > Rhinatrema bivittatum. Next base: position 45,660,273 of record NC_042616.1, on the reverse strand, counting down.
CATTGTATCCGCCGAAGCTTGTTGATCCAAGCAGTAATGTGCTGTGAAAGTGTGAAGCGATGTCCAAGTCGCCGCCTTGCATATATCTATGGGCTGAATATTCCTGAGGTGAGCCCATGTTGTTGATAGGGCCCGCACCTGGTGCGCCTTAGGTTTAGGAAGTAATGTTAAGTTCTGTTTGTCATAGCAGAACTGGATGCATTGGATAATCCAGCTCGAAATGGTTCGTTTTGTGACCGGAAGTCCAGGTCCCTTAGGGTCAAAGGACAAAAATAGTTGAGATGGTCGTGAAGCAGCCGCTGTTCTATTTCTGTAATAAGCTAATGCTCTTTTACAATCCAGTGTATGCAGTAAGGATTCGCGTTCATTGGCATGCGGCTTTGGAAAAAAGGTTGGTAAGTCAATAGTCTGATTAATATGAAATTGTGACACGACCTTTGGCAGGAAGGAGGGGTGCGTCCGTAGTACTACCTTCTGATGGAAAAACTGTAGGTATGGTTCATAATGAACCAACGCCTGTAGTTCGCTTACCCGTCTCGTTGAAGTGACTGCGACAAGAAATACTACTTTCCAGGTTAGGTATTTTAAGTGTGCGGATTCTATGGGTTCGAATGGAGCACGCATAAGTTGTTCTAATACTATGTTGATGTTCCATGGAACTGCCGGTTTCTTGTACGGTGGTCTAATGTGGAGCATGCCTTTAAGAAATCGAGCCAGAAGAGGATGAGCCGCTATTGTTACATTATTAACTGGCCTATGGTAGGCTGCAATAGCGCTCAGGTGGACTCGAATGGATGCTGTTGCTAAGCCCGCTTCGTATAGGGTGTGCAGATAATTCAGCAATTGTTGAGGCGTGCAATCCATGGGAGAAACCTGGTTCAAAAGACACCACGAGGTATACCTCTTCCACTTGTAACTATAGTTCAATCTAGTGGAGGGTTTTCCTGGATTCGAGAAGTATGAGCTGAGCCCTCTGAGAAACTTCTTGTTGTGTTAGCAACCACCTGTCAGCCTCCAGGCTGTCAAATGGAGGGAGGAGTGTAGCGGATGTAGCAGCGTTCCTTGCTCCTGGAGTAGAAGGTCTGGACGATTCGGAAGTCTGATCGGATCGTCCACTGAAAGGCGAAGGAGGTAACTGTACCATGGTTGGCGTGGCCAAGCTGGGGCGATGAGTATCATTTGTGCCCTGTCTGCTATGCACTTTTGTATGGTCCTGGTGATCAGAGGGATCGGTGGAAAGGCATATAGAAGGCCTGAAGACCACGGGATCAGAAAAGCGTCCTGTGCTATCCTGAGCCTGCTGGAATGGAGGGAACAGAACTTGGGAAGCTGCGTGTTGTGTTCCGTAGCAAACAGGTCTATTGTCGGAGTTCCCCACTTGCTGAATATGTGGAGAATTACTTCTCCATTGAGGGACCATTCGTGGGGATGAAAAATACGACTTAATTTGTCCGCCCTTGTATTTGCTATTCCTGGCAGATATGTAGCCTGAAGATGGATGCTCTGTTTCTGAGCTAGGTGGAAAATCTGTAGTGTTTCTCTGCACAGGATCCAGGAGCCTGAGCCCCCCTGTTTGTTTATATAGAACATTGCCACTTGATTGTCCGTATATACCATGAGTCTGCGGCCACGCAAAAATGTCTGGAATGCTCGCAACGCCAGTCGAATTGCTCTCAGCTCCAGTAAGTTGATCTGTAGGGATTGTTTCTGCTAAAGTCCATAATCCCTGCGTCTCGTATACCTCTAGATGTGCTCCCCAGCCTTTTCGGGAAGCGTCCGTCGTGAGGACTGTGTTGTGTATGGGCTGTCGAAAGAGAGCTCCTTTCACTAAGGTGGATGGAAGGAGCCACCAAGCTATGTCCTTGAGCATTTCCCTTGTTAAGAGGATGGACTGAGTGAGAGGCTGCGAATGCTGTCTCCACTGTCGTTTGAGTCCCCACTGTAATCTTCTCATGTGTAATTTGGTATTCGGAACCAGGAAATTGGCTGCTGCCATGTGGCCGAGGACTACTAGAACCTGACGTGCTGATGTTCTTTGCTTTGTGTGCAGCTTCAGTAGGAGCTGTCGTAACTGAAGTTGTCTGTCCTGCGGCAGATATGCTCTGGTTCGCGTAGTGTCCAGATATGCCCCTATAAATTGGAGTTGTTGCGTCGGTTGTAAGTGAGACTTCTGGAAGTTGACTACCAACCCCAAGTGTTGTAAACATTGCAGGATGAGATGTAGGTGAGAGTTGAGGAGTTCTCGGGTCTGAGCTACTATTAGCCAATCGTCCAAATAAGGGAAGATTGTCATTCCCTGTAGTCTGAGATGAGCCACCACCACTACCATGCACTTGGTGAACACTCTGGGTGCAGCTGATAACCCAAAGGGGAGTACTCTGTACTGGTAATGATTGTGTTGGTAACGAAAGCATAGGTAACGCCAGGAAGAGGGGTGCATTGGAATGTGGGTGTATGCATCCTTCAGGTCGATTGAACACATCCAGTCGTTGGTCTGCAAGAGTGGAAGGATTGACTTCAGGGATACCATTTTGAATTTTTCCTTTACCAGAAATTTGTTGAGTTCGCGTAGATCCAAGATCGGACGTAGGCCGCCTGATTTCTTTGGGATGAGGAAGTATGGAGAATAGAAACCTTGGTTGTGCAAGTTCTTGGGAAGAAGTGTTATGGCCTTTGCTTGACAAAGGAGGGATATCTCCTGTTGAAGCTGTGGGTGAGACCGCAGCTGGTTTGGAGAGGTGAATTGTGGGAAGGTGAGGTTTTGACTGAAAATGTAGATGATACCCCTGACGTACAATGTCGAGAACCCATTGGTCTGATGTTATATGTTCCCCACACTTGTAGACGAGCTTGGATTCGTCCCGGCGGTAGTAGATGGACGTGGTGGTGGCATTAGATTCAAAAAGATTGAACCGGCTTAGCTGCCGCCGGTTGTGTCTGGGTTTGTGACGGGCGCCCGTTGTTTACCCCTTCGTGGAATTTGAGCGGTGTGTTGGTTAGATTGTGATCTCTGGTATGTAGAATACGGTTTGAGCACGATATCCTTGATAAGAGCGATATGGACGACGTCCATATGACGATCTGCGAGGGTATGGGTAGCCCCGTCTGGAAGACTGGTAAGGTTGATGCGATTGCAGCGACTGTACCGCTAATGCTTCCTCCTTTAGTTTTCCCACAGTCTCCTGTAGTTTGGTGCCGAAAAGGTGTTCCCCTGTGCATGGAAGGTTCGCGAGTTTTCATGCACGTCCTCCCTAATAGAGCTGGAACGTAGCCACGCGGTTCTCCGCGCCGCTATGGCTGTGGCCGACGCTCTTGCTGAAGTCTCCATTCCCTCGTACATGGAACGTAAGAGATGCCTTGAGCATTCCTCCATATCATGAAGTGTTTGTGGTAATTTCTCCGCTGTAGTGGAGAGGAATCCTTTAGTGGCCTGTATGCACTCGTACATGTATTGAATCATGTAAAACTGGTGGTGGATGATACGAGTAGTGAGCATTGAATTTGATAGATTTTTCCTCCCAACTTCGTCTAGGTACTTAAGGTCCTTATTGGGAGGATATGTGGCATGAAGCTTTTGTTTTCTGAAGCGCTGCATTGCCGATTCTACTACTACGGACTCGTGAGGCAGTTGAGGAGTGCGTACGGAGCTTCTTTCTTTATACGGAACTTAATATCTGATTTCTAGATACGGCCTGTAGCGAGAAGGGAGTTTCCCATGATTTTAACATGAGTTTGTGCAGGAGATCATGAGGCGGAAGGGTGGTGGGTTCCCCCGGTACATCAAAAATTTTTAACAGTCCTAGGGTCTCTGCTCTAGGATCAGGTTCCTTTAGAAATTGTAACTGGAGGATGTTCGCCATTTTTTCTAAAAAGGCGAGGATATGATAAGTCCTCCGGGGGGGAGAGTATGGTTCCGGTTGAGTGTCTGGAACATCCGAAGGATACCCCGTGGATGAAGAGGGGGATTCAGTCGGAGAGTGGAAGTGTTCTGGTGAGTTCCAATGGTGTGGAGAGGATTGAGGAGTATCCCGCTCCGGCGAGGTTGGTATATCTTCTCTGTCCGGTAATGGGGGTGTGTCCTCCGCTTCCGGTTGTGTAATCTTGGAATCTTTTCCCAATTTGAATGATGATTCCAATGTGCTATAAAATCCCGCCAGGGATTGGGATAGTTGCCAGAACGCATCCTTGGTGGCTTTTGTCATCTCTGGTCTATGGTGGCTTGTACTAGGTTTAGACGCACCGTCTGGTGTGCTGGAGGTCTTGGATGGAGAAGATGCCTGAGAGGAAGTCACATAAATCGGGGAATGTGAGCCTCTTGATCTGGATGGTTTGGATGACCTGGAGGTGGACGGGCTGACCGCCCTTTCCCGTCTGCGTCGATGGTGCGCTTCTCATCCCTGCGTAGCATGTCTCGTTTTTGAGGTATTTGAGTCATGTGAAGACTGTCTCTTGGAGGCCCTAGATTCTCTAGAAGGCGATTTCTTAGTACGCTTGTGAGAATGTTCCCTATGATGTTTTGAGAGGGAGTATCTTTCCGGACGTTTGTCTGTATGTTCTGTGACAAACCGTCCCTCTGGGCCTATTCCGTTCTTCCCTGATGCTCTATCACTTTTGTAGGAAGAGTCAGGTGAGGCAGGGAGTGGTCGCTTCTTTGGACGTGGTTTTGGCCCCAACTCGGAGGTTGTTTTCTTATGTACTCCTGTGTTGTGTGAGGCCGATGGCATTGGTGCCCTCTTTGGGGCTGATGTTTCTGGTGAAGCAGCCCTGGAGCTTGGTTCCCGCGTCGTTGTCGGCGCCGACCTCTCTTGTGCTGGTCTGGATGCCAGTGAGTCCTGTACCTTCGACGGCTCCGACATCTCCTGCGCCCTTGACGGCGCCGGCGTCTTAGACGGCGCCGAAAGAGACGGCGCGTGGTCGGATTTCCCCCGCGCCGAGGAAGTAGATGTCTTCGGCGCCGTCTGCTTCGGAGCTCTATGGTGGGCCGATTTCATCTTGGTCTGGTGGCTTGATTCCGGCGCCGTGCGGTGTTTGGAGATCGGCGCCGTTGCACTCGGCGCCGTCTGCTGACCTATTTTCGGCGCCGTGAGTGTCCGCGCCCTTGGACTCGGCGCCATCTTCTGCGATTCACTCCGTGGAGTTTCCGGCGCCGTCTTATGTCCTTCTCTGTGCGCCATGTCTGCGCGTTTGTTTGGCGATAGGCCACACTTCGAGTCTCTGCTCGAAATACTGGGCGCTCCGTGTTTTTTGGGGAAAACAGAGCCCTGTTTTCCTACCTTCTTGTCACTGGGGCGTGGGGTGTCCGACGACGCCGTCCTTGGAGCGGAATACTTCAACTTTTTCACCGGGCCCGGTGAAGAGTGTACCTCAGAGGGGTCTGAGGTACTTAGACGTTCCTGTAAGCGATACGCTCGCTGTCGCTTGGCTCTTGGAGACATTTTGGAGCAGAATTCGCAATTCGGGACATCATGGCTACCACCGAGGCATCGGTAACACCGGTCATGGCCATCCGTGACCGACATCACCTTACCACAGCGGCAGCGCTTGAAGCCCGATTTGACATTCTGAGGAGAGTGTTGGCTCCGCGTGCGATCCCGCGCGCGGAAAGAACAGACTGAGGAGAATCTGTACTTCCTGCGCGGGAACCCACGCGCAGCCGCAGAGGGAAACAAAGATCTATCCTCTGCTTTATCAAGCTCCGCCTCCCGGACCTGAATGACAGATCCCAGGACAGCATGGCTAATTCATCCCTGCTATCGACGGGAAAGAACACTTGAGTGACCCTATCCTATTTTGGTACACAGCGAAGGCAGAATTGTGGGGAGATATTTCATATACGGTGAGAAGGAGGAAAATGTTAGACAAACAGCTTTCGTCCCGGAGTGCTCATCTCCAACAGGCAAAGTGAGCCCTGTCGCATGATCATCCCGCGTCAATAAGGAATGCTTCCTTGTCCTTTAGGGAGCCATTAACTCATTTCTGCATCAAAGGGCAAAAAAAAGTCTAGTATATTACCAACATAAACTATTTCAATTTAGTAATAAATCTGGCAAGCTGATGTCAAATCTGATAAGTACACAATGGGGCCCTCGCTACATAGCCACCATCTGAAATACATCATAAGAACATAAGAAATTGCAATGCTGGGTCAGACCAAGGGTCCATCAAGCCCAGCATCCTGTTTCCAACAGAGGCCAAACCAGGCCACAAGAACCTGGCAAGTACCCAAACACTAAGAAGATCCCATGCTACTGATGCAATTAATAGCAGTGTCTATTCCCTAAGTAAACTTGATTAATAGCCATTAATGGACTTCTCCTCCAAGAACTTATCCAAACCTTTTTTGAACCCAGCTACACTAACCACATACTCTGGCAACAAATTCCAGAGCTTTACTGTGCGTTGAGTGAAAAAGAATTTTCTCCGATTAGTCTTAAATGTGCTACTTGCTAACTTCATGGAATGGCCCCTAGTCCTTCTATTATTTTAAAGTGTAAATAACATCGGGTAGGGTGGTCTTCGATACCCCCACAATTTTGAAAATGTTTTGAGAATACTATTCTGACCTCTATCGGTCAGAATCTTGGGACCCGGTGGTCTGTGAGCGATTTCTTTCTTTGATTAACTTACCACGACAAGCCCAGGCGCAACAACTTTGGTTAAATCAACCTGTAAAAGAAGATGAAGTTAGGCACACCATTAGGCAAGCAAAGCGTTTTAAGACTCCGGGCCTGGATGGTTACACAACGGAGTTTTACAAACCTCTTATTTATTTATTTGCTTGCTTTTATATACCAACATTCACTCAGGGAATCACATCGGTTTACATATTGTATGGTGAGCTAGTGTGATTATAGGCCATACTATTTTATCTTAAAAACATAAAGTAAGTACCTATACATACATATACAAATACATATAGTGTGATTATAGGACACACTTTTATATTAAATTGAGACAGAATAATTACAGTGAGGAGCGGTTTTGTTACATATATATATGGTAATAAAAGTGCAAGATAAAAAGAATATTATTGTTTATCTTGACTATTATAGTACTAGGTTTTGTAGAGGTTATTGTGGGTGTCATGGTGTTAGCTGTAAGCTTGGTAGGCTTTTTTAAATAGCCATGTTTTTAGTGATTTTTGAAGTTCTGTGATGAGACATTCTGGTAGTTTGTTCCATAAGATGGGGCCAGCTATTGAGATTGCTCGTTCTCGGGTTGAGACGAGGTAGGCCATTTTATTGGAGGGGAAGGAGAGCAATCCAGTAGGTTTCGTTGGGAGGTGTACAGGTGAAGGATGTCGTTTAGCCAGTCTGTATTTTCGTTGTTGAGGGACTTGTGTAAAAGGGTGAGGGCTTTATATTGAATTCTGTGTGTGATGGGGAGCCAGTGGAGTTCTTTTAGTATGGGGGTGATGTAAGTGGAGTGTTTGCTGTTCGTGAGGGATCTGGCTGCTGCGTTTTGGAGTAGTTGGAGGGGCTTGAGGGTGGAGGATGGGAGTCCAAGGAGAATAGAGTTGCAGTAGTCCAGTTTGGAGAAAATGAGGGCTTGGAGTACGGATCGATAATCCTGGATGAGTAATAGTGGTTTGATTTTTTTTGAGGATTTGTAGTTTGAAGTAGCCTTCCTTTATTATTGTGTTAATGTAGGTTTGAAAGCTGAGCTGGGAGTCTAGGGTAACACAAAGGTTTCTTGCTGAAGTGATGAGGTTAATTGCGCTTTGTGTGGAAGGTCCTTTTTGAATGATCCATTCTGGGGGTTTATTTGAGATGTTAAATTTCTGTTTTTGAGTGGTTAAGGGTGAGTGCTATTTGAGCTAGGAGGTTCTGTATTTGGGAAAAGATGGCATTCCATTGAATAAGGGTGTTTTGTATGTTGTCATTCGTAGGGATGAGAATTTGGACATCATCGGCGTTGATGAAGTATTGGAGGCCCAGATTGGTGAGGAGTTTGCAGAGTGGGAGCATGTAGATGTTGAAAAGGGTGGAGGAGAGTGATGATCCTTGAGGTACGCCGTGTGGAAGGGGGAATTGTTTTGATTCCTTGTTGTTCAGGATTACTTTGTAGGTTCTGTTCGATATGAATGAGCTGAACCATTTGATTGTAGTGCCGTCTAGTCCGATTTCGCTTAGTCTGGTGATGAGGGTGTTGTGGTTGACAGTGTCGAATGCAGCGGATATGTCAAGAAGTATGAGAAGGTAGGATTGGCCGGCATCAAGACCTCTGAGGGCTGAGTCGGTGAGGGTAAGTAGGAGTGTTTCGGTGCAGAGTGTTTTTCTGAATCCGTGTTGGGATGGGTAGAGTATTTTTTGGTTTTCCAGATGTTCGGAGAGTTGGTGGTTTACTGTTTTTTTGAGGATTTTTGAGATAAAGGAGAGGTTTGATATGGTTCTGAAGTTGGTAGGGTTGGCAGGGTCCAGGTGTGGTTTTTTTTTAGTATTGGGTTGATAATGGCACATTTAAGGGCATCTGGGAAGCTTCCTTGTTCTAGGGAAATGTTAATGATATCAGCTATAGGTTTGGCTATGATTTCTGGGATTAATTTCAGGATTTTGATTGGAATAGGGCCAAGGGGGTGAGAAGCTGGGTTAATTTTTATTGATTTATTAGTTTCCCCACTAACCCGTACCTTCAATGTACTAATCTCTAATGGTTCCTACCCAGTACACTCTAATTTAGCATACATTACTCTCATACCTAAACCGGGAAAGGACCAAATGTCCACAACCACCTATCGGACCATTTCCTTGCTAAACCAAGACCAGAAATTCTTAGCCAAGATCTTAGCTGAGAGGTTGGCAACCTTACTTCCTTCCCTTATAGGCCCAGGTCAGGTAGGTTTTGTGCAGAAGAGGTACGCCCTCACCAACATCAGGAAAGTTTTGATGGCAATGGCCCTTTGTGCTCAGGCTGGGGAGTCCTATCTAGTAGTAAGTTTTGACGCTGAAAAAGCGTTCGACAAAGTTGAATGGGATTATTTGTTTCACATTCTCCAGTACATGGGTTTTGAGATGTTCTTTAACGCTGCAATTTGGTTATTATATCAAGCTCTGACTGCGACGATTGGAACAAATGGATCGCTGTCAGAGGAATTTCAAATTGGTAGAGGCACAAGGCAGAGATGCCCCCTGTCTCCACTACTATTCCTTCTACAACTTGAACCTCTCCTGCAAATGATTCAGTTTCAATCAGAAACATTTAAATATGCTGTGTTTGCAGATGATATTTTGGTGTTTTTAACAGATCCTCAAGAAATCGCTCCCCTCACTTTTACAGGTATTCCAGGAGTTGGTTTCCTTTTCAGGCTTCAAACTTAACACAGACAAATCAGAAGCCTTAGCATTCCCCCAGACAGTACAGGAGACATGGGAGGGACCGTTTCCGTTGACCTGGGCAAAGGGAAAGATTAAATATCTGGGAGTATTGATGTCTACTCAACTGTCTAAATTCTATCCTTTAAATATTGCCCGTTTGCTAACTGACTCCCAGGATCAACTAAAGGTTTGGCAGTCCCTTCCTCTCTCGCTGGGAGGTCGCATTAATCTGTTTAAAATGGTTATTCTTCCCAAGTGGCTCTATATATTTCAAAACTTGCCTTTGACCTTCAAACGCAAGGATCTGTTGTGCCTAGAAAAGGCATTGAGGGCCTTTATTTGGCATGGTAAAAAGGCAAGGATCCCGCTTAGCTGATTGAAAGAACAATGGGGGAAAGGCGGCATGGGGGTCCCAGATTTGGGGTCATATAATTTGGCTAGTAATCTCAGGCTGGTGTGCAACTGGTTACGAGGCAAGTCTACTTATGTTAATTTAATGGCAGAGAAAACTATAGTCGCCCCCTCTAGATCTGAGTTATGCAATCCAAGCAGCGAGAGGGGAATTGCCCTTCTCGACCACTTTGAATGTCTTAATAGCCCCTATTAGATATGCATGGCTGACTCTTACAAAACTACTAGCATTGCCTCCACTGTGTGCTTACTTGCTACCTATAGGAAAATTGGTTCTTACCTGCTAATTTTCGTTCCTGTAGTACCACAGATCAGTCCAGACAGTGGGTTGAGCCTCCCATCCAGCAGATGGAGAGAGAAAAAAAACTAAAGGGTATCCTAGAATCAGGACAGTGCTCACCTTGCATCCCTTCAGTATAAACATTACCAAAGCAAGAAAAGGTAAAGTTAACCAGTAGAAGATCAAGCAAGTAACAACCAACATGTAATTTCCCAACTTATGGACTACCTTGAAAACCACAAGATCCTGCACACCGCTCAATTCGGTTTCCGGAAATACTTCCAATACAGAATCCTTCTTACTCTCTCTATCTGACCACCTCCTCAGACATCGCCACAGCTTTTGACACTTTATGCCACACCCGCCTACTTGCCCGCCTTGAGGAGATTGGCATATCTGGTCTTGCCCTACTATGGTTTAAATCATATCTATGCGACAGAAAATTCTCTGTTAAAATAGGCAATGCCATCTCTGCGCCCCACCCCCTCCTACAAGGAGTCCCACAAGGCTCCTCCCTCTCCTCCACTCTCTTCAATATCTATCTCACTCCGCTCTGCCACCTACTCTCTGAACTTAACCTCAAGTTCTATCTCTATGCTGATGATGTTCAAATCATCATCCCAATTCACACTTCTATTTCTGATGCGCTGAAACACCAGGAATCTTGCCTTACATCGATCAACTCCCTCCTCACCAATCTTCACCTTACCCTTAATACCAATAAAACTGAGCTCTTACTCATCTCCCCACATTCCTCTCCTAATCCCTCCTTTTTCTCTGACCCAGCCTTCAAGGCCATCGCCGCACAATCCTTTGTAAAAGACTTAGGAATTTTCCTCGACCAACAGCTGACCATGAAGAAATACGTGAGCTCCATTCTTAAGGAAGGTTTTTACAAACTTAATGTTCTAAAAAAACTTAAACCCCTACTACACGCCCAAGATTTCCGCACCGTGATACAAGCCACCCTATCCTCGAAACTGGACTACTGCAACTCACTCCTCTTAGGACTCCCATACTCCACGATTAAACCGCTGCCAATGCTCCAAAATGCGACAGCTAGAATCATCTCCAACACCCGCAAAACAGACCACATCACCCCTATCCTTAAAGACCTACACTGGCTCCCCATCCCGTTCAGAATTCTCTACAAAACATTAACTATCATTCACAAGGCCATCTACTCCCACAACTCCAATTGGCTTGACATCCCTTTTAGTATGGTGCAGTCCAACCGACCCATGAGAACAGCCAATAAAGAAACCCTGCTCGTACCTTCCCTTAAAATAGCACACCTTTCCTCCACCAGAGACCGTGCTCTCTCAATTGCTGGCCCCTCAAGCTGGAACTCCCTGCTGACCAATCTCCGCCTAGAGCCATGCTCCTCCAGTTTCAAAAAGAAACTTAAAACATGGCTATTTAGACAAGCCTACCCTGACTAACCCACCTCCTCCATCCTCTAAGCCTTTCACCTCCTTCCCCCCACCCTACCTTTCCCTCCCCTCTCCCTACCTCCTTACTCCCGCTCATGCTGCATTGTTTTGCCTCTCCATAATGCGCTAATTACAGCCATGACTCTACTCTGACTCTGTATATATGACCTCTTATATTTTGAACATTTTTTCCTGTGTATTTGACACTGTCTATTTGACTCGTCACCCCTTTTTAACTAAGTTTACTCGTTACGTTGCAGTTGCACTTTACTTCCTCTCTTTACTTGGTTTGATCCCCCTCCATTTTTTGCAGTCCCTGTTATGATGTATTTTCTCAAACCTGCTGTTGAAATGTAAACCGGTATGATGTTCACACTAATACCGGTATAAAAAAGGCTTTAAATAAATAAATAAATAAATAAATAAATAAATAAAATAATGTGAACTATCAACACATGAAAGAACCGCTCTTACATATATATCCAGTTGAGAAAGACTTCCGGTGCCTTGAAGATCTGATAGGAAGTAACTGGATCCAAAATGCTGTTAAGAACCAAACAAAAAAAGGAAAAAACCTTCGAGCAGACAAATCAAAAAGAAACCACAGCCCAGGCGGGAGTCTGGACTGATCCGTGGTACTACAGGAACGAAAATTAGCAGGTAAGAACCAATTTTCCTTTCCCTGTATGTACCCGGATCAGTCCAGACTGTGGGATGTACCAAAGCTTCCCCAAAGAGGGTGGGATCGAGACAAACCCGCTCGAAGCACCTGCCTGCCGAAGGAGCAAAACACTGGCACCTGGACGTTGAGGTGATAATGATGAGCAAAAGTATGCAGAGACTTCCAAGTAGCCACCCTGCAGATTTCCTGAGGAGAGACCGACTGACTCTCCACCCAAGAAGTAGATTGCGCATGCAAAGAACGGGCCTTCAAACCCTCCGGAACCGACTGGCCACAACAGATATAAACCGACGCAATGGCCTCCTTCAGCTAGCGAGCAATGGTAGCCTGAGAGGCCTTGTTACCTCTATTTGGGCCGCTCCATAGGACAAAGAGATGATCAGAGATGCAAAATTCGTTAGTAACCTGTAAGTATTGGAATAGGACTCTCTTTACATCAAGACGCCTGAGGTTCCCGCCAGGCGTGCGTGCAATGTCTTCAGGAGAAAAGGCAGGAAGCTCCACTGACTGATTGACGTGAAAAGACGACATGACCTTTGGAAGAAAGGATGACACCTTCTTGAGGGAAACACCTGAGTCAGAAAAAGCAGAGAAAGGGCTCCCGACAAGACAAGGCTTGGAGCTCGGACACTCTCCTGGCCGAGCAAATAGAGACCAAAAATACTGTCTTAAGAGCGAGGTCTTTAAGCGTGGCCCGCCAGAGAGGCTGGCATCAGTCGTCACAACGATCCACTGGGGTGTCTCCAAAGGCACTCCTTTCAAGAGATGGGCGAGTGAAAGCCACCGCTGCATGCTGGCAATGGTAAGAGTCTGAGAGCAGTAGGGGTTTTTGGAACTCCTGCGAGACCGGCTTCCAGCGGGACAGCAACGCTTTCTGTCGAGGATGCATATGCACAAAAGCCCAAGGAACCAGATCTATGATGGAAGCCAGGGAGCCCAGGACCTGGAGATAGGCCCAGGCCGTGGGTACCGAAAGAGATAAGAGATGTTATACCTGGCTCATGAGCTTGAGCGCCCGGTGCTTGGGTAGTAGGACTTTGCCCACGCGGGTGTCAAAACAGGCTCCTAGAAATTCCAGAACCTGGGAGGGCTTGAGGTGACTCTTGGAGAAGTTAACAATCCACCTGAGGGAGGAGAGAAAAGTCACGACCCTGTTGACCACTGCAGTGCACAGGTTGTCCGACTTGGCCTGGATGAGTCAGTCGTCCAGGTAAGGGTGGACCAGGACTCCCTCCCAACGAAGGGAGGCCGCCACCACTATCATGACCTTGGTGAATGTACGCAGCGCGGTGGCCAGGCCGAACGGAAGTGCCCGGAACTGGAAGTGGTGTCCCAGAATGGTGTAGCGGAGATACTTCTGATGGTCATGGCGGATTGGGAGCAGGAGGGAAGCCTCTGTCAGGTCGAGAGAGGCCAGAAATTCATCTGAGCGAACTGCCGCTATCCGCTCGCAGGGTCTCCATCCGAAAATGGGGCACCCGGAGAGCTCGGTTGACCCTCTTGAGGTCCAGCATCGGTCGGAAGGAGCCATCCTTTTTGGGCACGATGAAGTAGATGGAATACTGGCCGGATCCCTGTTCCTCCAGGGGTACAGGGACTATGGCCCCAAGCTCCTGTAGCCTGTCCAGCATCTGGCACACCACTGGACGCTTCCGAGAGCCACAAGGAGAGATGAGAAAGCAGTCGGGGAGTTCTCGAGCAAAGTCTAATGCATAGCCATTGGCAATCACATCGAGGACCTACTGATCCAATGTGATATTGGCCCATTCCTTGAGAAAAAGGGACAGACGTCCACCGAAGGTGGGAGCGGAGGAATGGGCCGGCCGCATTTCATTGGGAGGACTTTGAGGTGGAACCTGAAGGGTTCGTATCCCAGAACAGCCGTCGGCCACGAAGGAATGAGACCAAGACTGGGATCTAGTGGAGGTGGTTCTTTGGGCAGCCCCTCTCAGCCTGCTGTACCTGCGCTGACCCCTGAACCGAGAGCACGAAGGAAAAAGGATTTGGATTGCCGAGGGCAGTCCTCCGGCAGCTTATGCACCTTATTATCCCCAAGAGATTTAATAAGCTGCTCCAAGTCCTCCCCGAAGAGCAACTTACCCTTGAATGGGAGAGTGCCCAACTGTGATTTAGAAGAGAAGTCCGCTGCCCAATTACGAAGCCAGAGGAGTCTAGTGGACACCGCCGAAACCATAGCTCTGGCCTGCAACCTGAGAAGATCGTAGAGGACATCCGCCCCATACGCAATGGCGCCTTCCAGCCGCTCTGCCTGTTCCGTCTCTGCAGATGGGAGATCCTGGGTGCTGAATAGTTGTTGAATCCACCTAAGACTTGCCCGCTGCATGAGACTGCTACAGACTGTCACCCGGACCCCGAGCGCTAGGACCTCAAAACTCCTTTTGAGGCAAACCTCCAATTTGCGATCCTGAAGATCTTTCAACGCAGTCGCCCCCACGACTGGGATAGTAGTGCGCTTCATGACAGCAGAGACCGAGGCGTCCACCTTAGGGACCCAGAGCATATCCAGACATGGGTCTGGAAGCGGGTACAGCTTGTCCATGGCTCTGCCCACACACAAACCGGCTTCCAGGGTCTCCCATTCCCAGAGCAGTAACTGCATTAGCATCGGATAGAAAGGGAAGGTGCGCGGGGGTGTCTTCAGGCCAGCGAGGACTGGGTCGACATTGCTAGAAGCTGTGGCAGACGTGATGCCCTCTGGAGGGGCATCTAAGCCCAACTCGGCCAGAACATGGGGTATAAGGGGATACAGCTCTTCACGCTGGAAGAGACGCAACACCCTGGGGTCATCCCCCTCTATTGGTGGATTCAGAGCGAGGACATCGACATCCGGGGCCGGTATTGGAGTGGGTGGATCAGTGGGGGCCGGAGGGACCAGAACCCCTGGGACCACCCAAACCCGGTTCACCCCTTGAGAGTCTGGGGTCCTGGGCCCCTGCGCTGCAGCCGATTTAGGGACCTTGGCAGGAGGAGAGCAGGCAGGCAGCTGAGGATATGGTGGGTTATCCTGTTGTAGACGGCTGGCAACATAAGCTTTATGCATGAGGAGAACAAAATCAGCTGAAAAAGCCCTGGAGATTTGCCTGGGTCAGAACTGGCATCTGGGGGGTCCACAGGGCTTAAATCGGGGGGGGGGGGGGGGTGAGGAAAAAAAAAAAAAAAAATCGGGTCCCTGCCCCCATCAGGCTCAGAATCTTCAGCGAGGTTTGGAGCCAAAATGGCCACCGTTTCCGCGGTCTCAAAAACTTTCCATATCCTCACATTCACCAAAGAGGTGGAAGTCTTTCTTGCTTGCAAAAGGGTAGCAATACCTTCCTCAGCATATCCTCTCTTCCTTAAGCGTTTTCTCTCAACAGCCAAGTCGCGAGACAAAAGCTATCCCCCTGATCGGAATAATGGGACCTTGGTGCAGAAGCTTCAGCAGATGGGCGAGCCTCACCAGACCATCCACCGCTAAGTTTATCAGGGCTGCAAACCAAGGTTGCCTTGGTCACTCCGGCGCTACCAGGATTACCTCGCCTGGATGGATCTCTATCCGCTGCAAGATTTGCCCACCAGAGGTCACAGGGAAAATACTTTCAGAAGAATGCCAACCGGCCTAGGCAGAAGTAAAGCACGGACCCCTTCTGCTCCCCGCTCCCTTCTCTGACTGAAGAACTGCGGGGCATGGACATTTTGGAAGGTCGCCATGAGATCCATGTGTGGCCTGCCCCATCTTCGGATGATGAGATGCATTGCCTCCTCTGAGAGTTCCCACTCTTCGGGATCCAACTGCCGATGGCTAAGGAAATCCACTTGCACATTGACCATTCCCGCTATGCAAGAATACACTAACAACGCCAGATGCTGCTCCACCCAGTGGAACAATGCCTGGGCCGCTTGAGCCACCACCTGACTTTTGAATCCACCCTGTCGGTTGATGTAAGCCACCATCGTTGCATTTTCCGAGAGGATCCTAACAGGCTTGCCCCTCAACAGCTGCAGAAATGCCTGCAATGCCAATCTCAGTCCTCATTTCTAGGCGGTTGATGGACCACAATGCTTCATTCACCAACCATAGACTCTGAACAGATTAGTCCTGATACACTGCTCCCCATCTGGAAAGACTGGCACCGGTGTAACAACTGTCCAGTCCGGAACCTTCAAGTGCACCCCTCGACTCAACCTGTCCCAAACAAACCAGGAAGCAGCAGATGACACTGCCCCAATCACCGATTCCAGTGGGAAAGCAACGCTGACTGTAAAGGTTACATACGAGCGAATGCCCACAGAACCAACTCCAACGTGGAGGCCAGAGAGCCGAGAACCTGCAAGGAGTCCCAGACCCTGGGAACCTGCTTCTGCAGCAAAGCTCGGACTTGTAGCTGTAGTTTGGACATCCACTTGTCATTGAGAAAAACTTTCCCTACCTTGTACTGAAATGCGGCCCCAGAAATTCCAACACCTAAGAAAGGGAAAGATGGTTGAACCAAGAGGCCCTTTCTCCAGAGAGCCACCGCCATGACTACCATTACCTTGGTGCAAGTCCGGGCCGTTGTTGCCACACTGAATCGAAGGGTGCAAACTGAAAATGCCATCCCAGGACCATGAATCTGAGATATCTTTGATGGTTGGTTCGGATTCCTATATGCAAAGACTCCTCGGTCAAGCCCCAAGAAGCCAGGAATCCCCCCTTGCGCACTTCCACAATCACGGACCGTCTAATCCAAAATGGGCCAAAAATAAATGGAATTGCGCACCTGCCCCTGCTCTTCCAGAGGCACGGAAACAACAGCTCTCAGCAACCACAGACTGTTGACTGTTTGCTGTACTACAAGTGTCTCTCTCTCATATGAGCCGGGGAAGCAATGAACAAATCTCTTAGCAGATAAGACATAGTTACACTTTAGAGTTTGCTCATCACGTTTAGCATCCATTGTTCCAATGTGATCGTGGCTCACTCCTCGTTTAAAAAAAAAAAAAAAAAAGTCAACTGACCCCCTACAGCTGGTACCAAGGAATGGACCAGCCTCGCATCACTGGGTGGACTTGGTTCCACCACTTCCTTGGCTATAGCCATCCCTATTTTATCTGCGCCTGCGAAAGGACTGATTCCAGGACGATTGCCATCCTGCAGACTGGCTCTGAGTGCCCCTGATAGCCCTGCTGGGCTGGAAAACATTTATTGCCTCTGAAACGAGAGCGCAAAGGTAAAGACGCTTTCCTTTTAGGCTTATCCTCAGGCAATTTATGACCTTCATTCTCCCCGAGAAGTTTGGTCACCTCTTTTAAGTCTTGTCCAAAAAACAGCTTCCCTTCAAAGCTCCCAGCTGAGGCTTAGATGACACCTCCACCGACCAGTTCCTTAACCAGAAGAGTCTCCCAGCTGAAACCGCTGACATCAGTGACCTCGAAAATGTTCGAATGATGTCGTATAATGCACCGGCTCCATAGGCTATCACGGCTGCCAGCAGTTCAGCCTGCTTAGCCTCAAGATCAGTCATGACCCTATCAGCCTGCAACTGCTGAACCCAGCGGAGACTTGCGCTTAGCATAACACTGCCGCATACCACAACCCACATGATAAGGGCAGACATCTCAAAAACCTTTTTGAGATGAATCGCCAATTCCTATCCTGAAGGTCCTTTAGCACTGTAGCTCCGGGCACCGAAAGGGTGGTCTTCTTTGTAACAGTTGAAAATGCAGCACCCACCTTTGGTACCCTAGAGTTCCAGAGTATCCTCTGGCAAGGGGTACAATTTGTCCATTGCTTTGCACACCTTCAGGCCTATCTGAGGTGTATCCCACTCCCTGAAACCAACTAACTTCCTGAAGGACTTATGGAAAGGAAAGGCCCTCGACGAACCTCCATGATCGGGTTCACCCTTTCCTGATCCGAATCTTCCTGCGGAAGCTCAATCCCCAATTCTTTCAGAACATGGGGTATCAGGGGGCCCAACTATTCCCTGTGGAATAGCCAAAGCTATTCCAGCACTTCTTCCGCATCCTAGTGGACATAGTGACCTCCGGAACCTCATTGTTCTCAGAAAATCTCAGTCCCGCCTCTCGAGGTGGATGGCCCAGGGACTCTCTGAACCCTTGTAGCCTCAATCGCCTTAGCGGGTCCAGCTCTCTTCGCCGAACGCAAATGCATCGGGAACCTCTGGCCAGCCTTCACCGCCCCGCGGCTTTCCTGGCCAAGAATGCCTTGTGCATCAAAAGCACAAAGTCAATAGAAAAAAATCTGAGGTGTCATATGAGGCTCCCTGCTTTGCCTCTTCACCAGAAGGGGCCCCTCCAGCCTGTTGACCTCCCCCAGAGGCCCTATGAGCTGGGAAAAGAGGCGGGAGGCATTCCCCCCCCCCCCCCCCCCCCACGGCTTGTGAAGCAGCCACAAAAATGAATAAAATGGCCACCGTTCCCACACTTAGTGGGAAGGGGCCATCCACTGCCTGTAGCACACCAGAAAGCCTGCCAGGCTCGCAACACCTCCCCAATGCTGCCAGAGAGGCACCGAGTGCATTGGCTGTTGCAGGAGAGACGCGTGTGCGACTCTGCCAACCTCCCAACTAGGGCTGCGTGGCAAAGCCGCGAAGCGCCGGGACCCCTGGAACGCGCAACAAACCAACAGCCACCCACTGGGGAGATTGGCAGCAACGACCACCAAAGGACTGAGGGACAAGGAGAGCCACTCAATCAGCCCTCAAAAAACAGAAAGCGGTATCTTTTTTTTTTTTTTGTAAACTTTAATGAGGCTGCCAAACTAACAAAGAAATAAAGAAAGACTACTTTCCTTTAACGAAGATTGTCTGCAGGCTCTAACTGTCGTCCTGCGGGCGAGGGAACTGGGACCCCCAGCTATCTACCCGTGCCAGCGATCAAGGACTGAGCACTAAGGGTCACCAACCCTCTGCACGTCTGCCTCAATACCAGGGAGAATGGCCCCATCAGGACCTAACAACTCCCTGGAAGGCTATTTCCAACTTCTCTCTTTTTTTTTTCTTTTTTTTTTAAAGACACAGACTGCAGGTTTTACACCTCCATCATCTGCTGGAGACAGAGAAATATTGAGGGTCTGCAGGTGGCATCTCGGGTTATTGCAGTGTCAGTAAAACTTTCTCTGTCTTCATCTGCTGGAAGGGAGGCAAAACCCAGGAGTCTGGACTGATCTGGGTACATAAAGGGAACATCCATCAGTCACTTACCATTTAGAAGATGGACAAGATACGGCAACAGTTACAGAGCAAAGAGATTTTGGAATAAATCATCCCAAATCACCCGAGGATTTGCTAGTCAATGTTATAAAGCAGCAGAGAAAACAGTAAACTTAGTTGCATAAATAGTGGTATTGCCAGCAGGAAAAAGAAGGTATTGGTCACTAATTTGACTTCACCTTGAGAACTGTGTTTAGTTCTGGAGGACAAACCTTCATAAGGTCATAGCAAGGACGAAAGCTATTCAGAGAAGAATTACAAAAATTATACAACACTCACAACACATACTCAAGTCCAAAGAGACTTAAGGATCTCAAAGTGTGCTGTCAGAAGGAAAGAAGGGAACAAAAGAACAAAGAAGTTGCCATACTGAGTCAGACCGAGGGTCCATTAACCACAGCATCCTGTTTCCAACAGTGGCCAATCCAGGATACAAGTACCTGGCAAATACCCAAATAGTAAATAAATCCCATGCTACTAATGCCAGTAATAAGCAGTGGCTATTCCCCAAGTCAATTTGATTAACAGTTTATGGACTTCTCTAGGAACTTGTCCACACCTTTTTTAAACCCTGCTATGCTAACTACCTTAGCCACATCCTCTGGCTATGAATTCCAGAGCATAATTGTGCATTGAGTGAAAAAAAAACATTTTCTCTGATTTGTTTTAACTGTGCTACTTGCTAGCTTCATGAAATGTCCTCTCATCCTTGTATTACTTGAAAGAGTAAATAACCAATTCACATTTATCCATTGTAGTCTATCTTATCCCCCTCAACCTTCTTTTCTTTAAGCTGAACAGTCTCTTTAGCCATTCCATCCCCTTTATCATTTTGTCACACTTCTCTGAAACTTTTTCCAGTACAACTATTCTTTTTTGAGATGTCGCGATCAAAATTGCACACAGTACTCAAAGTGTGGTCTCACCAAGAAGTGATACAGAGGTACAATGACACTGTTTTATTCGCCATTCCTTTCCTAATAATTCTGTTTGCTTTTTTGACTGCTGCAGCAAACTGAGCTGATGATTTCAATGTATTGTTCACGATGATGCCCAGAGCTTTTTCCTGAGTCATAATTCAGAATATGACAGAAACTTTCAAATAAAATACAGGCTGGTGCAATTATCCATAGAAAATGCAATTCAAGGACAAGGGGTCATTTGGGAAGAAGGTTCAGAGGATACATGAGGAAATACTTCTTTACTGAGAAGGTGGGGGGTGCTTGGGATAAACTATCAGCAGAGGTGATAGAAACAAGTTCTGTAACAGAATGTAAACATGCTGGGACAGGTATGGAAGGCAGTGGTAACAGGGCTGAGAGGTTGCGTAAAAGACATGGGGTGGGAAGAGACCCAGATGTTGGATTAAGTATGAGAACTTGTATGTTCATCTACACAGGACAGTAAAGGACCAAAGAGGGAATACAACAAAACTACTGACTTGGATAAAGAGTGATATTCCACAGATGGTCAGGCTTGTATGACTGACAGCTGGGGGATATCATTAGCTAGAAAAACTGGGCAGGTCAATTGGTCCTTATCTGCTATCATCTATTATGCTCCAGACATATAGTATATACAGTCCCCAACTACATACTTATTGAGTACAAACATAAATATGTACATCCTATATTTATAATATACATACTTTCTTTCACATGTCTACAATGAGCCAACTCTCTCCTCTGCCTCAAAGCATTCTGGCTCCTAATAACGCACACTGCTACAAATGTACATTCAGTATCTCATTTATAGTATACACAATCTGACATACGCCCGGTTCTCTTCCTGTCTGAGCAGCCTGAGTAAAAAACACACTAAACTGAAAGGAGATCATTCACTTGACAACAAACAAGAGACAGCTTAGGCAGAAAATAAAAATGGATCCATCAGTGGCAAAAAAGCTCAACGTCTTTCTCCGGGATCACAGAAGTCTCTCAAGGGAAATGCTAACTTGAGTTTCTTTCAGACTCCTAAAAAGCACCAGCACCAGCCCTTGCTCAATCACTGGCCCTGTGCCAGCTAGGCCTCCGACAAACTCCCAAACCCTTAAGTCATGCCGGCAACCGTGGGTCCCACCAAAGCTTTTCTGCAGTCATTGTTGGAAGGGAGAAAGAGAGAAAAACAGAAGCTGCTGAGGTAGATGACAGCCTATTTTTCCCTGCTGCTTCTCACCGTTGCTATCAGAGACTCCAGTTTCCTCTGCTCTCCTCCTTTTATCTCTCTTTCCTGCCGCTACTGTAAGCTGTTTTCCTGGAACCAAATCTTCCCTGACTTTGCCCCCACTATTACAAAAGCCCCACAGCTGTATTTGTTCTTTCCACTTACTGCAACCACAGAGAAAGTTCCTCCCAGCCCCACCCCAAGCCCTCTGCTTACCTGTGACCTCCTCTCACGGCACACCACCCGGCTTCCTGGGCTGAGTGAAGGGCACTGCAGCCCTGTCGGCCACAGATCACACTATGAATCTCGGCAGGGTACCAAGGCCCTGCCTGCTGCCGGGTACTGGCTTGGAACTGTGTGTGTGTGTGTGCGCTTCTCTCTGCTGGTTGGTTGCTGCCCGGTTCACAGCCCTAACAGCTGTTATGCAACCCTTGAAACAGTAGCAGGTTGCAGAGCTGATCTGATACCTCATAGTGTATGTAGTTTCTTTTTGAAATTGCTTCACTTTTGGAAAGCAATGCCACTCACCCAACTTCTGCATTCTCTGAAGGAGTCTCTCTTCTGTTCACTCTGCTCTCAATTGTGCAGCTCCCTATAAATCAGTCCTGGTTTGCAGCTCAGTCTCTGGATTTCTCAGGTCCACGTGTCAGCTTCTTTTTCCCCCAGTTTTTTGTTTTTTTTTAAACTAAGCTGTAATTAAAGTTTCCAAGCTTCAGTATGCAGGCTGGTTTCAAAAACTCTGTTATAATATCCCAGGCTAAGATCTCTGCTTGATCATAGCCTGCTCTCCAGGCTCAGCAGACTCACTGTAATCTATGAAGAAAGTTGCTGTCTCTTTTGTAGACAAAAAGCCTCTCTAGCTCCATCCCTGGTCCTGTGTCAACACACTTCTTCTCTGGCTCTGGTGCCTGTCCTGTGTGTGAGTGTTTAAGGCAAACCTCCTCACACTCACTGTTATTGCAGACTTCTGTTGGTTTACTCCATGATCTTATGATGCTTCAGATCCCATCTTCTGAGATTGTGCAAGTTGCTTCTGCTCTGTCAACTAATCTGGAAATCAGTCACTCATAAAGCAGTCGAATCTGTGTGCTGTCTGGTTTTACTCCCATGTCCCCTGTTCTTTGGTGATAGCTCGTCAGTGAAAGGTACTGCTCTCAGTTAATGAATACGGCTGAGGACAGCTGGTGCAATCCTACATTTTTCATTTCTTCTGTGCATCTAAGTTCTTGTATCTTTCAGTCCCCCGCCCATCATTCTAATGTCAGATACTATTTCTGTGCCATGCACTAGTTCCTAAATGCATGGTCCAGATGCACACACAGGCTACTGTATTAATAATATCCCTTTATTTTTCTTAAGGTCTCTCTATATGTGAGTCTTTTTCTTGTAAGCTGTGAACATTTGCATCTCTGTCTCTCTAAGGCACTGTAGAGCCTCATTTTTTATTCCATCTCAGTTTCTGTTTGTTTCTTTCATCTGACATCTTAATCTCTATGTGTCTGCTTTAGGAAAATATATAGAGATCTTTCTCTTGGGAGCTTTCCTTGCTGTTTATCTTCCTAACCTACCTTGGTCTATGTCCCTGTCCTCCTCAGCCCATATGTAAATACTGATGTGTTTGACGTCACCACCTGTGCTTTATAAGGATCTTTGTCTCTGTATCTGAATAATCCTGTCTCTTTTTTTGGCCCCAAGGTCTCTCCTTTCCTCGCTCTGATCTATGCAGACAGCCCCTGCCTATACAAATTGCACTTATATCCATCCACAGTATCTGCTTCCTTTCTGATCTGTCAGTCAATGCTCCATAAATGTGTGTCTCACTCTCTGTTCCCTCAAATAATTTCCCCAGCCAAAGCAATTTATGCATGCTCTTCTCTGTGCTCTCTACCTATCTTCTTCCCAAGCATGCATGAGGGTACTTGTCTGTGAGCCAATTTTATAGTTGAGTACATGTATCATATATGTATGATCTTCTACTATGCCTGTCCCTGCTTTAATCTGCCCCTGAAATCTAGACTATATCGGGTTCCCTGCTCCTAGTCTCTATCAGACTCTTGCTATATACATCTGGGACCACAGAAACCGTACAGTCATACTTAACCTTTGTGCCTTGGCGAATGGCTCCAGCAGCAAATCAAATCTCAAAGAAACAAAAGGATGAATTTCCTTCTTTTAAAAGCAAAATATAAGCAGAGGACTGAAGACACATACCAAAGTCTCTGTAGAGTCACGCAATGCTGTATGTTTCTCTCGTGGTTTGTCTCTATTTATCTTTGTATATTACACCTGTGTCTGGGCCCCTCTCATTTTCTCTGTAGAGAATATGTCTGTCCCTGTCGAATATGTCTCTCTCTATCAGCCTTTCCATAGACTGGTCTCTCTATAGATCATCTCTCAGTTTTTCTTGATACTTTCTGTAGACTGTCAATCTCGTTAAAAGCTCTGTTGGTCTCGCTACGTGCTAACCTACAGACTGTGCCTCTAATTCTCGCCAGTCTCTTCATGCACTGTCTCAATAGGCTGTCAGTCGACCGCCTATCAATCTCTCTAAAAGCTACCACTCTAGTTTTAGGCTTTCAGCCTACCTTCCCAGTCTTTCTATAGCCTGTCTCTATACACTATTTATAGGCTTTCCGTCTCTACTTCTATCTGCAGCAATCAGCAGCTTAAAAAATGTCAACAAGCCATGTGACGTCACAGCATCGCCCTCTGACCCGCAGCCCCATCCTCCTCACAGGGCGCACGCGCGAACTTTCTCCTCTTCTTTCCCCCTCTTTTTTTCGACTTTCGCTCGCGCCCCAGGACAGCGCTCCCTCCCTAGGCTGCAACGTCCGTTAGCTGCCCGTCACCCCTTCGCCACGCCCGTATCCCCTCGCGGGGTGGGGAAGGGAGGGCAGGAGCTCGCCGAAGAGGATTGTGGGTAAGGAAAGCTACGCACGCGCACCAGAAGGAAAGGAAAAACGAAGACAGTTATAAAGAGTGTGTAGAAAGGTGGATTGAATGCGCGTGCACATTAAGGAGTGGCGTGCGCAGGCGTCCTTTCAGACCTGGGGCGGGCTCGGGCTGTGATTGGTGGTGGAGCCGGTCTGTTTCCTCGCCATGGGGCTGCTGCATTTCCTCCAGGCTGGGCTCTTATGCTACGGCTCAGGAGCTAGCCGAAGCGTCGCCAGGTAACCGAGAGGTGGGCGGGGGTAGTGTCTGGTAGAGACACAGACAGCGGGAGTTAGAAGCCGGCTGCAGGGATTCGAGAGATGCCAGTCTGGGAGTACCTTGGGAATTGTAGTTCTCAGAGCGGGGACCAGACTGCGTTTCCCAGCACCTCTTCGTGTGCGAAGGTTTCAACTGTTTCCGGTTATAAGTGCAGGGTCAATAGGATGCGCTTTGTCGTTTCCTGTTGATTAGGCGTGGTTTCTCTTGTTCTCTGATATATGAGCAGCTGTTTGGGGGGGGTTGTAACCCGCCTTAAAATTAAGAGGTTTATTTTGTTACGTTTTTGTACAGTGCTTTGCTTCTACTCTACACATCTTATTTAGAGGTATCTTTTTCACATTTTAGGAGACATGGTAGTAGCAGGGCGCTCTCCTCCCTCCTTTTAATTGGGATCAGGAGGCTTTATTATTTTTTCTGTAGTTTCTTCTGTTAAAACCAGGGGAACTTTTTTTTTTTAATCTTTCTACAATTTTAGTTTAATTTTCCCAATGTTTTTGACGTTTAAATTTGGGATTTGCTTACGGCCACTCCTTTTGAGTTTGTTTTACGGAGTAGAAAAAAAATTTTTTTTTGTATTTATCAGTTTTGTTTTAGTTTACCCATCCCTTACTTTTAAGTTTCATACTTTTACTGTTAAAAATGGGGGGGGGGAAGGAGTAAGAAGAGCTTAAAAAGCAGTACAGACTCTGCTGAGCTGTGCCATGCTCCTTTTGCTTCGGGGGTAATTCCTCTTTGGTGCACCAGGTGGGGCCTGTTCTCAAGTTTTAGACACTAAAGATGGTGCTTGTGTAGATATTCCTTGACCGTTGTTGCCACTACCAGTGTGGACTTTGCCCCATCTACAGATAGCGGAAGCTCTGTTGTAAGAGAAAATGAAACTGGCAATAAAACCCATGAGAAAGCATAGACCTCAAATTGTGTCGATAAGGCCTTTGTTTTGGGGGCATCCACAAACGGTAATTAAAGCTTTCTCATGGCCGAGCGCACCGTTTAGCCCCCCGTTTGGCAGTGTGTTTTTGATGTGCTATTATTACCCCTTCTATTCGGGCCGATACAGTACAGTGCGCTCCAGTGAAGCGCACTATTAGCCCGGGTTTGGATGCCCGTTTTTGAGGCACTAGCTTTACCCCTTATACAGTAGGGCGTAATAGCACGTCGAAATCATGTGGCCAACTTCCCCGAAACTAATAGCGCTCACCTGCAAATGCAAGATGATGAGCCTATTAGTTAGTCACCCACAATACAGAAAGTTAAATGTGCAGCAAAGCTGAACATTTTACTTTCAGGAATTAACGCCTGCCCAAAGGCAGCCGCTAATTTCGGCCAGCACTGGGGAAGGGTACAGAAAAGCATAAAAAACTGCTTTTCTGTACACCCTCCGACTTAATATCATAGCAATATTAAGTCAGAGGCCCCAAAAATAAAAAATTTAAAATGGGCCCGCGGGTCGCTCAATTATGCCGGCGTCCGTTTTCCGAACCCATGGCTGTCAGCGGGCTCGAGAACCGACACCGGTAAAATTGAGCGTCGGCTGTCAAACCTGCTGACAGCCGCCGCTCCTATCAAAAAGGAGGCACTAGGGACGCGCTAGTGTCCCTAGCGCCTCTTTTTACCGTGGGCTGATACTAAATCGCGCGCACAGGAGAGTGGCGCTCAAACAAAAAAATAAAAGATTGGAAGTCTGCAACTTGTCAGGTACTTACAGCAGATCCCCTCCCAGGAGATTGTCAGGTCCTGGTGAGACCATTCCTCCTGGTCGTAGGGCCGAACAAGCAAGGGTTGGGGACCCTAATTTACTCTTGGTAACCTAGTGGAGGTGAAAACTGATGATCCAGTTCCTTGACCTCCAGGTGCCCGAGGAGCTGCCACTCTTCAGCTAAGCTGTCCTGTTTTCTTCTTATAAATTAAAAAAAAAAAAAATTACAGAGGAAGGCAGGTCTGATCGGCAGCCAGGGATTGGGTTTCCTGTTTCACAGCCTGTTTCGGGCTGTGAGGCTTTTCGGGGGTGGTTTGTTTTTTCACTGTTCCTTCTCGCGCTTGCTTCCTCCGCCCGCATGGTCCCCGCTGCAGCCCAGCATGTCTAGTGAGCTCCGATGCTCCATCCTCTGGTCAGCTTCTCTGTGCTTGTCATACGCAGACCCCTGTGTCCAATGCCTCACAGCTGGTGAGGCTGAAGAGGTTAGCATGGAGAAGAGATGGCTGGGGGGGGGGGGGGGGGGCGGATATTATAGAGGTCTTTAAGATCATGAGAGGTCTTGAACAAGTAGGTGTGAATCTGTTATTTACACTTTCGGATGATAGAAGGACTAGGGGGCACTCCATGAAGTTAGCAAGTAGCACATTTAAGACTAATTGAAGAAAATTCTTTTTCACTCAATGCACAATTAAGCACTGGAATTTGTTGCCAGAGGATGTGTTTAGTGCAGTTAGTGTAGCTGGGTTCAAAAAAGGTTTGGAGAAGTTCATTAACAGCTATTAATCAAGTTGACTTAGGGACTGGCCTCTTTAATCCTGGCATCAGTAACATGGGATCTTCTTGGTGTTTGGATACTTGCCATGTTCTTGTGGCCTGGTTTGGCCTCTGTTGGAAACAGAATGCTGGGCTTGATGGACCCTTGGTCTGACCCAGCATGGCAATTTCTTATGTACTCTCTTGCAGTCCAGGAAAACCTCTACTTCCCTGGCATATGTCTTGGTATGTGGTCCACAGTGTGGATCCCACCCGGATCTCCATCGCTGATGTCTTGGCCTTTTTACAGGAAGGTTTGGTTAAAGGTTTATCCTTTAATTCGTTGCAAGATCCAGTAGCGGCTCTAGCTTGCCTTCGTGATAGAGTACGAGGAGTTTGGCTACACATCCGGAAGTCATGCGCTTCCTTCGGGGGGGGGGGGGGGGGGGGGGGCAAAGCATTTGCGTCCTCCCCTCCAGAATCCTTGTCCTTCCTGGAGCCTCAACCTGGTTTTGAGGGTCATGCATGCATTCCATTTAGTGTTGCACGGTTCAAAGGTCCAAAGGATCTTACTTTTGAATATGTTTTTTCTAGTGGTTATAGCCTCAACTTGGCGGGTGTCAGAGCTTCAGGCCTTATCCTGTAGGGAACCTTTCTTGAGGATCAAAGTCATAGGAGTGTCCTTGAGAATGGTTCCCTCCTTTTTGTCGAAGGTGGTGTCATCCTTTCATTTGAATGTCTGTGGGCTCACTTCTTTCCAGGGTTCAGATACTTCCACTCCTCAGTCCAGGGATTTACGCAGATTGGATGTGAGGCGGGCCCTATTGCGTTCCTTGGAAATTACCAACAGTTTCCAACTGTCTGATCATCTTTTTGTGCTATGGAGTGGCCCCCAGACAGGACATAAGGCTTCTAGGGCCACTGTTACTCGGTGGCTGAAGGGAGGCTATCAGCTCTACGTATGTTGCTAAAGGTCGACCAGTACTGGTTGGGCTTCGGGCTCATTCTACTTGATCGCAGGCAGCCTCTTGGGCTGATAACCAGGTTTCACCGCAAAAGACCTGTAGGGTAGCTACTTGGAAGTCTTTGCACATGTTTGCCAGGCACTACTGCCTGGATGTCCAGGCCCCAGAAACAGGGGGCTTTGGTGAGAGGGTGCCACGAGTGGGACTTTCCAGGTCCCACCCAATGTAGGGAATCTTTGGTACATCCCAGGAGTTTCGACTGATCCGGGTACGTACAGGGAAAGGAAAATTTGGTTCATACCTGCTAATTTTCATTCCTGTAGTACCATGGATCAGTCCAGAGTCCCACCCAGTTTTGGAACGGGTAATTGGAAAGGCCGCTTGACTAATTATATTATAATATAATTAGTTTTATAATATTATATATTATTATAATATATATATATATATAATATTATATAATAATATAATTATATTATAATATGCTTATATTACAATGTTAATTTTGAATCTAGTTACCCTTTTCCAAGTTCCATAACCTTGTTCTTTGTAATGCCTCTTGGCAAAAAATTTCTGTTTCAATGTAAACCGATGTGATCTGTATTCCATACAGGAACACCGGTATATAAAAATCTAAAAATAAAATAAATAAATAATTACTTTTGTTTTCTCTGAAGAATCAGTGTGGCTTAGGTTCCGGTCCCAGCTAGAGCGGGCAGAGTTGTTGAGTTTGCATGGTTTTACTTCCCTCTGCTCATGTGTGGAACTAAATTGTTTATAGTTACTAGGGATGTGAATCGTTTTTGAACGATTAAAATTATCGTCAGATAATTTTAAAATCGTCCAAAATCGTTAGAGTGCACGATACAATACAAATGCCCACGATTTATCGTCAGGGGCATTTGTATTGTATCGTTAAATAGGGGGCAGGAAAACCGGCACACCAAAAAAACCCTAACACCCACCCCGAATCTTTAAAACAAACCCCCACCCTCCCGAACCCCCCCCCCCCCCCCCAAAATGTTTTAAATGACCTGGGGTACCGGCACCATGATCCAGGCACAATGTCCCGCTCTCTGGCCACACCAAAAAAACCCTAACACCCACCCCGAACCTTTAAAACGAACCCCCCCAAAATGTTTTAAATGACCTGGGGTCCTGGCTCGATCCCGGCGCGATGTCCCACTCTCTGGCCACACCAAAAAAAAATGTCTTTGGATCATTAAAGTTTTTCAAGTATCTGAAAGTCTGAATCATATCACCCCTGCGCCTCCTTTCCTCCAGGGAGTACATATTTAGATTCTTCAATCTCTCCTCGTATGTCCTCCGATGAAGACCCTCCACCTTCCTGATCGCCCTTCTCTGTACCGCTTCCATCCTGTCCTTGTCTCTTTGTAGATACGGTCTCCAGAACTGAACACAGTACTCCAGGTGAGGCCTCACCAAGGACCTGTACAAGGGGATAATCACTTCCCTTTTCTTACTCTATATTCCTCTCTCTATGCATCCCAGCATTCTTCTGGCTTTTGCTATCGCCTTGTCGCATTGTTTCGCAGACTTCATATCATTAGACACCATCACCCCAAGGTCTCTCTCCTGCTCCGTGCACATCAGCCTTTCCCCCCCCATCGAATACAGTTCATTCGGATTACCACTCCCCATATGCATGACTTTGCACTTCTTGGCATTGAATCTCAGCTGCCATATCTTCGACCACTCTTCCAGTTTCCTTAAATCCCGTCTCCTTCTCTCCACTCCTTCCGGCGTGTCCACTCTGTTGCAGATCTTAGTGTCATCCGCAAAAAGACAAACCTTACCTTCTATCCCTTCCGCAATGTCGCTCACAAAAATATTGAACAGGACCGGTCCCAACACTGATCCTTGCGGTACACCACTTAAAACCGCTCTCTCTTCGGAGAAAGTTCCATTTACCATCACACTTTGTCTTCTGTCCGTCAACCAGTTTTCAATCCAGGTCACCACCTCGGCACTCACTCCTAAGCTTCTCGTTTTATTCACCAGTCTCCTGTGTGGAACTGTATCAAAAGCTTTGCTGAAATCCAAGTAGATGACATCGAGCGCTCTTCCTCGATCCAATTCCTCGGTTACCCAGTCAAAAAAGTCAATCAGATTTGTCTGACAGGACCTTCCTCTGGTGAATCCATGCTGCCTCTGGTCCATCAATTCTCCGGACTGTAGATAGTTCACTATTCTCTCTTTCAACAGTGACTCCATTACTTTTCCCACCACCGAATTGAGGCTAACCGGTCTGTAGTTACCAGTCTCCTCTCTGTTCCCACTCTTGTGAAGCGGGACCACCACCGCTCTCCTCCAATCACTCGGCACCACTCCCGTTTCTAGGGATCTATTGAACAGTTCACACAGCGGACCCGCCAGCACATCTCTGAGCTCCCTCAGTATCCTTGGATGAATCCCATCAGGCCCCATGGCTTTGTCCACTTTCAGATTCTTTAGCTCTTCCCATACATTTTCTATTGTAAAAGGATTTTCATCTATTCCACTTCCCTCCAGTTTCTTGTTGTGTAGAGATGGTCCTTCTCCAGGGTCTTCTTTAGTGAACACTGAGATGAAGTATTCGTTTAATATTTCTGCCATTTCTTCGTCTCTCTCCACACATTGATCATTTCCACCTTTCAATTTCACAATACCACTTTGGACTTTTCTCTTTTCGCTGATGTATCTGAAAAATGTTTTTTCACCATTTTTTATCTCCTTGGCAATCCTTTCTTCTGCTTGACTTTTTGCCAACTTGATTAATTTCTTCGTCTCCCTCAGTTGAATCAAATATTCTTCTTTGTGCTCCTCCCTTTGGGATCTTTTATATTTCTTGAACTCTGTTCTTTTAGCTTTAATTTTGTCAGCCACCTCCTTTGAGAACCAGATAGGTTTCATTTTTCTTTTGCTTTTCTTTACATTTCTAACATATAGAGCAGTTGCCTTGGTGATTGCTCCTTTTAGATTGGTCCACTGCTGATCCACATCTCTCTCATTCTCCCATCCATTAAAGGAAATCATTTGGACAGCTGGCTGCTAATCCTGTTTTGTCGCCCTCACGGCTTTGTTAGACAGCCTTCCTTGCTGTTTCTCCAGTCCTTTTAGATTGGTCAACTGCTGATCCACATCTCTCTCATTCTCCCATCCATTTAGTTCTTCCTCTAGGTACTTCCCCATTTCCTCAAAGTCTGTATTTTTGAACTGTAAAACTCTGGTCTTTGTGCTTCTTTTCCTATTCTTTTAGTGATATTAAACCATACTGTTTGATGATCACTGGTGCTGAGGTGGGTGCCCACCTTGACATCAGAGACATTATCTCCATTAGTGAGCACTAGGACGAGTATAGTTCCTTCTCTCGTGGGTTCCAATACCATTTGTTTGAACAAAGTTACTTGCATGGCATCCACTATCGCTCTACTATTTTTAGATTCTGCAGATGGGATTTTCCAGTCGACATCTGGCATATTAAAGTCACCAACGATCACCACTTCCCCCTTCTTACCTATCTTATGGATGTCTTCAACCAGATCTCTGTTTGGAGGCCTGTAAACCACTCCAATATACATGGACGCTCCATCTTTTTTTAGGTCGACCCATAGTGCTTCTTCCTTGCTCCAACTTCCTTGCAGCTCAGATGCTTGGATATATTAAATTAAAGAGAGATTTGGTAGGAGAATGTTATTTTTCTGCAGCCACTGACAGAAAGAAGGCTGGGGTGGCCATATTTATATATAAAAACATTCATGTTGTGGAGGAGAAAGTGATTCAGGATCGGGAGGACTGCTATGTTATCTTTATTGGTAAATTTAAATGGCAAACTGCTCATGATCTGTAGTGTCAACACCCCCCCAATGAGTATAATCATAATTGTTTTTTGTCTCTTTAGCAGATATCTTGATATTACATATCCAGGGGCATCTTTTCTTAATGGGGGATTTTAATTGTTGGAGCGTGCACTATCAACACCAGATAAGTGATAACATTGTTTAAATACATACCTACTCAAGTATTTTTATTTATATAGGATGTTGGAAAGTTAACTTTGAATGGAAGCGTGAACTATGTTTGAAGATGGGTTCCCTTTAAAAAATGGCGGGAAAAGTTTAACATCAAAAGCTCCTGATGAAGCATAGCGAAACATTGGCCGGGTGTCAAAAATTGCAAAATTATACATAAGTTGAAATAGACTTGGACCGCAAATGATTAGAAGACCGGAGGGCTTCCCTTGTGGGTAAGCACGTCGTCAGGCTTGCTGATGCGGTATAGATATAAAAATACAAAAATTGGTTAAAGGGTTTTGAGTGTTGCTGAGTACAAGAGAGGGGTCTCTGGAGGTTTTTTTCCTTTTGGACATTTACATGGATTTTAATTGTGTACATGATCCTCATCTAGATAAATCCCCCAACTCCTACCAATGCAAGACTAATGACAGGCAAAGGAATAGATTTCTTGTGTCAGGAATTGCAGCTACGGACTATCAAGGAAGGTAGGCAAGATGGCGTCCTGAATAGGACACGAACACAGAGCTGCTCCTTACCTCATTTCAGAATCTGTGTTTCCTGAGCTGCTATGCCGCCAAAACAAAAGGGGAAGGTGAGGGTTTTTCCCTCTATACCGACCCAACTTTCAGAGCAAGCTCTGATTACAAGCTTTCTGTCCCAGGGAGCTGTAAATTTCGGGGAGGGAATCCCCATTGCAAAAGCGTCTGGAGGAGAGGCAATTTCGCCAGGGGCAGAGGTTTCCCTCAGCCCACCCCCCCTCCCGATGTGCGACCACCGGCAGCCAGAGAAACGCCGACCCAAGACGCCCTACAGGAGTCGCAGACTGATGAGGTCAGTGCTGAGAGTCTGCAGGGGGATTCGTCAGTGAGGTCTGCGGAACCAGGAAGCAGAAGAGAAGAAGCATCGGGAGAGGTCATTTCAGCTCATGTTGCTTCAACAGTTCCAGCGATCTCTGCAGTGAACCTACTAACATCGGGGGAACAACCAGCAACTCTGGCAAGACCTGCAGTCGTAACACTGGAATCCCTGTGGGAATTATCCGCTGGACTTACATTGGCTGTAAGGGAATGCAACAGTAAGTTGGATTCATTTTCTTTTCAAATGAATCAGAAAATACTATTGCAAGAGAACACTTTGTCTCTCGTAAAAGCAGAAACAGATATTGAACAAATAAAGAACTTTAATGTGGCAACCATTAAAGGTAGAGCGGCCCTGTCCCGACGCTTGGAAATGATAGAGAACTGAAACCGCCGTTTGAACCTACGTTTGATTAACTTTCCTAGAATCATGGGAGAACTGCCGATTACTTTTAAAAGATATCTCACAGAAATACTTCAAGTACCTGAATCACAATTTCCTGCAATAAATAAGGTTTATTTTTTGCCTACAAATAATGTTCAGAATCGTTCAAATGATGCTGCAGCTCTCTCTATTGATTTTCAGAATTCGACCACATTTTGGGAATCCTCAGCTATAGAGATCATGGAATGTTCTACTTTGCTGGTGTCACTAATTATGGAACAAGATATTAGGAAATTAATGTCTTTTTTTTTACTTTAGGCATTTAAATTCCTTATTCCATGGCAGCAAAATTCGGATCTTCCCTGATATCTCAAGGGTCACTCAGGAGAGGCGGAAGGGTTTTTTTGAGCATGAGACGGGAGGCTATATCTAAAGGGACCTCCTTTATATTACAATACCCCCTGCAAATGTATCATAAACAGAGTGATACCTATATATTCTTTTCTCCTGAACAGCTGCAAGTTTATTTAGATTCTTTTCTTTCCCAGGAAGTACCATAGGGAACCAGATAAATAAAAGTAAAACAGCTCTGTGATCAGGTAAAGCCTTATTATATTATATTTGTTTAATTTCCTAATACTCCTCTAAGTTTAGCCTCCGGAGTTTCAATTGTATTGAGATTAGGGTTAGCCCATTAGAATTTTCTTGTGTTATATATGTAATTACTTATGATAAAAATTTTCTCTGTGGTATAATATGTTTCCTGTATACTTTAAATTACTTCATGTATTAGAAAAAGCGATAAATAAAGAATTAAAAAAAAATGGAATTGCAGTGATAAATAAAGAATTAAATAAAGAATTTTTTTAAAAAATGGAATTGCAGAAAAGTAACCTGCCTACGTGGCACTGGTATTGGAGGCGGGCTACTTTTCCATGGGCCGTCCTGTACTAGATGTTTAGTGGGCACCTCATTCTGGGGCTAAGGAATTCACACACATCTCTCGAGCCCGTAACTCCTTATGTAGAGTTGATTACATTTTAATTTCCCAAGGAGTGTTCTCTAACATTGTGACGGATATAGGACACCCAATTGTTTCAGATCATTCTTTACTATGGATTGATTGGAAGGGGGGAGACGCAGAAATTAGAGACACTATGGAAGTTCCCCAGCTGTTTGCGAAATGATGTTGCTTTTCAGGAGTTTTTGGACAAAGTGGAAAGAATTTTAGTTTCAATATTCTGTTGGACGCCGCGGGCGCCCGCGATTGGCCCCTCTTACCTTCAGCCCAGGCGTCTGCAGCCGCGGCGGGGAGCAACTTCCGCCACAGGCATCGGGCCTCCCCCATGCCCATGGGTGCTGCCACAGCATCTGTCCAGCACTCCTCGGTGACCGGGACGTTTTCTGGTCCTCCTCTTCACGGCAGCAGGCCGCGGCCCTCCTCTACCGCAGCTCACGTCGGGCAAGATTCTCCCTAGACGCTAGCCACGCCTCCGGAGTTCCTCTCAAATGGGCAGACTGCCTTGATTCAGCCCAGCCTACCAGATGACGTCAGGACCCGAGTACTACTTATGAGAGCTTCCTGTTCCTCTACTTGGCAATGAGTCTGCTTGCTTTGGTAAGCCCATCTGCGCCTCTGGTGCTCCTGTTCCTGCCTTTCCGAGTCCTGTTCCTGCCTTTCCGAGTCCTGTTCCCGTCCTTCCGAGTCCTGTTCCTGTCGTCCCCTCTGCAGCTCCTGGACTGATTCTCTGGCTGCTGACCTCGGACTGGCGATTGGCGACCCTCTGGCTTCTGACCTCGGAATGGACATCGAATCCTTCAACTTCACAAGGGCCCACCTAAGCTCCAGCCGGCCCTTGTTCCAGGTCTGCCTCACCTCCTGATGGTGGGGGCCTGTGGGAGTTTGCTCCCTCAGGTAGTGCCAACTCCCCCTCGGGCAAGGGGTCCACATCTCCTCGGACAGCATAACATATTCAACACAAGGAAACTCCAGCTCTTTTTTTTTTTTTTTATTCAGTTTTACCATAAACATTTCAAGAAGTACACTTGAATTGAAAACAGAGACAAAAGAAATTACATATTTCCCTTAAGAAATTTAAACACAGGAAAATTAAATTCCTCTAGAAACTTAAAAAGAAGACTATAACAAAATTTTTACGAAAATGACTCTTTCCAAGTCCACAACAGGAGGATCCATATCACTCCCTCAGGAAACCTAGCTAATAAGAACATGGGCTGGCATATCAGGGATCATACTTAATTTCAACGGAACTCTTGTGTTCAATCTAAGGCAATAGGAGAGGAGACTGAGATAGTAGTTGATGGAGCTTTATCAGGTAAGAAAGATGTAAGTTGAGAAGGTAAAAGGAAAATATAAGAAACATTCTGATATTTCCCTGCAAATGCATTATTAAATTTCAAAAGGAAAAAAGCTCCAATTTCCAATACCCTAGGCCTTAACAGTAAGAACTGCTTCCTTTTTCTTTTGTGTTTGTTTGGATACCTTCATGGATTTCAATGTCGAAAACAGCTTCAATACCCAGTCTTGGTCAGACTCCAGTAAGAAAGTGACAATAAGCATTGCTGAAGAGATTAAATCTTTCTGGATAGTCTCCAGAATGTTAGTAAGATCAATCTGAGATGATTCAATTGCAGAAAACATATGAAATCCCTTTTGATCTGGAGTAACCCTTTTAAACTGTGGGATATAATATTCCCTCCTAGACACCAAGGGCAAAGTTTGCTCAGGAATTTTAAGAACTTCTAATAGATATTTCTTCCATATATCTTTAGGAGGAACAGTGGGCTCTTTTGGAAAGTTAATGACATGGAGATTCCTCCCACGTATTTGATTTTCCAACTGTTCAAGTTTGATGGTTAGAACCTGATTTTCTTTGATAATGGATTGCTGTACTGCAGAAACATTACCAATTTCCGTTTTAAGATTAAAACAAGAATTTTTATTCATGGAGACTCCACTTTCAACCATTTCCAAACGATGATCTAACAAACCCAAAGAAGTAACTAAAGGTTTTATTTGTTTTACAATATTATTCAAGGTTTGTATAGCCTCCCAGATTGATTCTAGAGTGAATGAAGCAGGTCTTACCAACTTTGGTATCGATATTCCAGTAGTTACACAAGAATCTTCCTCGAACTGCCTGAAAGTAGCACAGCTAACATGGTCTCTGGAGACTTCACGAAGCGCCAGGTCCAGTCCCTATGCCTTTCCGACTAGAGAATGCAAATGGCTGTCTTCAATGTCAAACTATGCCATTCCTTGAAGCATTAGAGTAGCTCTAGTCTCAGCAGGGTTTTCTGGGGCAATCCGTTGCACTGGGGATAGTGATTATCAGCAGCTCAGGGAGGGCGGCGGGTTCCACTTCCTCCCGATGTTCCTCCAGCGAGCCAAGTCTCGGAGTTGAGGATCCCCGCAGCACATGGGCGTCCATTGGTCCCCGGAATTGGGGAATCGAAGTACATGCCTCTCGCTCTCTGGCCCAATATTTCCTGCCAGAGTGAAGCATAACTAACAATCCACCTGCGCCCGATGAGTATCTCAGGCGCGACTTGCTCAGTCGGCCATCTTGGATTCTCTCACTCCATCTCTTTTCTAGGAAACTAGCAAAGTAGTGATGAGAGGAGAAATAAGTGCAGTTCCTATTGCCAGGAATAAAAGGTTGTACAAGTCCATCATTCAATTAGAGAAACAGTTGGCAGTGGCTAAAGACAGATGGGTACATAAATGGCACAGAATGAATATAGAAACATTTTGGTAAGTTTGAATACTTTTGATCCTCCAACAGACCATGAAAATGTTGAATAAGTCAAAACATTCTTTTTCCCGTTTTTTGTAATAAAGCGGGAAGATACTTAGCTAGTTTAGTCCGTGTATGGAGGGGGGAAGTCATTCATAGAATGAGTGAAAAATGTTCAAGGCTCTATAGTAACAGACATTTGTGTCTTTTAGACATTTTTTATGAGTGTCTCTATTCCTCTGAAGATATGCCACTCAACCTGCAATCAGAGGAAACTGGCTTTTTTCAAAATGTGGTTTTGCCTCTATTATCAGAAATAGATTTCCTGAATCAACCCATTCATGCCTGGGAAATTTCTCAAATTATTAAGGGTAGTAAACCCTGTAAGGCTCCAGGACCTGATTTCTTACAGATAAGTTATTGAACTCACAGGTTTCTGTGCCCATAGTTATTTTAGGAAAACCCTTCAAGATTATTTATTTCCCTCACACTTTAACAATGCCCATATCACGGACTCACTAAACCAGGGATGGACCCACTCTCTCCTGCCTCATATCAGCCCATATCGCTTTTAAACTGTGACTTAAAAATGTTAATTAAAGTGCTTGCTGATCATCTTAGTCAAATTATATCCTCAGTTATTTCCAATCACCAGTGGGCTTTGTAAAAGGTAGAGTAGCCAGTTCCCACATAATTAAATTAATAACAGCAATGTCCTTGTGTCAGAGTAAGTATATACCAGCAGTGGCTATCGGGTTTGACACCGAAAAAGCCTTTGACAGGGTTTCCTGGTCTTATTTATTCTCAATGTTGGATCTTTTCGGATTCAGCAGCACTCATACACTACATTTATATGTATTTATTTATTTAAAAGCTTTTCTATACCGTTGCTAAGTTAAATACCATCGCAACGGTTTACATGTAGGCACATATTTAATGTAGGTGAAAGTGTATTATAGTACATTCTAACAGGTGCTGTCAAAGGTTCAGTTACAATATATCATTAGACATAGTCATTTAGTGAAGTAGTTCAAAACCAATTGTACCAAGGTAGTTTTATCACACATAGTATTATAGTTATGCTTATTGTGTAGAGTTCATAGACTAATCTACTGTAAAGTCCTAAGTACTGTGTGTGTAATATTACTCGCCCTGTTCCAATATTATTGCTAACAGGTATAAATCAGCTGAGTTCACCTTGCAAAGGGGAGTTTGCTAAGGTTGTTTATCCCCATTATTGTATATTTTATCCATAGACCCAATGTTGAGGAAAATGAATGATGCTACAATAAAAGGGTTCGGGAGCAGGAAGACATACATTTAAAATCACAGCCTTCACCGATCTATTTTTTTTCTCACAACTCAGAGTATCTGGAAAAGGTCCTTCAAATCCAAATTCAATTTGGGGCATTTGCAGGCTTGACAATTAATAGGGACAAGTCGAAAGTTCTGGATATTTACGATATCTTGAAGGACTCATGGTTGGAAATCTTCCACTAAAATATTGGGGGGGGGGGGGGCTGGAGACCTGAAATATTTGAGGATCAGGATCCCAAGGGATATCTGTAGAATATATGGGGCAAATGTGCAACCATTAGTGAAAAACCTAAAGGCTTCCCTCCAGAGATGGCAGCATCTCCCATTTTCTATTTTAGGTAGAATTCAACTTGTGAAAATGATAGAAGTACCTAAATGACTGTGTTTTACAAATGCTACCCATCTGGTTACATAAGAAGGATCTCTTAGCGATTCACAAGGCTTTTAAGTTTTTTGTTGGGGTTTTTTTGTGTGTTGTTTTTTTTTGTTTGTTTGTTTTTTATCTGGAAAGGAAAAAGAGCACGGATGCCTTTAAAGACCTTAATGGAATCTGTGGAAAGAGGAGGCCTGAAATGCACAAATATGCAATTTTATAATTTGGCCTGTATACTACAGTACATAAATGATGGGGTATTTGAGACGTCTCATTTCTTCCCACAGCACATTTTAGGCAATTGGTTAGGTCCCTTTTCAATGTACTCGTGGTTACAAGTTCCTGGGACAGATATTCCAGGGGAACTTAAAGGACTTTTAGTTGTTCGTTCCTGCTGCTCGGCATGGACCTACTTATCCAAAACGATATTATGGAGGAACACTCTCTTTCCCCCTTTTTAACTTTGCAAGGGAATCCACGGGTTTTGCCGGGTATGACCAATTTTGATATTCCGAGGTTGGGGTGAGAGGGGTCTTCATTTTAAACTCTGGCAGGAATATCTTGATTCTCTTTCGCCTCTCATCAGAAATACAATCTTTGAGGGAAGTTTTGACTCTATCCCAGGAAGGTTTAATGGGTATGGACATATTGCTGACTATTGGTCTAGGATACCAGGATAGTTTGGGAATTTTCTATAATTTTTCTTAAATTGACTCTGTAACCCTAAGGAGTGGTTTCATTTTAGTGTGTGCCTCGCTACATTAACTTTCTTTTCTTTGCAGGGCTTAATGTGGATATCTGTACCCAATTTGTAAAATGCTTATCTCTTTGCAATATTTTTAGTTGAATGCCCGGGGGAGGGAGTGAAGGGGGTTACTTAGTCCACATCAAAGAGACTTATTCTATTTAATGTGTTAATCTCACAGTCTTTGACTGTTTAGTTGGTTTAAGAAATTTGATTTGTTTCTGTATTTTTGTACTGTTTTGTATATTTAATGATGTAACTGTTCTCTGATGGAAAATCAATAATTATATTTGATATAAAAATTGAGACCTAACACCTCCAATAATTTCATGATAATGCGTAGTCCAGACCTAATTTCTGTCCTCCATGTCTGGCTCATGTTTTCTTACAGATGTTCCAGCGTAGTCTTTTGTCACCTTTCCTACACACTGCCATTTGGGGATCTCCTCTTGTGCAGTCCACCGCCTGATCTTTCCTCCGTGCTTTCTCTTGAGGACCCTCTATCCCTGCTGCTCTCAGTATGTCTGCAGCTTCTTCCACAGATTGTACAAATGTCACTCCATTAATGCTGAAGCTTAATCCAAAAGAGGATAGCTATCTGCATTAGGCTGTCTCTTCAGGCCTGTCTGTTTGTGCGATTGCGTCTGTCTGTACATCCAGTTGTGGGTCCAGATTTTTATATGGATATCTAGTTGAGCACCTGGTTGGATGTCCAGATAAGAGACATGTATTTGAAGCACGCGCTCCCTATACACACAATCTGAGTGGCCTTGAGGGGGCTCAGCCTTTGGTTGCTCACCGATGCACAGGCTTGTACACTTTAAATTTTGGATGCCTATCTTTTGCAGTGTGAATACAGCTGGATGCATACTTTTCAGTTGCCCGTTAGTGTGTACTGTCAGACTGATGGGAGCCTTCAGCAAAGAAACTTAAGGGCCTTACCTTCTGTGCTGCTTGTCATATTCGGGCAGCTCAGCTGCTTAGAAGCTCAGGGGGAATTTGCTTTGTATGACTCTACTAAGCTCAGTTCTTCTCAGTCTGATGCAGGTCTGGGTAAAGACGTGTCAGCAGGTTCGCCTGACCTTGGAACACCCCTAACTGATCCTTCAGTGGGGGAAGGTAGTTCAGTGGGCACAGGACAGGTGCCTCTTGGTTTTTGCATGGATCCTTCTGCCTTCTCTTGGGTGGAATTTTTTCAAGGATTGCAGCCTTTTCTTCAGGCACAGTCTTCTGCCCCGACCATTCTTACCAGGACAGAGGTGCTGGGGGTGAATTTCTGTCCAATCAGTACTGCCGGTAAGCATCTGAGTATGCCTAAATTGGCGGCCGGTTTGCCCGATAGGGACCCGTATGGCACAGATGATGAAGCCGATCCTTAATCCCTGGAGGATGAGGAAATTC
The DNA here is from genome assembly GCF_901001135.1 of Rhinatrema bivittatum. NCBI lineage: Eukaryota > Metazoa > Chordata > Amphibia > Gymnophiona > Rhinatrematidae > Rhinatrema > Rhinatrema bivittatum. The sequence goes on along the minus strand of NC_042616.1, from coordinate 45,619,303 downwards.
CTCCGGGTTTGGAGCCGTATAGAACTATGTTGTGGTTCTTTCATAGAGATGATTTCCCAGACATTAAAGATGCTGGGAGTACCTGAGGCTGAATCCATGTCTGTGCCTAAGAAAAATCCCATTTTGGTTTCTGTGTGTAAAGCCTCATGTTTTTTCCTTATTATGAAGGCCATTCAAGAATTGATTGGTCTTGAGTTGGGTGCTCCAGAAGCTAATTTTAAGAGGACTAGTTTTGGAAGAACTGTGCCCCCTAGATCCAGCTGCGAGAGAACAATTACGTTTTCCAAAAGTGGATGCACTTGTGTGTGCTGTCACAAAATAGACGACTATTCCCGTAGATGGAAGAGGGGGCCTTGAAGGATGCTCACGATAGGAGAATTGAAGCCATCCTTATGCAAGCATTTGGAGCAGTGGCAGTGACTTTGCAGATAGCTTCTTGTTGTTGCCTGGTGGCTCGCTCTTGTTTACTTCTCTCGCAGGTCGTCGATGAATCTGGTGTGAATTCTAGGGCAGTGATGGAGCAGTAGCTGCATTTTTGGTAGATGTGGGCTGTGATTTGGTCCGCATCTCAGCCAGAGGGGTGACTTCGATAATAGCGGCCAATCATCAGTTATGGCTGAGAAACTGGTCAGCCCATGCAACCTCCAAGTCTAACTTTACAAAGCTACCTTTTTAAAGGCTCACTTTTGTTTGGGAGTGAGTTGGAGAAGATGGCCAATAAGTGGGGCGAGGCCCAGGTTCCTCTGTTACCAGAGGGTAAGAAGCAGATGCTGCGCTCCTTTAACATGAGCAATTGTGCTAGTTTATGACCCTTGAGAGGGCTCGCTTATTGAAGCTCGGATAATCTACTGCAGTAACTGCCACCTTGTTGTGAATGAGAGTTTTCCACTTCCTTAACTTTATGCGGGTTCGGCGAGTGTTTTGAGGCTTGTTGTAAAGATCGAGGTTTTGTTTCTCATTCGCATAAGATCCTGCTCATTTTGGAATTTTTGCAGCATGGATTGAGTAAAGGGTTGGCCCTTAATTCCTTGAGGGTACAAGTGGTGACTCTTGCCTGTTGCAGGGGTCAGGTGAATGGTGGACCCTTGTTGGCTCATCCAGATGTGGCCTGTTTCTTGAAAGGAGTGAATCACCTTCATTCTTCCTTACAGTTGCCGGTGCCCTTGTGGAATCTTAATCTGGTTGTGGATTCCCTGTGGTTATCTACCTTGAAAACGGTTTTTTCTTGTGGCAATTTGTTCAGCGCATAGAGTATCTGAACTGCAGGTTTTGTCTTGCTGGGAACAGTTCCTTCAAGTGACTCTGGGGGTATTACAGCTGCGTACTGTTCCTTTTTTGCCAAAACTGGTTTCAGATTTTCATTTGAATTTGTCTAGTTCCCTGCTGTCTCTGAACAGGGCAAGAGATGCGGAGGAATATCACCTGTTATGGCCCTTGGATGTCAGAAGACATTTTGCGGTACTTAGAAGTTTATTCTCCGTGGTGGGAGTAAAGAGAGTGAACCAGGTTCGCGGGCTATAACAGCCCACTGCATTAAGGAGGTAGTCACAGCTGCATTTGTGGATGCTGAACAGCCATTGCTTAGTCAAGTTAGGGCTCCTACAGGGCTCAGGCAGTGTCCTGGGGCGGAAGTTAGATTGTCTCCTGTTGACATTTGCCGGGCTGCAATGTGGTCTTCCCTAACACTTTTCCAGGCATTATTGCCTGGATGTGCAGTCCCGGGAGGATGCAACCTTTGCACATACGGTTTGGTTGGACTGCAGGCAGCCTCTTGCCCTTTTTGGGAGTAGCTTTAGTACATCCCACTGGTTTTGGTTTCACCTGTCTGTACGCCAAGAGAGAAGAAATTACTACTTACCTGGTAATTTCCTTGTCCTTAGTACAGACAGGTGAATCCAACTTCAAGGTCTTGCTCTCCTGTGCGGTTATGCTGTGGTTCCTCCTGCGTGACTGTTCCAGGGAGTACTGGTAAGTTTCAATACAGCACCTAGACAAATGCTCAGTTTTATAAGCATCCATTTTTCCTAACCTGTGCACCCCCACAGGTTAGGAAAATGGACGCTCATTAATTGAGCATCCCTTTTTCCTAACCTGACCACCTGCACACTTTGTTTAAAATAAAAATTCTCCTTTTTGTTCCTCTGACTTAATATTGCCATGAACTGAACCAAATCACTGTGAACCTGGAAGATGTAGTAAGCCAAATTGACAAACGTTTTCAATTATAGGGTTAAGTTGCAAAGTCTTAGATGATCCCAGATTTACAATTGCATCCCAGTTAATATCCAAGGTAATTAACTTGGGTCTCTCCAGAGAGGGTACTGAGATTTTACAAAGAGGTCTTAATACTGGGGTAGAAACTGATACAACCTGATCAGAATCCTCCTTGGAGTCAGCTATACCCCAAATAGGGCCTGCTCCAGCTCCTCCGCCATCTTCTTTGGGGAGTCCCGACCTCACTCGATTAAGGAGGTCGTCAGCACTTCCGGAAAACAGCTTCTCCAGGGCTTCCTGATCCGTGGTGGCCACTGGATTTGCCAGGGGAGCCCTGCAGATCGGGGATAGAGATACCAACAGGTCTGGTGGAGAAGCCGGTGACTCCATTCTGGCTTCCTCCTTCATAGACACCTCACCCGATCAGATCCTGCGTAGGACATGGGCGTCCATAGGACCCAAAACAGTGGGGTCCGAAGAGACCACAGGGAAGGTCTTATCCTTAGCCCTATGATTACAGGCTGAATGCGGCATTGTACAAAGCACAAGCTTTGAACCAAGCAAAAAGGAGACCGAAGCGCACACTTGCTTCAGGAAGTGGCCATTTTGGATCCCATGTTGAGACAGTTCTATCACAATCTGCTTTTTACACACTCAGAATGTTGTGAAAATTGGCCCCTTTATTAGTAAAATATGATCTATTAATGAGTTATGCCCTTATTTTATCTCACATTTTTGCAACTATTAGTATTTGGGCATCACTGAAACTAATTTGAAACATACTCAGCTGCTACAAAATACAGCAGCTAGAATTGTTTTTGATGCCTCAAATTTGACCGCATTTCACCATTACTCCAAACTGTACAGTGCCTATTCATTGTCAAATTGTTTCTAAGATGCTTTGTTTAACATTTTAAGATATTGTCAAAAAAAAGGGAACGGGATTATCTAACTTGCTACTGCTTTATCAGCCAGCCAGGTCTTCATAAATGGTGTTATTGAGATTACCCTCACCTAGGGAAAAACTATTTGCAATGCACAAGGGACAACACTTTTTTTTTAAACGTCTGGGCCTCCCAGTCTGGAACACCATACCACTTGACCTTCAATCTGAGACTAATTTTATGAAGTTCAGGAAACTGATATAATTCTGGTTATATAATCAGGTGTTTAACAGATTCAAAGGAAAAACATTGAAATCAATTTCATGTTTGGTTTTTTTTATCCTTTGTATTTTTTTATTTATGCATTTATCTTTTTGTATACTATTCTGAAATTTTTATGAAAATCTATATAGTAAAATAAACATTACCATTATTTTAGTTCTTATCTAGCTTCATAAAAGCAAAAACATAGCTGTGACTACTGGTGAGTGGAGGAACTTATAAATGTTCAAACTGTTTGACCCCTGAGGAAGGCAGCGTGAACAGATGCCAATACACTGGCTACAAACAAAGAAGTGTTTTGTTTTTTGAATTACAACTATGACAAACTATTTTATGCTACATATGAATTATTTTTGCACTTTTGCTTAATGGTAAAATTTGTATTTTTCACATGAGACTTTAATTTAAAAATGAATCAGTAAATGATCTAAATATCAGTGCTATTGTCTGCTTGAAGCCCTTTGAGGGCAAGAAGCAATGGATTATTTAAGTATAGCACATCATAATTCTAATACGGATTTTATCAAATTTAAAATATTTTTGTATATTTGCACCTTTTTTTTTCCTTTTAGATTTGCATTTGAGGTGTGTCTTACATTTTTCTTGATTTAGATTTTAGAATGTGTCATAGACTAGTTTGATCTATAGCTGGATTCTGTGCAAACAGCATTTTCCTAGCGTATAGCAGATGGACTCAGGACCAATGGGTATAGTGTACTCCTGATAGCAGTTGGAGACGGATCAGATTTCAATCTGACGTCAGCCCTAGTACATATACCCCTGCAGGAAGTGCAGCTCTTCAGTATTTTCCGTCTCCATAGCAGTTAGGGACTCTATGCACGTTCGCACAGCGTTAGAGTAATTTTCCAAAGAAAACCAAACTAAGAAGAAATCTTACCTCTACAGACGAGCCCCACTCTCCTGCGGTGACACCCTTTGGGTCCCTCCCCCAGTTGAGAATTCCCGAGGTGATTTCCGTGATCTCTCGGAGGTAAGCCTCGGACCAGCGGCCGACCCTTGGCGGGGGCCTAGCCCCCGACTTCGGGTGAGGCTGAGAGGCAGCGGGTACGACTTCGAGCGCGGTGGTAAAGGTATTTTCCCTCTCCCCCCGCAGCCGGAGTCCGCCCGGAACGAGACCAGGAAGCGCCGAGACAAGGTAAGGTAGAAATCTATTTAAAAGTCTCCGGTGCGCACAAATACCTTGTGTGCACAACGTCGCACGCTCAAGTACCGTGCGCACAATCGACGCGCATAGCCACACGCTTACTGTGCCGGGCGCATAACTTCGATCTATGCGCATAACAGCGCACACACCTAAGCGCACAACTTCGACGCACCGGAGCGCATAACTGTATCTTACGCGCACAAGCCATGGCACCACCGGAAAAGAAACTCAAAGCTCAGGGCCTTTGCCCAGCATGCCACATTAGAGTTGCACAGCATGAGGAGGCCACAGCCCTGTGTATACACTGTGAAGAGGCCCTAGGGGATCCAGCTCATGGCTCTCCCCAGCCGGTACCGGGTTCCAGCCTCTCGAGCAGTACACCGGACCTAGCATAGCACAGCAGGACCCCCCCCCCCCCCTCCTCAAACACTGCACCCCTTAGTCTAGACCCAGCATCTATCTCCTGGGTGGAATTCTTCAGAGTTCTGCATACCTTCGTCCACATGCAACCGGGGCCTCCTATAATACGGCCACAGGCTCCACCAGAGGACCTCAACATCCCGGGACCCTCTATGCCCAGGGAAGTGATCCCACCGCCCAGAAGCTCCACCTTCGGGGACACAAACAACTCGGATGAGGATTCAGAACCCCTGGAGGAAGGGGAACTCCCTCCGGGGACAGAGCCCCACCGAACCATGAGACGCTTCTTCACCAAGGACGAGCTTCCAGACCTGGTCTCACACACAGTTTAAAAGAGCTTGCTATCCCGGGCACAAGTGCCACGGGGGAATCTAAGATGAACTAGAGGGACTCTGTCAGACCTCCCGCCATTTCCCACTATTACAAGCTGTCCAGCAACTAATTGACCTGGAATGGGAGGCCCCAGAAACTACGTTCAAAGGTGGCCAGGTTCTGGCAGCCATGTACCCTCTGGACCCAGCTGCCAAAGATCTCCTGGCATGTCTGAAAGTGGATGCCATGGTCTGGTAGTCTCGAAGTGCACTACTATCCCGGTGGAGGGAGGAGCAGCAGCACTCAAGGATGCTCAAGACAGGCTTCTGGAATCTATCCTCAAACAGTCCTTTGATGTCTCCGCTATGTCTTTACATATCGTGGCCTGCTCTGCTGTGGTGACACATGCCTGCTTAGCACAGACCAGGAACAACACTCTGGGGAGGCCGTGGAATCATCAGTATCATTCCTCGCAGACGCCGCTTCTGATCTGGTATGCACCGCAGCTAGAGGAGTCTCATCCGCTGTGGCAGCCAGAAGACAAATCTGGCTCCGAAACTGGTCGGCCGACGCATCCTCCAAAACGAGACTCACAAGGATGCCTTTCAAAGGAACACTCCTATTCGTAAGCGAACTAGAGAAACTAGCCAACAAATGGGGCGAGTCCCCTCAGCCGCAGCTACCGGAGGACAGGAATAAGAGAAACCAGCGACCCTTCCCCCAAACCTCCAGGGGCAGAGGACCACAGCCTTCAACCCATATAAAAGCGCATATCAAGCGGGCCACCCCGCAGGCCGGAGTCAGTCCTTTCGGAACAAGCACAACCAAAGGGGAGCCAGCTCAGGCTCAGGCCCCAGCTGACCCGTCCAAAGGAAGAAGCCATAGGGGACAGACTTGTCCTATTCTACCAAAGATGGGTCGAGAACTTCGGTCAAGTGGGTCCTATCCATCATTCGAGAGGGATATTACCTGGATTTCCACCACCTCCCTCCGGACAAGTTTTGTGGAATCTCCCTGCCTCAACCCTTCCAAGAGGATGGCAGTGGAAGCTATACTGACCAGATTGCTAGCCTTAGAGGCTATAACACCGGTGCCTCCACAACAAATAAATACTGGACATTATTCCATCTATTTTACCGTCCCCAAGAAAGAAGGAACGTTCAGACCTAACCTGGACCTCAAGGTGGTCAACCGTCACCTGAAGATTCCTCGCTTCCGCATGGAAACCCTACGCTCTGTAATAAGGGCAATAAACTCTCCCGGTTGTATCTCCCTGGATCTGTCGGAAGCCTACCTACACATTCCGATCCATCAAGAGCATCAGCGTTTTCTACGCTTCTCGATCCTGGACTGTCACTACCAGTTCCGGGCACTACCTTTCGGGTTAGCCACTGCACCCCAGACGTTCACCAAGATCATAGTGGTGGTGGCAGCAACACTGAGGAAGGAAGGAAGGAATCCGCATGCACCCTTATGTAGATGATTGGCTGATCAGGGCGAAATCTCCAGAGGAAAGCCACCAGGCAACCAACAGAGTCAAAACTCTACTGGAGAGCCTCAGGTGGGTGGTCAACACAAACAGCTGCCTGCAGCCCTCCCAATCTCTAGAATACTTGGGAATCTGGTTCGACACCAAACAAGACAAGGTCATCCTGATACCGGCAAGGAGATCAAAACTGATGACCCAGTTACAAACCCTGTTGAGCGAATTTTGCCCCACAGCATGGGATTACCTACAAGTCCTCGGCCTCATGGCATCCACACTGGAAGTAGTGCCATGGGCACGAGCTCACATGAGACCCCTACAACGTTCACTACTATCATGATGGAATCCACTGTCCCAGAACTACACCATACGTCTTCAGCTCCCAGACAGAGTTCGGGCCCATCTACGATGGTGCTACAAGAAGGCCATCTGAGCCATGGAACTAGACTATCATCCCCAACCTGGATCCTACTCACCATGGATGCCAGCCTACGAGGATGGGGAGCACACTGCCAGGAGCTAACCGCACAAGGGCAATGGAACAAAGAAGAGTCGGGATGAAATATCAACTGCCTAGAAGCCCAGGCAATCAGACTAGCCTGCCTACGATTCGATCACAGACTCCGAGGCAAAGCAGTCAGAGTAATGTCTGACAATGCCACAACAGTGGCCTACATCAACCATCAGGGAGGAACCAGAAGCCAACAGGCGTCTCTGGAAATAGACCTCCTAATGTCATGGGCGGAAGTGAATCTTCAAGAGATCTCGGCCGTCCACATTGCCGGGAAAGACAGCGTCGCTGCGGACTACCTCAGCAGAGAAAGTCTAGATCCAGGAGAATGGAGGCTGTCGACCACAACATTCCAATTGATAGTAAACCTTTGGGGAACAGCAACCATGGACCTCCTGGCAAACCGGTCCAACACCCAAGTGCCCAGTTTCTTCAGCCGCAGGCGGGAACCCCAGTCCCAGGAAATCGATACCCTGGGAGACCTGGCCACAGGAGACTCTGTTATATGCCTTCCTGCCATGGCCCCTATTGGGCGCAATCATCCACAAGATAGAACACCACAGGGGACCAGTACTTCTAGTGGCCCCGGACTGGCCAAGAAGACCGTGGTACGCAGACATGCGAAGACTGACAGGGAGCCCCCTCCCGCTACCTCCACACAGGGACCAATCCTCTACGAGGATCCAGCTCGATTCTCTCTTACGGTCTGGCCATTGAGAGGACTCGCCTAAGGAAGAGCGGATTCTCGAGGGCAGTAATTGACACCCTACTCAGAGCATGCAAGTTCTCCACATCCCTAACATACATAAGGATTTGGAGAGTATTCAAAGCCTGGTGCGAGGACCGCGACATCATACCACGCTCTGTCAAAATTCCTGCGATTTTGGAATTCCTGCAGAACGGCCTACAGAAGGGATTGTCTCTCAGTTCCATCAAGGTACAGGTGGCCGCATTGTCATGCTACGAAACCAAGGGCGAGAGTGGCAGCATAGCCTCTCACCCGGATGTCTCCTGCTTTCTGAAAGGAGTCAAGCAGATCCGACCACCCCTAAAGTGGCCGGTGCCTCTTTGGAACCTGAACCTGGTCCTATATTTCCTAGCAGGAACTTCCTTCAGACCTCTCCGCGGCCTGTCTCTCCGACTATTAACATTGAAGACAGCCTTCCTGCTGGCTGTCTGTTCGGCCCGTCGTATATCTGAGCTACAAGCACTGTCCTGCTGAGATCCATTCCTCAGCTCACCCCAGGAACCATCCAGTTACCCAGAGTTCCGTCATTCCTCCCCAAAGTGGTGTCTCACTTCCATCTCGCTACCATCACCAGATGAGCATAAGAATTCGGAAGAGGCTCAAAGCCTATGCCAGCTCAACATCGGCAGACTCCTAGTCCGATACCTGGAAAGGTCAGAATCCGTATGAAAGATGGACCATCTATTCATCCTTCACAGCGGGAAGAAGCAAGGGGAAGCGGCCTCGTGAGCAACCATAGCCCCCTGGATCAAAGAAGTCATCAAGGCGGCCTACGTAAAATCAGGCAAGCCACCATCTTTACGAGTCAAGGCCCATTCTACTAGAGCCCAGGTAGTGTCCTGGGCGGAAACCAAGATGCTGTCACCCGCCGAGATCTGCAGGGCGGCGACATGGTCCTCCATCCACACCTTCTCCAGGTTTTACCGCCTGGATGTTCAGGCTCGGGAGGACACAGCATTTGCAAGGGCAGTACTAAATGGTTCACAGGCAGCCTCCCACTGGGTTTGGGAGTAGCTTTTATACATCCCATTGGTCCTGAGTCCATATGCTACATGCTAGGAAATGGAGAAATTACTTACCTGATAATTTCGTTTTCCTTCGTGTAGACAGATGGACTTAGCATCCTATCCATGGCTGCTGTTACTCATGGAATTCTTGGATGACATCCCCGAGAGCGAGTGATTCACGGGTAAGCCTTCATCTAGGACACCCATCCTACCGGGTGTCGACGTTTCTTGGTTGAGGGCACTGGCGGTCTCCAGCTATAACCAATTCAACCAGTTCAAATTAAGTTAACCAAGTTATAAAGTTAATCAAGTTATTCAAATTATTCAGTCACACATATATCCACAATGCTTTTCAAGGAGAATACTGAAGAGCTGCACTTCCTGCAGGGGTATATGTACTAGGGCTGACGTCAGATTGAAATCTGATCCGTCTCTAACTGCTATCAGGAGTACACTATACCCATTGGTCCTCAGTCCATCTGTCTACACTAAGGAAAGCGAAATTATCAGGTAAGTAATTTCTCCAGTACTGCGCTTGTGAGCCCCAGAGGGCTGCAGATAATAGCCATGAGATAACACTGAGCATGACATCATGTACTTATGGAAGTCCTAAAATTATTGAAAAAAAAATTAGCAGAATGGAACTTGCAGTGAGAAAATCTGCAAGTCTGAAGCTGTTAGAAAATAAAGTTAACAAAATTTAGGATTTCTCTAAAGTTAAATTATTTTGAACCAAAACTACTTTGTGTGTGTGTGTACATATCATATATTCAGTCTTGGCACAATAATTGTCTTTACTTGCAGTTCACTTGTAAGTGAACATTTGTACAAATGCCTGTTTTTCTTTTAGACCAATGATTCTATATACATACCAATGTTAATAGTTGAGACCCATACCATTTTATTAAAATAGGTAGGGAATGTTAGGGAAGCAGAAATTTTGTTTAGAGGCAAAATAGTTTGCACTCTTGTGTTGTAAGAAGTTCTGGTCCAGGTTTTCAGGTTTGCATACAACACAAAAAGCAAGGGACCTTATACTTCCTTAATGCATCCATTCTGCTGCTTTTACAGAGTTTCTATAGTGGGAAATATTAAGTGGCTTCCTTTTTTTTTCTTCCTGCTAGACCAGTCAACACTAGTGAAGTTTCCACTTCCACAGCTGTTGGACACACCTTCTTTTATTCCTATGACCCAACCTATGAGTATAAGAAAGGTGTGGCTCAAGCAGTTGTGGATAAGACCGGGAACAAGGTGACCTAAGATACCTGTCTAAGGCGGCATATCTCTTAAGGATCCCTAGAATCTGAGGATTGAGCTACCACTGAAGCATTTGTTTACATTTGCAGCCCTGGTGCTCCAGATTTCAGTTTTCAGTGGATTTGTGATCAGTGTGCTCTTGCATTGGATTCAGAAGCTTCTGGAGAGTGAGGATGCAGCTAGAATGGAATCTGCAGCAGTGTTTTTAGCTGATGCCCTTTATGAATTGCTTTGCATTTCTTCCACATCTGTGTCTTCTCTGGCTTTGCAACTGGTCTGTGGATTCTTGGTCAAAGTCTCAGGTGGGCAGGCTCCTTTTGGGGGAAGATGTGGAGCAGCTTGTTAGGAATCTTAGTGATCCTAGCCTCCAAAGGCACCCAGGCGATAAGCCCACAATCTGTCTTCTGCTGTATTCAAGGCCAAGGCCAGCTGCAAGATTCTAGGCATTATAGGCTGGGAAGGCAGTTTCTCTCTCATTCCTTTCTGGGTTCTAAAGGGAAAGATCTGTCTTTTCACAGCTTCAGGAAACCAAGGCCTCCTGAAGTTGTTTGTTCTTCTTAATGAGATGTGGCAGGTTCATTCAACTGGTTTTGCTTATGGGCAATTCCAAAACCCACTGATCTGAGGTAACTCTGACCCATTCTCCAGGAATGGGTCAGAGTTACCTCAGATCAGTGCGTTTTGGATGTGATCCAGCTTGGTTCTGCTCTTGAACTCCATGCTAGTCTTCCTGGTGACTTTATGGCTTCCCCATGTGTTTTGGTCTCCAAGTGGAAAGCAATGCACAACACTCTGGTGCAGCTTCAGCTGTTCAAGGACTCTGTTGCTGTCAAACTTATTTTGTGGTTACCAAGAAAAAACAATTCTTTGTCTCCCCCTTTCAGATCAAGAAAGGGTCTATCATCTCCATATCTCTCACTTAAGGATAGAAGCACTTGGTGCTTTTGGCTGTAGGTCAGGGCAAGATTTTTGCCTCCCTAAACCTTCATATTCCCCATCAGGCGAAAATGCCAGAGGTATTTCCACTTTTGCATTATGCAGGAACATTTTCAGTTTTGGGCTCTTCCCTATGGGTTGGCAACAGCATTTCGGACTTTCACCAAGATAATGGTGATAGTAGCGGCTTTCTTGCAGAGAAGGAATTTTAGTTTATCATTACCTGTCCTGCAGAGTTCAAGTTTTAGAAAACTTGAGTTGGGTCATCAGTTTTTTAAAGAGCAGTCTTAACACTTTCTCAATCTCTGGATTATCTTGGGGCATTTCTGTATGGAGTTGTATATCTCACCATAGAAAGGATAAACAAGTTAATTCTGCAGGTGAGGAATTTCAGGGCTCTGGTGAACCAGAGAGCCTGGGATTACCTTCAACCTCTGGACTCCATGGTGGCTGTTCTGGATCTAGTGCCATGGGCCAAAGCTCACATGAGATCCCTCCTCTCCCGGTGGTTGCCTCAGTCCCAGGATTTTGAAGTACCTCTTCCATTGCCACTATCAATAAAGGACAGTCTTCCGAGGTGGATGCTTCCCTGGAGCCTGCTATGGGGTGTCAGCTTGGTGACACTTTCCTGGACTCTGGTCACAATAGGGATGAGTTTATCCAGTTGGGGAACCCATTGTCTGAGTCAGGTGGTCCAGGGGTTCTGGATGCCAGAGGAGGTATTCTGGTCTATCAGTCATCTGGAAACCAAAGCAATATAATTGTCCCTCTGTCATTTCCTGCCATTTATCCGGGAAAGGTGGTCAGGTGGAACCAGAAATTGGGAAGTGTCACGAGATGAATCTTCTTTTACCTTGAGCAGAGGAGAATCTGGAGGTTTTGTTGGTAGTACATATTGTCTGGCAAGAGAATGTTCAAGTGGACTATATGAGCAGAAGTCTTTTGGATCTGGTTGAATGGGAGCTGAGTCAAGACAACTTTCTTCATTTTTCAGTTGGTACAAGGAGTTAAGCTCAGAGGACATAGACGCTTTGGTGCAACCTTGGCTGAAGGAAGACCACCTTAGTCTTTCCTCCTTGGCTTCTGAACAGCAGACCGCTGCACAGGATCAAAGCTGAGAGAAATCTGGTGATTCTTGTGGCACCAGATTGCTCCAAAGACCTTGGTATACAGATTTTCCTCTATATGCAGAACAAAACTTGCTTCGTTCAGGCATATTGTCTCAGCAGAAACAGTTTTGATCCAGGAGAATGAGAGCTCATCTGAGACGCCTCTCTACAAATTGTGGTGTGCTAGGGTCCTCCTTTCATGGACCTGATGGCAACTCGAACGAATACCAAATCTGACAGGTTCTTCAGCAGGAGAGTCCAGTGGAATGCTCTAATCAGGCTTTGGCCAGAAGACTACTTCAAAGAAGTCAGGATTGTTTTCTTGTAGTATGTCAGAAATTAACATGTGTTTCTTAGACAAGAACTGAGCATTGATGAGAAGAAAGGTGAGACTTAGAAAGTTTTTGTTGTTTTTCAGTAGGGGGATGTTTATAAGGTGGCTGTGTCTGTTTTGGAAATGAGGGTTGGAGAAAGTCGCCATCTTTGATTGGGTGAGGGAGAGGAAGAAGGAATCGGGTGAGGGGTACAGGAAGATGAAAGAGACTGAAAGGGCCGAGTGGTGGACGCTGGAAGTTGAATGCAGTCCGAGTGGTGGACGCTGGAGGTTGAATGCAGTCCGAGTGGTGGACGCTGGAGGTTGAATGCAGTCCGAGTGGAGGAAGCTGGAGGTTGAAGGAGGCTGAATGCCCTTAGGTTTAACTTAGAGCTCTAAACCTGAGGTTAGGAATTGTGGGTTAGCTCAGAGAGAGTCCCAGAACAAAGGGAGAGCGGGTTCAAACTGTTTGGTGGAAAGAATCTCAGCAGATGGAGGGGTGAAAGAAGGTCGGGAACGGGAGATGACTTTAAGTATTTATTTATTTATTGTTTTCTCTCTTTCTTCTTCTTGGACTCAGTGGCTGCATGAAGGGGCGCACAAAGGGGCCAGCCCCTTTGTTGTGCTCCTTTGGCATGCGACGCAGGCGCACGGCGCCTGCAGGTTTTAAAATTTAAATCTCCCTCTCCGCTCCTGATTGGTGGTTCCCTGGTTGGTGGGAGGGTCCCTGCTCTGAATGGAAGGACGGCGCGGCAGGCTGGAGGCGCGATCGGTGGCTGGGCTCGCCGGGGGCAGGAGACACTGAATTATCTGAATTTTCCTTTCCTTGAGTCCTGCTAAGCCAGTCCAGGACTCATCCAGGCAGACTGGGCTCAAGCTACATTTTTATCACTTTTTTTCTTTTCTCCCCTATTTTCTTTTCTTTGTTCTATTCCTGTGGAGAGATTTAGGGGGGGGGGCAGGGACATGAGCTGGTAGGTGCTCAGAGGAAAGAATAGGGAAGACTCCTCCTTTTTATTTTGTATTCCAGAACTTTTTTTAACATGGTGTGGTAGTCTTCAGTGAAGAGTACTGTCAACTGCCTTGAGCCATATCTCCCTTATCCCCACATTGAAGGGTTGGGGGGGGGGAAGGTGTGTTCTATCTCCAACAGCTGTTGAACAGGAAATCCCCCTAGTGCAGCCTGATCTAGTAGGACTCAAGGAAAGGAAGTTATTAGGTGCAATCAAATTTCACTTTTCTTTTTTTTTTTTATTTCATTGAGAGCTTTTATCATTTCTAGTATTCTTCATTGTCTGTTTTGTGTTGACACTGATAGGTATAGTGTACACATTCTAGTGGCATATACTGCCTTTGCTCTCGTTTCAGGTGTGTAGGTATGAGGATCTGGTGCCGTCATTCTCCTGGAACATCAGGGTCCTTTACTTGGCAGACACACCAGGGGTTGCGTATCTATGCCAGAGTACAACATGGCATGGGGCGAGCAATGCAGTGGGCCTGGCGACCTTTCCAGGTGCGACGAGCTGTGGGTCTCCTAGTGGGGCCTGCCCTGGTGACCCTGGGAGGCCATATAGTATACTGTCAGCTGGACTTCAACGAGAACAACCATCTCTTCCTGGAGCCCAAGAGGAAACCAGATGTAGAACCACAGTTCAGCTGGCCAGAGTTCTGGAAGTTGCTGCGACCCCAGCTGCAGGTTCTGCTGACTGCAGTTCTTGTAAGACACTCGCCCTACCTCTCTCCTGTCAAGAAAATACCCATTGTTGGCAATCTGCATGGTAGTTGTTGAAGACAGCTTTGCTGTGGCATAAATGAGTTTCTTTTGAGTTCCCTCTGTTGTATTCTCTGCTGCTGATAAGAACATGCCATACTGGGTCAGACCAAGGGTCCATCAAGCATCCTGTTTCCAACAGTGGCCAATCCAGGCCATAAGAACCTGGCAAATACCCAAAAACTAAGTCTATTCCATGTTATCGTTGCTAGTAATAGCAGTGGCTATTTTCTAAGTCAACTTAATTAATAGCAATTATATCTTTTTTGAGATGCGGTGACCAGAATTGTACACAGTATTCAAGGTGTGGTCTCACCATGGAGCGATACAGAGGCATTATGACATTTTCCGTTTTATTCACCATTCCCTTTCTAATAATTCCCAACAATTCTGTTTGCTTTTTTGACTGCCGCAGCACACTAAACCGACTATTTCAATGTGTTATCCACTATGATGCCTAGATCTTTCTTGGGTTGTAGCACCTAATATGGAACCTAACATTGTGTAACTATAGCATGGGTTATTTTTCCCTATATGCATCACCTTGCACTTATCAACATTAAATTTCATCGAACAATTTTGTATCATCTGCAAATTTGATTATCTCACTCGTCGTATTTCTTTCCAGATCATTTATAAATATATTGAAAAGTAAGGGTCCCAATACAGATCCCTGAGGCACTCCACTGCCCTCTCCCTTCCACTGAGAAAATTGTCCATTTAATCCTACTCTCTGTTTCCTGTCTTCTAGCCAGTTTGCAAAACTTTTCGAGCCAGCCAGGAGTCGAACCTAGAATCTTCTGATCCGTAATCAGACGCGTTATCCATTGCGCCACTGGCCCCTACAACCCTCCCTGCCATAATAATTTTCAGTGGTGGGAGTACTATGATCCTTAGTGTTATTAGCCAGCCAGTTCCTAATTTTATTTGTATTCATTCACTCTTTTTAACCGTTCGCTCAGGAAAACCCTAGTTAGTGGGGTGTACAATTCCAGAAACCAGACACAACAAAATCAAAATACAAAAAAAATCTGCATACAAAAATCTAGCAATCAAAATAAAAGCTCCTATAACAATAATAAATTAGATGAAAATTAAAAAATACATCTTATCCCATTTAAAGTTGATCATTTTGCATTCTATTTCCATCCTTGAAGGTACATGCAACTTATTAGAGCTAGATTTAAGGGTTGGGAGAAGATGGTGGATATTGCTAATCCTAACATCAACTCGGTTAACCCCCACCCCTTGGCCACTTGGAGAATGCCCTGCTGGCAACTTCCCTTCCATCACCTGGATTTTTCCTTGGCTCTGGGCAATTACCTTGCTTCCCAAGTTATCCAACTGCCCAAAGCTGGTAACTTAAAATCAGGCAAAGATCACTAATGGTGCCAGCCAGACATTTCAGGTTGAGATTCCCTTCCTCTTCAGCTTGTTGCTGGTACCTACCTACAGGAAAGATACACAAACTCCTACCTGAAGATGTTTGAGCACTTATCTATATCAGAAAAGAGACCACCCCCCATAAATATTGACTTAAGAACTTCAAGTTTCCAGATTTTCTTACAAACCTGGGCGAAAGGGCATGCTGCTACAATTACTGAGTGAGGGGTGTAGTGTTATTGAAGGGAGTCTTAGAAATTTGGCTAAATGCCATAGGGGTCTTGTGGAGAAATTGGGTTTTTATGTTCCAGTTGGGATTCCCTGTTATGCCTCTGTGACATCTGTCTTCCACAGTGAGAACTTTCTTCACTTGCAAACTCTAAGTTACCTTGCAAGTGGTCTTCTGAATCAAGTAATGTCCTGCAGTCCTTAGCAAGCTGAAGAATTCCCTTTATTTAAGCTAGAACTGAAGGTGTTAATCCTGTGAATTAACTGAAAATGATGTTCCAGGAGAATGAAAATGAGGTTTGAACTACTTGGCCCTCCAGTTTTGTGCAGAACTTGTAACATAGTAATGCTATGTAGAGTAAGTGGTTAGGAAGCCAGTTGGCTCCTAATGTAGAGGTCTTCAAATTAATGCCTGCACACTGAATTTGGCCTGCTGAGCTCATTCGGCCAGCCCAGCATAATTTTTCTTCACTTGGCCTGCAGATGGATTTTTTTTTAACCGTGCCAGCAGAAAGACTAGGGAAGAGAGGCCCAGGTTCACACCCCGATGGCTACTGCTGGTGGCAAGGCCAAGTGCTGGGTCCCTGCCTGATGATGCTGGGGAGAGGCCAAGCCCTGCCAATGTGAAGGTTAGAGAGTGGGATGGGAGGAGAATGAGGGGAAGGGAGAAAGTGTGCAATCCAGCCACCTCCAGAAGGCCAGGGAATGGGAAAGACAAGAGGGTTGCTAATTTCTGGGAAGTATAGAAATGTTACTGGCATGTTATCTGAACATAAGAAATTGCCATGCTGGGCCAGACCAAGGGTCCATCAAGCCCAGCAACCTGTTTCCAACAGAGGCCAAAACCAGGCCACAAGAACCTGGCAATTACCCAAACACTAAGAAGAACCCATGCTACTGATGCAATAGCAGTGGTTATTCCCTAAATATAATTGATTAATAGCCATTAATGGACTTCTCCTCCAAGAACTTATCTAAACCTTTTTTGAACCCAGCTACACTAACTGCACTAACCACATCCTCTGGCAACAAATTCCAGAGCTTTATTGTGCATTGAGTGAAAAAGAACTTTCTTCGATTAGTCTTAAATGTGCTACTTGCTAACTTCATGGAATGCCCCCTAGTTCTTCTATTATTCGAAAGTGTAAATAACTGAGTCACATCTACTCGTTCAAGACCTCTCATGATCTTAAAGACCTCTATCATAACCGTCTCTTCTCCAAGCTGAACAGCCCTAACCTCTTCAGCCTTTCCTCATAGGGGAGCTGTTCCATCCCCTTTATCGTTTTGGTTGCCCTTCTCTGTACCTTCTCCATCGCAACTATATCTTTTTTGAGATGCGGCGACCAGAATTGTACACAGTATTCAAGGTGCGGTCTCACCATGGAGCAATAGAGGTATTATGACATTTTCCGTTCTATTAACCATTCCCTTCCTAACAATTCCTAACATTCTATTTGCTTTTTTGACTGCTGCAGCACACTGAGCCGACAATTTTAAAGTATTATCCACTATGATGCCTAGATCTTTTCCTGGGTGGTAGCTCCTAATATGGAACCTAACATCGTGTAACTACAGCAAGGGTTATTTTTCCCTATATGTAACACCTTGCACTTGTCCACATTAAATTTCATCTGCCATTTGGATGCCCAATCTTCCAGTCTTGCAAGGTCCTCCTGTAATATATCACAGTCTGCTTGTGATTTAACTACTCTGAATAATTTTGTATCATCCGCAAATTTGATAACCTCACTCGTCGTATTCCTTTCCAGATCATTTATATATATATATATATATATTGAAAAGCACCGATCTGAAACATCCCTAAGAACCTTGTTCCCTCCTTTTCTCAATATTTTAAATAATTCAAGGGACAGATGTGCACTCCTGTCTCCAGCCCTCTTGATGATATGACATTTCCTATGTGGTCCTTCCCTTGAAAGGTTTGAGGATCCCTGTCCTAAAGGTAGCTCACTTAGAATTTGCCAGAAATCTTCAATCTTGACCGGGAAGTGCAGCAAATTAGATCTCTTGCCAAGACCTGTATTGCTTTTGGAAGATAGATTACTACTGAATTTCCTGTGGCTCTGGCTAATTACAGTAAAACCTGGTAGTCCTCATTGTATAATCCTATTTGCAGGTTCTTTTCCGGTTCACTGCGCTTCCTTTTTCTTATTAAATAGTTTAATATTCTAGATGATCAGTGACAGCAGAAGTGAGCTGCTGGGTGATTCAGTATTTTATATTTGATCTATAGGTATCATTTCTGGGAACTGTAAAGACTAGGTTTTGTGGCAGTTAGTGTCCCTAGAAACCACTGTGAGCTAGCTTGTGAAGCAGGGTATTTGCTCAGAGGCAAGTGGGAATCCAATTGAGCAGGAGGCTTCTCAGAGGACAAGCAGGATGGCAGTTCTCACATGGGGGACATCATCTGATGGAGCCTGGTATGGAAAACTTATGTCAGTTTCTAGAACTTTGGCTGAGCCTCACTGAGCATGCCTATGGCATGCATTATACCAGACAGCCACTCAAGGTCCATTCAGGTTTTTTTCTTTGAGCTTCTTCTTGGGATTTTTTTTATTTTATTTTCATAGAGTTCGGTGGATTTTTCAGGTATTTGCGGGGTCCTGCAATTGCTCTGTAGTGTTCTTAGCTAGGTTTTTCAAAGTTTATTTCATTTTATGGTCTGTTCCTTCTGGGAAACTCTGCTTTTAGTGCCCATCAAACATTGCGGCCACCATCAATTTTGATTTAGCATCCCTTTTATTTCGAGTTCACATGTCTTCCGGGTTCCAGCAATTGCTATGATGCATGAGGACCATGTCTGTAACAGATGCTCATGACAGATGTCATCTGCTGGGGGCATTAGACGTCTGCTGTTGCTACAAGTGTGCCCAGATGATATGAAAAAGACAGTATGCTTGGATTTAATGGAAGGTCCAGGCACTGGAAGATTGATCTATCGGCATCAGAGGCATCTACATCAAAGGATCATGCAGCCACACCAATGACTTTAGTCATTGACATAAAGGGGGGGCCATCGGTTCCCTTGACATTGAAGGCTGATAAGGAATACTGGAAATAGGCCATCTCCTAGCTCCTCCCTCTCAAAGAAGGTGTCTGGTTCCTCTTCATAAACATCTGCATCGAGGGAAGCTGAAGAAGCATCAGCATTGATCCCCATCGATGCATGGGGATGGTCTGGCTTTGGCTGAGAAACACCCAAAGCGACCATGTGGTGAGGAAAGCTCATCCTCCAAGTGACCCGGGGATTTGCTCTGGTCTCCACTGGTCCTCTTGTCAGTCACAGATCCTCCTCTCAGTTCCAAAAAGGATGTGGCTGTCATATCCTGCTTCTCAGTGTGTCTTGGCATAAGCGATTATTTGACGAGGAACTGGAGAGATTCTTTTAGATAGCCATGGAGAGGGCATTGCAGGCCCTCTGTGTCAAGACACCAACACTGGCACTGTCTTTCTTTTCTTGAGCCAATGCTGGGCTTATTACTGGCACTCGGCGTGCTACTGACACTGCTATTAGTGTCTGTGCCTGTTGTCTAACAATTGCCCGGTAGGGCATCCAGGTCAGTGCTGGCCAACCCAATGATCATCCCAGGTACCTCGGAGGAGTCTGGAGTGCCTGGGTCCAGACCCCTCCAACCAGCCACACTGGTCACCGAACCGCTGGCTGCGGATAGAGTATCCAAGCATCCTTCCCCTACCAGTTGCAGTGGATCAGAGTCCATTTATTCCTGGGGGTGTGGTGACTTTGAAGTTGATTCAGATGACAAGGCATCAGATGGTCTCCCTCTAATTCCTTTCCTCCCCTGGAAAGAAGGAAATCCTTGCTAAAGGACCTCTGCTTCTCAGGTTGATAGGGAAAGCCAACCCTTTGTTGCAGATGGAGGATGACTCCAGGCACAAAATACTGGATATCTTCCAATATGTGAAGCCTCCTAAAGAAATCGTTGCAGGCCCAGTGTACGAGATCCTTCAGGAGTTGCTCTTGTTGATGATGTGGCAAAACCCCCTTTCAGTGGCTCCCGTTTAATAAGAAGAGGGATGCAGCTTCTTATCCAAAAGGCTCCTGAATTCAAGCAGCAGCTTCCGCATCAGTTGGTGGTGGTTGAATCTGCTCTCAGGAAGGCCAAGCACTCTAGGACCCACTCTTCTGTCCCCCTGGGGAGAGATTCTAGGGCCAAGGATACTCTTGAGAGGAAAGTATTCCAGGGCACCATGTTCATTGCTTGTATAGCAGCCTACCAGTTCTTCATGGGCTAATGTATGCAGGACATTCTGAAGCAGGAGGTGGCCAAGCAGCTTTATAATAAGCATCACTACTCCCTCCAGTCACTGGTCACAAGTTCAGAGTGTTGAAAACATGGGGTCTGGGTGACCTACAATAATTTTCAAGGTGGTATCAAGCGTATCTGCCATAGAGATAGGGGCCTGCAGACTCACCTGGCCATGTGCCTCTGATATCTGCACAGAGGTGCAGGAGTGACTTGCTGACTTGCCATGTATGGGAAAGAATCTCTTTGGACATTATGTTAAGAATGCGATGGCACAGATTCATGATCACTGTTCAGTGTTCTAGCAGCTCTCCACCTGAATTCCTCTTCTAGGAAGTATCTGAGATCGTGAAAGAGGAACATTTCTTCTGCGCGAGGAGATGCTATCCTCCGCCCTCTCTGTCCTGTACTCAGCAAGTTCCACGCAGCTGCCTTAGGCATCAGAGGGCACCTAAGCCTCAGATGGCTTCCCAGCCAACATCAGGGACAGGGTTTTGACTGGACCGCAGATAGCATAGCACAGTCCCGGTACCCTTACCAAGGGACTTTTATGATCAGGGGCAGGTTGCAGTTCTACATGATCTGGTGGTCCAGTGTAACTTCGGATGAGTAGGTCCTAAGCATTGTATGCAGACAGTACAAATTAAACTTATTGGGTGTCCTACTAAATTGTCTGAGCCTGTCTTGGGAGCTCATAGCTTCTTTCGGAGCTCTCTGCCGTCTTAATGGCTGAAGAAGTCAAGCATGTTCTAGAAGGGCAGAGAGGGCAGGATTTTACTCCCAGTACTTCCTGATTTCAAAGAAAATAGGGCCCCCCCCCCCATCCTAGACCTAAGGGCCTTGACTTTGAACAAGTTTCTCAAATGAAAGAAGTTCAGGATGATTTCCCTTGGTTCCTTAATCCCCTTTCTGCAAAAGGGGGACTGGCTTTGCTCTTTCAATCTAAAGGACACCTGTACTCACATCGAGATCTTCCCCAGTCACAGGAAGTATCTCAAAATTCTTGGTGGGAAATCTGCACCTTCAGTATGGCATTCTACCTTTTTGATCTGGTGTTCATCCCACGTAGCTTCACAAAATGCTTAACTGTGGTGGCAGTGCACCTGCACAAACTGGGGGGTGCATGTGTTTCCCTATCTGAACAATTGGCTGCTCAAGGGTATGTCTCGGGCAGGAGCCGAGGAGTCCGTGTGCATGACTATCCGGGTGTTGGAGTTACTAGGGTTTAACAAATACCCCAAGTCTCATCTCCCCTATCACCTCAATTGGCGTTTTACTGGAGCTCTGTTAGACACAACTCGGGCCAAGGCTTTCCTCCCATAGCAACAGGTTGTCATTCTGACCATTGCTATAAAGATGTAAGAGAGTCAGCAGACATCAGCTTGGCACATGTTGAGGCTGTTGGGCCATATGGCCACAACTGTTCGTGTTGCCCTCATGGGCGCTTTTTTATGAGTTGCACCCACTTGACCTTGCGATCCCAGTGTGGCAAGCCACTCAAGATCTTCTGAATTGCATCAGAGTCACTCCGCTACTCTGGAACTCTGTCCTGTTAATGGGACAATTCCAATTTGGTTCAGGGATTCCCTTTCAAATTCCTCCAGTGCAAATTGGCCTACCCAAGGATGCATCCAAACTGAGATGAGCTCATGTAGATGGGCTGTGCATCCAAGGTTCCTGGTTTGCCTAGGAATGTCAGGATCAAACTTCCTGGAGCTTCAGGTGATTCGGTATGCGCTTCGGGCTTTCAGAGATTGGCTGTCCAACAAAATCATACTGATTCAGACAAACAACCAAGTAGCAATGTATTAATTTTGCAGGGAAGTACAGGATCTTATCTCCTGTGTCACAATGCAGTCCAGCTGCGGGCTTGGAACCAGGCCTTATCTCTGGGGATGGTGCACAGGCCCACCTACCTGGCCGGCCTGAAGAACAGGGTGGCAGACAGATTGAGTTGGTCGTTCAGACCACATGTATGGTCTCTGGAGCAGGGAGTAGCGAATCTGATCTGCCTGTGGAGTATCCCAGAGGTGGACCTATTTGTGGCTGCTTGAACTGGATGGACCCTTTGTTCTGTTCCACTTTGTCAGAAAGGTCTCCAGTGAGTAGGGGTGTCTGTCAGTAAATACAAGAGCTCTCAGGGTCCAGTAGCACCTCAGTTCATCTTACCTGAGCATCTGGGGCTGGTGGCACAGTGGTCACTTGTATAAAGTGTAGAAGCCTCTAGCTATGCTCCAAAAAAAGAAGAAAAAACAGGAAGAGCAGGGAGAAGAAAAAAAAAAGACAAAAAACAAAACTGCCTTCTGTGCAGTCACTGTATCACACGGCTATTTACATAAGGAGGGCTAGTCTTGTTCTCCTCCCACTTCCATGGGAGATTATATCCAATTCAAAATGCATACCATCAAAACACGGGACAGGGAAAAAGGCCTGATCCAGGGTCACCTTATGAACTCCCAGCCACTGTTACTAAGAAGGTGCCCAGAACAATTATCTTCT
This sequence comes from Rhinatrema bivittatum, assembly GCF_901001135.1. Taxonomy (NCBI): domain Eukaryota; kingdom Metazoa; phylum Chordata; class Amphibia; order Gymnophiona; family Rhinatrematidae; genus Rhinatrema; species Rhinatrema bivittatum. Next base: position 45,596,489 of record NC_042616.1, on the reverse strand, counting down.
CTCTCTCTCTCTCTCTCTCTCTCTCTCTCTCTCTCTCTCTCTCCTCCACGAGTTGTTCTTACTAGCCAAATGCTATCCAACAGATTTTCCTCAACCCCAGCTAAACAGGAAAGAGAGAAAACCACTCAAGCACAAATGAAACATGCACTCTTTTTATGCTTGGGGTTATATAAAACTTGCCCTGGAATTATTCTAATTCTCAGATAGGCAAGCTCATCAAAAGGCAGACCTTAATCAATGTCATCTCAATTTTCCTCTGTTTAGGTCTGTGATGGTGTCAGGTGCACTTCTGTCTCCTCCATAGATAACTCAGCCTGCCACTGGAGGGATTTATAAGCCTCACTTTCAGGGAGGGGCTCATTGGTTGGGCCCTAATTCCCTGCCTGGTGCTGCAGGTGGGTTGTCTAGGTGATTAGGTCCTCCACCTTCAGCTTGCTCCTGACCTAGGTACAGCTTCTGCCTTTAAACTCCACTGGTCTCTTGTGTTGGAGCCTCACCCTGGGTTTCCTTTTCTTTGGTTGGGCCCTATGTCTGTGTGTGTATAGCTGTTTTATGGGCTGAGAGCAGGACCCTGCCATGTCACAACTTACAGGGCGCACAGCAAGCTAGCCTCTGAGGGCTTCACCCACCATTGGGACCAGAGATGTCTGTGTATCCTCCAGTTCCATTGCTCACGAAGACTTTTTGAAGCTCAGGGAAGCAAGGGGTCTATGATTTTCATAGCCCCCCATTGGCCAAGGTAGACTTGGTTTCTGGTCCCACAGAATTTGTCCATTTAGAAGCCAATCAAACTGGAGACATCCTGAGATCTTATCACTCCAAGATCAAGGCAGGTTGCATCATCCCATTCTTCAGGCCCTCTTGCTCACTACCTGGTTGTTGCGAGGCTAATTCTGCAACCTCTTGATCTCTCTGAAGATGTAATGATCTCTTAGCTTCCAGAAAACCTCCCACCAGAAAGTCCTATGACCTGAAATGGAACATATTTACCATGTGGTGTAAGCAAAGGTCCTTGGACCCCTAGGCATCTAAGAAAGCAAATAGAATGATAAGAATATTAGGAAAGGAATGGAGACTAAAACAGAGAATATTATAATGCTTCTGTATCGTTCCATGGTGTGACTGCACCTTGAATGATGTTTACAGTTCTGGTCACTGTATCTCAAAAAAGACATAGCAGAATTAGAAAGTTCAGAGAAGGGCAACCAAAATGATAAAGGGGATGGAACGATACCCCTATGAGGAAAAGCTAAAGAGGTTAGGGCTCTTCAGTTTGGAGAAGAGATGGCTGAGGGGGAGATATGATAAGAGGTCTATAAAATGATGAATGGAGTGTAATGAGTAAACTTGAATCCGTTGTTTACTCTTTCAAAAAGTACAAAGACTAGGGGACATTTAGTTACTTGGTGATACATTTAAGACAAATAGAAAATATTTTTTTTACTCAACACATAATTAAACTCTGTAATTTGTTGCCAGAGGATGTGATGAAAGATGTTAGTGTAGCTGGGTTTAAAAAAGGTTTAAGCAAATTCCTGGAAGAAAAGTCCATAAACCATTAAGATGGACTTGGGGGAAATCCACTTCTTATCCTCTGGATAAGCAGCATGGAATCTTTTGGGATCCTGCCAGGTACTTGAGACCTGGATTGGCCACTGTTGGAAACAGGGTACTGGGCTTGATGGACCTTTTGATCTGACCCAGTATGGCACATCTTATGTTATGTCCTGCTAAACACAAAAACAATTTGACTACCTTCTACATCTTTCTGAGACTGGTCTTAAGACCAACTTTGTGTTCACCTTAGTGCAATTGGCACATTATCATATAGAAGGTAAACCCATCTCTGTACATCCCTTAGTTGAACGCGTTATGTGGAGTCTGCTTTATTTGAAGTCTTCCATCAGACCACTTACTGTGTCATGGGACCTCAACGTGGTTTTGTCTCAGCTGATGAAAGCTGCCTTTGAGCCACTGTGCTCCTGTGACCTGAAGTACCTGACTGGAAGGTAGTATTTTTGGTGGAGAGGGTCGGTGAGCTTCAGGCCTTAGTGACTTATCCACCTTACATTTAAGTTTTTTTACAATAGGGTGGCCTTGTGTAAACACCCTAATGTCTTGCCTATGGTGGTGTCAGTGTTCCATCTTAACCAATCAATTATCCTTCCAAGATTTTTTCCCAGGCCTCATTCTCACCAAGGTGAACAAGCCCTGCACAGTTTGTACTGCAAGACAGCCTTGGCCTTTTATCTGGACGGACAGAAGCCCATAGAAAGTTCACCCAGCTTTTTGTTTCTTTTGATGAGAATAAGTTGGAGATCACCATTGCCTAGCAGATTGCTTCTCCTTCTGTTGTGCTTAGGCAGGCTTGACTCTTGTGGACCATGTTAAGGTTCACTCTGTTTGAGCCATGGCAGCACTGGTGGTTCATTTGTGATCAGTCTCCTTGGAGGAGATCTGCAAGGCTGCAATGTGGAGTTCCATCTACTCATTCACATTGCGCTATGTGGACAGGGATGGCTGACGCGACAGTAAGTTTGGACAGTCTATACTCTTAACTTGTTTGAGGTGTAGATCTGAACAGGCTGCCTCCTCCCTTTAGGGGTAAATACAATATTTAAAAAAAAAAAAAAAAAGGCCTATTGCCGACAAATTTGGCACTGTTTTTTGTTCTTCCCTTTTTTGGCACGGGGCTGCCTGTAGCTAGGGATTTACCTGTATGTGAGGATAGCCATCCTGCTTGTCCTTGGAGAAAGAGTTGCTTACCTGTAAAAGATGTTCTCAGAAGAGAGTAGGATGTCTTCTTCACGAGACCCACCTACCTCCTCTAGGAGTTGGGTCCCACTACATGGTTTGTCCTTGCTTTTGTATTAGACTGAAGAACCCCACGAGGTATAAGACATGCCGTGTGCATGCTTAGTGAGGCTCAGCCAAAGTTCTAGAAACTTTGACATAAGGTTTCTTTGCTGGGCTCCATCAGATGATGTCACCCATATGTGAGGACTGACATCCTGTTGTTCTCTGAGAACACCTGTTACAGACAAGGAACTCTGCTTTCCAGTGTAGTAGCAGATGCCAAGGTACAGGTAAGGCTTGAGCAATGCTTGGAAGCATCCTCCAAGGGGGTTAACCCTGAGTGGGTGTTGGGGTATGCTAAAGTGCTCTGTGACAGGTCCTTATTGGAAAAATATTTTGGAATCGCTGAATCTAAATTATATTTTCTTAGTTTATTTCTGCTTTTAGATACAGTTTCATTTTTCTCTTATTACAGCTTGCTTTTGGAGCAGCAATTTTAAACATCCAGATCCCACTGATGCTGGGGGAGCTGGTGAATGTCGTGTCACGCTATACCAGAGAGTATGCCGGGAACTACCTGCGGGATGTGCGTGAGCCTGCGCTGAGGCTGCTCTCCCTCTACGCATTACAGGTGAGCCCTGGCTGGAATATTCAGGGATTTTAATTCAGTTTTTAATCAAACGAGTACCTCATCCTCAGTTTAAGAAAACCAATGAGGCTGTGCAGGGCTGAATTGTAAGATAAAAAAAATTCTCTGCCTGGCTCTGGACCTATTTGGGAACACTGTGAACTCAAAGCAGTGCTAAAATAGGTCATGCCAGGGTTCAGAGGAGACCAGGTTTCCTGGAAATAAACCCCTGCATTGTAGAAGCTGTATAGCTGATTCAGAAGATAACATCCCCAAATTTTCCCCCAAGATAGAATTGATATGCCTTTTGAATAATGTAGTAAAGGTATTGGGAAGGAATGAATTTGGATGGTGACTCGACTATGGCTAGCCAAATCATTGTAATGACTAACATTTTTATTTATGTATTTTATTGAATAACTTAAACTGATTCTGGCAAGATAGGACTTACAGCTATTAACTTGGGCTCTTGTGTTATCACGATTGGATCATTGCAATTCATTGTATGTGGGAATATAGTACATCCTATGAAAAAGCTGTAACATCTCAAGAATATGGTGGCCAGGTTAATCTTAGATATACCTAAATTTCAGCATGGGTTGCCTGTATTGAAGGAGGAATAGCCTAGTGGTTAGAGCAGTGGGCTACGAACCAGGAGACCAGGGTTCGCGTCCTGCTGTCGCTCCCTGTGACCTTGGGCAAGCCACTTTACTCTCCATTGCCTCAGGTACAAACTTACAGGCCGATTCAGTAAAGTCCGCGGGAGAGTAGACGAACGACCGCTCTCCCGGCGCATGCACCTGCCCCTCGCCGGTGCGTGCGATTCAGTATTCAAATTAGGTGGTGCGGTAGAAACAGGGAAAAGGAGGCGCTAGGGACACTAGCGCGTCCCTAGCGCCTCCTTTTAGCCCGGAGCGGCGACTGTCAGCGGGTTTGACAGCTGACGCTCCATTTTGCCGGCGTCTGTTCTCGAGCCTGACAGCCACGGGCTCGGAAACCGGACGCCGGCAAAATTGAGCGTCTGGTTTTCGGCCCGACAGCCACCGGCCCATTTAAAATTTTTTTTTTTTTTTTTTTTTTTTTTTTACCCTTCGGGACTTAATATCGCTCTATGGTATCACTTTATATTTATTTCTTGCCTTATCTTCTTTCCAGCTTGTTGCAAGCTTCCAAGTTCTCTTACCCTGTTGATTGTAACTTTGACTCATTCCTACCTATTGTTTACCTTTCGTATACTTGAATTGTTACCCCAGTTATATTCTTGTTAATTGTAAACCGATCCGATATGGTTATTTACTATGAAGGTCGGTATATAAAACTGTTAATATTTATTTATTTATTTAAGTTGGAGGGTGCACAGACATTTAAAAATTTCCTGAACTTATAGTAAGTTTCAGACACATATACAAAGGCAAAGCGTTCCACAGCAAGGGAACCTGCTAAGAGGAGAAGGTACATGGAGTCCCTTCAAGCATTCGCTCTGTTGGAGCGCACTGTACTTTATCGGCCTGTTAGATTGTAAGCCCTCTGGGGATAGGGAAATACCTACAGTACCTGAATGTAAATCGATGTGATATCTCAGATCAAATGTCAGTATATAAAAAATAATAAATAAATAAATAGTTACCAGTGCTGGTCTGTAGTACATTTAAACTTTTGTGCTTAACCTTTAAAACACTTCATAGAGGTTTACCATACTTAGATATACTACTGACCCCCTTCTAGACCACCTCATATTCTTTGCTCTTTGCAGCAAGAAATACTGAGGCTTCCCTCAACTAATGAGCGAATGCTTGAAGGGACTCCATGTACCTTCTCCTCTTAGCAGGTTCCCTTGCTGTGGAACGCTTTGCCTTTGTATATGTGTCTGAAACTTACTATAAGTTCAGGAAATTTTTAAATTTCATGGTATACCGCCAAACAAACATAGCATCTAAGCAGTCTATAATAAATGTGCCTGTTAGATCAGCACTTCTCAACCGGTGTGTCGCCAAACATCGGCAGGTGTGTCGTGTCTCCTGGTGTCCCACTGCCCCATTGTACTTTCCTTCTCCCTTTTTCCAGCCCCCGTGGGCCAATTGGAAGCCTCCTCCCTTCTACCTGCCAGTGGGAGTAGGAAGAAGGGAGGAAGCCTTTGATTGGCCGGTGATATGCTCTCAGAGTTTTTCAGGATTGCCTATCAAATCACGTCATCCTGATTCAGATGGACAATCAGGTGGCCATGTGGTACATCAACAAACAGGGCGGCACAGGCTCCTTCCTTCTGTGTCAGGAAGCTGCGCAGATTTGGGCAGAAGCGCTCTCCCGCTCGATGGACCTCAGGGCCACCTACTTGCTGGGAGTGAACAATGTCTTCCAACCGCACGAATGATCGCTCAATCCCTCTGGCAACCTCCCTCTTCCAGCAATGGGGTTATCCCCAAATAGACCACTTTGCGTCCCCTCAGAACCACAAAGTGGAAAATTACTGCTCCCTCATTCGGAGCGAGCGCTCTCAGCCCAGAGATGCATTCTCCCGCTCGTGGACAACCGGTCTGCTTTATGCATTCCCTCCACTTCCTCTTCTCTCGAAGACTCTCGTGAAGCTACATCAGGACAAGGGAACCATGATCCTGATAGCACCTCACTGGCCATGCCAAATGTGGTTTCCTATACTCCAGGATCTCTCCATCCGCAGGCGCATTCCCTTGGGAACGGACCCACTTCTGATCACTCAAAACGACGGATGCCTGCTCCATCCCAATCTTCAGGCCTTGTTCCTGACTGCATAGATGTTGAAAGGTTAATCCTTCAACCACTTAACCTTTCAGATTCAGTTTCTCGTGTCCTGATTGCTTCACGGAAGCCCTCCACAAGAAAATCTTATTCCTATAAATGGAAAAGGTACACATCATGGTGCACTTCACAATCCCTTGATCCCTTTTCCTGTCCAATCCCAAAATTTTTGGACTATCTCTGGCATTTATCGGAATCAGGTCTAAAGACCTCTTCAATCAGAATGCATGTCAGTGCGGTAGCCGCCTTCCAAAAAGGTGTCGGGGATGTCACAAATCTGCTTCACTTTTTTGAAGGAGTTAATAAACATGTGGATAAAGGTGAACCGGTAGATATAGTATACTTGGATTTTCAGAAGGCGTTTGACAAAGTTCCTCATGAGAGGCTTCTAGGAAAAGTAAAAAGTCATGGGATAGGTGGCGATGTCCTTTCGTGGATTGCAAACTGGCTAAAAGACAGGAAACAGAGAGTAGGATTAAATGGGCAATTTTCTCAGTGGAAGGGAGTGGACAGTGGAGTGCCTCAGGGATCTGTATTGGGACCCTTACTGTTCAATATATTTATAAATGATCTGGAAAGAAATACGACGAGTGAGATAATCAAATTTGCAGATGACACAAAATTGTTCAGAGTAGTTAAATCACAAGCAGATTGTGATAAATTGCAGGAAGACCTTGTGAGACTGGAAAATTGGGCATCCAAATGGCAGATGAAATTTAATGTGGATAAGTGCAAGGTGATGCATACAGGGAAAAATAACCCATGCTATAATTACACGATGTTGGGTTCCATATTAGGTGCTACAACCCAAGAAAGAGATCTAGGTGTCATAGTGGATAACACATTGAAATCGTCTGTTCAGTGTGCTGCGGCAGTCAAAAAAGCAAACAGAATGTTGGGAATTATTAGAAAAGGAATGATGAATAAAACGGAAAATGTCATAATGCCTCTGTATCGCTCCATGGTGAGACCGCACCTTGAATACTGTGTACAATTCTGGTCGCCGCATCTCAAAAAAGATATAATTGCGATGGAGAAGGTCTACCAAAATGATAAGGGGAATGGAACAACTCCCCTATGAGGAAAGACTAAAGAGGTTAGGACTTTTCAGCTTGGAGAAGAGACGACTGAGGGGGGATATGATAGAGGTGTTTAAAATCATGAGAGGTCTAGAACAGGTAGATGTGAATCGGTTATTTACTCTTTCGGATAGTAGAAAGACTAGGGGACACTCCATGAAGTTAGCATGGGGCACATTTAAAACTAATCGGAGAAAGTTCTTTTTTACTCAACGCACAATTAAACTTTGGAATTTGTTGCCAGAGAATGTGGTTCGTGCAGTTAGTATAGCTGTGTTTAAAAAAGGATTGGATAAGTTCTTGGAGGAGAAGTCCATTACCTGCTATTAAGTTCACTTAGAAAATAGCCACTGCTATTACTAGCAACGGTAACATGGAATAGACTTAGTTTTTGGGTACTTGCCAGGTTCTTATGGCCTGGATTGGCCACTGTTGGAAACAGGATGCTGGGCTTGATGGACCCTTGGTCTGACCCAGTATGGCATTTTCTTATGTTCTTATGTTCCCTGTATCGGTAAAACCCCTTGTAACACGCTTTCTTAAAGGCTTGCTCCATATCAAGCCACCTTTATGTCCTCCGGCCCCTTCTTGGGACCTTTAATCTGGTTCTCGGTGGGCTCATGAAACCACTTTCGAACCTCTCCACTCCTGTGACCTTAAATATCTCACATGGAAAGTGATTTTCATTTTAGCTATCACTTCAGCTCGCAGGGTTAGTGAGTTACAGGCCCTAGTTACCTATCTGCCTTACACTAAACTTCTGCAGGACCGGGCGGTACTCCGCACTCACCCTAAGTTTTTGCCTAAGGTAGTTTCTGAGTTTCATATCAATCAATCCATCATACTACCTATCTTCTTTCCCAGGCTCCACTCCAACCCAGGGGAACAGGCTCTGCATACCCTCGACTGTAAACGGGCTCTAGCATTCTACCTAGACCGTACAGTTGCCCACAGGAAGAGCATTCAATTGTTTGTCTCTTTCCATCCCAACAAATTAGGGCAACCTGTGAGTAAGCAGACTCTTTCCTCCTGGTTTGCGGACTGCATATCTTTTTGCTATCAGCAAGCAGGCATTCCTTTTCAAGACCGTGTTAAAGCACACTCTGTGAAGGCCATGGCGACTTCAGTAGCACACCTACGATCAATGCTGCTTCCTGACATTTGCAGGGCTGCCACCTGGAGCTCAGCCCACTATTGCTTGGACAAAGCCGGAAGACAGGATTCCATCTTTGGCCAATCTGTCCTGCGTAGCCTTTTTCCAACGTGATGTACCAACACCCTTCTGCCTGCCCGGTAGGGTTCTGGATGTCCTCTACCAAATTTCACCCCAGTTGTTGTGCCTGTTGCACGCCGTTGGGTACATTTGGTGCGTGTTCGGACATCCTCAGCTCGGTACTCACCCATATGTGAGGACTACCATCCTGCTTGTCCTGTGAGAAAGCAAATGTTGCTTACCTGTAACAGGTGTTCTCACAGGACAGCAGGATGTTAGTCCTCACGAAACCCGCCTGCCGCCCCGCGGTGTTGGGTTCGTTTTCTTATTTTATTTTTCGGCACTGCTTGTAGCTTTCAAAACAAGACTGAAGGGGGACCCCTGCTGGCTGCAGGGTTAGTGCCATGCTGGGCATGCCCAGTAGGTGCCAGTCAAAGTTTTGGAAACTTTGACAGAAGTTTTCCGTGGTTGGGCTCCATCCTGTGATGTCACCCATATGTGAGGACTAACATCCTGCTGTCCTGTGAGAACACCTGTTACAGGTAAGCAACATTTGCTATTTCCTAAAATTACTCCCGAGTCTACCCCCTTTTAACCTCATCTCATGACCCCTCGTTCTAGAGTCTCACCTCCTATGCATGGAAACCTTGAGATATTTCAATGTGTCTATCATATCTCGCCTGTCTCGCCTTTCCTCTAGGGATATACATGTTTAGATCTTTGTCTAACCCCATATGCTTTAGAATGAAGACCACTGACCATTTTAGTAGCCCCCTCTGGACTGACTCCATGCTGTTTATATTCTTCTGAGGGTGCGGTGTCCAGAACTGTACACAGTATTCCAAGTGAGGTCTCACCAGGGACCTATACAGGGGTAATATTGCCTCCCTTTTTCTGCTAACCATTCCTGCGGCCAAGCATCTTTCTGGCTTTTACCGTCACTTTATCCATCTGTTTGGCTACCTTAAGATCATCAGATACAATTACCCCCAGATCCTGCTTTTCCTTTGTGCTTAGAAAAATTTCACCTCTAATGCTGTACCTTTCCCTTGGGTTTTTCATCCTAAATGTAGGACTCTGCATTTTTTTTTAGTATTAAATCTTAGCTGCCAGTCCTTAAACCATTCCTCGAGCTTTGCTAGATCCCTCCTCATGTTTTCCACATCTTCCTGACTGTCCACCCTATTACAGATTTTGGGATCATCTTCAAAAAGAGATCTGGCATTGAATTCAAGAGTTTAATTGTGCGTTGAGTGACTTTTCTCCGATTAGTTTTAAATGTGCCACTTGCTAACTTCATGGAGTTCCCTCTAGTCCTTCTATTATCTGAAAGAGTAAATAACTGATTTGCATTTACCCATTCCAGTCCTCTCATGATTTTATAGACCTTTATCATATTCCTTCTTGACTGTCTCTTCTCCAAGCTTAACACTTGTAAACTGATATTCTTTAGCATTTCCATGCCCTTTATCACTTTGGAGTTGGTTTGATTTTGTTTCTTACCGTTTTGTTGTTTTTTTGTGTGGGGGGAGGGGGGCTGGGCATGTAGGGTGGTGGGATGATCATTGTATGTTACTAGTACATTTTATAGTTTATTGTAAGCCATGGTTTGGCAGCATATGAAGTTTTATTAAACATTAGGCCTAGCATAGCATTTGGAGGACATGTTAGGTATTTTGGTACATTACTCTGAGCCTTTCAGCATCTGAGGCTGAGCATTTGAAATCTCTTTAAAGCTTCAGAATAGTTGGATGGAAACGCAAAGCTGTCTTAACTCTGATTATTGGCACAAAATAAGAATTATCTATAATATAGGTGAGCTCTTGAGACCACTTCAGATCTAAGCAGAGTTTGGTATGCACAGACACAGGTTACAGGAACCTTTGGGGGTGGTGTTTTGTAGAAGAGGGGGAACTGGAGGCTTGTTCAGTGCATGTGGGCGCTGGAACATACAAGTGCTGGATCACCGTTAGCCTACCTCCAGCAGAAGCCATCTTATGGACCCAGAATGGGGAACTTGATATACAGACGTCATTAAAGCTTGCAAAGGAAGTGACTGGCTTGGGAGCTCTCTGACTAGGCTCTTAGAGGCTGATCAAAATAAAAAAGGGTACTAAACTTTTTTTCACAGGTTTCTTAAGCACTGTCTTCTATGCACAGTCATATGTATGAGGAAAACAAATGGCTTTGTGCAACACCTGCCTTTCTCATACAGGTCTGCCTCCTTTTCCCTGGTCAGTCTGTATTCTCTGTGGAATGTCATGCTATGTCATCTTTCCTGTTTTCTTTTCGGAGTAGGAATTAAATGCTTGTGGACTTTTTTATTAAGTGATGAGTTTCTTCCTTATTACATATGACTGGGTCAGTGATCACTGAGCGGGTCTGGTTGTTCATGCTCCTCTCCTCCCCTGCAGGGTTTCTTGACATCTGGGTACATCGTTCTCCTCTCCCGAGTGGGGGAGAGAGTTGCAGCCACCATGAGGAAGGCCCTCTTCAGATCCCTGCTCCGGTAAACTTGACCATGCCATCCATCTCCTGATGCCAGGCCTGTATGGCTGCTCAGACATGCGTTCACACTACAAACCTATGCTGGTGTGTGTACATATGCTAGGGAATATGTTTGCTTTGCAAAGGGGCATGTTCTTGCTCGCACTGGTATCTGTGTACTGGCTGTGCCCATTTACACTGGTGACTTTCTGCTGGGGAAGTATGCATGTGCTTGCTTAATCTGAGTCTGGAGTACGTGTTTGCAGATAATGGGCTGTCTGTGTGGCTGGAAAGCATACTTGCTTTGATTGGTGTGCGTGTCCACAATGGTGTAAAGCATTTTTCACATACATCCACGTTGATGTGTATTCATATTTCCAAGTATATGTACCTGTTTATGCATAAGTGCATTGTAGTCATTTTCTTGCGTTCTCTGTCATAGGCAGGACTTGGCTTTCTTTGATGCTAATAAAACAGGAATGTTGGTGAATCGTCTTACTTCAGACATTCAGGAATTTAAATCCTCTTTTAAACAGGTCATTTCTCAGGTGAGTATGTACTTGGAGTTTCTTTCCCCTTGTCTGTCAACTGTCCCTTGCTAGAGTCGGGAGCAAGCCTGCTGCATCCGTGTCATGTGTTTCTGTTACATGCATAGGGCATTATATGGATACTCTAAGCACTCTTCTATCCAAGAGTTACCTCTGACTACAGACTCTCACTCAGCTCTGTATCACCTTTGTCATATGCACACAGCTCTATTCCAGTTCCCTTCAAACCCCCCACCATTGTACCTGCGCTGTACCCCCACATATGCAGATCTGTACTTGCTATCCCTTCTGTGCACATTTGTGTGCTAGGTGGATGTTTTTCGCACTTTCTTCCTCCTCCTCCCCCCACTTAAACATCAGTATAATATATTGCCAGCTGTATCTTAACCTTCCTCCCTCTCATGCAGGGCCTGCGCAGTCTCACACAGATTGCTGGTTGCTTCATCTCTCTCTACCTTATTTCTCCACGACTGACGGGACTGCTAGTGGTTGTGCTACCAACACTGGTAGGAGCTGGGGCATTAATCGGCTCTTTCCTCCGGACGCTGTCCCGCCGAGCCCAGGAGCAGGTATGGCTAGACACAGAAGCCAGGCTCTGTACAGGAAGAGACAGTAATAACTTGAGTGGAGTGGTGAGACTTACTGATCTAGCTTTAAGTCAGTACTTTCATGGAGGCCATAAAGGGCTGAAAGAAAAAGCAGCATCAAAGATCAGCTCCTAGATCTTAGTATTCTGTGGTGCAAATTATGAAATAGACCCATTCTCAAGTGGGTAAGGGGAGACCACTCTCCCTCCTCACCCCACCTCTTGGATCAACCCTTCAGAAATGACCTTCCACCCCTTGTTAGGTGTCAGTCTTAAGGGGGTTGGCCGATGACATCACCTGGGTGTGGGGGCTAAAATCTGAGTTTTCATACCTTGTGGAAAGAAAGGGAAAGCCAAACTGATACCCAAGAAACTCCAGTGGCATATATTAAGGTTTTGTGAACTTCATATTTTGTTATGCTGAATGGATGAACATGCTTGCTTACGCATTTCACTTTTATCTTCATGTGCCTGAGTTGAATCCCAGTCCTTATCCTGTTTCAGTTTATTCCCCTCCGTGCCCAGAGCTATTGGTTCTGATTAGTCCTTGTTTGCAGGTGGCAAAGGCAACAGGTGTAGCTGATGAGGCATTGGGAAATGTCCGGACAGTGAGGGCATTTGCCATGGAAAGCAGAGAGGAAGAGTGAGTATGGAGGTCTGCGTAAGGACACTGAGGGGAGAGCAGAATGAGGATGTGGTGATCAACCAGGAGAGAGGATGGGAGGAGCTGATGACCCCTTTTTTCTCAATGTTCACATTGCTGAGAGAGGTTAAGCTGTAACTGTATCCTCACCACTCCAATGCATGTATTTTTCTGTCCCCTCTTCCGTTTCTATAAATCGCCTTTCTTTAGTCTCTGATTTATAGTTTGCAGTGGTGCATAAATCATGGCTGCTGAATTAAGGTCCTGGGTTTGGGGTTGAGTAGCTTGTAATATTTTTCTGTCCCTTTCTGTGCAGGCTTTACTCTGCAGAGGTGGATAAGTCTTGCCAAGTGAGTGAGATCCTAGGAATGGGAATTGCAGTTTTCCAAGGTCTTTCAAATTTGGTCCTTAACTGTAAGTATAATTCAGTTTGATTTGAAGGGAGAGAAGGGACATTGAGAGATTCCCTTTTAAGAATTGAATGAGATGGGGGGCCTCCATATAGCCCTTTTTAGAAGAGAGAGCTTGCTCCATTCTTGGGAGACTTTGGGACAGAAAGGTGCCCCAGCGTTGTGAAGACCCTCAAGAAAGGGAAGGAGGTGTGCATCCTTGTAGAAATCCTGCATTGGAGAGAACTCACTTCTCCTTAGTCTGATTCGTATTGCTGATGAGTAATGTGGGGCCAAATTGATGCTTTAGATGTTTTCCATGTTGATCACAGAGTAATGACATGATTTGTTTTTCCTTTTTTCCTATTTAGGTGTTGTTCTGGGCACGATCTTTGCTGGAGGGGCTATGATGGCAGGGAATAAGCTGTCAGCTGGTGATCTTATGTCCTTTCTGGTGGCTTCACAGACAGTCCAAAGGTTAGCACATTATCTTGTATATTGTCATAGTTCCACTCTGGATATTAACTATATTTCATCCTTTACATCCTGTTTCTTGTTATGTGAAGGAGTGAAGACATTTACTGTAGATGATCTAAGCTTTGGATTATTCTTATGACTGTGGAAGTCTGCTCAAGTGGTTTAGTTTTAGACATACCATGACAGGAATGAACAGGGCACATGATTATGATCTCAGTTTCTCAAATTTTACTGCAAGTGCTCTTTATTTACATTTGCATTCTGCCAAAAAAGAGCTCCCTTTGGCGCTCATAGGGTGTAATATGGGCAGGCAACATATCTTGTGGTGCCCAATATAATTGGGGCTATTTCTGTATCTTTTTGCCATGTTTTCTGGTCTTATATTATCTCTTGATGATCTCTCTCTCTCTTCATGTAGCACAGAATAGTCATTTGACACAAACGCTTCTATTGGCATTGCCATTCTTGTGTCTTTTTCTTCTTTTACCACTGTATCCAGTTTTCTAGTACCAAGCTTTTTTTTATCAGTTGGAATTGAGAATTCCCCGAATGAATACAACTTCCTTGTCTGTAATTCTATCAGTCATCATACCAGTCTTTCTGTAGTATTCAGACTCATAACCACATTCCTCAGGACCCCTGGGTGATTCTGATTTGAGAAGATTATTGCTACTGTATCTAATATCACAGTTTTGGGGATTCTGATTTTATTCCTTGTTTTCTAACTCTTGACGCATTCTGTGGAATAGGGAACCTCTGCCTATATAAGATGGGAAAGCCGAAAAAGTTAAGATTTCACAATATTGTGGAATAAGTCTAGAAATTCTTTGTAGGGACTAAGCATCAAACTTGTTTAAGACATTGGAGGTGGGGGAATGCCAGACACATCCATCAGCATCTGTGGCTGCAGCACTAACTGGGAAACCTATTCACCTTTGTTTTGGCAGATCGATGGCAAATCTCTCTGTGCTGTTTGGGCAGGTAAGCATGCAGCTGACTATTATGGGTTCAGTGGGCAATGGGAAGATGAATCAGCAAGTTGATATCCTTAGTTTTCCTCACTAAAGTCCAGAATAATTTTCTGCACAGATCAAAGCTATATTCCTTATCTTGCCATTCCGGTCCAGACAAGTGGGTTGTGCCTCCTTGCCAGCAGGTGGAGACAGAACTACAAGTTTTCCATGACATTATTCACAGTACATGCCCTGATGCAGTAGTAAACCTTGGCAGTATTTCTCTGTCTAACAGGTGCAGACATATCTGTTCTAGTGCAGCGTTTTTGAAGGGTTCTTGGTTGACTCTTCTTTGGAGATTCCAAGGGGTGAAGTGGTTTCTCCTAGGACAAGCAGGATGGTAGTCCTCAAATATGGGTGACATCATCAGATGGAGCCCTGTCACGGAATACTTTTGGCAAAGTTTCTAGAACTTTGACTGGCATACTGAGCATGCGCAGCATGCCACTAACCCTGTGACTACACAGGGTCCCCCTTCAGTCTCTTTTTTTTTTTTTTTTTTCCATACAGCAAGTTACCTTGCGGTTAGGAGCTCTGTGAGAAATTCCTCACAGCTTTCCTCATGGAAATATTTGAAGTTTACCTTCTTAAAATCACCCTCACTGGGGTCCCCCATCGCGCTCCGTTCCCTCTGACTCTCAGTAAGTGTATTCCCTGCTTTGCAGTCTGTTCCTGGCGGCTTACCTCTCTGTGCCCGATGGTCACTGACCGGGCACCCGCCATTGTTTTCGGCATGGCAACTGGGTTTAGGAAATGCCCCGAGTGTCCGAGGACCATGTCCATAACAGACCCGCATAATGTTTGCGTTTTGTGCTTAGGTCCCTCGCACAACACCTGTCGATGCCCCAGTTGCGCACAAATGACCCCCAAAAGCCGGCGCACTCAACTGGACAAGATGGAGCATTTGTTTGCGTCGAAACATTCTGCTCCATTGATTCCAGCTCAAGTGGCTTCGACCGGAGAGTGTCCATCAACCTCGGAGACGTCCCGCCAGGATCATCGTGGTGTGGGTGACCGTCCGTCACCAACACCTTGGAAGGCATCAGTGTCATCGTCCTCTGTGCTGGAGAAGGATTGGACCAAGCACCGAGGGAAACATAGTCACCAGCACCGACGTACGTCTCCGCTCGGTGCCAGCACCAATACCTCAGCACATCGATTTCTACCGAGCCGCCTGCAAAGAGGGCCCGGGGAGAGGAGACCCATCCTTCTCTGGACCCAGGACCCCGAGGCATTCCCCACCGATGTCAGTGCTGGGTACTGAGCATCCACAGATCGCTGTGGAGCATCCAGTAACGCCTAGCCTGCCTCCTACCCCAGGCGCAGTGCTATCCATGCCAGCCTTCAGGGAGGAATTGGACAGACTGGTCCAAGAGGCAGTGCTCAATGCCCTCCGGGGCTTTAAGTCGCCACCAGCATCAGCCCCCATACCGGCGCTGGTACCGGCGTCCTTTATGTTCGCACCGCTCCTCGAGTGCCTGGACCCCACATCAGTGCCTGCCAACTCAGCTCGTGCCATCGGACACGCTGGCATCGAGTCGACCATAGAGGTCTCCGCAGGTCCCGATTCCCATACCGGGTTCCTCAGAGGATGAAGAGGGGACTTCCGGCCCGATCCCGGCATGGGATCCACCCATGCCGGAGCCTGTTCCAGGGCCATCAGGATTGTCAGTGCCTAAGCGCACCTCATCCGCTTCGATGCCGGCACCACCTCTTTCGAGGCCAGTGCTGCATCCATTGATGCCTTCTTGCCCTCTAGGCTCTGGCATCCTTCCTCCCTCAGAACTGGCAGGTGAGGAAGAAACTCCCTATGGTCCTTGGGAGAGGCATCCTCGGACTCACAAGCTTCCGATGAGTTGCTCTCAGAGCCTTTACCCCCGGAAGAAAAGAGTCAATCTCCTCCTGAAAACCTCTCCTTTGTTAACTTTGTCAAGCAGATGTCTGAAACTATCCCATTTTCATTGGTGATGGAGGAAGACGCATGCCACAAGATGCTTCATATGAGTCAGCTGTAGCTTGCAATTCACCCATAAGTGAGGACTCCCATCCTGCTTGTCCTGGGAGAAAGCAGAGTTGCTCTCCTCTGCCAAGAAGTGGTGCAGATTTGAGCATGGGCCCTGTCACACTCAATTCTTCTGCGAGCCACCTACCTTGCAGGCACACAGAATGCAGTGGCGGACTGCCTCAGCTGAAGTTTCCAGCCCTACAAGTGGTCTCTAGATCCCACTGTTGCGGGCAGAATCTTCCACCAGTGGGGTCAACCGGATATCGACCTCTTTGCGTCCAGCCAGAACCGCAAAGTGGACGATTCTGCTCTCTTCACAGGGACCAAAGAGCACAAATCATAAGAACATAAGAAAATGCCATACTGGGTCAGACCAAGGGTCCATCAAGCCCAGCATCCTGTTTCCAACAGTGGCCAATCCAGGCCATAAGAGCCTGGCAAGTACCCAAAAAAAGTCTATTCCATGTTACCATTGCTAATGGCAGTGGCTATTCTCTAAGTGAACTTAATAGCAGGTAATGGACTTCTCCTCCAAGAACTTATCCAATCCTTTCTTAAACACAGCTATACTAACTGCACTAACCACATCCTCTGGCAACAAATTCCAGAGATTAATTGTGCGTTGAGTAAAAAAGAACTTTCTCCGATTAGTTTTAAATGTGCCCCATGCTAACTTCATGGAATGCCCCCTAGTCTTTCTACTATCCGAAAGAGTAAATAACCGATTCACATCTACCCGTTCTAGAGCTCTCATGATTTTAAACACCTCTATCATATCCCCCCTCAGTCGTCTCTTCTCCAAGCTGAAAAGTCCTAACCTCTTTAGTCTTTCCTCATAGGGGAGTTGTTCCATTCCCCTTATCATTTTGGTAGCCCTTCTCTGTACCTTCTCCATCGCAATTATATCTTTTTTGAGATGCGGCGACCAGAATTGTACACAGTATTCAAGGTGCGGTCTCACCATGGAGCGATACAGAGGCATTATGACATTTTCAGTTTCATTCACCATTCCCTTTCTAATAATTCCCAACATTCTGTTTGCTTTTTTGACTGCCGCAGCACACTGTACTGACGATTTCAATGTGTTATCCACTATGACACCTAGATCTCTTTCTTGGGTTGTAGCACCTAATATGGAACCCAACATTGTGTAATTATAGCATGGGTTATTTTTCCCTATATGCATCACCTTGCACTTATCCACATTAAATTTCATCTGCCATTTGGATGCCCAATTTTCCAGTCTCACAAGGTCTTCCTGCAATTTATCACAAATCTGCTTGTGATTTAACTGCTCTGAACAATTTTGTATCATCTGCAAATTTGATTATCTCACTCGTCGTATTTCTTTCCAGATAATTTATAAATATATTGAAAAGTAAGGGTCCCAATACAGATCCCTGAGGCACTCCACTGTCCACTCCCTTCCACTGAGAAAATTGCCCATTTAATCCTACTCTCTGTTTCCTGTCTTTTAGCCAGTTTGCAATCCACAAAAGGACATCGCCACCTATCCCATGACTTTTTTTTACTTTTCCTAGAAGCCTCTCATGAGGAACTTTTGTCAAACGCCTTCTGAAAATCCAAGTATACTATATCTACCGGTTCACCTTTATCCACATGTTTATTAACTCCTTCAAAAAAGTGAAGCAGATTTGTGAGGCAAGACTTGCCCTGGGTAAAGCCATGCTGACTTTGTTCCATTAAACCGTGTCTTTCTATATGTTCTGTGATTTTAATGTTTAGAACACTTTCCACTATTTTTCCTGGCACTGAAGTCAGGCTAATCAGTCTGTAGTTTCCCGGATCGCCCCTGGAGCCCTTTTTAAATATTGGGGTTACATTTGCTATCCTCCAGTCTTCAGGTATAATGGATGATTTTAATGATAAGTTACAAATTTTTACTAATAGGTCTGAAATTTCATTTTTTAGTTCCTTCAGAACTCTGGGGTGTATACCATCCGGTCCAGGTGATGCCTTCGCCAGTCCCTGGAACACAGGCCTGCTATTTGCATACCCTCCGATTCCAAGTTTGGTTTCCCATACTTCTCGACCTCTCTGTCCAGAAACCCATTCACCTGGGCACAGCACCCAACCTCATAACACAGAATCACAGCAGGTTGTGCCACTCGAAAGTCCAGACCCTATCCCTGACGGCCTGGATGTTGAAAAGTTGATGCTAGTAGAAAGGTTGAGGGGCTGTAGTGTCTCTCAAGTCCTCGTAGCTTCACGGAAGTCTTACCGCTCTAAATGGAAGATACAAAAGGACCTTAAAGGAAAATTAGTTTCTTACCTGATAATTTTCGTTCCTGTAGTACCAAGGATCAGTCCAGGACACCTGGGTTGTGACTCCGCATACCGGCTGGATGTTCAGGACATTGCCGGGGGTTTTGGAGAGAGGGTACTCCGTGCGGGACTCTCTGCTTCCCACCCTCGGTAAGTTAGCTCTGGTACATCCCAGGTGTCCTGGACTGATCCTGGTACGTACAGGGAAAGGAAAATTAGTTTCTTACCTGATAATTTTCGTTCCTGTAGTTTCAGGCTCCCAGAAGACAGGTCCAGAACTCTGTTCTCATATTCTGCTAGGTCCCGTTTTCCAAGGTAGCAAGAGATCTCGTCCCCAGAGGTCCTCTGGGCCTTCTTATCGCTTGACGTCTTCACTGGCCTTTTCGTGTTCACAGTCCTTCAGGGGGAAGCGTTATGGCAGACGGGGAGGAACCCCGTCCGGCACGGGGCCCAAGGCCTCGCAATGAGATTCTGCTGGTCCATTTCTTAAGGCAGCCACAGCCCTTCGTTCCAAACGTAGGGGCAAGGTGGACTTTGTTTTTCGAGGACTGGGCCAAAATAACGTCCGACCAGTGGGTCCTCAACGTATTAAAGAACATTTACAGGTTGGATTTTGCACGATCTCCACCGGGCCAGTGAAGACGTCAAGCGATAAGAAGGCCCAGAGGACCTCTGGGGACGAGATCTCTTGCTACCTTGGAAAACGGGACCTAGCAGAATATGAGAACCGAGTTCTGGACCTGTCTTCTGGGAGCCTGAAAAACCCGGTTCTCACCAAGGGAAAGACTCAATCATCCAACTCTTTCCCGAATAACAGCTTTCCCCTGAAGGGCAGTGCCCCAAGGTGAGCCTTGGAGGATCCATCCGCTGCCCAGTTGCGAAGCCAAAGCAATCGGCGCGCCGAAACAGCAGCAACCATGGAACTAGGCGAAGTACGCAGTAGATCATAGAGAGCATCCGCACTATAAGCGATGGCAGCCTCCAGTCTATCCGCCTGTGTGGCCTCTTGAACCGAAAGACCTGCATTCGCCTGTAGAACTTGGGCCCAGTGCAAACTAGCCCGCATGGCGTAGTTACTACAGATGGCAGCTATGCCCCTGTGCCAGTCACAGCCCCTCAGTCATACGTAATGTCAAAGTAGCAATGC
This sequence comes from Rhinatrema bivittatum, assembly GCF_901001135.1. Classification (NCBI taxonomy): domain Eukaryota; kingdom Metazoa; phylum Chordata; class Amphibia; order Gymnophiona; family Rhinatrematidae; genus Rhinatrema; species Rhinatrema bivittatum. The sequence goes on along the minus strand of NC_042616.1, from coordinate 45,576,417 downwards.
AATCAAGCAACAAAACTGGCTAGAAAAATTCATTTCCAAACCAAAACTTAGCACCAAACTCCTAACCGGACTCCCCAACCGGGAGCTAAACAAGCGAACAGCAGGACTAAGAACAATTATGAGCGGACTCTCCGTTACTGTAGCGAAGCCCTGCGGGCGGGATCCTGGACTGATCCTTGGTACTACAGGAACGAAAATTATCAGGTAAGAAACTAATTTTCCTTTCCCTGTACGTACCAGGATCAGTCCAGGACACCTGGGATGTACCAGAGCAAAACTTACCTAGGGTGGGAAGCAGAGAGGCCGCTCAGAGTACCCTCTGTCCAAATCCCCCGGAATCGGGAGCCCGGACATCCAGCCGGGAATGCCTGATAAAGGTATGCCTCGACTTCCAGGTAGCCGCCCTGCCAATCTCTTGAGGCGATACCTGAGAAGCTTCCGCCCAGGACGCGGCCTGGGAACGAGTCGAATGAGCCCTCAGATCCACCGGAAGCGGCTTACCCAAGCGGCTTACCCTTTACCAAGTACGCGGAGCCAATGGCCTCCTTAAGCCAACGCGCGGCCATCGGGCGGGACACCGCGGCCCCTTTGAAGAAGAGACCTCCGCACGTCCAGCTTCCGCTGCTTTCCCTGGTTTGTTTGGGTCATAGGAAACAAAGAGTTGATTGGATTTCCTGTGAACTGCAGTGCGGTTTAAGTAGAAAGACAGAGTACGCTTGCAATCTAAGGTGTGTAAGGCCCTTTCTCCTTGGTGAGCATGAGGCCTTGGAATAAACATTCAGTGAGGGGGGGGACCGGAAGTTCACAGACTGGTGCACCTAATTCCGTCTCCACCCACCAAAGATACAAATGACGCCTTGCATGCTGAAGCCTATGACTTCCTCGTGCATGCTCTACCACCGACGCGATCCGTAAGGTCGGTCACGTACTACTGTTCCCTGTACGTACCAGGATCAGTCCAGGACACCTGGGTTGTGACTCCGCACCAGTAGATGGAGACAGAGCAAGATCTGTCGGACGTGGCTATTTCAGTTCGCTACGGGTCCAGGTGGCTGCGCTTGGATGTTTGTGGGGTTAGGTCCGGGGAACCTCTCTGGCTCTTCTTCCGGATATCTCCCGTTTTCTTCGGGGGGGCTAAACGTCTCCGTTCTCCATTGCGTCCCCCTTGGCCGTCTTGGAACCTCTACGGGGTTTTTCTGCCCTAGGCTTGGCTCCGTTTGCGCCATTGTCGCGTGCAACTACTAAAGACCTTCCTTTGAAGACGGTGTTTTGGGTGGCGATTGGCTCGGCGTGTCCCGGAGTTGCAGCCGCTGTCCTGTAGGGAACCGTTCTTGCGGATTTCCGATTCCGGAGTGTCCTTGCGGACGATCCCTTCCTTCCTTCCCACAGTGGTGTCGTCTTTTCACGTGAATCAGTCAGTGGAGTTACCGGCGTTTCGGGTCGGGGAGTCCACTGATCCCCAGTTCGGGGAACTGCGGAAGCTGGACGTGCGGAGGTCTCTTCTTCAAAGGGGCCGCGGCGTCCCGCCCGATGGCCGCGCGTTGGCTTAAGGAGGCCATTGGCTCCGCGTACTTGGTAAAGGGTAAGCCGCTTGGGTAAGCCGCTTCCGGTGGATCTGAGGGCTCATTCGACTCGTTCCCAGGCCGCGTCCTGGGCGGAAGCTTCTCAGGTATCGCCTCAAGAGAAGTCTTACCGCTCTAAATGGAAGACACAAAAGGACCTTAACCTCTTTTCTTGCCCCACACCAACACTCTTGGATTATCTCTGGCACCTCTCGGAATCTGGCCTACAGACTTCCTCCATATGAGTACACCTCAGTGCCATCTCTGCTTACCATAAAGGAGTAGGGGATGCCCCGATAATGGCTCAACCCCTGGTGAGTCTATTCATGAGAGGCTTAATACAGCTTAAGCCGCCTCTACGACCACCGGTTGTGGCATGGGACCTCAACGTGGTACTTGCCGGCTCATGCATCCTCCTTTTGAGCCACTGCACTCCTGCGAACTCCGATATCTTACACAGAAAGTAATTTTCCTAGTAGCAATTGCATCTGCTCGCACAGTAAGTGAGTTACAGGCCCTTGTAACCTACTCACCTTATACAAGGTTTCTCCAAGACCGGGTGGTTCTCCAAACTCATCCTAAATTCCTTCCTAAGGTGGTAACAGATTTCCACTTAAATCAGTCCATAGTCTTGCCCACTTTCTTTCCAAGACCTCATGCTCATCCAGGTGAGTGAGCTCTGCACACCTTGGACTGTAAGCGTGCACTGTCATTTTATTTAGACCACACTCCGGCCCACAGGAAGTTCGCCCAACTCTTTTTTTGTTTCTTTTGACAAAAACAAACTTGGAGTTGCGGTGTGCAAGCAAACTCTCTCCAACTGGTTGGCAGACTGCGTTGAATTCTGCTACCAAAAAGCAGGCCTTCCACTTCAGGGACAAGTGAAAGCGCACTCAGTCAGGGCCATGGCAACATCAGTAGCATACTACCGATTTGCCAACATCTGCAGGGCTGCGACATGGAGCTCTCGCCACACCTTCGCAGCCCACTACTGTCTTGACAAGACTCTGTCTTTGGCCAGTCTGTCCTACGGAGCTTATTCCCAGTGTAGAAACCCAACTCATCCTTCCTCAACCCGCTGTGAATTTCAGGCTGCCTCATCATTGCCAACAGCACCCCAGTTGTTGTGCCTGTTGCACATGTTGTGTGCTGGTTGGCCTGCTTCGTATGAGGGTAGAAACCCACCCACCACCCCGCGGAGTTGGGTTCGATAGCGTTTTCTTATTTTATTTTCCGCTCGTACTTTTTGCTACAAACGAGACTGAAGGGGGACCCCGTGTGGCCACAGGGTTAGTGGCATGCTGGGCATGCTCAGTGTGCCAGTCAAAGTTCTAGAAACTTTGACTAAAGTATTCTGTGACAGGGCTCCATCTGATGATGTCACTCATATGTGAAGACTAACATCTTGCTATCCTGGGAGAACACCTGTTACAGGTAAGCAACTCTGCTTTCAAGTAGCCTTGGGGTTACTGGTTACTGAGAATATAAGGGACTCCAAACCCCTTGAGGGTTGAAATTCTCTTCTCAGGGTTCTGGCCTATTGATTTTCTTCTCAGCCTCCAACATTGAGGACTTTGATCCTGTTCCTTCCTTATTTAAAGTAGTCTTTGTATTGACCAGAATAGCAGATTAAATTAAAAAAAAAAAAGACTGCATGGACCAGCTTGGATTGCCACAGCTTTTCTGGGAGAGATCTGGGAGAATGGGAAGCATGGAGGATCAAAGAAAGTGCTGTAGGTGTGGAGTTTGCCACTGGAGTTCCCCTGTCTCTGAGCACGTGTGTTCAGCAGCTGTGGGAGGTAGGGGAAGCACTGGGCAGCTATGTGACAAGATTCCCTGGTGCAGGAGACCACACAGGGGTCAGATCTTGGCCTGCTGCAGCAAAGGGAGGAACTCAGGAATTTTTTGGCAGGAGATGCCTCCATTAAGTGCAACAGAAAGCCTAGACTGTCTCCCTCATCTTCTACTTCCTTGGGAGGCCCACTGGAGCCCTCTAGGACACACTATGGTTGACTTTTCAAGAGACCTCCTAAATTCAGCATTCTTTGGAGAATCTGAGAACTTCTTTCAAGATGTTCTTCAGGAGAGGGACATCTCCGAGGATCTCCATTAGATCTTGCCTCCAACCAGTCTCCCATGGGAGAGAGACAGTCTCTTAGGGGTCTTGAAAGAGGAGGAAAGACATTTCTCTGAGGATGAGCAGGATGGTAGTCCTCACACATGTGACATCATCAGATGGAACCTCAATGCGGAAACTTATGTCAAAGTTTGTAGAACTTTGACTAGACACACTGAGCATGCCCAGCATGCCCTATACCAGGCGTGGATGTGGAGTCCCTATTCATTCTCTCTTCCACGGAGCTGTAAGACTCACAGTGTGCTTGAGATCACATTGGCTGTTTTAGCCTTGTGGAAAACTTTTTTTTCTCATCATGATTTTTTTTGCATTTTTTTTTTCCTCTTGAATCAGTCGCCAGGTCCCTCTCTGTGCATTCCCATAGTGACTCTTGTCAGGGATCTAGGCATTTCGGGTAAGTTTCCTTTCATGGTCTATTTTCCCCTCCCCCCATGGTGACTGCTGGCCATCAATACCCATTGCCATTGCTTTTGACTTTGTGGTCTTTTTGTTTCACCCCGTCTTGGCCACGTCTGGTTTTTGCCAATGCTCCCAGTGCCTGAAGACTATGTCTTTCACTGATCTGTGAGGTATATTTCCTTTTCCTGGCTGCATCACATGACGTCTGGGGTTGCTGCTTATGCACCCAGATGACACTGAAGGGATGTCAGCTTCAACTCGACAAGATAGATCAGCTTTTTGGGTCAAGGAAATCCGAGGTGGCATCACCATCAGTGGACCTTGGACCTGCACTGATGGATACAGTGCCATCGACATTGGAAGGACCGTCTGTTCTGTCAATGCCACTGGCAGATAAGGACGCCGGAGACAGACCATTGTCGATCTCCTCCAGGCCGAGAATGCCAAGTTCATCATCTTTAACCTCTGCACTGGGGAAAGACTGGGTTGAGCATCGAGGAAAGCCTAAGAAGCATCAGCACAAGTCCCTGTTGATGCACGGTGCCTGGTGCAGGGATGCATCAGCTTTTGCCGCAATGCCCAAAAGCAACCTCGCGGCGAGGAGAGCCCTTCCTCTGTCAGTGCCGGAGGACCAGCGGAAACAGTTGCAGACCCGGTGCCGGTTGCCGATCCTCCTCGTGGATCCAAAGAAGATCTGGCTATCCCTCCTTCATCCCAGTCTGTGTTGGCATCAGTAATATTTGAAGAGGAGCTGGAGCATAGAGTCTAGCTGGCAGTGGTTCGGGCACTACAGGGCATCGGGCCTGTGACACCGAAGGCACCAGAGCTGGTGCTGCCCATCATCCTACCGCTGGTGGAGAAACTCATTGTGCTCATTGGTGCATTACCGACCCAGCTGGCTCCGGTTCTGGGAATGGCACTGATGCCCAGTGGGGCACAGAGGCCTCCCCTTACCGATTCATTGTTGCTGGTTCCTCCAAGACCAGCAGAGACAACTAGGCCTGTAGCTCCCCCCCATCCAATTCTACCAGTGCATGCACCTCTGGACAAAGGCCGAGCACCCAGGACTCCATCCCCTGTAGCATACAGTGAAGATGAGAGTCCATATGACCCCTGGGGAGATGATCCGATGGAGTCCTCTGAGGACTATGATGGTCTACCGTCAGACCCTTCTTCTCCAGCTGAGCAAAGGAATTCCCCACCTGAGGACTTGACCTTTGCAGGGTTTGTAAAGGTGTTGGCAAAGGCCATTCCATTTCAACTTTTGACAGAGGAGGATGCCAGGCACAAAATGCTTGAGATCCTCCTAAGGAGATTGTGGCGGTCCTGGTACATGAGATCCTTAAGGAGTTGCTACTGATGATATGGGAACACCACCTCACAGTGTCTCCCATTTAAGAAGGCGGATTGGGTCTACCTCATCCAGAAGGCAGCTGGATTCAACAAGAATCAGCTGTTGCACCAGTTGGTGGTGGTCGAATCTGCCTTCAGAGAGCCAAGCACACTGACGCATTCTTCAGCATCCCCGGGGAAGGACCACAGAGCAATGGACACTCTTGAAAGGAAATTGTTCCAAGGAATCATGCTTATTGCCCGTATTGCTTCCTACCAGCTCTACATGAGTTAGTACTCGCGGGACATCTGGTAGCAGGTGCTGGAGGTGGCTAAGCGGCTGCCTCAACAGCAGTAAGACACTCTCATGTCGCTGGTGCATAAGGGTCTGGAGTACAGGAAACATGAGGTCTGTGCGACCTACAATGTTTTCAAGACTGCACAGAGAGTCTCTGCAGCAGGAATCAGCGCCTGCAGAATGGCATGGCTGCGGGTCTCTGATCTCCAACCAGAAGTACAGGAATGATTCGCTGATGTACTGAATAGAATTTCTTTGGAGATGGAGAGAGTGAAGGATGCTGTGGCCCAACTCCGGGACCACCATGAAGCCCTCCAACAACTCTCTGCCAGTACTAGGACCTGTCCTGCTCATCCTGAAGGCCATCATGACTGAGGCCAAGGAAGTCTTTCTTTCACCAAAAGTACTGTCCTTCATCTCCTCGCTTTCTCAACATCATCAGGGCTCCCGCAGCCATCCCAGGCAGCAGAGAACCCTCAAGTCCCAGCTGGCTCCTCTGTTAACTCTGGGGATGGGGTTTTGACTGGGCTGCAGGAAGCGTAAGCCAGTCACCTGTACCTGGGGAGATGGACAGGTACAGGATGTGGTTCTTTGCAAACCAGTGGCCCAGTGTAACCTCAGACCAGTGGATTCTGTCACGGGGTACCAATTGGGTATCTTGCCAAATTGCCCTCCATGCCCATGGTTGGGGCTGGTAACACATCAGAATGTACTTCTAACGGAGTTCTCCTCCCTCTTAATGGCCAGAGCAGTTGAGCAAAGAGGGCAAGGATTCTACTCCAAGTACTTCCTGATTCCAAAGACTACAGGAGGACTCTGTCCCATTCTAGACTTAAAGGCCTTCAACAAGTTTCTAAAAAAAAAGTTCAGGTTGATTTCCCTGGGTACCTTGATCCCCCTTTTTGCAAACAGGGGACTGGCTGTGCTCCCTTGACTTAAAGGACACACACACCCATATCGAGATCTTCCCTGGTCACAGAAAGTATCTTTGATTCGTGGTGGGAAATCGGCACTTCCAGTACCGGGTGTTGCCATTCAGGCTCGAGTCCGCCCCATAGGTCTTCACAAAATGCCTGGCCGTGGTGGCGGTGCACCTCCACAGACTGGAGTACATGATTTCCTGTACTTAGACGAGCACATCTCGGGCAGGAGCTGTCAGGTCTATGTGCTTGACCATTCGGGTGCTGGAGTCAATAGGGTTCGTTCTCAACTACTCAGTCCCATCTCAGCCCATCACCTCAATTGGACTTCATAGGAGCCCTGCTAGACAAGGCTCAGGCCAAGGCTTTTCTGCCTCACCACGGGTTGTCACCTTGGCGTTTGCGGCAGAGGTTCAACAGAGCTAGCAAGTGTCAGTCTGGCACATGTTGAGGCTGTTGGGCCATATGGCCGCAACCATCCATGTCACTCCCTTGGCATGTTTACACATGCACAGAATTCAATGGACCCTAAGGAGTCAATGCCACCACGCCATTCAGAGCCTCCAGGATTGCAGCCGAGTCACCTTATCTTTCAGTAACTCATTGTCCTGGTGGCGGGTACTTTCCAGTCTGGAACAGGGGATTTCCATTTGGAGTCTCCCTACTCAGATTGTGCTAACTACGGATGCATCTACTCTGGAGTGGGGAGCTCATGTTGATGGCTGGGCACCCAGGGCTTGTGGTCTGCTCAGGAATGTTCTTGTCAAATCAACTTCCTGGAGCTCAGGCGATCAGGTACGCACAAGGGGCTTTCAGAGATTGGCTGTCCAACAAAGTTGTCCTGATTCAGACCAATAACCAGGTAGCCATGTGGTATGTCAACAAGCAGGGAGGTACGGGCCTGTGTCAGTAAGTGTTCCAGTTCTAGTTGTGGGCGCTGTCCCACAGGATGGTGCTCAGAACCATGTAATTGGCTGGGATGAAGAATGTGGTAGTGGACAGGCTGAGTCGAGCCTTCATACCCCATGAGGGGTCCCTGGAGCACGGGGTAGCAAAATGGATATTCTGCCTCTGGGGAAGCATAGTCATAGATCTGTTTTGCGTCCTCCTGCAACAGGAAGGTGCCTCAGTTCTGCTCCCTGTACAGATCAGATAGCAAACTAGCCTTGGACTCCCTTGCCCATCACTGGGTCAAGGGTCTTCTGTATGCATATCCTTTGATTCCCTTAGTGGCAAAGACTCTCTTGAAGCCTCGTGAAGACAGGGGAACTATGATCCTCATAGCCCCTCATTGGCCGAGACAGATCTGGTTTCCACTCCTGCAGGAATTGTCCATCCAGAAACCTATCAGTCTGGGGACTTCCCCAAATCTCATCATGCAGGATCAGGGCAGGCTGCAGCATCCCAAGCGCCAGGCTCTGTTGCTCACAGCCTGGATGTTGAGAGGTTAATTCTGTAGCCCCTTAATCTTTCTGAGGATGTGTCTCAGGTCCTGGTGGCTTATAAGAACATAAGAAATTGCCATGCTGGGTCAAATCAAGGGTTCATCAAGCCCAGCATCCAGTTTCTAACAGAGGCCAAATCAGGCCACAAGAACCTGGCAAGTACCCAAACACCAAGAAGATCCCATGCTACTGATGCAATTAATAGCAGTGGCTATTCCCTAAGTAAACTTGATTAATAGCAGTTAATGGACTTCTCCTCCAAGAATTTATCCAAACATTTTTTAAACCCAGCTACACTAACTGCAATAACCACATCTTTGGGCAAGGAAATCCAGAGCTTAATTGTGCATTGACTGAAAAATAATTTTCTACGATTAGTTTTAAATGTGCTACTTGTTAACTTCATGGAGTGCCCACTAGTCCTTCTATTATCCGAAAGAGTAAATAACCGATTCACATCTACCCGTTCTAAAACTCTCATGATTTTAAAGACCTCTCTCATATCCCCCCTTAGCTGTCTCTTCTCCAAACTGAAAAGCCCTAACCTCTTCAGCTTTTCCTCATTTTGGTTGCTCTTCTTTGTACTTTTTCCAGTGCAACTATATCTTTTTTGAGATGCAGTGACCAGAATTGTACACAATACTCAAGGTGCAGTCACCTGAGAGAGATCTTGATGGAATAGACAGACACTTGGTGGCTCTCTGCAGCTCACAAAGCTGGAAAGGACAATATTCAAGCAGACTTCAATTAACATTTGTTGGACCCAGGGGAGCAGGAAATGAGTAAGATGTCTTTCCAGTTTAGGATCAATAGATTGGGAGTCCAGCTAGCAAGATGTCATAGCAACGAGGCAGAATTCCAAATTGGGGAACCTTTTCAATTGCAGAAAAGGCAGCTCTGTGGGAATAGATGCCCTGATTCAACCATTGTCAGAAGACCACCTTCTGTTTCCTTCTTGGCCACTCATAGGAAGTGTACCAAGCAGAATAGAGGATCGGCCAGTCCTGGTTCTAATGGTAGCCTAGGATTGGGCAAGGAGATGGTGGTATGGGGCACAGAGTGAAGGAATCTCTGATGCTGTGATGGTCTTAGGCCTGTTATGGGGCCTGATCTTAATGGAAGAACCAGCTTAATTGTCATTGATTATTTTGCCATTGAAAAGTCATGCTTATATAAAAGGTCTGATCCTGGTGATTATGTGTTAGCTCTGTGGACACTTGAGCCGGCAGGAGCATTGGGATCACCCTCGAGGGACGAACCCCAGAGGTCCTCATAGGCGGGAGGCGGTGCAGATCCAGGAGATCCAGCAGGAGCTTCACCTATACCAACCCCATACTCCTCAGGCTGAGCCCTTGGGTGCCGGGGCCGGCAGGACTTAGGCGGGGTCTCCTGGTGCAGAGCGGTCCAATTGAAGAGGCAGTGTCAGGAAGTCCGGGTTGAGGCAGGCTGAGGACAGAAGAAACGTGGACAGTCCAGAAGTCAGAGCAAGCAGTGAGCAGACAGCACGAGGAATCAGGCCAGAGGTCGGGGCAAGCAGTGGACTCACAGGAACCAGAAACAAGCCAAAGGTCAGGACAGACAGCAGACATGGAGAAACCAAGAAGCCAAGCTGAAGTCGAGACCAAGAAGACAATCCGAGGAACAAGGAGCCAGGTACTGGAGCAGCGGAACCACGGGCGAAGGGCAGGTAGGAACTCAGGAACGCAGCAACAACGCACTTAGAGTAGGACCTGTTGCCAAGGCAAAGAATGTTGGACTGAGCTGGGCTTAAATAGCCCGGGCATCTGACATCATCTTCGGGAGCCGGGCCGAGGTTTCCCGCCGCGCGTGCCTGCCTGCCTAGAAAGGTGTGTGCAGGAAGCCTGCCGGCAACATCCCGGACCGCGTGGGAGGCCTGCCGCGGCCGGGAACCAACGCGGGCCGCCTTGTGCCACCAGAGGGGGTATCCGGCGTTGGTGCCTGCCGGAGCAGGTAAGGGGACCCAGCTGCAGCAGACCGCAGCTGGGATTCCCAACATTATGACCATGTTGAGGACTAGGAATCCAGTTCAGCATATGTATTGGTCTGAAGGAAGTTTGCCTGGTATCAGCAGCAGTCATCTTCCACTTTCAGGTCATCTATTCTACTCATCTTTCCTACTGAATGGCTTCAATAAACGCTGGGTCTCAATTCCCTGAAGGTTAAGGTAGTGGCTTTGTTATAGGGAAGAATTCAAGATTTTTCAGTATAACATATCTGGAAGTGGTTTGCTATTTAAAGGTTGTAATGCCTCTCAGACCACTTGTTCATCCATTGGTCCCTACTTGAGATCTTAACCTGGAGGTGAGGGATCTAGCAAGAACTCCCTATTGGCCTATCAAAGAAGCAACTTGAGCATTTTCCTTGAAGACTGTATTTCTGGTGGCATTCTGTTCATTGAGATATATCTTGAGTTACTGGCCCAGTCTTGTAGTGATCCATCCCAAGGCTTTCACCCTAACCAGTCAATTTCCTACTGATGTCTTTATTTAAAAACAAATTTGTAATCTACCTTAGACAATTATTGAGAAAGGCGGACTAGAGCAGCACATAAAAACATATTGCATAGTATACAGTGACAAGAGGTATACCCCACAGCACTATATCTTATCTTCCAACTACTCCTCAACCATACCTTACCCTACTGCAAGGGTGAAAATAGAAGTTTATGTAAATTTGGATGTACGTAAAACACTTCAACTTAGTTAACAAATCCTTTCAGAAGTTGGACAGATTGTCCTGTTAGTGAGCCTTGTAAGGGCATGGCAGCTTCTAAGTCCTCTATAGCAAGATGACTTAAAGCTATTGGCACTGCATATATTGGCTAATGAGTACCAGTTCCAGAAGAGCTGAGTGCATTTAATAAGAGCACAGGTGGCTTTCTGGGCAGAATTTAGGGTGGTTGCTCCAGAGGATATTTGCAAGGCAGCAACTTTGGCCGTCCTTACATTCATTTGTTAAGCATTGCCACTTAGATGTCTGAGCTAGGAATGACCCTGCCTTTGGGGCAAGGGTCTTGAACAGCCATGACCACTTCCCCATCCAGTATAACAGTAATTTGGTTATGTTCCATTGTCTAGACTAGTATAGCAAGATGATAAAAAATATTTTCTTCCTTATCTTACCTGATAATTTCCTTTCCTTGAATCCTGTCATAGCAGTCCAAAACTAGGCTGGTGAAAGTACAGTAATTGCAGTAGTCTATTGAGAAGACAAAGGGGAGTAAGACCTGTTAATTCCTTCCTTTCCCAAAGAGAGCCTTGGGATAGCTCCTATTTCTAAAAAGTTAATTATTTGCTTGTTCTAATTATCATTTGGTTAATTTTGGAAAAAAAAGTATATTGACCAGGTTTATTTCTGCACTAGAGCAGGTACCAGGAGTGATGTCATGAACTACAAATTTTCTCTGTCTCCACCTGCAGGCAGGGAGACACAACCCACTTATATGGACTGGTGTGGTAAGATTCAAGGAAAGGGAATTATCTGGCAAAATAAAATACCACAGCGAGCTATGAATGGGGACAGCTCCTAAGACAAGTGAATGTCTTTCTCCCCTTTTCCTGACCTACTGTATGACCCTATGCCCTAGTTCTAATTCCAGCTCTGGCATTGACTTGCTAAGTGATTCTTATTGTCATGTTAGGCCCCTGTTTCTTTGATCACCTCTTGTTCTTTACCCTTGTGGATGTTGTCATACAGGGCAAGTAAAGAATGTCATGACTAGACTAGACTAGAAGTGACTGGGCCTGATTGGAAAGTAGTATAACACTAATGCTTAAGTATTGAAGCTGGCATAAGGGGGATTGTAGTGCTAACAGAGTGGAAAGGTGAAGAGAGAAGGTGCTTTCTCTTTAGCAGATTGGGAGCATGGGAGACTCTCAACTTTGTGGATAGTAGTATGCATGCTATATTATTTCCCTTTCCCCAAGGTGGTGCGTGGACTCAGCGCTGGGGCTCGTGTCTTTGAGTTTACCATGCTGGAACCTCGGATCTTGCTGTATGGTGGAAAAATAATTCCCTTCGATTCCCTGGTGGGGCAGGTATCCTTTCAGAACATCACCTTCAGGTCAGTGCCCTCTCATCTCACGAAAGTTGTTTTTTGTGCCACTCAGTTGTATCTGCACACACAGGATGTCTGAAACTCCCTCTGCTGCCCTTCAATATTGTCTCTCTGGCAGTCTCCCCTGAACAGATCATTATGGAAACTAGCAATGGGTTGTTCCTTGTACGTACCCAGATCAGTCCAGACGCCTGGGTTTTGCCTCCCTGCTAGCAGATGGAGACAGAGAAATTTTTACTGACACTGCAACATAACCTCATGTGCCACCTGCAGTTCCTCAATATTTCTGTCTCCAGTAGATGGTGCAAAACTTGCAGTTCTGCAGTCTGGAAATGATTTTTGATTTTGGAGCCTTCCTCTCAGGGGGGTTTTGGATCTTAGTGGAGCCTTCCCTGTCTGGTTGAGGTGGACGAGCTGGGGGTTGGTGGCCCTTCTGTATGCTCTATCCTTGCATCCATGGGGTGTAAATCTGGTGGTCCAGATCCCTCCCCTTCACGAGGCCCTGAGGAGGTTGTGGGCTCAGGGAAGTTTTTTCTTTTGAAGCAGCCTATTCCTTTGGCAGCTGTGTTTTCCAGCCTAGGGAGGAAGCTTCATAAAATTAAATAAATAAAAGAGAAGTACAGTGGTACTTTGCAGACGACTTCCTCCTTGGTGATTTTTGGCGGCTCAGGTGCTTATATATATTTTTTTTAATTTATATTTTTAAGGTAACATATTACATCAGCATAACAGTATTGTTTGCATAAGAGTTAGGCAACAATAACTTGTTTAACAAAAGTATACAATATTATTAACAGCCATATGTTAATGTAAATTTCTATACTGTACATTAAAACGCTGCTAAGTTCTATTACCAAAACTCGAGTTTTTCAGTGTTTATTTAGACAGACTCTTCCCTCCTCCCCCCCCCCCCCCCCCCCCGAAGCAATAGCCTGTGTAATATCCTAGGGTTGGGTTTGCCAAGTTTCCCATGGTTGCCACTGAGCAGTAAATATTTTGATCTGATGATGTCAAACAGTTGTAAGTTTATTTAAATAGCAGATCTTGTGTAATCTCTGATGTACCCGTCTAATGCTTGGAGGGTCTGCCTTGTCTGCTATGTTATTCAATGTATATCTTGCCCCCATCACAAAGCTTTTGGCCATCATTACTGATGGCTATAAACTTTACACCGATGATGTACACTTTTTTCCGTCGATAGCAGGGCTGAATTAGCCATGCTGTCATGGGATCTGTCAATCAGGCCCGGAAGGCGGAGCTTGTCAAAGCAGAGAACAGAGCTTTGCTCTCTGCGGCTGCGCGTGTGTTCCCATGCAGGAAAGTAACGGAATCTCCTCAGTCTGTTTTTTCCGCGAGCGGGATCGCACGTGGAGCTGCTCTTTTCCTCAGCGTTAACATCATAAACATGTCAAAATCGGGGTTTAAACCCTGTCATTGCGGCAAGGTAATGTCAGTCACGGACAGGCATGACCGATGTTACCGATGCCTAGGACCAGATCACAATCGGGAAGATTGTGAATTTTGCTCAAGGATGTCACCCAGAGCATTGAAGCAAAGGGCCTACAGGCTTCAGGAACTTTTTGCCTCACCGGAACCATTGGAGGCTCATTCGTCGCCTGTCCCACCGATTTTATCGGCTCCCTCGAAAAAGAGAGCATCTTCGTGGGATCCTCAATCCTCCACTCTTGGAGGTAAGGAGGTGTCAAACCGACAAAGGCCAATGGATTTTCAAAAATCCACAGAGCCAGAAGTGCCGCAGCAGGACACATTGGCGCCAAAAAATTCAGCGCCTACACCTTCTGCACCTAAGGCTCCTTATGCGCATAGAAAAGTATCGGTGCATAATACTTCGGCACCTGCAGAGGGATCGGCGCACAACATTTCTATGCACATGGTGCCGAAGAATGCTGTGCGCAGGGCACCAAAGACATCGGTGCGCAAGGCACTGAAGATGTCGGAATGCACAACCAAGGGATACGCTGCGCGCACGGCCCCGTCGACATCTGCGCATACGGCGCCGACAACACCTGCGCGCTCGATGCGAATTGTGTCTATGCGCCCGGCGCCGAAGGCATCGGCGCCGATAACCTTTGTGCGCACGGAAACAGAAGGATATGCGCGCAAGTCTACATCCGCGCATAAATCTAAGTCCACGCATAAGAGACATGACCACTCATCTCCTGTATTACAGAATGAATTGAAACGACGACGTAGCCCTTCACCAGGGTCTTCTTCAGCTTCTCCACCAATAACTTCACCTCGATCAGGTACTTCCCTTTCTTCGAGAGCTGATTCCAAAGAATTTACAATAAAGCATAGGAAACGATCACCGTCTTCATGTAGAAGTCATACAGACTCGTCACACTATTATCATAAGCACTAACGACACTCCCACCATATAAGGTCGGCAAAGAGGAGTGCTACATGGGAAATAAGCCCTTCGAATACTAAATCATCTCATATACCACCTTCCAATACCTTCTTACATAGAAAGGTAATACAAGTTGTCTCCTCTAATGCTTCTACAGATTCAGAGGATTTGAGGGACATAACATGCGATAAAATACGAAAGGACCGAAAATTATCCAATACTTCACCTCAGAATACTCCAATGCACCCTAAAGCAGGTGTCTCACAAGAACCAGATGGTCATACAACAATGACCCCTCGTACAAAAGAGGCATTTTATCAATTGTCTCAATTCTTAGCAGCTTTTTATGAAACTCTTCAGTCATCGTTCAAAATGACTAATATTGCTGCTGACAGTTCTCCGGAACACAAGACGCAGACTAATAGGGAACCGTTGGTAGAACCGCCGACATCTCCCATAACAAACTGACCAGCCTCGCCAAATTATAAACAGGATACATCTTTCGATTCTCCTTCACTGCAAACATCCCCATCATCATCTACGAGATTCCCGTTGATCCGCAGGAACAACCTCAGGAACCTTACTCTCCTCCAGAAGACCTTACATACCCAAAATTCCTAGAAAAATTGGGTACAATACTGCATCTAGAGGTCCAAAAAGAAGCAGACCCTAGGGCAGAAACCCTTGGTCTCCTAAAGATTTTTGATACTCAAGGGGAACCAACATCTCTTCCACCACAAGAACTCCTGCATTCAATCTTACAGAAATCCTGGGAAACGCCTTATGCAATCGCAGCCGTTTCCAGGAAGACAGACGTAAAATTTCATATGAGGAAAACATCACCGAACTCTCTTCCACAATTACCTCATGCTTCAATTGTGGTGGAATCGGCGATGCAAAGATTTAAGAAAACAAAGTCACATTCCTCATACCCACTAGGGAAGGACAACAAATATTTAGATGAGTTTGGCAGGAAAATATACCATAACTCAATGTTGAATGCTTGAATTATGCACCATCAATTCTACATGGTTCAATATCTATATGAATGCATGTAAGCTATGAAAGGTATGCTTTCCTCGACGGCGGATCAGATACCTTCACCTCCTCATGACATGGAAGAGTATTCTCGACACCTTTTGAGGTCAATCTATGAAGCATATGAAACATCCTCCAGGGCATTGGCAACAACCATTGCAGCCCGCAGACTAGCATGGTTACGTTCAAGTTCGATACGTGAAGATTTGCACGAG